>NC_045431.1:183952682-185152682 GCF_902635505.1 Sarcophilus harrisii | reverse complement strand
TATAAGGCAATTTTCTCACAAAGATCCTATGAGGTAAGTCCCTCCATATGATAAATTAGGACATTAAGACTCAGAGTTTAAGGGACTTTTCTAGGATCACAGAGTTAATAAGTGGTGAGTTAACGTAGGACTTGAAATCAGGGCTTTTTATTCCAAATCCTATTACCTCTTGCTGTCTCAAGAGCTGGTGCCTATATTTTAGAACTTTTGTGGTCTGATAATAATGCATTAGTGATAACCTAAAATTTTATAGAACTTTGAGATTTGAAAAAGGCTTCATGTACCTAGTCTCATTTGTTCCTTGGGATGGCTCTGTGAAGGTAGGTTCTGTAATTATCCACATTTTACTGATGAGGGGTAGAGAGATTAAATGGCTTATCCATAGGCACATGATTAATAGATGTCTGACAGGATTTGAACCCAAGTCTCAATTCCAAGTCAATATCCAATATCCAGTAGTGGTTGGATACACATAAAACCAGGAAACAATATAGAATGAGATGAGTGCATTAGAAGTACAGGTACCATGCTGCAGGAGCCGAGAGGAGGCAGAGTTCACATCCCATTGGGAGAATTGTAGAAGCCTTCATTCAGGAGATGACATTTAAACTAGGCTTGGTAGAGGCTTAAGAAATGAAATTAATAAATATACATGAGGTGGGTTCACATGTGGCCAAAATCCTTTGTTGGTCCAATTTGCATCAGTCTTGGTTGTGCCTCAGGATGAATATTTGTTCTGTTCCTTAGCTCCATCAATCCAGATGGCTTGAGTCAAAACAATTGCCAGAAACAACCCTGTGTGAGCATATTGTATATGAGAAACTGGTGTTGTCCTTTGTAAAGGGATGCTGTCCACTCCCTGTCATTAAGACATGTGCTGTGAATTGTCTTTTCTCCCACTCCCTTGAAGCCATATAATGGCTGTGGGTGAGAGCTTTGCTAGCCAACTTATAAGCACTTTAATCTTTGACCTTGGCTTCATTGCATTAGCTTTGTGTTCTAAACAAGGGAGTTTATAGGCCACAGGATGCTGGGACTTTGAAGTCCTCTTTTCTTTTGCCATGTGGGACATGCTATTACAACAAGATTCTTTGATGTGCTCTTTGTCATAACTTCAGAGTATCATACACATATGGACCACACACAAATATCCAGATGAGCACAGAAATGTCACATGAGCTTCTGCCTGCCCACTCCAGAGAGCCATCAGCCAAATGCAACCATCACAGACTCAGAGGGAGAAGGTGGGAGACCTCAGATACTCAGACTGGGAACCAATTGGACCTTATCTGACCATTTGTTCCTGTATTTTGTTATACTTAGCCACAGGAACCTCACATGAGGGTGGAGGAGTATTTCTATATTAGCAATGAACAGAGCACCAAATCTAATCAGGTGAGATAGGGTTCTTGCCAGTCATCCCTGGTACTCAGCTCTTAATCATAACAGGTGAGGTTTCAGACACCACAGCTACATTTTTAAAAAGGATAGTGGAAAAGATGGATGAGAATTCATAGATGGAAAAAGAGGGAAGGGAGTTTTATATTTTCTTAAAAAACAATATTAAAAAATGTTGTCTGGGAATAAAGAAAATTAAAATAAAGGAAAATGGGAATAAAAATAGTAAGGTAAAAGACTAGATTAAATGATCTCTAAGGGTTATTTAAAAGCAGCTATTAAAAACTACTTTTTTCTTTCTTTTATTTAATCTTTCTTTTTTTTATTATAATAACTTTTTATTGACATAACCCATGCCAGGGAAATTTTTTACAACATTATCCCTTGCACTCACTTCTGTTCCGATTTTTCCCCTCCCTCCCTCCACCCCCTCCCCTAGATGGCAAGCAGTTCTGTATATGTTGAATATGTCGCAGTATATCCTAGATACAATATATGTGTGAGAATCAAACAGTTCTTTTGTTGCACAGGGAGAATTGGATTCAGAAGGTAGAAATAATCCAGGAAGAAAAACAAAAATGCAAACAGTTTACATTCATTTCCCAGTGTTCTTTCTTTGGGTGTAGCTGCTTCTGTCCATCATTGATCAATTGAAACTGAGTTAGATCTTCTCTTTGTCAAAGAAATCCATTTCCATCAGAATACATCTTTGTACAGTATCGTTGTTGAAGTATATAATGATCTCCTGGTTCTGCTCATTTCACTTAGCAAACTACTTTTTTCCCTAAAAATACTTTTAGTTTGTTTTACTAAAGAAACTTTCTAAAGTACTTTTAAGTTTGCAAAGATCTTGTTGTCCTGTTTTATAGATGAGGACATTCAGACCAATGAAGGGTGATAAATTGCTACTAGGTTTTGGAGCCAGCATTAATACCCAGATCTCTTGATGGCAGGTACAGACTGTTTCTGCCACATAGGAAGATGTCATTCCAGGACTCACATCCCAGAATCCTAGATTCCGTATCCTCCCAGGGGAAGTAGCGTCTCTCCCATCCATCAACTTTGTGATCCTCCAGTTGGATTTGCCACTAGTGTGATGTGATACTTTTTGTAAGGAAGGGCGTTGGCTCCCCCTGCTGCTGGTTTGTGAGTTTGTCACAGTCGTGGCTCAATTCAGTAAGCATTTATTTATCCATGTATCTGCTATGTTTAAGGGCTTGCTTTTGCATCCCAGTCTGACAAGTGAAGGTGAAAGAAAGGTCATTTAAAAATAGGTGACAAAGACAAAAACACCTTAATGTAATGCAAAAGAAAAAAAATCTGATCACCTTATAGTCAATAGAGACCTGGGTTCAAAACTTGGCTGTTGTGAGTCCTAGAGAAATTATCTAAATTTTCTATGCCTCATTTCTAATGAGCAAAATCCAACCAATACTTATATTACCTTCTTAATAAAGTCATCAACAAGAAAACACTGCATAAGCTTTTAAGAGCTAAGAAAATGGAAGCGAATTTGTAGACTGCAACAGAAATGGAATTTTTAAACTAGCTTTTTCAGTGGTCTTATGCCTCCTTACATTTTTTAGAACCATTTGGATAATTTGGATACTAATCTGCATGTCAAGGAATTTAATGTCCTTAGGGATATAGTTCCTCCATCCTTTATTTTTGTCAGACCATATCAGTCTTGAGTTCTGTATCTTAGGAAGGACATTAATCACCTAAAGTATATCCGGGGGAGGGCAACCAACACTACAGCCCATTCCATACAAGGAACTGATAAAGGAAATAGAGATTTTTTTTAGCTAGTTGAAGAAAAGACTTAGGAGGTAATATGATCAGCTATTTGAAGAGAGCGCTCATGTTAGATTTTGACTCAGAGCTATCCTAAATGCAGTGGGTTCTTTGCCACTCAGAGGTCTTCAAGTATTTCAGCTGTTTCTGTTGGGTACCCATTACATGACTTCTGAAGTCCTTTTCTGTGCTGAGATTCGGTGAATCTGTGATTATGTAGAGTTACTAGGAAGCTGAATGTCACTGGGGAGCAGGGAGTACCCCATCTCTGAAGGTTTTCATTTGTTAGTTGGATGACCACTCAGGGATTTGTAGAGAGGACTGGACTGGATGATTGATAGAGATCTAACCAATTCTAAATTTTTTTTTTATTCTAGTTGGAGGGTTGGGGATAAATACAAAAAAAGTTAAATAGTTAATTTTTAAAAGTTATTTAAATGAGCCAGGGAAAAGATGAACAGTTAAATTTTAAAAAGTTAAATGAACTCGGGGAAAAATTAAATAGTTAAAATTTCCAGATGTTAAATAGCTAAAAGGTTAAATTATTTAACTTTGCACTTAATTTAAATAACTTTTCTTGACAGCAGAAAAGATCTATTACAAGACAATATCTGATGATGATTACTTATCAGATGATGCTATAGCCAGAAAGCTCTGTAGGTCTTTGAAGAAGGGAGGTCTGTGTAGCTGGAGAGGCCTGGGGAGAGGCCTGTTAAGAGGCAAAAGCCTTTTACAGGCAAAGGCTCATTGGGTTTAAGTAAGGTCACTGGGCCAGAGGAGTCTTTGTTTTGATTTTACCCAAAGGCATTTCTTCTGATGAAGAAAGGCTTGCTTTGTAAAAGGGTTTGGGCAAGGACAGAATTTATATCCCTCTGCCAAAAGGGTATTTGGGAAATGTGACCCAGATTGTCCTATGGCTGTTTAATCTTTTCTCTGGATTTCCCAGAGGTCACAATTCCCCCCCCCCCCCCATGCTCTGACATATAGTAATATAGAGTAATATAGAGCCAAGCACAAACGCTGAGTTGCCACTGAGACTACTATACATGGCCTGAAGTATTGACTAAAAGCCCTTTCAAGGAATGAATTGTCTTCCATACCTTTGCTAATGAGAGTTCTTGGTAAAAGATCAAATCTGGGATGTCATACACAGATTACTGTACATATATACATCTGAGTGAATCTTGGAAATGGTCATGCTCCATTGGACTCATTTTTACTTAATTTAATTTCTACTTATTTCTTACTTACTTAATTTAATCCTGCATTTGTTAGCTCTACATTTCAGTATCCTTATTTCATTCAGAGATTTCATATTTTGTCATCTGCTTGTCTTCAGGCTACTGTCTTAGATTCTAAACTTGGGATTCCACTGGTGAGTTGCAGGCTTCAGATGAGACAGTAGTAAAGTGGTTGAGAGAGTGTGGGTTCTAGCCCTGGCCTAGCCTAGTCATATGATTAGTCACATAAAATTTTTTAACTTTAGTTTTCTCACCCATAAAATGTGCATGATTCTTGTATTAGTTTTTAGAGTGGTGGTGAGGAAAGTACTTTGTAGTCCTTCAAGCACCATAGCAATGGAAGTTGCTGTAATTATTAATCAAAAATGAAGTTTGGTGTATCCTATTTAACATGTATAGGACTGCTTGCCATCTGGGGGAGGGGATGGAGGGACGAAGGGGAAAAATCGGAACAGAAGCGAGTGCAAGGGATAATGTTGTAAAAAATTACCCTGGCATGGGTTCTGTCAATAAAAAGTTATTAAAAAATTAAAAAAAAGAAATCCCCTTTAATTAGAATGTTATCCTGCTGAGATTAAATTAAATTTATGCAATATATACTGTAAAAAAAATGAAAATTGGGTGATGGGATACCCAGGCTGCCTAACTTGTCCAGCTATTAAACTCTATTAAGATTCAATATGATATATGGAAAAAACACTCGATTTAGAGCCGGAGAACATAGTGTGAATCCTGGTTCTGTTCCTATATTGCCTGTGTAAGGTAAGGCTTTAAATTCTGTCATCCTGGGATTCTATTCTTTATCAGGTACAGTTAGTCCAAATTCAGAGAAGGTTAGTTAGGATTTCAGAGAACTAATAGTGCTCAGTATTCAGTGCTGAATATGCAGCTAATAATACATTAGTACTCAGGACTCAGAGACCTAGTAGGTGAAATTACTTGTTGGCAGGTTGCTTGGTACATAGAAGCCCATAGTGTTTTAAAGTTTGCAGAACAGCAGATATTATTTCATTATGTCCTCATAATAGTCCTGGGAAGTGTTGTTGAGGAGTTTCCATCAAGTGACTTTTTATGACTCAGTCTAAGGTTTTCTTGGCAAAGATAGTGGAGTGATTGGTTGTTTCCTTCTCCCACTCATTTTATAGATGAGGCAACTGAGGCAAATAGAGTTAGATGACTTGTCCAGGGGCACACAGCTAGTAAGTGTCTGAGATTTGAACTTATTCTTAACTCCATTAATGCCATCTAGTTGCTCCTGGGAAGCTTTTATTATTCCCATTTTATAGATGAAGAAACTGAGACAGAGAGCAGGTACACCTCTTCTAGGGTCACATAGCTAATGAGTATTTGAGGTCAGATTTGAAATAAGAGCTTCTTGATTTTAGACTCTGAATTTCATTTACTGTGTTATCTAGCTACTTCTCTCTTTAAATGAGTTGTATTGGATCATTCATCTTATCTACATACATGCACAGATGGTGCTTGGGAAATCTATTATCAGCCCAAGGAAGAGACTTGTCTGTTTCTGTAAGATATTGTTCAGATAGCTCACATAATTAATGCCAATAAATTCAATGACCATTTATTAAGCACTTATTATGGGCAAGCCAGAGATGGGAATACATAAAAGATGCATAAAGTTCTTTCTCTTCCTCAAGGGGATCATTGACTTATAGCTTATAAATATCTATCTGCTCATTTTAAGGCTGAGGAAGCAGAGATCTAGAGTGGTTCCATGATTTAACCAAAATTCCACAGGTGGCACAGGGCAAGGTAGAGATTTGAATCTAGTTCTTTTCTCACTAGATCATGCTAAGTTTGGGATTATGTGCATGAATGCAAAGAATATGTGCCAAGGGGACAGTAATGTTCAAAGTGCTTTAAGATTGAAGAGGGGGAAGATGACTTTTAACTAAGTGAGTAAGGGAAGGCTTCATAGAGGAGATGGCATTTTAGCTGGGCTCTGGAGGAAGGGAAGAATTTCAGAGGGCAGAATTGAAAAGGGGCATGTTTTTACCCAGCAATGAATATATATGATGATGAGAGGAAGAAGACAGTATCATAAGGGACCAGCCAAGTTTGGCTGGAATCTAAAATACTCAGCAGATCTTCTGGTAAAAAATTCAAGGGGAGTTGAAGCTAGATTGTGGAAAGCCTTTAAAGACTAAGCTAAAGACTTTGTATTTTCTTAGTGCTATCTAAGATTCTTTCCTTCCTTTCCTTCATCTGGAACAAATTAACTTTCATAATGCATCATGGAATTCATCTTGCCCTCTTCAAATCTCTGAGGAGTTTGCTTGGATTGACTACCCAAAAGGAAGGAACAAAAGAAAATAAAAGAAGAGATATTTTAAAACTTCAAAAGACAAAGATGTCTAAGTCTTTAAAGGAAATGCTTCTGATTTTTAGCTCCCAAACAGAAGATTCCAAGTATAATAGTGCATCTTCTCCTGGCTCCAACCCTTATTATTAACTGTATGACCCATTCACTCTTGCTTCTCTGAGATTTCTTCTCTTTAGTTTCTTCTCTTTAAAATATGGATAACTTTTTGCATATCTACCCCAAAGTACTGTAAAAAAAAAAAGCTGTATGTGAAGCATGATACAAATGTGAGCTGCAGTTATTAGCATACGGCACTTTATAGTTACCAATTCTTTTTTCCCATTTGAATTTCATAACAATTTTGAGAAGTGGGTAGGATATTTTATGAGGCAGCTAGGTCGCCCAGTAGATAGAATTTCATATCTGGAGTCAGAAAAACTCATCTTCCTGAGTTCAGATCTGACCTTGGCAGGTCACTTAACTTTGCCTTAGTTTCTTCATCTGTAAAATGAGCTGAAGAAAGAAATGATAAACCATTCCAGTATTTTTGCAAAGAAAACCCCTTATGTAGTCTCAAGGAGTTGGATATGACTGAAAAACGACTGAACAAAACCTGTATTTAAGAAGTTGGTGATATTAACCCTCTTGTATAAATGAGGAACTGGGAGAGAGTAAGTGACTTGCAAGTATATAGTCATATAGCTTATAACTGGCAGAGCTAGAATTTAGACCCAGTTTTCTTCGTTAGAAGCCCCTCATGTAAACAATTAATTAGTTAAGTAACATGATTATTTTTCTGGGAAGTACAATAATAAAAATCTTGAGGAACAACAATTTTCACATGTCTGGGAGTCTACATTTTAAAATTTTTATCAATATACTTTCAGATTCTACACAGTTTTAAAATTTCATATTCTGCTCCTGAGGGCCAAAGTAGAAACAGTGGATAGAAGGTATGTGTGGTAGGAGTTTAGCTCAGTGAGAGAAAAACTTCCTAAAAATGTGATCTAAAAATGGGACTGAGCTTCTTTGAAAGGTAATGAGCTTCTCATTGCTAGCACTGGCTAGAGATCAGCAGAGCATGAACTGACTACTGGTTAGAGTTCTTTTAGCCAGTTTGAATCATTTGCCTGCTGAAGGCCTAGGGAGCTCTGGGATTCTCAGGTTGTTTACTCTGTAGAGAAAACTCAATGGTACCTTGGAAATGCTGCTGTCTCTTTTTAGAGAATAGAGATTGACTGTTTCTGAGACAGCTTGGCCTTCTGCTGCACTGATCCATTCCTTGTGTAATTTGGGGAAGAGAGGAGGCTTACAGTTAAAAGGAAGGATAGCCATTGGTACAACAGCTGCTAGGGATTCCAGGCATTTTTAAATTGTTGACAGTAATCCTATTGAAGTACCCTCCAGATTGCCACCAACATCTGGTTGAAGCATGATATTAATCTGAAGCTTTGAAGTATTTATAATCCACAAAGTCTACAAAGATTGACCAACAGTAACTTGCTGCTGTGGCAGAGACATTTTTAGGTGTTCTAGAAAGCAGCTCTGGAGGCCTTTAAAGATGGGGCAGCATCTTGGGATAGGAAGGAAACTGGATTCCATTGCTAATTTTGCTGGTATTCAGCTATTTGACCTTGGCAAGGAAATTACCCTGTCATCTGAAAAAGAAAACAGAACTGAAGATTCTTGTTCTATCTATCTCCTAATACCAGGTCTCCTTCCTATAGCACTTTCAGGTTTGCAAAGCCCTTTCCTCACAGGATAAGTATCCCCAGTTGGCAGTTAAGGAGATTTATTTTTGGAGAAGCTAAGTGATCTATAATAATGCAGCTAGCAAGTATCCAAAGTAGGAAGTGAACTTATCTGGAAGAGGCAGTGAGAAGTGAGAGTGCTACTTTACAAGTCAGATGATGCAGGTTCAAATTTAATTTTTGTTAGTGTGTGTGTGTGTGTGTGTGTGTGAGAGAGAGAGAGAGAGAGAGACAGACAGACAGACAGACAAACAGACAGACACACAGAGAGGCAAAGAGACAGAAACAAAGAGGAGACAGAGGAAGAAGAAGAGGAAGGAAAGGAGAGGAGATGAGAGAGAAAAAAAGAGAGTAGAGAGGAAGGAGGAAAGGAGACAGATAGACAGACTGAACTGTGAGCAGATGACTTAATTTCCTTATACCTCACTTTCCTAAATATAAAATGAAAGGATTAGACTAGATAGACTCTGCCAGATATAGAGCTATGTTCTTCTGATTAGATAATCTCTAAGGTTTCTTGCTGTACCTAGGTGATACAGTGGATAGAGCTCTTGGTTTGGAATTAGGAAGACTTCATGAGTTCAAATCTAGCTTCAGGCATTCACTAGCTGTGTGACCCTGAACAAGTCACTTAATCCTGTTTGCCTCAGTTCCTCATCTATGAAATGAGCTAGAGAAGGAAATAGCAAACCATTTCAGTATCTTTGCCAAGAAAATTCCAAAATGGTGTCAGAGTAAAAAATGATTGAAATGACTGAAACTGTGGTTCTTTTTGAAACCAGGGTTTCTAATGGGTTCTTGAAATTCTTTTCACTACGAAGTCAGAAATTAAAGTGACCAAAGGAATAGTGATAGAACTAGCTTCAGTATCACATCCTTCCTTCCTTCCCTCCCTCCCTCCCTATTCTCCCTGCCTCCTTCCTTTCTTTCTTTTCTTCCCTCCCTTCCTTTCTCCCTTCCTCCCTCCCTTCTTTCTTTTCTTCCTCCCTCTCTTCCCTCCCTCCCTCCTTTCCTTTCTTTCTTCTTTCCTCTCTTTGTTTCTTTATTGTTTGTTTCTTGATTTGGAGTCCGGGGATTTGGGCTGTTAGGGAGAAAGTTACAAGCAAATCTGAAGGTAGCATATAAATTAGTTATTATTGTTATTAATGCTGTTGTTATTTTTTGGGTATTCACTATGATACAGTAACTCTGACATTTGTTAGTCTAACCATTTTGAAAGCTTGAGAAAATGCTAGCTTGTATCTCTTGATTTCAGTTATGTTGAGAGCAGGTGACAAACACCCACCCAGCTGAGGAAACTTAGAACCAGATTAAAATGTAACTATAAAATGTTTAACAAAATAAATAAAAATGTGATGCATTGTAGACAATGTTTCATTTGTGATCTTTCTGACTATCTGCTACTGCACTGAATTTAATGCCTCTGTTGTTGAGACAAGGGATGATGGAATAGTGCACTAGATATGCAAGAATTTGATTATCTAGCATCTCCTGCTGTCCAAAGTAGTTTATTAGATTTCATTCTGCCTTTCTCCACTCTGAATTCTATCCCCAAAGCAAAGCTCGTTTTAACCTGTATCATACCTAATTGTATGTACAATAAAAATAACCCCATTGGATTATATGTTCCTGAAGACCATTTTTCATCTTTGTATTCCTTGTGTTTAATATACCATCTTGGATGACATATAATAATTAATAAATCTTTGTTGAAATTGAAAGAAATTAAAATTTATCTTAAGGACGTCTGGAGTCAGAAAAACTAATTTTCCTGAGTTCAAATCTGGTGTCAGATACTTGCAAGCTGTGTGACTTTGGGCAAGTCTTTTAACACTGTTTGCCTTAGTTTCCTCATCTGTAAAATAAATGGAGAAGAAAATGCCAAACCACTTTCCTCGACAAGAAAGTCCCACGTGGGGTCATGATTCAGATATGAGTAAAAAACAATTGAACAACAACATTCTTACCTTAATCATTATTTTCTGGCACTAATAATAATCCATTAGTAGAGATCTGTGGAAATATGAGTTCAAGTATTTTTAGACAGTTTCTTTTTAGCCAACATCCAATTGGATAACCTTTCTGTCTTCTTACCCACTTATATCAGCAGAATGAAGCAGAAGGTGTCATAATTATCTGGTACCTTTGGGGCTTTCTTTAACATTAATTCTGGCCACTGAGACAAAGGAAAACTCAGTTTATGAGGGGACAATGAGGGTTGTGACCCAAATTGTCCAGATTTGCCTGTCACCAATGATGGAATATCAAAACCTACTACTGAAAATAGCCTAAATAAATTCAACTGGCCATTTCATCCTATTCTAGAGAATGAGCTCCCTCACAAGTCTTAACTTTTCATATGATTGTACTAGAAAAGATAGAGGGGGGAATAGCTAAGGTGTTTTATTTCAGGGAGTGGAGAGGAGAAATGTGTTATTTTGTTGTGGTTAATCATTATATCCCATCCTTCTCCCTTTTGTACTTTAGATCCAAATCCAAACCCATCATCCATGGAAGAGAGAGTGGCTCATGAAGCTCTACAGTTAGAGAAGAGACTCAGTCTTCTTTCACATTCAAGTCGTCCAGGAAGTGGAGGTGAGAAGCCATTAAAATCCATAGGCAGCTTTCACTCCCTGACCCCAAGAAGGGGTTGAGTTAGGGGGAACAGAGGAAAAGCATTTTCCTTTTCTATGAGGTAGTTTCTTCACATTAACAGGAACTGGAGAGTGTTTTTCCAGAACTTCTTGATGACTATGTCCCTGTGATACAGCTAGATTTATTCTATGTGAATTATAGGAAAAACAACAACAATGCTTTAGGGTGCTATTCATGTCAGTGATCTCTGATCTCTGTGATCTGTTCTACTATGGTTCAAAATGGTAGGGAGGGTTAAAATAATAATTACTTACAGTTCTATGCTATAGAGATATATAATTTACAGTGGGCTTTCCACATCATATCCCTATAAAGTAAGGAAAGCAAAGATTATTATAGTTTATAAATTAGATTCTGAAGTGAAGTTGATTGAATCCATTGATTCAAATGGGGGCTTCTCTTTAATCCAAACTTTGTTCTTTCTCTCCTCCATCATACTGGATATCATCAGTGGGTCAGGTCTTCCAAGCCAGATTATTATTAATTGTTCTTTTAAATATTAAAAATTTTCAATTATGAAGCTTTTTTTTTTCTCACTCTCCCTTCCCCATCCATTCCTTAGGGCGAGGGAGTAGGAAAATAAAACCAAGATCTTTATGGCAAATATGCATAATCAAGTAAAACAAATGATCACATTATCCAAAACCAAATCTGTATGTATATCATTTAACATAATAATCCATAACTTCTCTTTCAGGTGTGTAGCATTTTTTATCATTAGTTCTCTGGAGTCATATTTGTAATTTTTTCAAAAGTTTTCATTTTTACAGTGTTGTTATAAGATAAGTTGTTCTTTTGGTTCTGCTCACTTCATCTGCACCAGTCTACGCAAGTCTTTGCAGGTTTCTCTGAAAATATCTTATTTATAATTTTTGTAGACATAAGACATTTTCTTCTTCCTTTCACCTCTTTGAAGTATAGGCCTTGTGACATATTGCTGAGTCAAAGGATATGCAGTTTGTAATGTTTGGGGCATAGTTACAATTACAAATCGCTTTCCAGAATACTTTAACAATTCCTAAGCTCCATGAACATGTCAGCATGACTCTTTTCCCATGGTCCCACCAAACTTTGTAATTTTCCTTTTTTGGGTCAACTTTGCCAATCTGATGGTATGAAATAAAATCTCAAAGTCACCTCAGTTTATATTTCTCTAATTATTAGTGATTTGTAGCATTTTTATATGAATACAAATAACTTAGATTACCTCCTTTGAGAACTAACTGGCTATTCACATCCTTTGACCATTTATCAGTTGGTGAAAGAAACCAAATTTTTTAAAAAGGGATTTAGTTTTCTTTAGATCAGTGAATTTAAAAAATTTAAATACTATTTTATTTTTCAAATATATACAAAGATAGTTTTCAACATTCATTTTTGTAAGTCTAACCACTTTGTGTCCCAAAACAATTTTCAGATGAAGAAATTAAAACCATTTCTAGTCATGTGAAAAGGTGCTCTAAATCACTATTGATCAGAGAAATGCAAATTAAGACAACTCTGAGATACACTATATACCTCTCAGATTGGCTAAGATAACAGGAAAAGATAATGATGAATGTTGGAAGGGATGTGGGAAAACTGGGACACTAATACATTGTTGGTGGAATTGTGAACGGATCCAGCCATTCTGGAGAGCAATCTGGAATTATGCTCAAAAAATTATCAAACTGTCCATACCCTTTGATCCAGTAGTGTTTCTACTGGACTTATACCCAAAGAGATTTTAAAGGAAGGAATCCTTTAAGGAAAGGGGCCCCCATGTGCAAAAATACTTGTGGCATTGTAGTGACAAGAAACTGGAAACTGAGTGGATGCTCATCAGTTGGAGAATGGCTGAATAAGTTATGGTATATGAATTTTATAGAACATTATTGTTCTTTAAGAAACGATCAGCAGGATGATTTTAGAGAGCCTGGAGAGACTTACATGGAGTGATGCTAAGTGAAATGAGCAGAACCAGGGGATCATTATACATGACAACAAGATTATATGATGATCAATTCTTTTGGACCTGGCTCTCTTCAACAATGAGATGATTCAGGGCAATTCCAATGATCTTGTGATGAAGAGAGCCATCTGCACCCAAGAGAGGACTGTGAGAACCAAGTGTGGACCACAACATATTATTTTCACTCTTTTTTGTTGTTATTTCCTTGTATTTTGTTTTCTTTCTCATTTTTTTCCTTTTCTGATTTTTCCTGTGCAGCAAGATTATTGTATAAATATGTATACATATATTAGATTTAACATATATTTTAACATGTTTAACATAAAAAAAACTTTGTCTTCCAGATTTTTCTCCCTCTTTTTCTTATTTCTCCCATCTCCAATATAGCAAACAGTCTGATAGAGGTTAAATATATGCTATTCTTTTAAACATATTTTCATATTTGTCACATGCAAGAAAAATATGACCAAAAGGGAAAAAAATCACAAGAATGAGCAAGCAAGCAAACAAAAAATGCTATGCTTCAATTCATATTCAGTCTCCATAGTTTTCTCTCTGGATGCAAATGGCACTTTCCATTTCAAGTAATTTGTAATTGTCTTGAATTACCACATTGTTGAAAAGAGCCAAGTCCATCACAATTGAAGATCAGAAGTTCTTAACCCAGGTTCCATTAATTTATTTCTTAAAATATCTCGACAACTATTTAATAGAATAGGTTTCCTTTGTAGTCCTGTATATTTCATTTTATTTATCTAAAGCATGATTTTAAGAAGAGATCAGTAGACTTTATGAGATTGCCAAAGTGGTCCATGACACAAAAAAGGTTAAGAAATTCTGCTTTAGATTTATAATACAGAAATAGAGTAAAATCCTTTTTCTTTAACTAATTATTAATTAGTTGAATTTATCAATTTTAAAAATCAAATGTTTTTAAAATAACAAAATCTCAAACTAAAAAAAAAAAAAACCACCTAGTCCAACTAATACCTGAAAAAAATTCTTTTTTACAATATCCCAATGAGTAGTCTGCCATCTTTTTTGCCCCTATCCCCACACATCAGAGTGAGAAGCCTACCTCCCAAGGCAGCCCTTTATATTTTTGGGTGGTCCAAAAGGTTAGGAAATTTTCCCCTTAAATTTAGTCAAAGTCTTCCTCTTTTCATTGTCTACCTATTTCTCCTAGTTCTGCTTTCTGAATTTCATCCTTCATTTGATATGATTTTAGCTCTTTGAAGATAATTCTTGTATTCCTATTAAATGACTAAATGTCAAATGAATCTTTATATCTTTCTAACCATTTCTGCAACTTTTGATAGTGTTGACCACCTTCTTCTCCTGAATACTTCTCTTTGGGCTTCCAAAATACTGTTTTCTTTTGGTTTTCCTTTCACCTGTCTGCTTTTTCAGACTCCTTTGCTTATTTTGCCTTTTGGTCCCTTTCCAATGAAAATTATCTTCACCTACAACCATGCATCACATTGTTTCTCCTAAGAGACAGCAGAGACTGCATCATTTTTTAATGTTTTTTTTCCCCCATCTTTAGTGCTTAACACAGTACCTGACCCTCAGTATTTAATAAATGCTTGTTGATTGATAACAGCATTATCTCAAAATCTTTCACCATCTTGATTATTTTCTTCTGTACGGTCTCAATCTTATCAATGTTTCTTGGTAAAATAGTGTCTAGAACTGAATACGGTACTCAAAATATGATCCTTGTCTTGGACACTTCTGCCTCCTTAAATAATACCCAGGATTACATTAGCATCCTTTGTCTACCTTATCACTTTGTAGTCTTGTGATCAATTTATAATCCTCTGAGATTACCTGACCTTTCTCAGGCAAACTACTACCTTGTCATGTTTTCATGTTGTAAAATTAATATTAGAACCCAAATGTAATACTTTATACATATATCTATTAGATTTCATCTTACTAGATTTGGCCATGCTTTAGTCTGTTGAGATCTTTGGGGATCCTATAATGTTTATCCTTTTTACATTTGTGTTATCTTCATAATAAGTCCCTATATTTTTATGGAAATTACTTAAAGTAAAATGATAATGTAACATAATGCCTGGGACAAATCTTTGGGGCATTCCACTAGAGAGATAATCCTTTCATGGTAAAGTTATAAGATCATTGTCTACTTTTAGGCCTAATCACTCAAGAATTCTAAATCCATCTAACTGTTCTATCATGTAGCTCAAATCTTGACTTCCTTTGTATAAGAATAGCTTGAGGAAGTGTGTCACATGTTTTACTAAAATGTTGGTAAACTGGATCTGTGGAACTCTTCTGATTGATCAGTCTTGTATTCTGATTTAAAAAAGAATTAAAATTAATCTGACATTAATTGATCTTAAGAAAACCATGCTAGCCCTTTATGGTCATGGCTTCCTTCTCTAGATGTTTACTAACAATCAATCAGTAAATATTATTACATACAGAACAGGAAAAAGATAGTCCCTGTCCTCAAGGAGTTTACAATCTAATTTTACAATCTAACTATTCCTTTCATGGTATATTACGAATTATAGTCAAACCCACTGGCTTTTAGTTTGTCTCTCTTCTCTTTTGAAAATTCAGACCACATTATCTTATCCTATAGTATTGCTTCCATTCTTTCTCACAAATCGTTAACTGTAGCTTAGCAATCACTTCTGTCAGGTTTGGTTTTTTAAGTTCTCTGAGCCTGGGACTTTGAACTCATCAATGAGGTATTCTTTCACTGTCTCCTTACTTAACTTGGGTACTGACTTTCTAGTAGCCATTTTTGTTTTATCTTTTCTAGTTCAAAGATGATTCTTCTTGGCAGAAAATAGAAAAGCAGAAGAAGAATTGAGCAGCATCATTTCCTTTTCCTAATTAGTTATCACTGTCTTTTCCTTTGTGAGCAAAAGTCATAAACCTTTGTGTTCCTCTTTTTCCTAGTGCCACCACCATCAGCAGCAGTAGCATAACCAAAAAGCAGCCCTTAACCCTTTTGTTGTTCTTGATGGTTTCAGCTTATTCAGTGCTTTAGGGCCACTAACACCATTTTTTTTACTGTTTCATGCCATGCTTTATACTCATCATCCATTTCCTTCTCTTACTTCCATTTATAAGTATGCCTTTTAAAAGTTTTTGTGGGTGAATGAGTTCCTTGTGCATCCACATTTCTATCTTTAGACAACTCCCTTGTTTCTTCCTCATTGAAATTGTCTTTCTTTGTGTCTTCAGAGTATTATCCTTGGAAGCCTTCCAATCTCCTGGACTGATTTCTTCTATAGCATTATTGCCTATTAGATCATATTTAATCTTTTTCTGAACCTTCAAAACGTTTTTTTTTAAATCTGAGGTACACATCATATTTTCCCTACTTTTACTTTTTTCTATCACAACTCTAAATGAAATAGTTACTTTCCCCCGATTCCATTATTTCCATCTTAGCACCCAGTTCCTCCTTGTTTGTGACATATATATTCCAAAATAGAAATTCACCAATTGGTACTACAGCCTTTAAAAAGACGGTTCACTGTGTGTAAAGCATTGTGCTAGCCCCAGCAAGAAAGATTAGGGAAGTGATGCAAGAGAAGTGTAAGACACATTCTTTGCAAGACACAAGACACTTTCATTCTTCCACCATGACCAGATTTATACTCAAGAAAATGCATTTCAGCAAAGATTCATAATATATTCACATGAAGAACTCTGAGATAGGCCTAATGCAGTTGAAAAGTAGTCATAAGACACAATCTTTGCTATCATGAAGTTTATTTTTATTTTTATTTTTTGATAAATATTTTTTTATTATAGCTTTTTATTTACAAGTTATATGCATGGGTAAGTTTACAGCACTGACAATTGCCAAACTTTTTGTTCCAATTTTTCCCCTCCTTCCCCCCATTCCCTCCCCCCAATGGCAGGTTGACCAATACATGTTAAATATGTTAAAGTATAAATTAAATACAATATAAGTATACATGTCCTAACAGTTATTTTGCTGTATAAAAAGAGTCGGACTTTGAAATAGTGTACAATTAGCCTGTGAAGGAAATAAAAAATGCAGGCGGACAAAAATAGAGGGATTGGAAATTCTGTGTAGTGGTTCATAGTCATCTCCCAGAGTTCTTTCACTGGGCGTAGCTGGTTCAATTCATTACTGCTCTATCGGAACTGATTTGGTTCATCTCATTGTTGAAGATGGGCACGTTCATCAGAAATGATCATCATATAGTATTGTTGTTGAAGAATATAATGATCTCCTGGGCCTCCTCATTTCACTCAGCATCCGTTCATGTAGGTCTCTCCAGGCCTTTCTGAAATCATCCCGCTGGTCATTTCTTACAGAACAATAATATTCCATAATATTCATATACCACAATTTATTCAGCCATTCTCCAGCTGATTGACATCCACTCAGTTTCCAGTTTCTGGCCACTACAAAGAGGGCTGCCACAAACATTCTTGCACATACAGGCCCCTTTCCCTTCTTTGAAATCTCTTTGGGATATAAGCCCAGTAGTAACACTGCTGGATCAAAGGGTATGCACAGTTTGATAACTTTTTAAGCATAGTTCCAAATTGCTCTCCAGAACGGCTGGATGTTTTCACAATTCCACCAACAAGCTATCATGAAGTTTAAAATTTAATAGGGAAGATTACACACATTTGCAGATTATATAATATATAATCATATTAATATATTATATTATAATATAATAAATCATGGGGTAAAATAAAGAGCACTGATGTTGGTGTCAGGAGATCTGATTGAAACCCTGATTCTGCCTCTTACTAGTTGGCTGTGTGACATTGACCAAGCCATTTCCCCTTTCTGCACCTCAGTTTCAAAATCTATAAAATGGAATAATAATACTTATCCTCCCTATCTCACAGAATTGTTGTTGTGAAGGTCAAACAAGATACGATATATGACAATGCTTTATCATAGTAATATATATATATATATATATATATATAAATATAAGCTATTGTTATTATTATTATATTTATATATAAGCTATTATATTTATAGTATTATATCATTGAATACTAAATTATATGTTGTGGATCATAAATGTCATAAGAGTTCATAGAACAGGAGCAGTTAGGTGGCACAGTAGGTAGAACACCAGCCCTGAAATCAGGAGGACCTGAGTTCAGATCTGGTCTCAGACACTTAACACTTCCTAGCTGTATGATCATGGGCAAGTCACTTAATCCCAATTGCCTCAGAAAAAAAAGTTCATAGAACAGGCATTTTGGTTTGGTGAAAAAAGATTTCTGTATTCTTGGTACACACCTTGCCAAATGAGTAGTTGATTAAGAAACTGAGTTTGACAATACTATATGATGAGCAGTTCTGATGGACCTGGCCATCCTCAGCAACGAGATCAACCAAATCATTTCCAATGGAGCAGTAATGAACTGAACCAGCTACGCCCAGAGAAAGAACTCTGGGAGATGACTAAAGACCATTACATTGAATTCCCAATCCCTATATTTATGCCCACCTACATTTTTGATTTCCTTCACAAGCTAATTGTACAATATTTCAGAGTCTGATTCTTTTTGTACAGGAAAATAACGTTTTGGTCATGTATACTTATTGTGTATCTAATTTATATTTTAATGTATTTAACATCTACTGGTCATCCTGCCATCTAGGGGAGGGGGTGGAGGGGTAAGAGGTGAAAAATTGGAACAAGAGGTTTGGCAGTTGTTAATGCTGTAAAGTTACCCATGCATATAACCTGTAAATAAAAGGCTATTAAATTAAAAAAAAAAAAAAAGAAAGAAACTGAGTTTGAATACCATCTGGTATTTTAGGACCTTGGGCAAGCTTTGTAATTTCTCTGGTCCTCAGTTTCCTCACCTGTAAAATGGGAAGGGGCACTTTTTAAGCTCTACCATCATGGGGAAGAGGCAGAGGCTGGCATTAAAGATGTATTTTTATGGCAGTGAGCAGCTTGGGAATCATTGAAAGTAATAAAGAAGGAAGCTTCTTGTTGTGGACTTGTGTTTTGTAGAGAGCAGGGAAATGATGTTGGATAAATGAAATGAAGGAAGTCTCAAATACTACATTGAGAAATTTGGATTCACTCTGTAAACAGTAGACAGAACACAACGAATTCTGGACTTGGGAATGGAGAACCCAGATGTTAAGTTCCAATGCCTAGCTTTTCTAGACAACCCTTTTCCGAATAACTCTTAGAAGTGGCAGCTTGGTGGTAGGATGGATGGATAGAGCGCTGGGCTTGTAATCAAGGAGACTGCTCTTCCTGAATTCAGACCCAGCCATGGTCACGGGCACGTACCACTTTTCGCCTCAGACCAAGCCCTCCTGAATTTTTACCGCACTCCCCCCCGCCCGTCCAATCCCAGCCGTCCTCCCACGTCATCTTCATTTTCCTTCTCCTTCAAAGCTGGGGGTCACCGTCAGCTGTCCTTTCCCTTGAGCACTCGCGGCACCTCGCTGACTGTTCTCCGCTCTCGTTTCAGGAGATGACAGGAGTCTGTCCAGCTCCTCCTCGGACGCGAGCCACTCGGACGCCAGCGCCGGGAGCCGCCTCACCCTCTGGCCCGAGCAGTCCTCCGCCGGCACCTCCCAGGAGAGCCACGGGCTGCCGGCCGCCAAGTCTCTCCACCTCGGGGAAGACAGGGCACACGGGGAGGCGACCTACGGCTCCGCCAAGCCTCCGCCCAAGCCTCTGCAGCCGCGGCAGCTCCAAGACATCGGGCGCCAGAGCTCTTCGGACAGCGGAATCGCCACCGGGAGTCACTCCTCCTACTCCGGCAGCTTCTCTTCCTATGCCGGGAGCCTGGACATCTGCCGCGGCGACGAGTTTGGTTCCCTGCTCAGCTTGCCGTTGAACTTTGCTTCGGAACAGAGCTTGTGCACCTGCCAGCCCAGTGAGCCCCACAGGGGGCCGGAGTATCAGGTTCCCAGCTCTTTCCGACATCTCTACGACACACCCAGGAGTGTATTACAAGCGGCTGCTAAGGACGCTCAGCACAGCGGGGCTGCCGATTCCCCAGGACCCAAGGACCAGGCCCCAGGCCCTCAACAGGCCAGTGACCCCAAAGCAGCAGCAGCAGCAGCAGCAGCAGCCCCCCTCTCGGAGGCAGGAGCTGCCTCTGAGCCTGACCAAGACTCGGGGGGGCCCGGCACCTCCCTCGCCGAAGGCACCAAAGACTTGGGTGATGAAACTTATGCAGATTTTCTTTCCAGGTGGTCAGGAATCAAAGCTCCAGGACAGGTGTTAGAATCCCAAAGTAGTGAGTCGCTTTCACCTAGTGGAGTGTCTGCTGAGCCTTGTGAAATGTGTAGCCCCCGCCCCGGGGCTCCAAGAGCTTTCTTTACATCATGTCCAGTCTGTGGTGGACTCAAGGTAAATACCCATCCCTGAGCGGAAGCTAACCCAGGCCCGACTTGAGCTAAAGTGACGTCATTGATTTCAATTTATTGAGGATGCAGCAAAAGCGATGGACCCTGGTCCCATTGGGGAAGCATCCTATCCATCCTTTTTGTGTAAATTAGCTTAGAAAGTGAGGGATAAATGACCAAATCCCCCACCAGAGAGAAACTCGGGCCTTGAAGGTAAGGCACAGGGAGGACTTTTAAATGATGGGCTACTAACCCTGGGGTCATTTAGCCTTCAAGATGAAGGTAGTTTGTTTTTTTCTTCTGGAGAAGAGACCAGGTGGGTGGAGAGAACACTTCCTCAGTGTTTAAACATGCTTTTGATAAGAGGAAGCCGCAGGAAGGGAGGAAAGGCTTGTATTTAGTGAGAAGAATCTCAGCTTGAGGATTTGTTGCTTGAGCAGGAATGTGAGGGCCACCCAGAAACATAGATTAGATCCAAAGATCCCAGAATTTTAGACCTGGAAGAGTCGTTAGGGATCATCTTAATCTCATGTCATATGGGGAAACAGGAATGGGGATTGTACTACACTTACCCAAATGTTCACAGGCAGTGAGTGGCAGAACCAGGAATCAAGTCCATGTCCTTTGTCTTAGAATTCATTATCTCATTTCCTCCTAACTGCCTCTTTGTGAGAGTTTCAGAATATAGAAGATGGGAGTGGCTTTGTCATTGAGATATTCACACCAAATAGCTCCCATTTTCTATAGGGCTTCATAATTTATCAAGTCTGTCCCTTGCAACAGTGCTGTGAGATAGGTGATTTAACTGATATCCCTATTTATTCAGATGGGAAGACTGAGGTAGACAGAAGTCAAGTGGCTTATGCTGAAGATCACACAGTTGTTAAATGGTAGAGCTGAGAAACTCAAATCAAAGCCAGGACTCCTGTGTTAAAGCCAATGTATTTTTTTCTTTTTTCACCATAGTAAACTTTCTTTAAGCCAGTATTTTCAGCCTATACAGGACAAAAAAAGAGACTGAGGCAAGGATGGTGGAAACCCAAACTGAGATAGAAGATTTAGTTTGGCTTTTCTTGGTCCTGCTCCTCTTGTGTTTTGCATGTACTTTATCTCTCTGCCTTAGGATTTTGGAAACAGAGTTCTGTATTTGTAAACAGTGATGAGTTAAGAGACAGATAATGCCATTTCTATCCCCTCTGTGTTCAATATGCCATTTTTTAGTAACATGAGATGGATCTGACTTAGACTACTTAGAACTAGAAGGGCCTTAGAGTCTAGAACATAGTGAGAAGGTATCTCTGCATCTAGTCCTCAAATTTTATACATAAAGAATCCAAAGATCTAGCTGGTAATGGGTCAAAGTCACACAATGTGATTTTTTTCTTTCCTTTTTTTCTTTCTTTTTTTTTGAGAGGCAATTGGAGTTAAATGATTTGCCCAGGGTTACACAGCTAGTAAATGTTAAGTGGCTGAGGCTTGATTTGAACTCAAATCCTCTTGACTCTAGGGCTGGTGCCCTAGATGATGCATTGCATCATCTAGCTGCCCCCAGGGGATGTTTTTTTTCAACTACACCATAGAGAACAAATTAGGCCATAGATTTTAGACCCAGATTCTGGAATTGTGAATCTGAAATGGAAATCTTTTAAAAAAATCATTAAGAGATTTCTCCCTCACTGCCTCTCTCCCACCAATCCCTTGTTTAATGGAGCTCTTAAACACATATTTCTTCTAGATTTTCAGCAAACTTTTTGAAAGGTTTAAGTTAAAACACTGCAATTGATTTTAATTTGTTAAGGATGCAGAAGTAGCAGGGGTCCCACTGGAGGTAATCTGTTTCTGTTATGAGAATTAGCTTAAATGATTCTTGCAATATGGTCATGGGATATAGTGAAATTCTGAGGATTCTGAGAGGCTCTTCCTGAATCACTTTCCTCATCTGCTTTTCTCAATCTCCTGAGTAGAATGAATAGTTTTCTTAAATGTTCATATTATAAACTAAAATCAGTCTCCTGAAAGAGATGTTATTTGATCAAAGAATAACTCAAGAGGTTACTTTGATCTAGGAATGAAAATGGCTTCTAGGTGTGACCTTCTGAGAAGCTGAAGTCTCTAAGGGAGCATTTAAGAGACCCATAAATAGGAAGGAGATGGGGAGCTTGTTAACAAAGGGCCCCATTTCCTGGTTCTTTCTCTATATTTCATTCTGAGATGGTGGTGAGGATCTCCTGGTAGCAAGTGACCCATGTTATTATCTTCTTTTTTTCATTTTGCCTTCATGATACCATGAGTGGGTGATGTTCGAGGAAGAGATAGAGCATCCTTTGGGCAGCTTCAATCTCAGGGATTTCCACAGTGCTTTCCATGTCTTCTGTCTCCTCTGGCCTCAGCCATGCAGTTTCCAGAAATCCTTTATATGGAAAATGCTGAAGCTCATTATTTTTGCACTTTGGGTCTTGTACAGTGATCCGAATGAGTGACAATGAGACTTATTCAGCTTTTGAATTTAGTGATCTTTATCAGTGGGATTTTTTTTTTGGGGGGGGAGAAGGGGGTTGCTTTTTATTATTGCATTAGGATAGATTATCAGTCTGTGTTCCTTAGTGGAATAGAAGTAGTAAAAAAGGACCCTTGGGAATTGTCTAAGTCCAGAATCTGGTTCTGTACAACTAGCAGGCTGGTCTCTATGGTTGACTAAATTTTTGCTTGTTTGAAGTTTCTTGCAAGGCAGTGATGGGAAGTGTGTTTTGGCAGGTGGTAAGAGGATCATAAGGTCCAAATGAGTTACATTACACAGTTTGAGAACATGTAGTATAGCTGAAGATCCAGATGGACTCTCATCTTCTGACTTTGGACTGGGAAGAATGGCTGTTAGGATACAGGGCATCACATTCAGAATGGAGATGGCCAGGACATGCCTTCTCAGGGGAGTACCTTGATTAAGAATCCAAGAACTTTTGGAAGATAGGATCAGCATCAGAGATGAAAGATCAGGGCACCTCAATCCTTCCAATCTTTTCGTCTTCTAGCCTAACTCTGCCATTCTGCAGAGAATTTTCTTGATGAACTGCATGGAGTGTGAGTTTCTTTGCATAATTTTAATAATTTTCACTCTGAGATTTCAAATGCACCAGTGAAGGGTGTTAGCTAAGTGTCCCATACACACCATCAGACATCTCCTGTTGGGAACCATGATCACTTTTTGTTTTGTACCCTTTCAGGTGTATTGCTACCCTCTCTCCACGCCTCGGTTTGGGATAAAGTAGCTTTATGTGTATATATTTTATTCTGTAACTTTATTGTCAGGTGACATTTTGATGCTATTTTTATTTTTTTTAATCATCCATTGTTTGTAATACCTTCTTAGTTTGGAAATAAAAATTTCTCTTTTCCTACCATCTTGTCCATTTCCATTTGGCCAATGTCCTTCCCCAACCCCTTTCCCAATATTCCGGTAATGTGAGTGTATCTGAAATGCCTTCCTGAAAATTGGCATTTGGCATTGGAAACTGGGTACAATCCAGGATCCAAGGGCATATTCATCTTATATTCTATGGGCAATAACAGAGCAAAGTTTTGCAGAGATGGCTCTGAGTGTGCAGGGAATGGTCTTGTTAATGGAGACAAATGAATCAAGCCTGGGCTGCCCTACTGCCTGTTCCCTCACCGGTGTCAGCATGAAATTCTTTTTTACTGAGACTGAGCCCTTTGGCAGTTTTCAACAATGAGGGGAAATTAGGTTGATTGCTGGACTGCTGCCTTGAAGATTTTATTGCCCTAACAATCTTTTAATTCTGTCTCTGGGTGAGTGTGTGTGTGTGTGTGTATGTGTGTGTTCATGTGTATGTATGTATGTATATGTGTTTTTGTCTATGCTTATAGGAGAATAAGCTGGCTGTCAGTATCACTGATCCTTATTTGGAGTTTCTGATGTGGTGCTGGACAGTTCTTGAATTTTTTCTTTAAATGGAAGCTGGGAATTTCTGGGGCTAGATAGAGATATCCATGGAAGCCTTGGAAGGATGGCAAGAATGAGATATGGTTTGAGGTTAATTGGATCACACACTTCAGGCCACAAAAAATCAAATGGTGCTTATGCATCTGTCATAGGGGATATATATTATAGTGGGTATCTCTTTATTATGTGGGAGCTTTGTCTACATGATGCAGAATCATAGAATCTCCTGTTGGAAAGGACCTGGAGAATCATCCAGTTCAATCCCCTCCCTGATGTAGAAACTTTCTCCAGAATGTCCCTGGCTCATCCTCTGGCTGGTATCTCTTCAGTCAATGACAGGGAGCTTACTCCCTAATGAGACAATCCATTTCTGTTGTCAGGAAGTCTTTCCTTATGGTGAGATATTACCTGTCTCTCCCCCCAACTCATTCCTTAGCTCTGCCCTCTGGGATTATGTAGAATAAACCTTATCCCCCTTCTGTTTGGTGATCTCATGTATCCAAAGATAGTTATCTTAGAAGTTTCTTCCAACTGCAAGGTTCTAGGATAGGGTCTTATTGGTGCTGGATTGGTATAAAAGAACAAGATGGTATCAGCTTAAGAGGAATATGAATAGGACATTTCTTCCAGATATATTCTTTTGGTAAAGGGAAGCCCCTCTATTCCATGATTTAACAGGCTTCTGGTATCTCAAGCAGGTTAGAGGATCATAAGCTTTTACAGTTAGAACAGACCTTAGTGATCATCATCTGTTCTCTCAATTTGATAGATGGGGAAATAAGCTCAGAGAGACAAAATGACTTTCATACAGGGCCAAAGCAGCAGAGCAGGGACGTGAAGCCTTCTTACTTTAAAATTTATAATCTTATAAAGACTAACAACTTTTACTCTCACTTACAAAAAAGCCCTTTGCTCTCTTAGTTGCATCCACTAACTTGATTTCATGTACTTTGGCCCTCAGGCATGTGAGGAGAATCTCAGTGACATCTGCACATGCTTAGAGGTGATACCACAGAACCTGGGTCTGTCTGATGCTTTTATTGTTCCTGTCTTTTTTTCTCTATGTTTTGGGTCTGTAAGACCACTACTTGTGACATTGTTGTACAGAAGGCCAAGGATGAAAGCCTGATGACTAATCTAGGGAATCGAGATCTCTTGGTGTCTCTGGAAAATGGATGATATATAAATCTATAATAACATACATAATTATCTCCAGTTGCAGCCTTGGTGGTGATAGTTAGCTTGTTGTTTCCACCTCTAAGTCATACATAATAACTCTTCAATTTCATCCTTATTGGATCTTTTCAGTGTCCCCAAGAGCCTGTGAGAGATCCAGGACATCAAGATATTAAACACACACACACACACAGACATATATATATATATATATTATATGTGTATATTATATATATATACCTCAAAGGAAAGTGAAGAGGAATTAAGGATTGCTAAGTTAAAATTTCTAAAGTGCTCTTTAGAGTCTTGCACTTTGATAAAAAAAATCAAACCAACAAAATGATTCAGACATAGCTAGAAGTATCATAAGGCTTGTGAAAAAGAGATGCATGAGGGCTTTATTGGATTGGAAGCCTAATATAAGTTAACAACCAATTATGAACTAATAGACAATGTGAGTTACCAACTAAATATGAACCCACATACCTTATGAGCCAGCAACTAAAAAAGTGAAAGAACTTAGGCTGTCATAACAGATATCTAGTTTTTTAAGTGAAGGTAATAGATCAATGATCTTTTCCGTTGGTCAGATCATAACTAGATTATTATATTTGATTCTAGATACCACATTTTGGGAGGGAAACTGACAAGCTGGATTGCAACCAGAATGATGAGATTAGAAACTATTTTCTTAAGAATATATAAGTGAACTAAGAATGTTGATTCTGGATATGAAGGACAGATGATATTATTCAAATACCAAATAAAGCGCTATCATGTGGAAGAAAGAGTAGATAAAAAAATTTTTCTCTCTCTCTCTTTCTCTCTCTCCCTCCCTCCCTCCCTTCTCCTTTTTCCTTTTCTCTTCCTCCCTCCCTCCATCGCTACTTTTCTCTCCCCACTGTCTCTTTCTTCCCTTTCCTCCATTCCTCCTCCATTTTGGTCCAGATATGTGATTTTATCTCTTTGGGGGAACTCTTTAACATGCAAACTTCTTTTATTGATCCATATCAGCAATTTATTTATAACATACAGTCTTTTTTATGTTAAAGTATATGTTAAAAACAATATATGTATACATATCCATACATTTATTTTGCTGCACAAGAATAACATACAGTCTTAGAGAGTTACCTGTGACTCCCCAATATTAAATAAATTGATTATGGTCACAAAGTTAGTATGTGTCATAGGACTGCAGACAGAAAGGGTCCTTTAGCCACTAAGTCAAGCTAACTATCAGACCTAGGATCATGGAGCAGATTTAGGGAACACTGAAAGATGTTAAGAGATAATCTAATTTACCTTTTCATTTTAGAAAGATAAAGTCGTTTCTTCAAGGTCACACAAAGAGTAAGGAGCAGAGTTGGGATTCACACTCTGTTTTTCTGCTTGCAAATATGTCACTAACTTCATTAGATTTATATGATAGTTCTGAAAGAAAATAAGAACTATTATTTAGTCATATTTTGGATCAGTATAAGGAGGATTGCCTGACATAAAGAACTGTTCCAAAAATTGGAATGGGTTGCCTTGACATAGAGTGAGAGGTGGTGTATTCAGGGGCTCTAGAAATCTTGAACTAGAGGCTGGATGACCACCTTGTTTGGTAAGCTATGGAGGGAGCTAGAACAGATGTATTCTGAAGTCTTTTCCAGCTCTGAGATGCTGCAGTTACCGGGAAGGGAGGAGAATGTGCTACTGCATAGCCAAACTGACCCCTGCTAGGGTTTTGCATTGTCTCAATGCTTTCACCACACAATCCAGACTTTATTTGGGCTGTTTAGGATATATTCACTTTCATTCCTGGACACTTCCAAGAATAGGGAGGAAGAACTGAAAGTGATGAAATAAGACCTTTCCAGCCAGCCTTCAGGCTAAGGTCATCATGAAATATCTTTAGAAATCGAGAGGGAGAAGACACTTATCTACATCATTCATTTCTTTAATCTTTTCAAATGATATTTTTCATTGGAACATCCTGAGGAATCTTAGAATTCTTACTATTCTTATACATCAAAGTATGAATATTTCCTTTACAAGTAGAGTGATGAGTTCCTTATCATGGGATATCTCCAAACAGAGTCAATGACTACTTGTTGGGGTCATTATAGAGTGTTGGACTTGGACCCCTGTTTGTTCATCTGTCTTCCACAGCTTAGTAGAGGACACACATGCCATATACATATGTAGCCAGTTTTATGAATTTCTGTGGTAGAAAAAAATTCATTCCCTGGTCCTCTGAAGACAGACACAGTCCATCATTTTTGTTTAAAGTCTCTTCAGCTTGGCAGGACTCAGCAGATTCTGTTTTCCACTTAACATGGTTCCACCCGACTAGGGGGGCACCAGAGGAAGATTTTAGTAGTTTTTAGAGGGTCTGTCTGTCTTTATCTCTTAGTATGATGTTCCTTTTAAGAGGGAAATTTTTATATTTCCCAGTATAGTTTGGCTGCATCAATACCCTTCTTTGTAGTTAGAAGTCTTTATGTCTTAAGAATGAAAACCATATGTTGAGAAGAGAATGTTGAAGGTCCTTTCAGAACTGGAATGTACAGCCAAGATTTCCTTACTGTTTGTCCTGGCAGAGGAAATAACACAAGACTTGGAGCCAGAAAACCCAGGTACAAGTCCTAGCTCAACAACTTATCAGCTATGTGACCCTGGAAATAAACTCCTTCTTCCCTGAGTAAAAACGAGGATGACAATATTCCCATTACATATTTGTCAGGTGATCAAATGACATAATGGATATAAAAATAGCTAATAATCACAAAGGACTATGGAAATGTAAATCATGGCACATGGGTCTTTTCCATATGCCTTCTCTGATCCTTATCCCATCCTTCCTCACTCTCCCTTTTGCTTAAGCATTCATCTTGCACAGCACACATACTTATCAAATGTGTAACCTTGAATACATTCCTTCCCCTCTCAAGGTCTCAGTTTCCTCACCTGTAAAAGTAGATGGTTAGATTACATTATTTTAGTGCCTTCTTCCTCTAAATCCTATAATCCAAAATGTACTTTCAATCATCACTTATTTAAAATAAAAATAACCTAATTAGTTCAAACAGTGCTACTTAGAGAAGTACTTATTTTTAAAGTACTTATATAATTAAAATACCATATCAGGCCTGGAGAGCATCACCATAACAAGTCTAGGTTCTCACTGTGAATCTATCTCAAACAGCTTTATAATGGAACTTAAAAAAAAAAAAAAGCTCTTAGCAGTATCTCCTAGACAACCTGGGGCCTGGTCACCAGTATTGGTTCATTGAGAATCAAGAAGCACCAGGTTCAGAAATCTAGATTTCTAAGGAGTAGATTTCTAATTTCTGGAAAAACAGGGCTTATCTTGGGTTTTCTAAAAGCCCTTCTAAGGGCTGAAAGTAGTTATATCAACAAGAAGTCTACTGTCCAGGACATGGAATGTGATAATAATCAGTCAGGAAGGTTCTCTTATGTTTTTAAAAAATTGTCCTAAACCCTGAAAAATAACTTTCCAGCAGATATATCCAGTGACTAAGGTCTGGGAGCCCTGAACTTTCATGAAAATTGGCTTTCTTCTTCGGAACTAGAGCGGCTTTTATCTTGGCTTCTGCCGGATTCCTGGCCTCAATGTCTGTCAGCTGTTGGAGCCACTGGGTTTTTAATCTTTTGGGGGCTTTCTTCAACATTTAATTATCTGTAATAACAAGGCTCTAGTTAAAGGTTTGTCCTCATTTCTATTGGAGACATAACTCATCTCTTTCAATACTTATTTGTGATTTAGAAATGAAACAGTTCTAATCTTAAATTGGGAATGTGAGATCTCATCAAAGGGAGAGGGAAAACTTTGAAAATTATTTTAAATGAAGGGTAGGCATGATATTACCGATGTTTTACTGAAAATAAAGGTCATCATTCTGCATAGAGGAAAGAACACTTGATTTGGAGACAAGAAACTTTTCTGTTGGGCTTTGAATGAAAAGCACTTTCCTGCCCAGAGCTCTAGTTTTTTAATACGTAAAATGGGGATAAAATCCTTGACCTACTTGCTGACCTCATTGGGTCAGAAGTAAAAACAGCACTTGGTAAATCTGGAAGAGCTTTAGAAATGGGAACTATGATTTTTCTGATTAGAATTGGAATGAAACAGTCACTTGAGCCTTCCAGGTGTCTCTGTCCTTAAGGAACAGCTGCCTCTGCAATCACCAAGAGGCTCATCTCTTCTTTGGAAGTTGCTGGAGAGTAGATGTGGAAGATCTCACTTCTAGCCTTTGGTTTTGTCTTTTGGTCAGGCATAAGCTTCCCCTTGTCTTCTATAAGATTTTCTAGGGAAGTCAAGAATTGGTTTGGTGATTTTACTTAGATTTCTGGGCTCTAGTTGTGCAGGACACTGGTTTTTAGGGAGTAGCTGGGTGGGAAGGGGGAAAGATTTAGGTTCAAGCAGAGGATTTTTGGCAGGAAAGACTGGATGCATTCGAGTAGCCAGTTATTATACTGAATCCATGCTTTTAATTATTTCCCTCCCAATTTGTTTGACATCATTATGAGCAGTGGGAATCAGATGCAATATATTAGAAGCCTACATTTGGGGTTTAGGATCTATTCTAAGCAACAGTGTGATCTTGGGCATGTTACTCCTACCCCTGGGACTCAATAGTCTTATTTTTTCAATGAGGGATTTGGGCAAGGTGGTCCCCAAGATTTCTTTTGGCTCCAAACCCCAAGCTTCTGAGACATTTGTGCTCACCACTCATTGGCTTGTCCTTCCTTCCTTCCTTCCTTCCGAGGGCCCACTTAGACCACAGCATGTGTGAGATCATTCATTTTAATGATGTTTTCTAGTAATGTCATCTTACTGCTGTCTTGGTTTGATCCTTATTGGGCACTGTGGTCTGCCTGGCCTGCATCTGGGAATTGTGCTATGACTCTTTGCTTCTCAGTGGGTGTTGGGCCTAGGTGATTTCCATTCCTGGATGTCATGTCTTTTAAGGTGTGCTTTGAGGATTGATGAGAGATAAGGTAAAGGTGCTTTGTAGGAGCCATCCACGTGCTAATAATTCCTACTTCTGGGGAGGCTGACATTGGTGGATTGCTTGAACTCAGCTGGGAGTTCTGAGTTTCAATTGAACTGAAGCCAGGGTACCTGTGCTAGGTCTGGGAAAAATAGTGTGAGCCCTCAGGTCAGTCAGCTGAAGGAGGTTGACTAGGGAGGAATGACCTGATCTAGGTAAAAAATGGAGCAGGTCAAAACTTCTATGCTTGTCTGTAATGGGATTGAGGCGGGGCATGACAAGGAGATCTAGATTCAAAACAAGACAAAAATGAACAAAGAACAGAAAGGATAGGACTTGTAAATTATTAAGAAGTATAAAGAACATTAGCATCCACTATAATTATTCCTATTTCTGCACATACTCTACAGTTTGTAAAACTCCTTCACATGCTGTATTATGCAGAGTAGAAGAGGAATTAGGATTATCCTACACAATTTCAGAAGGCACAACTAAGATCAGTAGGAAGAAGATAAAAGAAAACAGACATTGGCTTTTTTTTTTTTTTTTCATAATTTCCCCACTGCATCTCTCTGGGCTATTCAGAAGAAAAAGAATACTACTTTTGTAGGACAACCCTTAAGATATTTGAATACAGCTATCATGCCTAGATCTTGCATTTTCCAGGCCAACCATTCCTATTATCTTTAGTTTTCTCTCTCCTTACCTAGTTTTCCTCCTTTAGATACATTCAGGCTTGTTAATAATTGTGTCATGGAATCCAGAACCAGACACAATATTTTCATTTGTACACCCAGTGTCTGACTAGGGAAAAAAGACAGCAGGAATATTATTTCTCTTATTCTTGACACTTCAATCTAGCAGAGGATTTGTGTTCTCATCAGTGCATGGATTACCTTCTGTTCAATTCTTGTTCACATTCTTCTGGGAAACATCCATGAAGGTGCTATCCAATGTACTAAAAGCTATCATATGGTTGTTTTAGGGCTTTGGATAGAGCCTCAGTCCTGGAGTCAGGAAATCTGAGTCAATTCTGACTTCAGACACTTACTAGCTGTGTGATCCTGGGCAAGTCACTTAACCCTGTTTACCCCTGTTTTCTCATTTGTAAAATGAGCTGGAGAAGGAAATAACAAACAACTCTAGTATCTTTGCCAAGAAAATGCCAGATGGGGTCATGAAAAATCAGACAGGATTGAAAATGACTAAACAACAAATGTTCTTTTAATATTATATCAATGCCATCACAGCACTTGTTTGTAGTCTGTGTATTGAAGCTTTTCATTACAGAAAACCTTCACCTTTTTGTCCTTGATACATATGTATTCTTGACAATGTGTTATGGCACTTCTCAAGTATAACTCATTATTTGTAAACAGCTATGTGTTGCAGCAGATAAAACATTAGACCTCAAGTCAGGGAGAACTGAGTTCAAATTTGGCGTCAGATACTTAATTAGCTGTGTAATCCTAGGCAAGACACTTAACCTTTCCCTGTCTTAGTTTCCTCATCTGTAAAATAGAGATAATAATAGCATCTACCTCTCAGAGCTGTTTGTGAGTCTAAAAGGAGATAATGTTTGTAAAGTGCTTTGCAATCCTTAAAGCTATAAAGTCTTTTATTATTGTTGTTGTTATTATTATTATTAAAACATGCCTATGGCCTACTTATATCCTAATCTCTGTCCTAAACTGAAATCCTACATCACCTTTCAGTCATCTCAAACTGGATTTCTCATAGGCATCTTAATATGTCTTATTTTCTCTTCTCCCCACCAATGCCCTTCCTTTCTAACTTTCCTGATACTTTTGAAGACTACTATTTTCCCAGTCTACCCAAGCTCCCAACCTCAGTATCATTTTCAACTCACTTGTATTCACCCCACCCATTTAGTTTGTTGCTAGGTCTTGTTTCTACCTTACCATTTTCTTTTATACATCTTCAGTTTTCCACTTTCACAATCTCCACCTGGCTGCAGGCCTTCTTCAATCTTCTATAATAGCCTTTTAATTGGCTTTTCTGCCTCAAGTCACTTCTAATTCTAATATATCCTCTTCTCAGCTGCCAAAGTTGGACCATATCATCTCCTACTCAGTAAATTGCAGTAGATCTTGGGTATTTCTATGGTCAGTTATTAAATCCTCAGTTTGGATTTTAAAGTCCTTAACAACCTGTCCCTTCCCTATCTTCCTGGTCTCCTTCAACTTTACTTTTCTCCATGTTGTTTCTCATACATGAAATTCCATCTCCATGCCTTTTTCTTCAGTCCGTAGCTTTCCTGACTTTCTTTGACTCTTAGCTCAAATCCTGCCTATTGCAAAAACCTTGCTTACTTTTTTAAGTCAAGTCAACAATCATTTATTAGGCGGCCACTAAATGCTCAGGCACTATACTATAGTGCTAAATTTTAGACATTTAAAGACAATCTCTACTCTCAAGAAGCTCATAATCTAATGAGGGAGACAATATGAACCATGAAAAGTAGGCATAAACAAGATATGCTCTGGATAACTTAGAGATAATTATCAGAGGGAAAGCACTAGCATTTAAGAGAACCTTGAAGAGCTTTCTCCAATAAGTGGGACTTTAGCTAGGACTTGAAGGATACCAGGGAAGCTAGGACACAGAACTTTAGATATGAAGAGGAACTGAACTTTAGATATGAGGGCAGGTCAATGAAAATGTCCAGAGCTTGGAAATAGAATGTTGTGTGAGAAGAAAAGCAAGGAGACCAATGTCACTAGATTATATAGGAAGGTCTCTTCTAGTTCTGAGTTGGATGGGATGCTAGAAATGAGGCAACAGTGCCTGTTGTTTGCCCCACTACCCTTCTGGTGGTTTGCTGGACAAAGGGCAAGTGACTGGGAGATGGGCTGCCAAGGAAGTGAGGAGCAGCTCAGGGATATTTTATTTTATTTTTTTATTTTATTCTAGACAGAGGCTCTCCTTTCTCCTCTAGCCTTAGGCTTTTGTTCTGAGATTATGCTCTGGTCGATAGTAATTGTCCTGGCTTTGCTGTCTTCCCTGGGAGCACAGTTTAAATTGAGTTCACTGATTAGCACAATTCCCTCAAATGATAGGTGCTTATAGCTCTTTGTTTATTTGTCAATAATGTTTAGTTTTTGATTCTTTGAACTATTTAAAAAAGATATGATTACTCTATCGTGCAATTGTTCAGATGTTGGCTTAATACCTATTTATGCTTATTTTCACTTTAATAAGGCTTCATTTTCCCTCTGTTTCCCCATTCCCAAAATGAAAACTATCTGATTTATAGGTCCTACCTTCTTGGCTTTCAGTAAAGCATGTGAGGATTCAGAAAGAACATTGAATTTGGATGTTAGGGAGATATGGGTTCAAATGCTAGCTCTGCTCTAGCTGGATGGGAAAGTCATTCTCTAGACTTTGTCTATAAAATCAGGGCTGTGAAGGAGATGAACTAGTTTAATCCTGCTCCTGCCATTCTTGGTTCTTTATGTAACCCTGAGCAAAGCATTTCTTCTCCTCGGATTCTAAGACACTTAAAGTTCCTTCTGGCTCTGCCATTCTCTGTTCTAAATTCTTACCCAGATCTGATATTCTTTGTTTTAAGGTCCCTTGCTACTCTGTTGATAAAATATTCAAGAGGTGATGCAGTGGGCATAATGCTGAATCTGGAGACAGAAAGTCCTGAATCCAAATCTAGCTATAGACCCTTATCAGGTCACACAACTAGTAAATTCACTTCACCTCAGTTTTTTTTGTCTACAAAAATGGAATTTTAGTAGCACCCAGGATTGTTGTGAAGATAAAATGATATAATATTTGTGCTATATACATTCTAGCTGTCATTAATTAACCACTCAATTAATTAACTAAGTGACATAGCTGTTTGTGTGGTTAAAGGCAGAAAAGATAGCATTTGGATCCCCATTTCCTAAGTGTGGAGCATTTGTCTTTGCAAGATTTTCTCTGGTCTGCTGAGGAAATGAGAAGCTGCTCTGTAAAACCAGTGAAGCAGACATTGTGCAGAGGCAGCCAAGGCAAGGGGAGGTTGGATACACAGACAGTTCAGGAAAGCAGAGCAAATACAGATACAGATGGCATAAAACACCCGCTTATCATCACCCCACCTAGGGTTCATTTTGGAGTCCAGAGGTACTTACTTATAGGGCTGTCTGGCTTATGAAACAGATGGTGAACTTGGCTGAGTGCTGGCTGTCAGACTAAGATCTAATTGTTGATTGCAAGGAAACAAGCCCATCTCCCCATGTTACCTGGGTTTTCAGCTAAGTCCTTGAAGACTGGCAGCTGAGAAGACACATTCCTGTTATACAAAGTTTTACATTCAAATGCCAAAATCTGTCTCCCTTGCATTAATAATTCTCCTCTCCTCTCTTTTTCTCTCTCCCTCTATCCCCCCTCCTTCTCCTCTTTTTTTCCTCTCCTCCCATCCTCTCTCCTCCCCTTTGTCACCTTATATTTCTTCTTCTTTCCTCCTCTTCCTCCTCATCCTTCCCCTCTTCCTCATCTTTGTCCTCCTCTTCTTCTTCTCTTCCTCTTTTTTCTTTCTTCCACTTCTTTTTCTTTTTTCCTCTTCACTCTTCTCTCCTCTTTTTTCCTATTCCTCCCCTTTATTCTCTTTCTCTTCTCCCCTTTTTCCTTCTCTTCTTTCTTCTTATCTTCCTTTCTTTCACCCTCCTCTTCCTCTTCCTCCTCCTCCTCCTCCTCCTTTTGTGGAAAAAATAACTATACTACCTCTCAACATATAAAGGGAACTTAGTGATGGAAAAAAAAAACACCTGCAATAACAATTAGACTCCAAGTTAGAGGACCTAGATTTAAATCCTTACTTTAGCAGTAGCTCTATGTTTCCCCTTTTTGGGCATCAGTTCCCTCATTTGTAAAATAATTAGGGTAGACTAGATGTTCTCAGAGGTCTGGAACCTCAACATTCTGTGATTCGAGTCCCTAGACCTGGATTCAAATCCAAGGAATGACATGTTTATCTACCACAGAAGAGGTTTCTGGTATCATTTAGTCTAATTCCCTCATTTTATAAAGAACAGAACTGAATTGTAGAGAAAGGAAGTCACTCAAAGTTACATATGAAATGACTATGCTAAGATTTGAAGCCAGGTCCTGCGAGTGGCTGCAAATCAAGTGCTGTTTCTATATTGTAATCTCTAGTTTCCTTGCAAGAGCTGTTCGAAGCAGTATTATTTATAATAGCTACAAATACTTCACTGTTACATTATATGCAGGGGGAGTTATCTCATTTATCTTTACAGTGCTTCTCTGAAGAAAGTAGTCTAAATGATGTTCTGTCAGTTTGCCTGATGAGGAAAGATGAAACTCAGAGAGGTGAGGTTTAATTCAGCTCAGCATACAATTATTGAGTGTTTACTATTTGTAGAATGTCATGCTAAGTGAAGGGGGAAAAGGGATAAATATACTTTTCAAATATTATCTCTTTTGAGACTTACAACCCCTGCAAGGTGGGTGCTGATGATATTGTTCAGTCATTTCACTTATGTCCTGTTCTTTGTGACCCCATTTGAGGATTCTTTAGTAAAGATATTAGCATGGTTTGCCATTTTTTCCCTCCAGCTCATTTTATAGATGAAGAAATTGAGGCAGAATTAAATCACTTACCCAAGGTCACACAGCAGACAATTATCTGAGGCAGGATTTGAATTCAGGTCTTCCTGACTCCAGGCCCATATTCCTATCTACTATGCAACCAGCAGCTTCCATAAATCCTGGGAAAGACAAGATAGGGTGACTACTCTCATGAAATTTATAGTCTATTAAGAAGAATCCCAATAATGACCTTTTGTATCTCTGATCATGAGTAAAATCCCATAATTTCTCTAATTTTTTTCTTCATTTACAAAATGGAGATTGATTCTCGCTCTAATGGCTGCTGTGAGAAAAGTGCTTTAAGGCCCTGTATAAATGTGAACTATTATTAATATTATACAAATGAATATAATCTCCACATTAGGTATTAGAGAAATGCAAACAAATTATTAGATGGGTATTTAAGGAAGATGCAGGTGGATTAAGCAGTGGATTGGGTTCGGCTTCTTGGAGGAAGTAGCATTTGAGATGGGCTTTAAAAGAATTTCAAGGAACTGAACCAGCAAAGAGAGAAAGGAATAATGACTTTCCTCTGTAGCTTTCCAAGTGGTCTTCTTTTAACTAAAGAGGACAAAAAAATTTTGCCAGCTAATGATCACTTCTCTGGTGATTGCCCTTCTATACTGAGCTAAGATGGGCCTCAAATGATAGATATACAGCCTGTCACTGGACTTCTCAGTAGAGCCTCCCTCTCTTTTAGAATGTGGATGAATTTGGGAAGCTACTGTTGGAAAACCCAGTATCCTTCTTCATACCACAGTGGGACACAAGAGGCAGACATTCAAAAGTTTTTGCCTTTACATTGTTTATTACTTAATTTCAATAAATGCTCGTTATTTATTATTTATAACTAAGAATGCATGAGCTTAATGCATGTTCTCTAGTGATTCAATTAAATTTCACAATATTTATTGTGGATCTTTTATGAACCAAGGCTATACAGGAGGAAATATGAAAGATAAACATAAAAGATGTCCTTGCTGAGAGTACAATTTAAACTGCATAAGATTACATATACAGAAATTAATGTTATACAAGTTAAAATATGGCAAATGCATAGGAAAAGTGTTAAGTACTTTAAAATTATAAGAAAGAAATGAAAACATGGGAAGGGGGAGTAGGAATGAGTGAATGAATTACATGAAAATTGTCTGAACCAATGTTTTGCTAATAAGAATTGAAGTCAAAAGCCAACCTGGAAATCATCTCCAAGAAATGGCTGGTTCTGAATAGGCCAGATGGCCAAGCATCATATTTAAATATAAAATCATGAGATTTCTATGAGTGTTCATTAGATGTTGCAAGCCCTGACGATATCCAGATTTTAAAAAGGGAACTAGTACTGGTAAAAAAAAATGCCAGGGTTTCTGCTTTGAGCAGTGACTACCAAACACTTCCCTAAGCTGCCTGAAAATTAAACAATGAAAACCTCAGGAGAATACCCTTCTCTTTCTACTTTGAATTATGTTCTACATATCAACCCACATTCAAGTAGCTTATAGTCTCCAGGAGAGTAGAGCTGAGGTGGTGGTGGAGTTGAGACATTACATGCATACATGTGACTGTGACTCAGGGTAGGGCAAAAAAGGTGTTTTGCACATAATTGGCATTTAATAAATGTCTGTTAAATTCAACAAACATTTACTAAACATCCACTGTATGCCTTCAGGTACAGTTATAAAGACCAAAAGTAAAAAAACAAACAAAGAAGCAAAAAACCCTAAAACATATAAAACATACAACATAGTCCCAGCTCTAAAGGAAGTAACTGAATTGAATTGAATTGAATTGAATTGAAGCAGTCAGAGGAGAGATCCAGATAAAGAAGCATAGGAAAATCTGATGGCTTCCTACTTCGGGGCACCATGGAAATATGAGAGCTAAGCCTTGAAGGAAGAGAAAAACCGGTGGGCTTGAAACAAGGAAAATCATAAACTCAACATGTCCAAAAAGAACTGATAATCCCCGTCTCATCTCCCCCCAAATCTTCTGATTTTTCTAAATCTCTCTATATATTTCTGGTGAAAACACCATCCTTCTTGTCAATCAGCCCTTGTAGAGATCTTGGACTATTTCTTTTCCCCAACCCCTCAAATCCACCCAACACATTAAGTGTTCTATCTACCCATTTCTCTCTATTTACCATTTCATTCTTGAACCTCATTGCTTCTCACCTAGTCTATTGTGATGACCAGCCTCTACATTCTCCTCTATTCCATCTGTCCTCAATTCAGCTATCAGATTGATATTCTTGAAACAAAGGTATGATGATGCCATTTTCTCCTTGAGATGTTCCAGCAGGTCTTTTTTTATCTGTTGGATAAAATAAAAATCCTTTGACTTTTAAAGGCCTTCAAAACCTGCCTCTTGTTTATATTTCTAGAAATATTATACATTCTTCTTCTTCATGAATTCTATGGTTCTCACTGGCATACTAGTTGGAGTAGTGTTTATAACCTGGTCTCAGAGTCAGACCTAAATTCAAATCTGAACTCAGCTGTAAAACGGATATAATAATAGCACTTCATTTTGGGTTGTTTTGAGAATCAAATGAAATAATATTTGTAAAAAGCACCTATTTCAGCACCTGATGCATAGTAGGAACTATATAAATGTTTATCCTTTCTCCTCTGCTGCTTGCTGTTGCTGGAACACAGAATTCTCTTATTTCCTTTGCACAGGGAAGATCCCATACCTGGAATGTACACTCTCTTTCCATCTCAATAGTTCATTCATTGTAGATTCATTCTTTCTTGAGATAGAAAATCACATGGAGGCTGTAGTATTAGAGCGCTGACCTTGAAATCAGTTTCTTTGTTCATTTCTTTTAGTTGCATCTGACTTCATGACTCACTCCATTGAGGTTTTCTTGGCAAAGATTTTGATTTGCCATTTCCTTCTCTGGATTATTGTACTCACAAGTGTAAGATGTTCAGAATCATGATGCTAGTAAGTGTCTGAAGCTATATTTGAACTCAGATCTTCTTGACTTTTGACTTGGACTCTCTACTATAACATCTAGCTGCTCTTTGTAATCAGAACAAGGCTCTTATGTACAATTGTGCTTTTAAGGAATTTATAAGATACTCCTTGGTAGTAGAGACTTTAGATGGGACTCAGGACTGGAATTTGGCTCTGGAAGGAACAGAATATGAAAAAAGGAATCACATATGTTCTGAATGTAGGCTGTATAAGGTAGTGGGAAGTATGAAATTGAAAGTCAGAAGACTTGGGTTTACATGGAGACTATGTTGAGTTCCTTAATCTTCAATATCCTTATATAAATATTGAGGAGGTTGGATTGATGCCCTCAGCATCCAACAAGTAATTCTATGATTCTGTGAAGAAGATGGGCTTAGCTCAGGAAATTCAGAAATCTAAGAGGGCATACATGGTGGAAGGTGTTTGAGTGAGGATCAACAGGAAGAAGAGATATAGAGGTGTATCTCCACAGAATAGGTAAGTTACAGATCAGCTAGAAAGAATAAATTAGAGGAGTTAGGTACTCTGAGACATAACTGATAGAGGTGGGAATTGATATTTTTATTCTAGAGCCAATTTGGGATTATTTAAGAAAATTAATTAAATTTATTTATATTGTATTAGATTAATGATCAACACAGATCATATTAGATTAACATTAGCATCAGATTAATAATAAACATATACCCCCAAAGAAGCCAAAGACACAAAGGAAGGTCCCATTTATACAAATATATTTACAGTAGAACTTTTATGATAAAAGTTGTTGTTGTTTGTCTTTTGTTCTAAGAAAGGACCACAACATGCAAGTGAATTGGAAAGCTGTATAAGGTCACCTGCCTTACTTTCCCCTCCAGAGCCACTGGAGTCCAATGGCCAGATAGATAGAGATCAAGAGACTGGAAATGACTCTGGATGAAATGGGACACTTTGGTCTTTTTAAGCTAATTTTCCATAGGTCTCTGTTTGACTGCTGCCACACTCATTCAGTGATTAAGGCTACCTAACCTGTGACTCAGGTTGCCTGTGAGGCAAGAATCTCCTCTTTAGCTTATGGAAAAGTAGGTGTCCATTGACTATTAGCAAGAAATTGTCATATGTTAGTATTGTAGCAAATTATTGCACCATAAGACTTGACAAAAAAGAACAAGTCAAAAAATCTTGGGAGAATGTACATGAATTGCTAAAGAGTCAAAGAAATAAAAAATGAAATTATCAGAAAAAAGGACAATAATAGAAACATTAGAGGTCAGATTAATATGACAACTTGATTCTAGAGCAATGGTGTTGAACTCAGAATTGGGGCCACTAAACGATACTTAAAGATCCTTTTTAATCTCATTTTGACTTAGGTGTTTTTTTTTTTTATAAAATTGTTTATTTAATATGTTTATTTTCCCCCAATTATATGTAAAATTTTTTTTAACATGCATTTAATAAAAATTTGGATTCCAAATTCTATCCCTTCTTCTCTCCCCTCCCCTTTCATTATAAGAGTAAGCAATTTGATATGGATTATACATGTGCAAGCATGCAAACATATTTTCATATTAATGACTTTGTTTTAAAATATAATACTATTGAGACAGCTACAGGTGGTGCAGTGGGTAGAAGTTTCTGGGCATACAAATTCAAATTCAGTCTCAGATACTAAGTGATCATGGGCAAGTCACATAGCCTCTGTTTACCTTAGTTTCTTCAAATCTAAAATAGTGATAGTAACAGCACCTACTTCTCAGGGTTGTTGTAAGGATCAAATGAGATAATATTTGTAAGGTATTTGGTATAGTACCTGACACATAATAAGTACTTTATAAATACTTATTCTCTCTCCTATCTATATGTTACTGTATTTTAGTTTATTTTTTAGATATTTCTTAATGAAGTTTTAATCTGGTTCAGGCAGTAATTGGGTAGAGGAGGTTCTTCCCAGACAAATTATTCTATCATATGGCTTATCTGTCTGTCCTCTGACATGGAGAGTGAAGATATGTAGTACTGTCTTAAGTGTTCTCTCTCTCTCTCTCTCTCTCTCTCTCTCTCTCTCTCTCTCTCTCTCTTTCTCTTTCTCTCTCTCTCTCTATATATATATTCATATCTATCTATCTATGGACATTGACAAACTGGAGGATGTTCACAAAGAGGATTGTGAAAAGACTGAACGTGTCACATATTGTTGTTTGTCTTTCCTTCTCAAATAGGACCATAATGACATCAGGGAAGTGCATGAGATGCATATGCATTATATTTAAGTGAGGGAGGGTTGTGCAAGGTCACCTTCCTCACTTTCTCCTTCAGAGCCATCTGCATCCAGTGGCCAGAAATAGAGCAGGATAATTAGAGATGGCCCTAGATACAATGGGAGACTTTGACTTTTTAAAGGAAGGTCTTTTTAAAGACTTCAGTTTTACTGAGGCAATGCACAATCAAAGATTAAGGCTAGGTAAGAAATGAGGCAGAGAATGATCCTTTTATGGAGTTAGAAAAAAAAGACAATCTAGGAAGGGAAAACAGAAACAATTGCTATCAGACAAGTCACAGAAGAATTGGTTGATGGGTTTGAGTATGTTTGGCCTGAAGGAGAGAAGGATTAGCATTATCTGACCTGGAACCAGAGTACAGAATTAGAAGAATCTGTCAGAATTCAGAAAGGCAGATTTTGATTTGATAGAAGGGAAAACTTTCTAATAATTAGAGATTTCACAAAATGGACTGGATGAACTCAAGTTGAGTTCCTCTAGAGAAATTTTCAAGTGCAGGTTGGATTGATTTACAAAGTAGTTCTCTACCATGTTTAGGCTTAAATTTAAGCCACAAATGACAAGGTCTTTGTCATAGAAATCCAGATGGAATCATAAGGTACAAGAGAATTTAAATCATTTCCTCATTCTCTATTACATCACTCATACACACTGGCACGTCTCAGCAATTTGGAGCAGCTTTATTCTCTGCTAGTTTCATCAAAAGTGATGGATCCTGAGGTGAGGAATGGAGGAGCCAGTTATGTAAATCAATCAGTTCAGTAAGCCTGCAATATGTGCCTGAAATTTTAGGGTTCTTTGCTGGGGCTGGAGATTCAAAGACACAATCCTTGTCCTCAAGGAGTTTATGGTCTACTAAGGGTCATTAAACTTGTACTTGACATTGCACACAACACAAGGTGTAATGTGCCAGGAACAAAGGAGAGCTTCAGATGACATATGATGGGAAAAAGTTTAAGAGATGGAGACCACTTTCACTTGGGAAGGGGTTGGAAAGCAGGGATAAATTTATAGAGATAGCACTTGAATTCTATGGATTCTTTCAAAAGATGAATTTTAGCAAGTAAAAATGAGAGGGAATGAGTTATAAGGATAGGAGTGACCTAGCAAAAATACACAGCAGTAGGAGGGGGAAATAAAAGACCAGGGACAAAATTATCAAAATCAATAAATGAAATTAAAATGTATATATTCAGAATGAAGTGAAGTTCCTTCATGAGAAAGCTTATTGGGGAAAAATAGACCCTTTAGCTGCATCCTGAAAAATTGGAGACAAGGGAGCTCTGGTAGGCAAGGGAATGAAGGCTAGTTAGGGATGACTGTGTGTAAATCTGTTTAAACGTTGGCAAAATGGCCAGTGAACTTGTTTAATTTTGTGTAGCCTTGGTAATGTTAGTGGATTAGTGGATTCATGTGTTACCTAGCTATTTGTAGTTCATCTCCCTATAGACATTAGCTCCACGATGGCCCTGAGGATCATAGATCTATTTTTCATTCTAATTCTAATCTATTTGATCTCAATGTATATTTTCCTAAATGCTGAGCTCAGAAATCTGCAGGTTCTGGATGGATGTAGGAGATGCTGCATGGATATTGTGGTACTTAGAGACAGATATAGTGAGACTCAAAGCCAAGTCTTCTGACTCATTATTGCTTTTTCTATTAGAATAGTCCATTATTCTCTGATTCCTTACTGAGTATCCTTTGTAAGGGTGTAAAACTTGGAAAAGAGGATTAGGGAAGATGAGATACTTAACTTCAAATATACCACAGAATTACAATTTGAGAATCAAAGTGGAACTCCCAAACCACATCTGGAAGAGAATTCCCTTCAAATAGAACATAGATAGCAAAAAAATCACCCTGTCTCTGCTAAAAAGCCTGCAAAGATAGCTCCATTGCATTTTGGGGGAGTTTGAATTGTTTCAATATGTCTTCTTATCTCAAACCTAAATTTGTCCCTTGGCCTTTTTATACTTTGCTAATCATTCTATTGTCTGAAGGGGCAGAGAGAACCAGTCTGATCCTTCTATGTGGCAGCCCTACAAATATTTAAAGAGGTTCTCCTTAGGTGATCGTTATTATATAACTTATTTCCAAGGCTCTGTACTGTTCCAGTCGTCATCATCAGTAAGCTGAGGAATCTAGGTGGTTCAGTGGATAAACATTAGGGCTGGAGTCTGGGAGACCCGAGTTCATATTTAGTCTCTGACATTTACTGGCCTGGAATCTGGTCAAATGAAATAATATTTGTAAAGCACTAACAGGATATCTGGCCCATAGTAGGTGCTATATAAATGCGTTTTTCCTTTTCCATTCTAGTTGCCATGTTCAATAGGAGCTACAAGTTAATTGACATTTTTATAATGTGGACTGCAATTTGGAAAAGCTGTTAAAACTTATTCTATTTAGATCTAGAAGGCAGTAATAGGAACAATGGGGGAAATTGCAGAGGGCAGGGGCAGATGTTGGCTTCTTGTGAGGAAAAGAACTTTCTCCCAAGAGGAGCTATCCAGAAGTCTTGTCTCAGGAGATAGTGAACTCCCCAGTCCTGGAGTTCTTCAAGCAGAGACTGGATAACCATTTGGGATATGGGTGTGTTGAGCAGTGGATGAACTAGAAGACTTCTGAAGTTCCTTCCAATTATGTTTGTTAATCTATAACACTACCCTAGAATACCTTGAATTCTAGGATTAGCCTTCCTGCCTCTGGACTGCTGAATTTCTATTCCTATACCTCACTTAAGACCCACTTTTTATTATTTATTTCTGAAAAAGTTCAATTCATTCCAGAAGTTCTTTTAATGTAATTTTCATCACTTTCCACTAGAGTTGAAAAGTACCTTCTTTTCCCCTACCTTTAAGTATGGTAATTGAACATGGGAATTCAGTCTAGAAGCAGAAGCCACCGGAAAGCAGAATTGTTATTTAGCCCCTCAATGTGTTTGTATCAGGTCTTGATCTTTCTTAAAGTGGTTGGTGATGCTTTATGACTAATGAAAAACCACATAGGCAACCTATGATTAAAAAAATCTTAAGCCATTAAGGTGCTTTTGAAACATTTATGTCTTTCTGCATCCCAAGCACATTTCACAGAGTGGAGAGAATCAGTCAGACCAGTTAGAATCAGTTAGAGTCCCAACTCTGCCATTAACTCTCAATGTGACTCCAGGGAATAATAATACACTCTCCTTTACTAGGTTTCATTTTTTTCCTTTATAAAAGGAGTTTAGAAATATATATTTATTTATTTAAGATTTCCTCTCACTTCTATGTTCCCTCCTATTTTCTACATTTAGAGACATAGAATTGTTGTTCGGTTATTTTTCAGTTAAATCTAACTCTTCATGGCGCCATTTTGGAGTTTTCTTGGCAAAGATACTGAGTAGTTTGCCATTTCCTTCTCCAGCCCATTTTACTGATAAAGAAACTGAAGCAAAGATGAGTTAAGTGCTTGCCCAGGATGAAATGGCTAATAAATGTCTGATTCCAGATTTGAACTCAGGAAGATGGGTCTTCAGGCCTGGTGCTCTATCCACAGTGCCATCTAGTTGTCCTACATATTTAAAGGTCTTCAATCTCTAAAGTTCTATGCTTTATTGTCCCTTCCAGCAGTGTTGCCCCATGATTCTTTACATGGGCTTATACACCCTCCTGTACAGCTTTAGAAGGCCACCTTCTCTCCATGAAAAGTGACATGGCAAGTCCTAGGTACCCCTATCAGATGGCTTTAAGGAAGTTTGTACTAGCTTCCCATCCAAAGATTGAAGGAAGGTTTTCTCACTTTCTTCCGGAAGGAAGCAGGAATAAAAACCAGCCTTGGTGCAAGAGATCAGTCAGTAAATTGATGACTTATTTCAAGAGCTAGGACAAGAAGCTCTGGCTCTCTAGTAGACATCAGGGATGCAGGATTTCCAGGGTTTAAGCTTATGGGTTTTGAAATTTCAGAGACTGATACTAGTGAAGAAATCTCTCATTCTCCCCTTTTCTCTTCTATTTAGGGAGCAGCTCTTTTCCCCCTGAGACTCTTCCCAGCACCCTCAGGTTGGTACAATGTGGATGCATGTTTGTGTAGGAGAATTTTGTATTATCTCCATTGGGAGCTATGCTAAGGAACCCACTTTTAAACTTGAGCTATCTTTGCAGAAAAATTAAATTCAAAACTCAGAATCACTAATTTTACTTTCTACACCTGGACTTGAAATTTAACCAGTTTGATTTAACAAAAAAGGACTCCAGGCATGGAGCAGAAAGACCTAGGATGGGAGTGAGATGGATGACATATAGAGATGGAATGGTGTAGTGGGAAATCCAATGAATTGGGAATCAGAAAACCTGCATGCTATTGACAAGGCTGGGTGACTTTGGAGGAATCCTTTCACCTTCATTCACCTGTAGGTTTCATTTTTTTGCCAGCAAAAAATGTGGATGATGGCAAAGTTTCTAATTTTGAGATCCTAAGATTCATTAAGTCTTTTAGTTTTAACTTCAAAATTTCCCCCTCATTTTTGATTATTCTTTCTAAAAGCATTTCAATGCCTGCTGTGCTAAGCACTGTGTACTGGGTACAATCTAGTGCTTACAGAACTATAATTCCATGACCATGTGACTGATTCTAAGATTCTTTGACTTTAATGCAGTTATAGTTCCGTGATTCTAAATTTTTATTATTATGATTCTAAGATTTCCACCTTTATTCTAGGATCCTAGAATTCTATGACTTTTAAAATTCTATGATATTATGGTTCTGTGATCTAAGATCTTAAGATATGATGATTCCAAGATTCCTTGACTACAAAGACAAGATTTTAGAGTTCTGTGATTTTAAGGTTCTATGACTTTGTGATTCTATGACACTGTGGCTCCAAGTCTATGTTTATGTGGCTCTAAGACTCAGTGTTGTTTTAGCACTCACTCCACATTTTCCCTTCTCCATTCACAGAATATGGAAGAGATTGTGGATAATTAGTGTTTACCACTTTTGAATTTAAAGATTTTTTTTAAAGTCTTTCATTCTGTTAGTGTTGGGACACAGTTGGGACACTCAATTGTAATGTTGGGACATTTTAAGTGTGACTGCTTAAAAAGAAGAAAACTCAAGATTTGGTGACATGTGGTTTCAAGGAAGACAGAAATAGTCTGATATGGCAGGACAGTGTGATAGAAAGAACTCTGCAATCAGGAAAGCTGGGCTCCAGTAGTAGTTGATCCTATATCACCAAGTAACTGTGGTAGTCTGAAAACCCCTCTGGTTCTTTCTTTTTTTGAGAGGTTGGTTAGCCTTCTGTGATAGGCTTTTTCTTCCCTATGTCCCTTCTCTGGAAGCTCCATTTTTGGAAACTTCCATGTCCCTTTCCCCCCTGCTATTGGGAGTCTCTTTGCCTGGGACATCAAGGGTGGGAAAACAATCAGAGAAATATGAGCATTATCTCAACCCTTCCTATAAAACACATGAGAAAGCATCATGCTGCAGTGGAAAGAGCAATAGAAGGACTTGGGGGTTGAATCCTGTCTCTGCTACAAATTCTATATTCAGCAAGTCTTAAGTTCTCTGGACTGATTTGTTTCCTCATTATAAAATCAGCTCTTCCAGCTCTGAATATAGGATTCTATGATCTTGTCCCTAGAACATCTGGTTCTTGCTATGTCTCTGAGCTGCCCTAGCATGAGGGACAACCCAATACCCACAGCACATTAGACAGAGTGATGAAAATTTAGTATAACCTGAGTACTGGATCCACATGGATGCTCATTCTCCTTTCTTTCTAGATGAGTTGAGTTGAAACTTTCCATAAGTGTTTTCCTCCCCCAGTAGAGCATGAGCTCCTTAAGAATAGGGATTTTTATTTTTTAGGACTTGGAATAATACCTTGAATGTAGTAATCTTCATTCCTATATTCCTTTTCTTGCCTTAGCGTCAAGAACATTTTACATACCTTCCCTCATTATCTAAAGTTGCGATATATCTAGTCTCTCTGGAAATCTCATTGTATCCTTGTCCTACAGAGAAATGTGATCCTGATGGTTCCTTGTTCCATCTTCCTTTTCCTTCTTCTCATATCCCCTTTCTCATCACCCAGTGATTCAAGTTAGGTACCTTCTTTGTGTGAGATAAAATGTGTTCACAATGAAGCTTTATTGCTTATAGCATCATTGACTCAGACTGTCTAGTCTGTGGTAGTCTCTAAGACCTCTCAAAATCAAGTGAAATTGTGTGGGGATAATAAAATTGGATTCCTTCCTCAGAACCTTGGGTTTTTATAAACTGGATATAATGTTATTTACAGTGTCTACCCTTAGAGGGCTGTGAGGATCTTAAGAATTATAAGATTTTAAGGAAATCAGATATCTACTGCTGCCTATTTCAGGAATACCCTATAGAATATCCTTGATTAATGGTCTTCTACTTGGAGACTTCCTGGATTGGAAATTTACCATGAAGCAGTCCATTTCATTTTTAATTGCTTTAATCAATAAATCAAGAAACATTTATTACACATTTGGTATGTACAAGATCTTCTGCTCATCCACTAAGAAAATACAATTTATGGGTCTGTTGCTTGTGAAGGTTAAATAGCACAATTGCTAATTATCAGAGAATTTTTATTTATATCAAGCCAGAATCTTCTTTATTGTTGATGTCTATCCATTATTTCTAGTTCTGACCCCTGGGGTCAAGCAGAACATGGCAACCCTTCAGATATTTGGAGAGAATTATCATCTTTTCATCTCCTGTCTTCTATTCTCTAAAAATCTATAAAATGAGATAATGTCTGCAAAACCCTTTTTGTAACCATAGAAGTATGACACGAGTATAAACTATCACCATTATTATTAATATTACATGGAGTTTTAGTATTAAATCTCTCAACAGCATTTGACAGTGTTGAAGCCCTCTCCTCCTGGATAGTCTCTCCTCTCTGGGTCTGCATGCTATTCCTTCCTCTTGGTTCTTCCTCTATCTGATTCTTCAGATTCTTTTGCTTAATCATCATCCATGTCACTATGTTTCAAGGCTCTTTTTTTCCCTGGGATCTTTCTTTTCTGTCTATATTTTTCTTTGGCGACTATATCAGCTCCTTTGGATTTAATGATTATTTTTGTTGATGATCAGTTTAGTCCCACACACAGAAAATGTGTTGGATGTTTTGAACCAGATGTCCTGTAAGCATAACAAATTCAACATGTCAAAAACAGAACACACTTTTTCCTCCCAAAATGCTTAATGTGGAGCCCACCCTCATTCTTCTAGTCCCTCTCCTTTAGTGTCATCCTTAACTCCTCGCTCTAATTTCCTCTCCACCCCCAATATCCAGTCATCTGCGAAATCATCTTGTTTCTCCCTCCACAGCATCCCTTGCATGTGTCTCTTTCTTTTCACTTACACAGCCCAACATCCTCATTAAGGACCTTATCACTTCTCACCTGAACTACTCTAATAGGCTTCTAATTGGTTTTCATGCTTCATGTAACTCCCCATTCCAACCCAACCTCCACACAACCTCCACAGGTATGGCCACATCACCTCCCCTACTCAGCGAACTCCAGTGGCTCACTATTTTGTATAATCTCCTTCAATCACTCTGTGGTCCAAAATGAACTTCATGCTGTTCCTCACACATGACACTCCATCTGCTGTCCCCGTGCCTGTGAATTACTATCTCCTAAATGTAGAAAATACTCGACCCTTGGCTGCGTTTTGGAGTCAAGGCTCAAGCTTGTGTGAAAGGACTTTTTTGATTCCATCACAACTGCCATCTGGTGCCTCCCCCTCCAAAGGTTCCTTTTATGGATTTATTGTGTATATATAGCTATACATGTATATGCATATTAACACTTATATGTTTATATAAACCTATAAGGTATACTCACATATGGATGACAAATTAAACATAGACATATATACATATAAGAAATATATTCATACTTGTAAGCACCATATTTATAATTACATATACTTATAAATATTGATGATATATATATATACTTATAAATATTGATGACATATATTGATGATATGGGTATAGTCATATTTTCTTCATGTATAAAATTTAAAAAAATTGACTTCTAGCTCTAAAATATTGCTCCTGAGGTTCCTGTTTTGAATCCCAAGTAGTGACGAGGTAGGGAAGCTAAATAAGCCCACTCAGAAATCCCATAGGTAATAAGATCACCTAAGGGCTAGTAGCTCAAGCAAACTGCCACATATGAGTGGGTAAAAATTGAACACAAGAAAAACAAATGGGCATTTTAGTATTCTGTGGATTTCCTTTTCATTTTGTCAAGTGATAATGGATACCAATACAATGGATATCATTAATCACATTATAAATGCAGCTATGTGATGACCAATTTAGTGCTTAGATTCAATTTAATATAATCAGCTCTCAGATCATAAATAGCTTCTTTTTTATTGAACAATATAGGGAGACAGGGATGAGGAGCATTCCCACCTGGTAAAGTGGGAAAGGGAATCCTATACTTCTTTCACATTCAGTATGGTTTGAAACAGTCTCACCCAGTAGTCAGGAGACCTGAGCTTTTACATTTTAACTTAATATTGACTTTATTTGCATTGGAACCATGGCAACCAATTCCCATCTCTAGGCTTCATTCAGTGTCCTTGTCTATAAAATGAGGGGCTTGGAGTAGATCTCTAAAGCAACCTTGAGCTCCAGCATCTGATTCTATTTGATTCAACTTTCTATTTTCCAAAGTGTTTTTTAGTTCTAACATTCTATGTCTTCCTTTTCTTACAACCCTTCTAGCTCTGACATTTTCAGTATAATATCTTGTACAACAAACTCTGATTCATTCTTTGTATTTTTTAATCTCTAATCATTAGCATAGTGTCTAGTACATAGTAGGTAGTTTATAATTGCTTGATTTGTTTTGTTTGTTCTAGTTTGAAAATCCTCTGAGTATTAAAGTCTGGCTTCAGGTCTTGAATGTCTGGAATTGGGTTTGCACTGGCTGAAAAAAGAGAGAGAAAGCTAGTGTGTGAGTGATGAAGATTGCTCATCTCTTACAATGCTCTTGGCAGGAGGGAAGAATCTTATTAGACAGTCATCTGTATGTAAGCTGAGGAACTATGGGGTTCTTGGGGAGATTAGGAATGCAAAATCAATCAGAAGAGAAGCCTGAGGCTTGCTCTTCTGTCTTCCCAATTTGCTAATCCCATTAGAAAGCGGCTGTTTGGAAATAACAAGATGTCCTTTCTTCCAGCACTTTTTTTTTCTTTCTTTTTTTTTTTTTTTTTTTTACTGTGAATTTCAGTGAATTTTTAATGCATGAAAATATTTATTTGCCTTTGGGGGTGTAATGGGCCTGGACTCCTCCAAAGACAAAATTAGTGTGGTGTAGTCAGGGAGACATCAAACGGGAGCCCAATGGTGGGCACAGTGCTTTGTTCACTGCTTAATGAATGCTTGTTGAATTGAATTAATAACAAAAATTACCACAGCTCCTATTTCTATTCTGCTTTACCATTTAAAAAACACTTTCCTCCCAACAGCCCAGTGAAGTGGGTAATGCATGCATAATTATCTATCCTTGTTTTAAGGAGGCACAGATAAGGGGAGTGAATTGAATCAGACCCTCACTTCTAGTCTTAACTCTACCATTAATTTGCTGTGTGATATTGGAAATTATTTTATGTGGCTAGAGTGGAGAGGGGAAATTCACTTGTCCAAGAGTCATATCATTTAAGGATAAGGTAGTTAGATCTATGAATGTTTAGTCTGGTACAGAGTAAATTTAGGAAGGAATGATAAGGGTCTGTAAAAACTGGAAGGACTGTTATGTTGAAAAGAGACTTGTTTGATTTGGCCTTGGAATGTATAAGTAGGAATAAAACAGAAAAGTTATAGAAGGCTGGTTTTAGCTTGAAGAAGAAAAAAACTTCCTAACAATTAGATCTGTCCAGCCGTAAAATGAGTTTCTTGTAGGTATTGAGTTCCCCATCATTGCCAATTTGTAAGGAAAGGCTGAATGATTTTTTTTCAAGGGCATTGGATAAAATCAGGAAATCTAGCTTTAAGCCCTAGCTCTAACAATTACTAGTTGTGAGACATGTCCCTTGACCATCAGCTTCTTCATCTATAAAATGAGAATGATAGTGATACTTGAACTATTTGCTTTGTGGGAAATTGTTTTGCAAAATTTAATATATTGTATCATTGTTTTTTGAAGTAATTTAGCAAGGATTTATGCTTCAGGTATTTGTTATTCTAGGCTGTGGTGTCAAATGCAAAAACAGGGGCTATTAAACCATATATAAACATCCCTGAAGAACCTATATTGACTTAGAAAACCACATATTAACATGTTCTATTGTTCTATGTTCTATTGCATTTTTATTTATTTTCTTAAATGTTTTTCAATTATCTTAATCAGGTTGTCTCAGCAGTAAAAGTATTGCAGGGACATATTTCACATGTGGAGAATCTCTGAAAGGTCCTTATAGATTTGAGATTCTAAGATTATATGAACCCCATTCATTAAGTGCTTACTGTGTGTCAGGCACTTGCTAGGTGCTGGTGATACAAATTCAAAAGCAAAACATTCTCTATCCTTAAAGAGCTTATGATGTAGCCTGGTGAAATAGATTCAAAATAGATAATTTTGGGAGGAAGGAACTAGCAGGAAATGATTCACACAGAGCAGTGGTTCTCAAACTTTTGTTCTCGGTATCTTTAGTCTCTTAAAATTACTGAAGATCTGTCCAAAGAGTTTTTGTTTATATGGGTTATATTGATAGATATTTACTTTATTAGAAATGAAAATTAATTTTGAATTTGTAGACTCTTTGAAAGGGTTTCAGAGACTTCCAGGATTCTCTGGAGCACCCTTTGAGAACCACTGACGTAGAGGGTGGTTCCTGACATGATAGTTGAATGAAACTAGAGTTTCTAAGAGGCTGAGGTTAGGAGGAAGTACATTCCAGGCAAGGGATATTAGTACAAAGCCATAGGGATGAGTGATGGAATTCCATGTGGGAAGAACTGTAAGAAAGCCAGTTTGGCTCTGCATTCATTTCTAGGAGTCAAGCACAGATTGCCTGCAAATACATAACAGCAAACTATACTTATCTCTTTTTTTTTTTTTTTTTTTTTTTGAAATAAGAGAAATGTCCTAGATCCCTTGTAATGAATGAATACAAGAATCTTCCTAGTAAACATGAGGAGGGAATGGGGACCGATCAATAGGAAGATTTTGATTTTATGAAGTGATTTTATGATCAATAGGCCCTACAAGGAGGGAGAACATAAATAAAAAATAAAAAGAAAGGAGAGATGAGTATCACAAAATCATAAAATCTCCAAATTGGAAGGGACTTTCTCGGCTGTCCAGATCAACCTATACTCAAACTAGCTGCTTTAGGAATCCCTAGTACAACCAATTCAAGAAAAGGAACAAGCAATGGTGAATACTGGCAGTCCAGTTTCAATCTTACATTATTTATATTCATTGTGTTATCTTAGGCTGTGGCTATGCCGGAAGGATCACTTGGAGTACCTAAAACTTTTGCCTTCAATGAGACAATGCTTCCCACTGAGCAAAGTGCCTGTTGCCATTTTTTTTGTATTAATAATGATCAAGATCCTTTTTATATCTTTGATATCTTTCCCTCCTTTAGGACACTTACAACTGTGTCTCCTTTAGCATGGATCTTTTCTATATGAATTTGATTTAGTCCAGTGTTTTTCCATCTTTGCTCTCTTTTGTGACATTTCTGTCTCCTATATAAACATATCTAGGACTGTGATGTCTCTTTTGGCAAAAATATGTCATGGTAGTCTTTGTAAGTGTTTTTGTTTTCCTCATTCTGTTTAATACTCTTAAATATTCTTGAGATGACTTGAGTTGCTTTCTACAAACTGGTTTTTATCTTGCACAGCTTCCTCCCCCCTCCCACTTGATAGTATTTTATTTTATTTACAATTTCATGTAAAGATAGTTTTCAACATTCACTTTTATGAGATTTTGAGATCCAAATTTTTCTCCCTCTTTCTTTCCACCCCCCTCTCCAAGACAGAAAGTGCCTGATATAGGTTATACGTGTACAATCATATTAATCATATTTAACATATCATGTTGTGAAAAAAGAAGCAGAACAAAAGGGAAAAACCATGAGAAAGAAACAGATAATGTGAAAATAGTATGCATTGATCTGCATTCAGACTCCATAGTTCTATCTCTGGATATGGATAGAATTTTCCATCATGAGTCTTTTGAAATTGTCTTGGATCATTGATTATTTGAGAAGAGCTAAGTTTGTTAAAGTTGATCGATGGATAATGTTGCTGTTATTGTGTAATATTCTCCTAGTTCTGCTCACTTCTCTCAGCATCAGGTAAATCTTTCTAGTTTTCTCTGAAATTTGCCTGATCTTCATTTCTTACAGCACAATAGTATTCCATTATATTCAGTTATCACAACTTATTCAGCCATTCTCCAGCTGATGGGTTCTTTGCCACCACCAGAAGAGCTGCTATAAAGATTTTTGTACATGTAGGTTCTTTTCCCTTTTTATTATCTCTTTGAGATACAGATTCAAAAGTGATACTGCTGGATCAAAGGGTATGCACAATTTTGTAGCCCTTTGGGCACAGTTCCAAATGCTTTCCAGATCAGTTCACAACTCCACCAGCAATATATTAGTGTTCCAGTTTTCTCACATCTTCTCCAACTTTCATCATTTTCCTTTTTTGTCATATTAGACAATCTGATAGGTGTGAGATGGTGCCTCAGAGTTGTTTTAATTTGCATTTCTTTAATCAGTAGTTGCACAGCTTCTTAACATTTTAGGAAGAGGAGACAGATTTCAAAGACAGAAATGACAATTTGGTAATTGATTGTATAATAATTAATACTAATAGTAAATATTTATATATGGTACTTCTAAAGTATGATATATACAAATGCATACATATATGTATATGTACTTATCTTACTTAATACTCACAACAAGAAGATGTTGAGGAAAGTTTTCAGAGAGAATCCCAAGTTTCTAATCACAGATGACAGTTAAATTTAGAAATGGTAAAATCTAGAGGGACAAATGCAAAAAAAACCAGGAAAACCAAAAAGGGAGAAAATAATTAACACAGTTTTGAAACTTTCTGAGCAATTGGAGATGTGGACTTGCAACTGAAAGTTCAGTACTAGTGATAAAGATTTTGGATATATATACACACACCCCCATACATACATATATTTGATGGGAAAGAATATAGAGAGTGATGTTGGAAAACACCTACAGTAAGAAGTTGGGAAAAGTATGAGGAATGAAAAAATATAGAGAAAGAACAATTGGAAATAGTTTTAAATATAAAGGGATGGTTCATAATGTGAAATGTAATAGAGGGATCACAGAAAATGAGGACTGGGAAAAATGTCTTTGGATTTGGCATTTAGGAAGTTATTAGTGGATAACTTTTGAGGATATCGTTTTAGAATAGTAATAAGACTGGAGACATACTTGCAAGACATACTGAGGAGGGAATGGAAATATTGGGTACATAACTGTTTAAGACTCCTCCCTCCCTCCCCCTTCCTTCCTTTTTCCTTCTTCCCTCTCTTTCTTTTTATAATTTTTAGCCATCCCAGAGTGATATAGTATTCCTTAGCCTAGTAATCAGAGTATCTGGTTTCTAGTATTGCCTCTGGCTTTTAACTCATGGAATGAATTTAGGCAAGTCACTTTATCTCTGTGACTCTCAGTTACCTCCTTTGTCAAATGAGGAAATAAAGGCCATCTTTTCTAGATCTCATATTAATTTGATTCTTTAGAGAGCTTCTACAAAGTTTTACAAAGCACTTTTCTTCCCACAAACCTGTATGGTAAATATTATTATCTTCATTTTACAGATTAGAAAACTGAAGTTCAGAGAGATTAAGTGATTTGCCCATGATCACATAGCTAGAAAGGGCTGAACCCCTTCTACAGCTCCAACAAGTGCACTTACTCATCCAGTTTTTGCTTGAAGACTTCAAGGGACAGGAAACTCACTGCCTCCTAAGGGATCCACTTAGCCAGGCTGGTCCTTGGATGACAGACACAATCTTTTGTCTTTGTTGAACAAATGCAAAAAAATACAGAAAGCCTTTGAAAGCTTTTGTGGAAGCCCAGGACCTGCTTAGCTTCTGCCTTGCTGATATAGCCTTCTAGGCTTGTCTCTGGAGGAGGTCACTGGTGGGCTGGGCCAGCTTTCTGGAGACTATGGTTTCCCCTGGTGTTCAGAAGGTGAATTCTTATGTTTCTCCTGCTGTACTAATAGGACAGCTAAGTTATTCCTTGCATCCTGGCTTGGTCTGCCATTTCCTCCTGCTGCCTGATGAGAAGTGAGTAACAGGCCTTGAGCTTGGCCCTCGGCACAGTTTCCATGGCTGTCATTCCTGGCAAAGTCTCAATCTTAGTTTCCCCAGTGTGTCTGCCTGAGACTGGCATTTTCTTTTTCAGTAATTGATCTCATGTACTACAAATGCTGAAGGATTTACTGAAATCCTATATCAGCACTTGGTGCTTTGACTGGGATTGAGAGCGATAAACCTGATCCTTGCTTGGAAAATAAGAAGGATATTATTTGAACTAGATGTCAAAGAATAAAAAACCACACCATCTTTGTACAATAAATATCACAGAAGTCCCAAACCTGAACTGTTCATATATACTTCTAAAACCTTTTATCCTAGCCCCTTCCCAAATAAATATGCATATACCCATACCCATATAACTTCTTATTCTCTTGTTGCTGCCATAAAGAAGTAAATCATGGGCTCTAAGTTCAGAATTATCAACATGTATATATCTATATGCATACATATATAAATGTAGATATACATGCTATATATATGCATATGTACTATATGTAAGTAAATATATATAGTCCAGGAAAATTGTAAGTATGTATATACACACACACATATATACATAAATATACATATATCTCAATGGAGAGATGGATGGTGACTGAAAACTATTCCTATCAGGTTACCAATGATGACTTGCATTTTGAAAGTACTGTAAATTAAAGATTGCAAGCTCAAAGTAGCTTAGATGCCATTTAGCACAATTAATATTTGGTACAATTTATTGTTCAAATGAAGAGAATGAGGGTGGGGGACAGGGGAAATAACTTGCTTGGGGGTACTCTTAGAGGGTAGGATTTTAACCAGATCTCAGCTGATTCCCTATTCAACAAATCATGCTGTTCTTTTCAATGAGGATGCCCTTGATTCATGTATAGAAAGCTTGCATGAAGATTTCATATAGCTGGGCTCTCATATAAGATAACCATTTTGGATCACAGGCTTTAGAACTGGCAAAAACTTTGGAGAGCATTTAGTTTTAGTCTGGCATTTTACAGATGAATAAATAACTGAGGTTGAGAGTCTCCTGAGGGAAACAAAACATTATGTCATTAAGTGCTAAGTTGTTCAGGCCAGGCTCTCAGAAAGCTTTAACCATTTGACAGGGGATCATATTTCTTAAACACTTCAACTTGGTCCTAGTTCAGAGTCATATCAGGTTGCTGAAATCAAAATGAAAACTTCCAAATAGTTTTCCTCCTTCTCAGTCCCAAACCTACTATAATCTCAGGCTCAAAAATTTCACTCAATATGGAACAAAACAGTTGCCTTATTCATTGGTTTGTAAATCGGTTTTATAGTTGCCTTGTTCATTGGTGTGTAGACCTGCTTTATAGTTGCCTTGTTTGTTGGTTTGTAGACTGGTTTTGCACTTGACTTATTTATTGGTTTGTAGAACAGCTTTGTAGTTGCCTTGTTTGTTGGTTTGTAGACTGGTTTTGCACTTGACTTATTTATTGGTTTGTAGACTGGTTTTGCACTTGACTTATTTATTGGTTTGTAGACTGGTTTTGCAGGTGCCTTGTTTGTTGGTTTGTAGATTAGCTTTGTGGTTGCCTTGTTCATTGATTTATAGATTAGCTTTATAGTTGCCTTGTTCATTGATTTATAGATCAGCTTTGTAGTTGCCTTGTTCATTGGTTTATAGACTAGCTTTGTAGTTGCCTTGTTTGTTGGTTTGTAGACCAGTTTTGTAGTTGCCTTGTTCATTGATTTATAGATCAGCTTTGTAATTGCCTTGTTCATTGATTTATAGATCAACTTTGTAGTTGCCTTGTTCATTGATTTATACATCAGCTTTGTAGTTGCCTTGTTCATTGGTTTATAGACTAGCTTTGTAGTTGCTTTGTTTGTTGGTTTGCAGACCAGTTTTGTAGTTGCCTTGTTCATTGATTTATAGATCAGTTTTGTAGTTGCCTTGTTTGTTGATTTATAGATCAGCTTTGTAGTTGCCTTGTTCATTGATTTATAGATCAGCTTTGTAGTTGCCTTGTTCATTGGTTTATAGACTAGCTTTGTAGTTGCCTTGTTTGTTGGTTTGTCGACTAGCTTTGTAAACCTTCAATGGATCTTACATTTGAGTAAGAGGATAAGAACAAACAGAGAAGTCACAATATAATAATATGTGATGCTATGTCAAGTACATCCACATCTAGGTGGTGCACTGGATAGAGTGCCAGATCTGAGGTCAGGAAGCCCTGGGTTCAAATCCAGCCTATGTGAGCCTGGGCAAGTCACTTAACTCTGTTTACCTCAGTTTCCTCATATGTAAAATGAACTGGAGAAAGAAGTAGCAAACTACTCCAATATCTTTGCCAAGAAAAGCCCAAATGGGGTCATGAAGATAGACACAATTTGGAAAAATAAGTACAACAATAACATTTGTTGTACTGGATGAGCTTAATCAGCCCAAAGAATTAGGAGAGTTTGGGGTCCTGGGTCTTAAAATGTTATTCTTTTTTATCTACATCAATCCTAAAACTTGTTTCAATAGACAAAGCAACAGCTCTCATTTTTGGGATGATTGGTAGCAGAGATGGACTTTAAGTCTGGCTCACCTGGCTCCAACCCATTTCACCTCTGTGCTTCTCCATACAAACAAAGGGAAAACTCCAGTTTTTATAGGCAAAGCAAGATGAAGGTGAGAGTTAATATCCATTGGGAACATTAATTTGGGTGAGGAGAGTCATAGGGATCACGCAGTAGACTCAGAAACATCTGATCTTTACTATTAGGGCATTTACTAACTTTGATGGGGAAAGAGGCTGACTGATTCCAGTTTGAGGTCTATATAACATATCAGTTACTTGGCTGGACATCAGGGGAAGAAAAAAGATGGTAGGTAATGAGATTCTTTCCCAACATGGGATTAAGGAAGGCGGCATGGGTTTGTAATACTATCCCAAGTTAGTATTTTTTTGTTCCTTTCTATTGGGAGTGCTGTCTCACTCTAGTATTGCCCTACTGTGCTAGGGGGCTCACAGATGAATCTAACTGTGGACCTGAATAATAGAGTTAGAAAAATAAGGTCAGGGGAGGACCTGGATCAAGGAAGAAATGGCTGTAATTAAATAACAGCAAATTAAGGGGCTGGAGACAGAACTTAATTGACAGACATTTAATAGGGACTGGTTCTTTGTCTGCCACAGGATCTTCTTGCTTTGTGATCAGTGGGTTTTTTTTTTAATACTTTGTCTTAGATTGAGAAAAGAAGAAAATAAGTAATAAAGTACAATAAATTCCCTTGAGGTATTCTAGTAATTGAACATTCAGAGTTTTGCCTAAATTAATAGACTATCAGAGGAGGACAGGTCCCTAGGCCACAGAGCCCAAAGGACCTCAAAACATAAAACAAAATATTCTGTGGTAGAAAGAACCATAGGACAAAAAATGTTAGTGCTTTAAAATTAATTAATTAATTATTAAAGTAATGGAATCTAGAATGGAAGAGCTTAATGGAACCTTATTATTTATTGTGGTTATTATTATTATTTTACACAAAATCCTACCTTTTCCTAATAAGTTACCAAGTAACATCAGCAGAGATGAGTGATTTTCACATGCAGCAAATACATTCAACACCATAATTCTATTATAAAGAATTTAATCTTTCTTTGTCGATTCAGAAAGCATTAGTGGAGTGTCAGAGCCATTATCAAGAGCCTCAGTAATTGGAGAGGCTGATGAAAATAACAGATGTAGGTATTTGAGGGTGGTTGGGACTGAGGAGCCCAAGATTTCAGAAGTTTTTTTACTCTATTCTGCTTTTGCTTCTTAGGCTGGGAAAAAGGTCATTGGGATACATACATGTATATGTATATTATATATATATATATATATATATATATATATATACAAACACACACATAATATATACATACACACACACCTATATACTATATATATATATATATGGATGTATATATGTACATGCATATATGTGTGTGTGCACATATGCATACATACATATAGACCCTCCATGGAATCAAGTAGTTTTTTTGGTAGGAATTGTTTGAACTGTCATGATCCATCAAACTTATGATCCATCCTCTCACAATTTATAATAGCTATTGAGAGGACCCTATGCCCGATACAGAACATATTTTAAAAGCAGCACTTTTAGTCTGGCAGACTCATCCTGAATGAGATGATGTATATGACAAAGCTTTGTGATCTTAGGACAAAAAGTGCTCCATAAATTCCCAATCTTAAGACCCAAGATGAGTACTTCTTCAAACTACTCACATAGAAGTTTTAGGAAGGATGTACTGGTTAAATAGATTGGGTAATAGATAGTTCTACCTCCCAGGGCTGGACTGAGGACACAGTGAGATAATAATTATATTATTATTTTAAGGGTAAATTATTGTTATTATTATTAATATCATTTTAAGAAATGCATTTTTATCATATTAGGCAATTTTATCATATTCTAGATGAGAGGTACCTCCATAAAGTCCTCTAAAGCAGAGCTTTTTAAACTTTTTCTACTCACAATCCCTTTTTTTTTGCCTGAGAAATTTGTACATGATTCCAGGCATACGGAGATATAACATAGGTATACAAATAGTTTACTGATAATAAATCATAATTTCATGACCTCCCATATTCAGTTACAAGACCCCAGAAGGGGCTAAGAACTAGTTTAAGAAGCCTCTTTATGTCATGGAAGTGATGTTGGATTCTGGTTCATCCTTCATTTAGTAAACATTTATTACTTTTTTTTTAGATTAAAGCTTTTTATTTTGCAAAACCTGATTTTTCAGAGTTATATTTCAAAAAACTATAAATAAAAACTATATAAGATAAAATAATTAATTGTCCCAATTTTTAAAAATGATAGAATAAATAGGGAAGAAAAAAAATCTAGCCGCCAAACCCTAAGATATCTTGCAAAGTAATAAGTGATCAAAATTTATATTCTTTTGAAAAGAGCACACACATGTAAAGCTATGACTCTTCATGTGGACATAGAGAAAGGAGAAGGGAGAGGAAGAAGAAGAGAAAAAGGAGGGAAGGAAGGAGGGAAGACTGAGTTCGAGAGATATAAATCAAAACCAAAATAGTTGTCAAAAGACTCTCTGGATTGTAAACTCCTTGAGGGCTGGAACTATCTTGCTTCTTTTTGTATCCTCAGCACTTAGCACAGTGTCTGGCAAATAGCAGATGCTTAATAAATGTTGATTGATAGATTCAAGGCACTTAGACATTATAGGGATCAGGGAAGGGGGAAAGAGGATACAATAGATACCCAAGTAAGCAAAAACAAGATAATTTGAGGAGACATTATTTAACAACTGAATCAGACAGATTTCACACATAGAAGATGGGCCATGACCTGGGCCTGAAAAGAAGCAAAATGGTAGTATGAGGCAGAGTGAAGTCAGGAATGCATTTCAGGCATGTGGACATCCTGGGCAAAGATGCAGAGGTGGCAGATGGAATGATGAGTCCCGGGGTAGCCAGAAGGTCAGTTTGGCTGGAATATGGAGCAGATAGAGGGGGAGGAGTCTAAAAATGAGGTAGGTTGAAATCAGATTTCAGAGGGCTTTTTCTGTATCCATTGAGATAATCACATGGTTTTTTAGTTTGCTTATTGATATAGTCAATTATGCTAATAGTTTTCCTAATATTGAACCAGTCCTGTATTCCTGGTATAAATCCTACTTAGTTATGGTATATTATTCTGGGGATAGCTTGCTGTAATCTCCTTGCTAATATTTTATTTAAGATTTTTGCATCAATATTCATTAGGGAAAGTGGTCTGTAATTTTCTTTCTCTGTTTTGACCCTACCTGGTTTAGGTATAAACATCATATCTGTGTCATAAAAGGAATTTGGTAGGACTCCTTTCCCTATTTTTTCCAAATGCAAATTCTCATGTAAATCCATTTGGCCTTGGGGATTTTTTCTTAGGGAATTAATAGCTTGTTTAATTTCTTTTTCAGAGGGCTTTGAAGGCCAAATTGAAGAGTTTGTATTTTATTCTCAGAGAGCCACAGAAGATTCAAGTGCAGATCTGAGTTTGAGGGAGATTATTTTGATTTGGAGATGAGAGAGACTGGAAGTAGAAATACTAATTCAGGAGGCTATATTGTAATAGTCCCATAGGTATCCAAAATAGACCTATTTATCTCCCTTCCTTGATCTGTCCCTTGTCTTTACTTTCTAACTTCTATTGAGTATACCAGCATCCTTTCAGTCACTCAAGTTCAAAATTTAGGAATCATTCTTGACTTTTTCTTCCCTCTTTCCCTTCCTTCTTCCCCTCTCTCATTCAATCAGCTGTCAGATTCTGATGATTCTCCATCCCCTGCATCTCCCACATACTGCTCCCCTCCATTCATATAGCCTCCACCCTGGTGCATTCACTTATCACCTCTCATGTGAATTATTGACTGACCCCTAATTGCTCTCCCTGTGTCCAGCCTCTTGCTTCTGTGATCCATCTTCCATAAAGCTGTCAGATGGGGTGTTCCTAGAACACAGATCTGATTCTATCACTCCCTTGCTCAATAAGCACCAAAAGCTCCCCTTTGCCTCTAGGATTCCCTGTTTGGCACTTATCCTATCTGTTTCAGCTTATCATTCCAGGCTGATTACACATCACTTTTCTTTACACATCCCTCCATTCCAGCCAGACTGGCAATTTCTACTTGCTGTTTGTTCTCCTCAGGACTGTATCTCTTCTGCATGCCTTTGCACAGACAGGAATGTTTTCCTCTCCATCTCCATCTTGCAGTCCTTTTCAAGACTCAGTCCAAAGGCAACTACCTACAAAAGGTTTTCTCCAATCCCCCAGTGGATAATGTTCTTCTTCTGAAATTCTCTCATCATGATGTTTTGCATTTATCCATCCATTTATTTCTTGTCTTCCTCTTTGCCCACTCTTTACAGGAGAAAGATCACGCAGTGAAACTCCTACCTATGTGAATATTCCCGTCAGTCCCACTTCAAAGAAGCAGCTTCACTACATGGAACTGGAGCTTCAGGAACCCAGCCCAGGAATAAGAGGTAAAGATGGATGTCAACAGTGCTGCCCTTCTCCGAGTACACTTGGCTTTTAACACATTTGGGGAGAGTTCCCACTTGGGCATGTTTGCCATCTCTATCTATTGGTTTCCATGATATCCCCATACCACCCAATTCTAAGATGTTTCCCCAATTTCCCAGATGCTTACAGGGAGAAATCAGGTTCCCTAGACTGGAACAGAAAGTGCATAAGGCTAAAAGAGCACAGTTTTGCAATTTGTTAGTCATCTGAACTCAGGCAAATCATTCCCCTCTTTGCCTTCTCAAATGAAAATTGGATTGTACAGACGATGCCTTCTTTGTTCCATACCCCTGCCTCTGGGAAGCATTCCCTCAAGTCATTTCTAAAAGATGAGTTTCCTTACATCTCCAGAAGAAAAAGAGAAGGAAGAATCTTCTTTGGTAGTATGTTCATCCATCTCAGAGTTTTCAGAGCTGGGAATTCAGTTCTGTCCTCCATTTTTTCTGTTTCAGATCCAGTGTGATTTCCAAACACTCAGTAAATTTAGCAGGGAGTTTCCCAATAAAGTAATTCATATAAAGAAGCTAACTTAAGTATACCTTTTGTTGTTGTTGTTCACTTATTTCAGTCATGCCCCATGTAGGCTTTTTTTTGGCAAACATACTAGAGTGATGTCTTCTCCAGCTCATTTTACAGATGAAGATACTGAGGCACACTGAGGATGAAGCAGTTTGCCCGGAGTCACACAGCTATTAAGTGTCTGAGGTCTGATTTGAATTCAGGAAGATGAGACTTTTTAAATATAATAGAATCTTTTTATTTTTCAAAATACAAGCAAAAAGAGGAAGTAGAAAGGATTGGAAAGAATTTTAAAAAAATACAAGCAGAGATAGTTTTCAACATTTATTCTTTTTTTATTATAGCCTTTTATTTTCAAAACATATGCATGGATAATTTTTCAACATTGATCCCTGCAAAACCTTGCATTCCAAATTTTTCCTCCCCTTCCTCCCCTAGATGCCAAATAATCGAATATATTCAGCATTCACTCTTGCAAAACCTTGTATTTCAAATGTTCCCCTCTTTCCCCCATCCCCTTCCCTAGATGGAAAATAATCCAATATATTCAGCATTCATTCTTGCAAAATCTTGTGTCCCAATTTTTTTCCTTGTTTCCCCCTTCTCCCTACTTCCCTAGACAGCAAGTAATCTAATATAGGTGAAACATGTGTAATTCTTCTAAACATTTCCACATGTATCTTGCTGCACAAAAAAAAATCAGATCAGAAAAGGAAAAAAAAAAAACCAAGCAAGCAATAAAAACAACAAAAAAGTGCTCCACATTCAGTCCCCATAGTTTCCCTTCTGGATGTGGATGGCTCTCTAAGATGAGACTTCTTGACTCCAGGTGCTCTATCCCCTGTACCACCTAACCGTCCATTAAGTATACTGCTTAGTTCGGGGATGGCTTTGGATAGAAAATACTGGCATTTGAATCCCAGCTCTGCACCTTACAAAGGAAGGGATGTTGGCTAAAGTATCCCTGCCCTTAGCCGCAGGTTCTTCATCTCTACGGGGTGAGATGCTGCATCAGACCATCTCTAAGAGGATGCCAGAATTTGGTACTTTCCATCCCTGGCATCTCTTATAAGCTTCTCCATCCAGTCCCAGAGCCATTGCCCTGGTGCAGGCTCCTCTTGCTCTCATCTGCAGGCCAGGCAGTCTCCGGCTCTCCACCTCCCAAGGAGGCAGGATTATTTCACGCTTTCTCTGGTACCTCTGATTAGACTTTGGGGAAGGATCTTTGTCTCCTCTGAGTGGGAGATATCTCGCAGCTCATGGATCTTCCCACTGTGGAGCCTCCTCTGCCAGACATGTCCTTCCGGAGTGTGTGCTCTGGCAATTAATGAAAGGTTTTGTTTTCAGGGGCTGGAGCCACCCGGTATGCCCAGATTGACATCACTGCCACTGAGACGGCGCACAAAGTCGGGGCTCAGCATGCACAGACCCGGGAAGAGCGTCTGCAGGAGCTGGAACAGAAGCAAAAAGGGGCCCACCAGTGACCATGCAATGGAGAACCGATGGAGGGCTGCCTTGCTGGGGCTACTGGGCACTTCTAGGGGGGCTCTGTGTTTGGGGTACACCTCCCTCAGGTCCAGCTGTGGCACCTTGCACAGAACAGATGTCCCCTAGAGACCTCATTCTGCCCAGGTGGCGGTGGTGCACCATGGGCTGGATTTTATTCTCCAGTTTGCATTTTGCTGCTCGGGGCAACGTTTGCCACCTAATGGGGACCCCCAAGTTCGTTTCTTTTATCTGGATCTCTGGGTCCCCTTGGAAGGAGGCGGCAAAGCTGAAAGGACAGCTCCCTCCATCTGGTGTCAGAGCACCACGTTTGAATCTTGGTTTGGCTGTGCAACCCTGGGCAAGTTAATCCCATAAGGCCGTTGGGCCAGATAATCTGTGAAGCCCTGTCAGATTCCTCTGATGGATCGGGAAGGAAAGCCAGACCCCGAAGCTGAACGACCTTCGTCCAGTGACCCTGCTCAGGGAGACAGCGCTTAGCCCATAGCGGTAGGTGATGGAAAATGAGGGAGACACTGGCCAGCGGCTTCTGCCCTTAGTTCCACACGCTTCTTCTTGCTGTCTCTGTGCGGAATCATCCTGAAAGCAAGGCTGGAATTCCAGCCTGCAGCTTCTGGGTTTTTTAAATTCTTTTTTCCTTCATTCCTCTCTGGTGGAAAAGTCCCTGGTGACTGCAGGGAAAACCCCTTCAAAAGCAAATAAGTACCTGAGCTGTTTCCGTCTAAAAAATAAAAATAAAAAAGGACAAAAATCGCCGAGAGCAACTCACCGATAATCCTCTGAGAATAGTCATCGGAGGCTGAAGACAGACTGTTGAGAAGAGAAAAATTGCAGTTTTGCACATTTTTTCGGGGGAAGAATGAGCGTTGGAATATCTGCACTGGAACCTTGGCTGTTCCTCGATCTAGTTGTGTTTGACTTTCGACTAATCGTTTCTCCTCTGTGGGCCTCTGTTTCCTCACCTATAAAATGGGGATGATGATGATCACCGTTCTGCCCGTCCTATTTTACAGGGCTGTTTTGAGGATCAAATCAGATTATGTAAGACACTTTATACTCCATAAAGTGTAATTTCAATGTAAGCTATTTATTATTATTATATTATTATTATTATTATTGCTGTTCTTTTTATATTGATAATTCATCTGTGTGGATACTTCCTCCATGCAGAGCCTGACCTCTCTGTGCCTTAAAAACATTTTTGCTTAATGGCACCCCATTCAGTGATGGGCCCCCTCCATACTTGCCTTAATTTGTCCTCAAACAACAAAGAGTTAGTTCATCAAACACGAATTCTTTCCAGATGGACAACCCTTCCCACAGCCCGGGCTTTCCTGTGTGGAGTCTTCCAGAGCCAAGGGGATGCCCCCATTCATAATGGAGAATATTGATGATATTGTGCTGGTGGCAGCAGCAGGAAATTTCCTGATAGACAAATATATACAACTGCCATGGAGGACTCCATGGGTGTCGTACAACTTCCTTTATTTCTATGGCATTAGCTTCTTAGGCAGATAGACAAGAACCTTTTATTTCAGAGTTTAGAATGGTTTATTTTACCCAATTCCAACAATGGCATTCAAAAGTCTGAGTTTCTATTTGAATAGCTTTAAATAATTTCTTCCTGCTCATGAGAATTAACATCATGGACTTTCTCATGAGTATAGCTATTAATAGACTGTATCATATCTTAGGAATGAATTAAAAATAAAATTTTTAAATAAAGAGAATTAAAAAAAATGCTACCTGCATGACAGTAGGCCCAAATGGTTAAAGCCTGTTCTGTAAATGTGTATTGGAGAAAGCTTATAATTTATTCACTTATAATTGCTTCTTGGGACCTATTGTAGCTGCTCATGCAAATAGTTTAAATCTTTGATATTATATTTTAAAATGCATATAATTTTCTTTTTGGAAAGTGGTGTTCTTTTTTGTAATGTTTTATTGTATCTTTATATATGATTTTGGCTTTATCTGTTCTCCACATGACTCAGAGCTGACTTTTGGTGTTTACACTACTTTGAACTATAGGGGTAGACCAGGTTCTGAGCTTCAAGTTCCTTGTGCCCTCACAACACACAGGTTTAGAAGAATGAGCTTTCTGATGGGATAGATAGACCATGGTTACTAATCCCAGGATGAAGCTTCAAGGGATTCAAAATTTTAAATATCTGAGTGTTAATCCTGACCCTCTGAAGACTTCTGTGTGATGCTTGGAGAGCCATTCAATTTCTCTGTGCCTTAGTTTCAATGCCTCCCTACCCTGCAAGGGCAATAGGTAGATTAAAGAATGTGTAAAATGCTAGAACTGTTGGATCCTTGGACTCACTTTTTTAATGGATTGACATTATTTATGCACAAGGTCTCCAATGTAGTAGCTTTTAGGGTCCTCAGTAACTTAATTTTCTTGAATAAAGCAAAATTCAAATGTTTACTTGAAGTGACAATTAACAAAGTATTTGTCCACATGCACATGCTGGGGGTGTGAGGAAATAGTGACTAAAGTAGAGATTCAGGAATGGGACAAACTGGATCACTTGGTCGTTTATATTGGTTTAAATTTTAAAATAATACCATAATGGATGGCTAGGTTTACAATATGGCGTCCTCATCTGCCTGTAGGATTAGTCCTGTGTTAGTTATAGGAGTTGGGCGAGAAACTGCTGCAAGATTGTTGGCCTGGAAGACAGGAGCTCTGACCTTTAGCCAGTGTCCACCACTATGTGACCTTGCATTTCCTCTTTACTGGCCTTCATTTCCTTATTTACAAATGGGGCATGGGAGACAGGAAGAATTGTTATATTCTCTGATTCCTACTAGCACTAAGAGTCCAGGATTATTTGTGAATGATGCTACCAGTTAAGGCACAATTACCCATCTTTTCTGGTAGAAAACATCTCTCAGAATGGTAGTTTGCACTTATCTTACCTATACAAAGAAGTTAAGAGACTTTGAGAGATGGAAAATAGAAAGTATCAAAAAGAAGGAAAGATGAAGAGGAATCAGAAGCCAGATCATCTCCAAGGTAGATCCTATCTCCTGATTAAATGGGAACTAGCTATTAAGAGGATTGATACTCACAAAAGTGAATTTATTCTGTAATGAGATAATATTTTTAAAGTGCTTTGAACAGAGCCTGGTACGTAAAATAAGCATTAATAAATGATCCTCTTCCCTCCTTCCCTCCCTTCCTTCCTTCCTTCCATCCTTCCTCCCTCCCTCCCTTCCTTCCATCCTCCCTCCCTCCCTCCCTCTCTCCCTTCCTTCCTTCCTCCCTCTCTCCCTTTCTTCCTTCCTTCCTCCCTCCCTTCCTTCCTTCCTTTTCTCCCTCCCTCCCTTCCTTCCTTCATTGGTAATAAGACCTCTCATATCTCTTCTCACTAAGGTTCTATGATTTCACTAGAAGAAAAATAATGATTTCTTCAAGAATTAAGGCTTTCATTATAACGTTCTCATCCCATATAGAAATAGGATTTTATCATACCCTCTTTAACAACAGTACTACTGGATTCCTGAAAGCCAAGCGCATACATGCCTGGTAAATGTTTTCAGGGGTAGCACTGAAGGAGGCAAGGAGGGCATCAGGAACCCTAAGTCTCAGAATGAGCTGGGACTAGCTACAAATGCTAAGGATGCTCCGCCCAAAAACTTTAAAAATCATACTGGGAAAGGGAAGATTTAGATCTGAGAGAGTTCAAAAAAAATCTTCTAATTCTCTCTCTCTCTCTCTCTCTCTCTCTCTCTTTTCTCTCTCTCCTTTCTCTCTTTCTTTACATTTTCAGTTTATAGATGAAGGCACTAAATCCCTGAAGTGACTTGTTTGAGGTCATCTAAACAGAACCCAGGATCTCTGAAACAAAATCCATTGTTCATTCCATTACACTAAATGTTACATTTGCCTGCTTTCACAGATTTATGGTTTTCTTGATGATTGATAATTTTCCTCCCAATATTTTATTTTGAGTAGTGGAGCAATAGTTATTGAGGAGGAAGCTAGTTAATTCCTATGAATTAAACTTTTGAGAAACATTTCCTTTAACTCAAAATCTCAGCAATAGATTTCCTGGAATTTATTCCACAAAAGATAAACTGTTAGCACAGCAAGAAAGGCAATGCAGCTGAACCATAGGAGTGGATGAGGAACAGGTGTAGCCACAATTCAGGAGAAAGTCAGCATTTCTACCCACATAAGGGCTGTCATTAAATACTGTATTTTTCTAGGGAAAAGAACAAAATGATTGGTGGTATTTTTAGATAGCAAAAACTCCTGGATTTGAAGTCAGAGGTTTGGGTTTGAAGTCTGTCTATCACTTATTATCTGAGTGTCCCTTCTACAAACTACTTAATTTTTGAGTCTCACCTGTAAAAGAGAGGTAGGGTGGGTCAGATTAGGGTTTTTCAATGTGGGATCAGTGAACTTGTATTTTAATAAATGGATGTCAATATATCTGATTTCCTTTTTAATCCTATGTATTTTATGGTATGCATTTAATAACATTATTCTGGGAAAAGGGGGTCTGCATGCTTTACCAGATTGTCCAAATGGTCCATGATGAAAATCAATATTAAGAGCCCCTGGAGAAGTTGATCTAAACTCCTTGCTCTAAGTCTCGGATCCTATGATCCTAATAATTATGCTGACACAGAAGAAATAACTGAATGTTGTTCTGTATAAGGAACCTGAGTAGATCTTCCTTGCAAAGAATCAGTATGCAAGGCTCCTTGCTTTATCATATAATCATATCATTCATCCTGAGAAGCTAGCCAGGAAGGTATGGTCAAAGCTTTAGAAACATCTCAAAATCACAAATTATTTGAACTAGAAGGAATGTGAGAAATCTTCTAGTTCAGGACTTTGTCAGCTTTTCCCACTTGTGACCCCTTTTTGCCTAATAAATTTTTACATGACTGATTATATGGGCATATTAAGTATATATACAAATAAAATATAATTTTGTGACCACCATATTCAGTTGTGAGATCCCTTTTGGAGGCATGAACCACAGTTTAAAAAACTTTGCTCTAGTTCAATTGATTAATTTTACAAAAAAAAAAAAATTGGGGCTTAATAAGGGGAAAGTCCCATAGCTAATGTCAGATCAGAAATTTCAATTCTCCTCTTTTCCCTTCAAGTTCAGTGTTCTAGGAGCCATTGTATTACAACTATTACAGTATCTTTGCAAGGAAACCCCATAGATAAATATCGGTGGAATCACAGAGTTGGATGTGACTGAATAACAAAAAAGCTAAGTAGCTAGTGCACAGACTGCTGGGTCTGGAGTCAGGAGACTCAACTTCATGAGTTCAAATCCAGCCTCAGACATTTCCTTGCTGTGTGACCCTGGGCAAATCACTTAATCTTGTTTGCCTAAGTTTCCTCATAAATATAAATAAAAAAAAAAACAAATAAATGAATAAATAAATAAATAAAATTAGAAGAAAATAAATTTAAAAAAGAAAGAAAATGACAAAACACTCTAGCATCTTGGCCAAGAAAATTCCAAACGGGGTCACAAACAATAGAACAGAACTGAACAACAAAAAATAATTCCCCTTTGTCTAGAATGAGATAATCTAACAAACTTTGTGTTAGAGTAAATTTTGAATTACCAAACGCATCCTGCATTTTCAAAGAATAAAGTGCCTGCAACACCTAAACTCCACAAAGCATAATTTCATCTTCTTTTGATGATTTAGAAGGCAATTGAGATTCAGGGTTAGTAGATAGATGATATGGTAGAAAATCACTGTCCTCCAGTTGGGAATATCTGAGTTCAAGTATGTCCTCAGACACTTACTAGTGGTATTACCCTGAGTAAGTCACAACTTCTTTTTGCCTCAGTTTCTCCATCTATAAAATGGGGATACAAATAACACTTACCTTGCAGGGTTGTTGTAAGTGTCAAATGATACTGATATGGTGTTTAGCACAATTCCTGGTATATAGGAAGAACCGTATAAAAGTTACCTCTTAGCTATTATTACCATTAAAGATAATCTTATAAAGGACTTTGAAAAATACATGTGTTAATTGTACTAGGAGTGATCTAGGGTCTGAGTAATTGAAAGGTTTTGGTACAATATATAAAAAATTGCTATGACTTCTCCATATTTATGGATTTTATGGGATCTTATACGGGAGGCTGTTATAAGATTAAGCCTGCTGGTTTTGAGACTACTATGACAGTTTTCCCTGAAGGGAGGCTGTAGTTTATAGAATCTATGCATGGAAACTGTGGTTATAAGATTAGGCCTGATGGGCCTGATGGTTTTGAGAGTACCATGACAGTTTTCCCTTAAGGGAGGCAGTAATTTATAGAATATGCTAATGGAAAAAGTACTGACAATGATATTTTTCAAAGGTTGGTACAGCTGTGTTCCTCAAATAATATTTTTCTACCACCAGAAAAACAATGTCTCACTGATATGCGGCCCCCCAAATAATATTTTGTTTTTCTCCTTGATAACCCACCCAACAATACTTTGTATTACCACCTGCTTATTTTTTTTTGATAACACCCTCCCCCCGGTAATATTTTGCTCTGACCCCGATACACAATTTGGCCAGCTTCAGGAAGCCTTTCTAAAAATCCTACTATAAGAAGCTCAATCTCAGAGAAGCACTGAAGCATTCCTTTCCCTCCCTAAGGAGTTCACTTTCCTGCTGGAGTACCCCCAAAAGCATTTCTCTTTGTTCTTCAATACAGCACAGCCCTCATGTGCCAGAATTGTATGTTAGAGCCCCCTTTCTTCTTTGTTTGGAATAGATTTTGCATTGAAAGAATTCCCATTGTTTCACATGTTATTCTTAGCAAGAACTCATTAGGGGATGTTTTCCCCCCAAGTCGATGGCCGGCTATGGGCCTTATCTAAATTGAGTACATGTTTGACAGTTTGCTTACACTGGGGGAGTAGGGCACTGTGAACTCAATTGTAGAAAGCAAGGATCAATAGGGAAAACCCTATGTCTTCCCAGGAGGGTCTCCCTGATGCCAGAGGACTCTATCAGAACAGAGCCACAGTATCTAGAGAGCTGGTTTTTGAGCCAGGAAATCTTAAGTTTTGGGGTCCTTCCTCTGAAACATAGTGATTCCATGACCCTGGGCAATTCCCCTAATCAGGGTGCTGAAGCAAAGCGTAAAGAGAGTGGAGCTAGAGGGAATTTTCTCCCATTAATGAAATCACAGATCCATTCCCTGGCTTTACCCCTATTCTAGAAAGGATAACATCATCTTTGATATAAAGGGAAGGAAGGAACCCCGACCCATTATCCTTGCCCCAAAGCCCCTGATCTTCCAATATTGGCTATTTCTTGTCAAAGGTACTAACCACCATCTTTCTAGACTTTTGGGTTTGAAATTCTGGTGAAATCTTCAAGTCCTCACTCCCCCTCATGGCACATATCTAATCTAGCCATTTCCACCTCCTCAACATCTGTTAGTCTCTCAGACTTAAGACATTTCCCAGTCCATCCTACTCTCTACACTGCTACTCAAATGATTTTCCTTAAATGCAGATCTGATCATGTCATTTCCCACCCAATCAGCTCCAGCAGTTTCCTATTGTCTCAAGGTAAACTGCTCTGTTTGGGCTTTAAAAGCTCTCAGCCAACTGGCCTGCACCTGTCCTAAACCTCATTGAACATTACTCCCTCTCCCATATCCTATGATCAAGCCACCTGCTATTCCCTAGGTGCAAGAAATTTAGGCAAATTGGCTTGAAAACGGCCTCCCAGTGAATTGTAGGTTCAGTAGTTCTCAATTAGCTCTGAGAATAAGAGAGAACAACAAAGGGTCTAAGAGTGGGAGGGAGGCTGTGCTCTAGTCCCTGCTCTGAAGCCCTGGGCAGGTCAGTTCAATTCTTTGGTCCTTGTTCTTTTTGTTTGAGAAGCTCTAACCTTCTATATCACAGGTTCTAAGGGCCTTTCTAAGTATAAATCTTGGCTTTGATGCTTCCTCACTAAGCTGAATGATCTTGGAAAAGTAGCCTAACCCAACTGGGTTTTAACATCCTAATCTCCAAGATGAGGGACTTGTGCCCTTCTGCTTTTAAGTGCTATAATTCTATATTTTGTGCTCTATCTGGGTTGGTGTGTCACATGTTTATCTTTGCCTACTATATTTTTTCCACCGAGGCTAAAATATTTATTTATTAAATAATTCAACTTGCACACAGGAAGCAACTGAAATACCCAGCAATGATGAAGATTTTTGAATCTGGTGATGATAGAAATTTGACCAAACTTATTTAGATACAAGAAGAGTAGCATCAGATTATTTATTTTCAAACTGGCTAACAGATCTGCAGCCAGTGGTTGATGCCATTCCTAAAGCTATGACTTACCAACTTCCCTCACTTGAACATAATAGAACCAAGTTTTCTCTTTAGATTCTTTAGCCAACATTACTGATCCAGACCCAATTTCAGATCATTTGGTAATTTACTGGATGGAAATACTTCCTGTGAATATTTATTCTTTCAACTCTATTTTATTTTAAAGAAAAAAAATATTTTATAGATAAAACTGTATTGTGTGGATACATATCTCAGAATGTTTTTTATAAATGCATGAAATAAAATATAGAGGGAGTACAAAAAAAGCTAAAGCTGTGAAGAGCAATAAAGATGTAATTCCCCACCCCACTTCCCGTATTTAAATTCATGGTTCTCCTGAACTTTATACATAGGTCTCTCCATGGATCCTAGGTTAAGAAACCCTGGCCTACCATAACTTTCATTTTCTCTTGAATCCCACAAAAGAGATTTATTCAGGTTCACATTAGTAGTAACAGAGTGACTTTGAATCCTAGCATTCAAATGTACATCCATGGACTTTGAAAACCAGACTTTCTTTCTACTCTGTCCTACTTTTCTGCTAAAAGTGAAGATGTGAGGGAATGCTCTTGGTTCAAATTCAGCAGCACTGGAGGGAGTGTGTTAGTGCGGAGAATACTGGACTCTTGAATCTGCAGCCCAGCTGTCTGGCTGTTGGGTACTGTGAACAGCTCTGAGTTTGTTTTCCCAAATATAAAATGGGAATACTATTACTATGCCCCATTGCTAGTGTGAAGATCAGGGGGAGGGTTTTGCCTAATTGAGCATTTTGTTCATTGTAGACATTGTTAATTATCCCAGATGGTCAAAGGACATCTCACAGAACCAGTATGACTACAGGAATTCTAAGTGAATAAGTTAATTTAAAGGGAACAAGAAACTTTTTCAAGCTCCTCTTCTGAAAATGTATTTTAAGTCAATAAATTTATTTAGCTGGATTTTCCACAATGAACTTCTAAGGAAACATAAACAAAAATTATATAGGATGGGAATGAATAAATTGGTGAACGTGCATTCACTAAGACCCTGTGATGGGATAAGAATATACATGAGATGATTCTTGCTCTATTGGGGAGATACATGTTCATGGAGAATTAATAATAATTTATTGATGCCAAAATAGAAAAAAAAATATCTTTTATTCCAACCAACGGAGAGCCCAGAAAGCTTCCTGGGCAGAGAACAACAGTCAGCCCCTATACTTTAGGAATATCAATTTGGCAGCTGTGTATAAATATTGGCGAGGGAAGAGACTGGCTATCAGGAGACCAATTAGGAGCCTATTGCAGAGGCTTGGGTAATGAGGGCCTGAACCAGGGTGGCTGTGGTCTGAATGGAAATAAGGGGATTGACACGAGAAATGTTAAGGAGGAAACAAGGCTTGGAAACTGATTGGGTAGTGGGATGAATGTGAAGAATTAAAGATTTTGAGCAACTGGGAGAATGTGCTACTTTCCTCAGAAAGTCAGGAGAATTGGGCTTAGTGGGAATGATTGCTCTCTGCTTCAGTAGAAGGAGGACCATAAGGAAGAAATTCTGCAGTCATTAAATATCAGCCCAGTTACTGAGTCCCTATTCTGTGTCTAGCCCCGTCCTTGACAACAGAAAACAGTATGGATGAGAGAGATCAGCAGTGAAACATTTGTCCAATCGGACATATCTTGTGGCTACTGATACATTTTTATATGCATCAGGGACAGATTTATTTTTAAATTGAATGCCATGTTTTGTGCTTGATGATACTCAAAGAATTATTATTTTTTTCCTTCTGAAAAACAACAATTTGTGATTGCTCTGCTTGGTGAACATCTTGATCATAATATGCACTGGTGTGTGAGAGGGTTTGTTTGGAGTCTCCTAGGCTGAGGGCTGAGATGCAATGCTTGAAGTCAAGATGTACCTATACATTATATGCCTGAATGTCCAGGATATTCCTGACTTTAAGCCTGAAGCAGTTTTGATTTTACATTTTTTGCACTTTTGTTTTATGCATTTATTCATGCAGAAGACTGATATGTTGGGGGAAGAACTGAAATTAAAACTGCTATTAGGCAATATTTTTAATAAAGTGAGTACAGACCTCAGTTGTGCTCTGGGGGAGGCCGTGTATTTGGAAAAGCAACCTAGAGTAGAATTTTGTCAAAGCTGTACTCAGGAGAGGCAGCCTAGGTCAGGGAAAATAACTGAATCTGGAGACCAGAGAACTGGGAATCAGACGACCTAGTTTACCCCATAACTTTGAGTGTATGAGCCCTGGGACTCAGTTTCCTTGCCTAACAGATGATTATTACCCTTTTCCTGCCTCCTTCATAGAGTTGTTGAAGATCAAACGAGATCATGAAAACAAAGCACTATATAGACATAATTAAGTGTAAAGAGGTCTCTTCGGATCTGGTTGGGCTAGAAAGAGCAAATTTGCTCTTTCTAGAGCAAATCCCACCGAGCAGTTCAGAGGGTAGCTAATTCAAAGGCTTGAGAGCTACTTTCCAACTCGACTGCAGAGAGCCCAGCACCACTGAGCTGGCCACATTGTTCCAATGCCAAATCTACGCTTGCCAAAAAAGGAATATTTTATGGTGAATTCCCACAGGGCAAGCACTCACAAGGTGGTCAGACAAAGCCATACAAGAACACTCTCAAGCTATCTTTTAGGAACTTTAGAATACTTGTATGACATGGGAGACCCTGGGACAGGACTGCCCTCCTCAGAGAAGGTGCTGGGCTCTATGGGCAAAGCAGTTTGAATTAGCTCAGAAGAAATGTGAGCTGGGCAAACAAAGAGTCCATCCCAAATGCTCGTAGGGACACTAGTGTCCGGTCTGTGGCAATGTCCTGAGCTCGTATGGGTCTGACCAGCCACAGTTGGACACACTGAAAACTCAACTATCGTAGTGATTGGGTTCTCTTGGAGAACAAAGGTCAACAACTGGGTTTTGTAAAGCAAACGTTATTTGATCCTTACAACAATCCTGGCAGGTGGGTGCCATTATGACCCCCATTTTCCATATGAGGATACTAAGGGAGATAGAGGTTGTGACTTGACCAGGGTCACACACTTGCTAAGTGTCTGAGATTAGATTTGAACTCATTACTTCCTTCTCTGGGACTAGAGCTCAACTATTTGCCTTTAATATTCTTAGGTCTTAGATATCTGGCCCTACCCAGTGCTCACCCAGAAGAAGAGAGGGATCTCTTTGCAACTCTCCCAATACTTTTCCCTTGTGTTTATTAATCTTGTCTTTACTTGAACTGTCTCATGAATGCAAAAATAAAGTCTGAACCTAATGACTTATGCTTTTATTAAGTGATGTGATAGAGAGAGTCCTGGCCTGGAGTCAGGAAAACTTGAATCCAAATTATGACTTAGATAGTTGTCAGCTGTGTGACTACACTGTCTGCCTCAAGTTTACTGGAAAATGAGGATCATAATAGCACCTATCTCCCTGAATTGTTTTGAGAATCAATCAAGAGTATTTGAAAAGTGCTTAGCATATGTTAGGTTTTTAATAAATACTTAATTCCTTTCCCTTCTCCTTGGACTGCAAAATTAGTACAAAAAGCATTGGATTTAGAGTAACAGGAGCTGGCTTATAGCTGTGTGATTGGAATTAAGTCGCTTTTATCTCTTTGAGACTTGGTAAAATAACATGGAAAGACAAGATGGTTTCTGCATCCCCTACTCATATTTCATAATTCAATGAATCCTGCTTTATTTCAGATTCGATCAATTTTAGGCTCAGAGGAAGGGAAGACGCTCCCTTTTAGGCTCAGAGGAAGGGGGGACGCTCCCTTTTAGGCTCAGAGGAAGGGGGGACGCTCCCTTTTAGGCTCAGAGGAAGGGGGGACGCTCCCTTTTAGGCTCAGAGGAAGGGGGGACGCTCCCTTTTAGGCTCAGAAGTTAGGCAGATAACAGAAATGAAGAATTGTGCCAAAGAATTTGAAGATGGTATGTTATAATAGAAGAATCACTGAACCAGAGGTCTGAAGGCCTGTGTTCAAGCTGCTCTTTGACCATCCTCAGTTTCCTCAGCTGTAAAATCAGGAGTTATATTAGCTAGCTACTAAAGTTTTTTTTTCCCCCCAGCTCTAGCAGTCTCTGATTCCATCTATTTTAAGGCTTGTGTATTATGCACTGAAGATAAGGGACTTCAGCAGGATCCCTGATATTTTGTGGTGAATCATTCTACTTGCTGAATAAATACAACTTACGCCATCAGTTCTCTGTGGCCTGCAATGACTTAAACTTAAATATCTTGGGTTTAATTTTAAAGTAGAAAAATTCTGATCTACAAAAGTTTCCTGAGTCAGCTAGAGATGAGTTAAAAAATGTCCTGCCTTCCCAAATGATGAGTTTTAGGGAAGATAAGGAAATAACAAGGCATTCTAACGAGGTCACAGAATCTATTCTTTGAACAGAAACATGGCAGAGAAGTTCTCCCTTTTCCTCTGCTACTCTCTCTCACAAACAAGGGTGAAATCAAGTTGAATCTCACACCTCAGAGAACATCTAGTCCAACTAGCATTTAAGAAGGAATCCCTCCAGTGCATCCAAAGTGACCATATGTGTAGCTATCTATCAGGAGGACCCCCCCCCCCCAATCCAGGGAGCTCACTACCAATGGAGGCTGTCCCAACCACTTCCGAAGTGAGGGATTCTTTCCTTATAGTGAAACTTTTTCACTCTTCTAGTTGCTTTCTACATGGCGGTCCTTCAGAAACTTGAAGTTGGCTATTGTTTTCCTCTCAAGTCTTTTCTCCTTCAGGATGAACATTCCCAAATACTTCATTTGAAGGGCTATGTGGAATATTCATATATGCATATGTATATATATATATATATATATATATATATATATATACACATACATACATAGATATATATGTGCCCCCTATATATATACATATAATGCCCTTATTATTTCCTTATCCTTCCTAAAATTTATCATTTGGGAAGGTAGGACATTTTTTCACCCATCTCTAGCTGACTCAAGAAGCTTTTGTAGGAGATCCATATATACATACACACATGTATAAATATATACATATAGGTAATGTGTACATACACATGCATACATTTATATTTATACATTTATTTTCCTTCTATCTGTCTGAGTTTTTCCCACTTGCAACAAGTAAGTCTAATCCTTGCATTGGAAGGTATATCAGAATTGAGAAAAGAGAAGGAAATGAATGATCTTTATCTACTAATATATAATGGTAGAGAAAGAACTACACAATCTTTCCCTTTCTCTTCTGAGTTATAAGTTTTAAGATTTGAGTGACACATTGAATATAGTGCTTGGTCTGGACTCAGGAACACTCCTTTTCACAAAATCAAATCCAGCTTTGGACATTTACTAGTGGTGTGATCCTGGACAAGTGACTTCACTGTTTGTCTCAGTTTTTTTCATCTGTAAAATGAGCTAGAGAAGGAAATGGCAAAGCACAACAGTATCTTTGTAAAAACAAACAAACAAACAAACAAAAAAAAAAACAAACCCTCAAATGGGCTCATGAAGGAATTGGATATTTGTCCAGATCTATGAATTAACAGTTGTAGAAAACTTCTAGAACCTAAATTGGATTAGATGATCTCTGAAATTCCTTCTTGCTCTGGATTTTCTGGGCCAATGGTATCAAATTTAAATAGAAATGGAGCCCTTTAATTCTTACATGGTGATCCCTGCAAGTAGCCTATTGACTAGTTTTAAAATATTTGTTTCATTGTATTTTTATTTTCTTAAATATTTCCCAGTTTACTAACTGGAAAAATATTTTATATATCTTATTTTTAATTATTTGATATATACTTTAATTATATATTTTATTTTAAAAAATTTATCTGGATTTATCAGCCCAGTCTAATTCTGAGTTCATTGCATAGATGATACTGACTAAATCTGCTTACCCTGAGTAAGAACAAGAGTTTGGTCCACTAGGGATGTGCTGGGGTTGATGGGAGCTGAGATCATTTAGTTAGTTAAATCTAACCTATACCAGCAGAATGAATACTGCCTACAACTTGAGACTCTGGTCACTACTTTTTTCCCTGACCTCTGGCAGCCCATCCCTTTGGCAGGTAAAATGAAGGGGACTGAGGCACTCACAAAAGCATGGAGTTCTGTTTGGCTAATTATTTGAAGATTTTTTTTTTTTGTTTTTGTTTTTTGTCTTTAACTAAATTCCATCCTCTTATTTTCTACTTTCCCTTCCCACAAGGGAACTGAACTTTCACCAGTTTTTTCTCCCCCAACTAATGAAATTCTATAATGATCTTGGAGAGTAAGGAGATTTTTATTTTTATTTCATCAAATAATCCCTCTACCTTCCCATCACCACTTGGCAAGGGACCGGAAATGGGCTTCTACCTAATCTCTTTCATCTCTTTGAGCTTCATTAGTTTCTAATTCATTTTCTTTCTATTTTAATTAAACAGTGAACTTTGGCTCATTAACGAAAATTAAAATGTTGATTGGGAAATTAACAATCAACAACTACTGTAATATAATTGTAGAGAAAAGGCTACCTGACTCTTTTTCCACTTTCTTTGAATGTCATCTTTGTTTCTTGTGAAAAAGGAACTTAAAGGCTCCCATGTATTTGGAAACAGCAGTACCAGAATTAATAGGAAATCATCATGTGCATGGTCCCAAGGACAAGAACTTCCTTAGCAGAGAAAATAGAAGAGCAACAGATAAGCACTAGGAGAAAAGGAAGGAATGCAAGAGCCAGAAAACAGTTGGAAACCAGAGAGAATAAGATTTAAAATTTAATCCCTGATAAAATGAAGAGCCCTGGATTCAATGCCCTACCTAGTAAATTCATTAGCCCAAATTAAAGGGCAGGAGGAAAAGCAATGGGCATTGGATTGAGTTTAAGTCTCTTGAAAACTAGCTCTGTTTGGGCTCTGGCAAAGTGAGTTTCCTCTTTCTGGGCCTCAGTTTCCCCATCTTTAAAATGTGAATATTTGTGTTTCCTACTTCATACTTATAAACAGAATATTTTGTAAGCTTTAAAACACTATATAAATAAGAACAATTATTAGTTTGGCTCTCTTGAAACCTGCATTGCAATCAATTGCCCGTTGAATACCTTGAATGCTGGGTTAAAAAAAATTTTTGTCATGAATCCTCCTAGCAATTTGAAGTCTTTAGAAATGAAGTTTTTAAATGTACAAAATACCTATATGTTTATAAATGTGATTACAAAACAAATTACGTAACTATATTTCAATATGATTACAGTGTAAGGGCCCTTGCAGATTTATCTATAGACACCAGGTTAACATAAATCAATTTTCATGAATCAGATTGGAAGAATATAAAATACTGAGTCATACCTGTATAGTTAAAACATAATGGCTCTGTTTAAAAATCCATGCTTTATAAGGGAAAGAGCTCTCTGGAACATCAGTCCAATGATCAGTCCCTTAATCTATTCTCCCAATCACTTCTGTATATTTTTGATAAACTTTTAAATAGAACATGAAGCAATATGAAGCCCGGCTGCCAATGTACACACGTCCTTCTTTTTGCTCAGTAGTGAGAAAAGATATGGAAAGAACGGATCAAGTTCTTGGTCAGGGAAATATTGATTCAATGGGCACAGTCCTTGGAGAGGACAAATCAGGTAAAAGAATAACCTGATTCGTTTCTATGGCTTTATAGTAGCTGAAATGGAAGAAATTGGTTCTCTAGATTTGTATGATTATGATATGGAATCTCCTTTTATATTGAGCTTTATTTTCAAGGCAGCCACTATGTGCAGAAAGGGCACTCACTGTAGTCTGTTTAATTTCACTATCAGCCTGCCTTTGAGTCCATTCTCCTGAATATTCTTGTCAAAGACTTGGATGAAGGTGTATGTGTGTATATAATGGTTATCAACTATTTCAAATTTACAGACTGATTTACAAAAACAGTCGATAATATTTGTTCCAGCTTTGACATTCCATGCTTATATATGCTGGATACCAACTTCTAGGAATCAGGCTCCCATTCCATGGATCCCAAATGATCTCCTAACCTCCATATATGTAGCTCTATTTTTTTCCTTAATCAGTTATATGTTATATATTAAATTTATGTATTTATATATAACTACAGACATATAGTTAAATATGTTATATATTATAGTTTTCTTTGCAGCCTCAAGTTTCGTGGCCCCATTCATCTTATGGGATGCTGTTTTCTCCCTGCTGCAGATGCTACTCTTGGTTCTGGTGTTGCTTAAATGCTTTTTCTCTACCTTCCCATCCTTTTAGGCCTCTCAGTGCCTTTAAGGTGAGTGCCATCCACAGGTCTGAGGTTGAATTTTTTCTCCTCAGAAAGGCATGCAATTATAAGGATGTTGGAATTGGAAGACTTGGGTCTGAACGCCTGCTGCACTCTGTAAGTACTCATGGGACCCCAGGCAAGTCCCTTTTATTTTGGGGTTCAAGTTTCCTTGTCAATCAAATGAGAGAGTTCTTTGCAGCTTCAAACCCTATGGTTCCAAGGTTTTTACTAGCACCTCTAAGCGAATGGCTTCCTCACTTGTCTCTAGATTTCTCTTAACTCACAGATCTACATTTCCAACATCTAAAGGGTGGCTCCATACACACAGAACGGCATCCTCCCCCAAAATAGCTAGTCTTTTCTCCTTCTGACTTCACTATTCTTATCTGTAACACATTACCTCCAAAGCTTCTTAAACTGTGGTTTGAGACCCCATCAGGGGCCATGTAACTGAATGTGGGGGTCACAAAATTATGGTTTATCTATGTTTGATTTGTCCATCTTTGCCAACTTTTGCTCTGGTATAACTCTAATACCACCCAACACAGACCCTTATTTCAATGACATTTTTATTCTTAATTTTTATTGGGATCTTAGAATTGCCTTGGGATAGCTAGGTGGTACATATATATCCATTGCTGGGTGCTGAGCCTAAAGTTGAGTTCAATTCTATATTCAAGACATTTACTGGTTTGTGACTCAAGGCAAAACATCTCATTTTAGTCTACCCTGAGCTTCCTCAACTATCGATAATACCTATTTTCCAGGCATTTTGGAGAAATCAAATTAAAAAATGTGTAAATTGGCATGTAATAGGTTTAATAAATGCTTGTTTCCTTCCTTCTTTATCTCTTTCCTGCAACCCATCTTCCATAATATTCCTAGAATTATCTTTCCTACCTATTCTAACTAAAAACCTCATTCTGATTATTTGTCAATTTCAAAGTTTGTTTGTCATTCAAAGCTCCCAACAATTTGATGCCTTCCAATATTTACAACCTTCTCGCAATACTCAATGTCCCATTCTGGCCAGAAGAAACCCTAGAACACCTGTCATGTCTTTATACCTTTGCTTAGTGTTTCTTATACTTGGAATATCCCTCCTTTTGCATATTGAGGTTTTTACTTATACTTTAAAACCCCAAATAAAAAGCCCATTTCTTCACAAAATCTTCCTGGATCATTATAACCTTCCTGTCTGTAACCCCAAGGAGACTCGTCTCTCTTGGAACTCTCAAATCTTATACATCATGGCTTCTGGTATCCTATGCCTTTATTAAAATATGATGTGATCTTGGATCTCACATAGGTATTTTCAGAAGCTGGAGAACCTTCAGAGGATGATCAGGATATAAAGAGAACTTGAAACTGTGTGTGAAGATGGGTTGGAGACTCTGGACATCTTTAGCCTGGACAAGAAATGACTTGGGAAAGAATATCTTAGTTTCTAATGATCAAAGCTTTATCATATTGAAGAGATAAGACTTATTCTACTTGCCTCAACCAGTAGAACTAAGACCAGTGGGTACAAATTTCTGGGAGACAGGTTTAGCTCAACAGAAGGAAGTTCTAACTAGAGGCACTAACCCAATTGGAATGGACTGAGTTCTTTTTAAGTAGCACTTGTCAAGGAAAAACTAATCGATAGGGATATCATAGAATGGCTCTTCTAGGTTGAAGACTGGTATAGATCAAAGCCGTGGGTTGTGATCCCACATGGAGTCATATAACAATGTAGAGGTTGCATAATTATGATTTATTATCAGCTATTTAATCCGTGTACTTATTTTGTATTCTTATATACTTGGGCGAAAAGTCCTTGTGAGTGGAAAAAGTTTAAGAAGCAATGGGTGATCCTGGAGGGTTCTTTCCAGGTCTGGGATCCTATAATTCAAATACGCAATAGAGAAAATTGATGTGATAGCAAAGGAAAAAAAAAATCCCAGATGTTTAATTTGGCTAAAATAGAGTGAATTTTAAATTTGATTTAAAAAGTCAAGTTGAGAATGCAATGAAAGAAGTGGGTCATCTTCAATAGTGATCATGAGGACCCTGTTGGTAAAAGTTCTCTTGAGTGCAAAGCTCTGTTATTTGGCCTTCTCCCACACACAAGCTTTACACGAATACTTTTTTTGGTCTTGGATCATCTGCATTCTGAAATTATTGGCACTTGGATCTTTGTTACTCAAAATAATGAGCATGTAGATCTTAAGTCTCAAGCCTTTTTCATAACTTGGAAGAGATATGGAATTGTTTTCACCTCCTTTTAATTAGAAGCTGAAAGTCCATGTGTTGTCAAGAGAATGTCTTCCAGGGAATTCTCTGAAAATCCTGGTAGATAAGCCCTCTCTTGACTAGGTAATTTTATATTTACCTCTTTCCTATGCAGACAATGTGCTTTTACTATGATGTCAGTCCCATAAATTATTTATGGTGGTGATGAAGAGAAATGGAAGTCAGAGTTTCTACTGAAAATACTATAGTTACTTTGTGGAACACACTAGGTTTCCATTTCTGATCTTGACCAAGAGATATTCTTGTGGCCTGTTAATGACAAGAGTCAACATGGTGTAGTGCAAAGAACACTGCCTTTGGAGTCTATCTCTGATACTTGGATCAATTAATCAACCTTAAGAGCTTGTGCCACATGCTGGGGATATAAAAAGAGGCAAATGCCAGTTCCTGCCTTCGAGGAGCTTACAATCTATTGGAGAATCATGAACAAGATCCTCAATATTTCTGAACCTATTTACTCATCTGTAAAATGGAGGAGATGGTAATTGTATTCCTTGAAAAAAGTTCCTATAAAGCTCAAATAAAATCATGTATATGATTTAAAGCTTAAAGCAATATATTCACATTTTACTTGTCCACTGCATCTCTAATATCTCTCATCCATTCTTTTTTTATTCCACAGCTTTATAAGTCCCACTTCAGAGACCTATTGGATTGTGAGGTTAGGCTCTGCAAACAGCAAGTATTCAATTAATGTTTGTATACATACATATGCGAGTGTATTCTAAAGCTTAAATACAGCAAGTTGAGTCATTTGATACAGAAAGGTAAAGTGATGGTTAAGGATTTCCTTCCCCCTATACAGATTCTATAAGGTTAGATGATGGGGGGCTGAAAGGGGATACAGAACTAGACAATGACGTTCAAGGAAGGGAGAGTTTCCAGAGAGAAAGACAAAGGATTCATATATTTTGTATTTTTCAGTTTAATTCATTACAGTGATAAGATGGATCACAGTATTTAATGCTGCACATGATTTAAATAAAACAAAAGTATGGTTTCATAATTAGGAATAATCTGAAAATTCAAATACTTCAGTAGTTTTTAATTTTTCCTAGTGATTTCTTTATAAAAAAAAAACTTCTATTGACGTACCATATACTGTGCATGGATGCAAACTGATCTCCAGTTGCATTTTTCTGTATGTGCCATGTGAAAAGAACTGTCTTATAGGGAAAAAAAAAAAATAGGACATCGATATGTGCTCGAAGGAAGACAACATCTTTGTCGATCAAAGCCCCAGACATTGAATACAGAATCAAGATGACTAATGAGCTGTTTAAATGCCTGGCTCCCCTTAACATTTACACCTTTCAGCTGAATGATTAGATAAACAGCAACTGCAAATGACTCCTTCCATGAGGACACTTTGACCTGTCTGCAGTACCATTATGGATGTTTTCTACATTAAAAAGCACAGCGTTTTAACATTCTTTTTAGGATGAAAACCTACAGGAATAAACGTACTGATGATGCTCAACACAGACACAGCGAATGCTCTGCTGAAGTTGTCCAGGATACCTTCAGAGTTCGTTGTGTTGAAGACCTCTTGAGATTCTAGTAGACAGGTCTTGTAAGTGCTTCTTTACCTGAAGATAGAAAATATTTTTTACCAGCTGAGCAGAGAATTATAAAATCAATAAAGTAAGATCAGTGCTAGATAGCCTGACAGAAACCAAAATAGAAACGTAGGAACTCTAGCACAGATCTTGATTTCCAATTACCCACTCAGCCTGAACTTGCTGTTGATATCATAAAAGCAACTTAATAGGAACTAGGAAAAATACCTGTTGAATAATAAAAAGCAACAAAAAAGAAGCTGTGATGTGGAAAGGGAAGTGGTCCTAAATTCAGAAATGGGAATTCAAGTCCTTGGCCTTGACTCTCAGAGTGGCAAGTGACTTTTCCGAGCCCTACTTTCCTATAGAAAAAGGGAAGTAATATTTACCCCTCCTTCCTTTTAATAAGGTCATTATGAGGAGAAGCTTTTATGCATTCTTGCCTGTTAAGGAAATGTGAGGTATTCTAATTTGGGTCATAGGACACTTTATTTCATAAGCCAGAGAATGGAAGGGAAAAAGCCTTGAGAGTTGGTGCCATGCCCGGAGCTTTTGATTTGAGGTTCAGGGGTACCAGCTGGCTCTTTCCTGGGGCTCCAAGAAGGACTGAAAATAGTTCAGACGGCTCTCCTTGCAGATGGACAGTTTCTTTCATTTAAAAGAATTATCCCATTAAAATGGGTAGATTGTTTCTACAGTAGAGCTATGATAAATATGTATGATTAAAATCTTCAGTCTCCATGCAAGCACAGGAAAAAAAAGGGTTACTTGACGTAGCTGAAATGAAGTTTGGCTACCTTACTGCTCCCTTTGTATTCTTCCATTAATGTTTGTTAACGTTCATCTTCACAACAGAACTGCCAAATCCAAGGGATAAATAACAATCTTGAGTCTCGTTATTAATAACACTCAATCTCCTTACATAAAAACATTTTGTGGTTATTATTAAATTATGGATTCATCTTATTACAATCCTTCAAGGGTCCATGATTTAATCAATGTAGTCCCATTACCACTGCAACTCACCTTTCCTCCAAACTGTCTTAATGAATTTCTGTGGTAAAAAATGTTATCATCTGATGGTTCAAGTCTCCACTCTTGGCTAGGAGGTCCAAAGTGACCACACATGTTATTATTACATAGAAATATTTTATTTTTTTTTTCAGGGATTCCCAAACTGATGGGCAATTTCTTAGTTTCCAATTCTTTACCACTACAAAAAATAAGCTCTTTAAATATTTTTGTATGTACGATTTATTATTTTTTAAAATTATTTCTCTGCTCTTTCTGAGACAGCTGATGGCACAATAGACTTTAAATTGGATTTGAACTTAGGTCTAATTCGTCTCAGACACTTACTGGCTATGTGACTTGGGACAAGTCAATTAACCTTTTTAGGACTTGGCTTCCTCACCTATAAAATGGGGATAACAGTAACTAACCAGAAAGCTACTGAGAGGATCAGATAAGATAACATTTGTAAGAAGTGCTTATCAATGTGCACCATATAAGTGCTAGGTTATAAACCTAATAGTGGTATCTCTGGGTCACATTAACACTAGGCTATAGTTCTGAACTGCTTTAAAGAATGCCCAAAGATAATGTTATATGTTGGAGGGGTTGTGGGAAAACTGGTACACTAATGCATTGTTGGAGTTGTGAAATGATCCAACTATCATTGAGAACAATTTGGAACTATACCCAAAGGGCTATCAAACAAGTGTGCATACCCTTTGATGCAGCAGTGCCATTATTGGGCCTATATCCCAAGGAAATCACAAAGGAGGGAAAAGGATAGATGTCCATCCATTAGGGAATGGCTGAACTAATGGAATAGTGTTGTTCTATTAAAAAATGATAAACTGATTATAGAAAGGTCTGGAAAGATTTACATGAACTGAACCAAAAGAACACTGTACACAATAATAGTAAGAATGTGATGATCTACTATGAAAGACTTGGTTCTTCCCAGTGATTCAGTGATCCAAAGCAATCCCAATAGAACTGGGCAGAAAAGGCCAGTTGTAGCCACAAAAGTAACTATGGAGATTGAATGTAAATCAACACAAGCTACGTTCACTTCAGTTTTTTTTTTATCTTTCCCAATATGATTCATAAGCACTGTGTATTAAAAGTGAATAACTTTTAAAAAATGCTCATGCTCACTAACAGTATACCATGGTGCTGACTTCCCCATGGCCTCCCAACCCTGCCTGTCTGATAAGTGGTGGTAGAGCCTCAGGGTTATTTTAAAGTGCATTTCATTACTAATGATTTGGAACATTTCTTCATTTGGCTATTGACTGCTTAGCATTTTCAAAGTATGGTTCAGGGGCCTCTGAGACCCACAAGGACAAAAATCACTCTCATAATGATACTAGGATGTTAATTTTTGATAGAGAAAATAGTGATAAACCATGTAAACAATCTTTTTTTTTTTTTTGGGGGGGTGGGGGGAGTTCCTCTATTTTTAAGTGTAAAGGCCAGAAAAATTGAGAACTCCTGGCATAGATCACTTATCTAATAATGATGAGTGCAGCAGTTTATATGGTGCTTTCCTCACAAAAGCTCTGTGAAGCAGATAGTTCAAGCAGGATTACTCCAATTTACAAATCAGTAGAGGGGCTCCAAAAGATTAGGTGAGTTGCTTATGTCTGGGCATTCAGCTCCCTCTTTCATGACTGCCTCTTAAGTACTTTGGGGCACAGTGGGGAAGAGGGACCTACTTGTATATTCATTCTGGTCCAGATAGCTCTCTATTGGACGTTAGGTAATGGGGCAATTCCTTCAGGACCAGGAGAGCCAACTTATGATACAACATTAGATAGAATCCTTCTTACTAGGTTGTCATTTGTGAAGGGACTGGATGTTCCAGTTTTTGTTGTTCTGAGAAGTCTTCATGGCTCAGCTGTCTTATAGTAGAACATTAGTGGAGAGTGTCGAGCCGAGGACAGTAGAAAAGTTAACCAGTTAAGGGCAGGTACCCAGTGGTGATTTTAACCATGTAGGGAGTGGTAAAACCTGATTTGAATACCCCCATCCCTAAGTTTCCTAATCTATAAATGATACTCCTAAGATCCTTACTCTCCACCTCACCAGGTTTCAAGGAAAACATCAATTTTAAATTAAAATGTGATATATTATTATTTAAGGCCATGCTATCTATTAAGTTTCTTTTTGTTTTGCTCAAAACTTTTCCCAACATCTTATCTTAAAAAAACTCTACTACTACCAGATTCCTTAGATAGGGATTTATAGAGAACTCTCCCACAATGTCCATAGCATTCTGTGGTCAAATCATTTGGGAAATGCTGGACTAGATTATCTCAGGTTCCTCTAAGCTTGAAGGTGGTTCTGTAATAATCTAATTAATCTACATTAACCCCAAATAACCTAAATTACATGCTCTTGTTCCTTTAGGTTGAATTATCCTTCTGATTGCTAACATTCTTATGTCCAGTTTAAGATGATCTCCCCATGTAGGTGCATGTGACAGTAATCCCGTTTTCTGCCTTCAGTGTATCTGGCCACCTCTCCAACTTCATTTCATTCTGTTTCTCTATGTCTTTAGGTTAGTCTAGACATTTCCAGGATGAGCTCCTATCTATCTATATGCCTTCAGCAATAGGTACAGCACAGTATTATTATACAGTTCTTACATGAAGCAGTTTGTCTTCCTCTTGGAGAATACCTGGCCGAAGGCCCCTGTGTCTTGATGTTGAACCCAGATCTACCTACAGTAAACTCTAGGGAAATAGAATCTTGCTGGCTTCATTTAGCAAACCACGGTCAGGGAAGAAATTAAAATTCGAAAGTAGCTCCAAAGTCATTACCATCCCTGCTCAGTCTCTACTTGTGCCCAATGGTGACAGTAGGGGAGCCGGACTGGACACGTGGCTTCTGTGTGACCAAAGCTAAGTCACTTCCCCTTTTTTTTAAACTCCAGTTTCCTCCAGGAGGAGAACTACCATGACTCTGCATGGGGATTGTGCTTGCACAATCTATGCCATAGACTTGTCATGACAAAGTACAGTGACCATTATGAATGAGTTGTGGGGGAGGCCAGCCATGGGGACAAAACCAGGAATCTCTAAACAACTAAAAAATCTCCAAGGTGACCCCTTCCCCCCTTCCATCTATGATGATGTTATTAAATGATTAAAAACCTACAGCAAGTAGGCACATTAGTGATACAAACCTTGTAGCCCAATTCTTTAGTCTTTTCTTCAAGCATGGCATATTTCTCTTTATTCCGGCTCAGGTGCTCTTTATCACCAGTTCCCTCTACATGCTTTAGTTTTTGATGAGAAATTTCCAACTGCTTTTGATAATGATGATGCTTTTCAATTTTGGCTTCAAAATGTTTAAGCTCCTCCTACAACATAGTTAATAGGAATAAATGACTTTCTCATGTTCTTGATGCTAACTTGAGTCCCTGAAAAATGTTCAAAGTAACTATATGCAAAGACTTTGCATATAAGAACTAGACACTTCAGGGGGAAGGGTTAACATTTTTTTGGATACTCAAGACATCCCTCAAACAGCCAATTAATCTCTTTGGGTCTAAGAGTCCTTCCTTATCTGTAAATGGAGAGAATTAGACTAGAGGAGTTTTTAGTTCTAAATTCACATTACAATGGAAGAGAAAAACAAGCACTAATGCTAAAGCACATGGAAGGTACTCTTTCAAAAGCACATACATATGATGCCATTTGTGGGGGGATTCTCTTGCCAAAGACAACTATAAGTCTAATCTTTTGCTAATTTGGTAAACCCTTGGTTAACCATCACCAGACTAACAGTAACCTCAAGGAACCAGTCCTGAGGAAAATCTGGGAAAGTGAAATTCCCAGAAATTGGGGTGAACCAACCTGTAGAGAGGCACCCCAAATACAAAGGTTTAAGAGATGCCACAATAGGCTGAGTATCTGACCATGTTGGTCAATTAAGGTATTATTATCAGGACCTGAGTTTTTTATATTAGTGAATTGATTTAATGTTCTTAACTGACATTTTGACTCAACAAGGAATGTGCTAGCATGAAAGAATTTATCAAGGTAAAGAGGAAAAACCCCTGCAGTGGGAGTGGGGACAATTGGGTTCACATCCCAACTTGACCACTGATGAACAAACCATCTGCCCTCTGTTGGACCTCAGTTTTCTCATTTGTAAAATGAAAGTGTTGGATCAGATGGTCTCTAAGGCCTTTCCTTAATAGACTACGAATCTAGGAAAATGTAGAGGGTTCACAGAAATGAAAGGAGACCAAAAAAAACAAACTCATAGTTGCAGAATGAAAGTGGAAGGGAAAAAGCATATGGGGCTATGTCAGCTGTATTACTTCTGAAAAAAGTAGGTAACTTATTTTGCAAAGATATGACATTAAAAAAACAATGGTCAGACTACATCTAGAGTGCTGTGTTGGAGGTTTCATTTTAGGTTCAATATGAGAAACTTTCTAATAGTTACAAGTGTAATGGGATAGACTGAGAAGGCTAACTGAGAATCTATGATACTATGGAAGAATTATTTTGAGCCTTTCTTACCCGGAATGAATCTAGTTCCTTCTGAGTAAAGTTTGCTGTTTTAGCCATGTCCCACAAATCAATTACTCTTGGTTCTTCAAACTCTAAAATAAAATTTAAAAATTGTAAAAAAAACTATGGCAGGTGCTAACATGTGACTTTAACATTTTCAAATAAAGAAATTTAAATGCATGATCCAGAACACATGAATTGACCTTGACCCTAACCCAATCAAATATTTTTTTGATGTAAATCAGTGATTCTTCTTCGTTAATCAATTTTAATACATGGTTTTTATAAAGAAGCAAACAGGAATGCATAATTATATGATGCTTCCCTATAACTCTGAAGTAAGAAATGCAAGTATCATTTCTCTTCCTCCCCCATTTCCAGAGGTGATGAATGAGGCTTAAATCACTTTCCCTTTATGGGTCTCAGTTCCCCACCAATAAAATAAGAGGCCAAGGTCTCTCCCAGCCCTAGGATAGTATGAGTCAAAATCTCATGTCATTTAAGTGATAATTACATATAATGTACTATGCTGAAAAATGACCAAGTTCAGCCTTTAAGAAACTGAAAATCCCAAAGTGAAGATGTGATCAATAGATAGAATGTGCTAGGGACCAGTGTGAACCCATCTGAGTGGCTTAGGAAAGATTTCAGAGAGGAGTAGCAATGTTGCCCCACTTTAAGGATGAGCAAGATTTCATCAGGTAGAGAGAAGTGAAGGGAGTGTATTCTGAATGAGAGAACAGCTACTAGACCCACGGGGGTGGGTGAGGAGGAAGAATATAAATAAGCCTGGCAACTTTCTGGGGAGGGCCTTAAGAGCTGAGCAAAGTTCCAAGATGTGGTTACAGCTATGGATCAGAACACCACTGTTCTGGTGGTTCTGCGCTGGAGAATCCATTATGTTTTAGTTGAAGTAAAAAAGGAAGGGGTAACAAACATGATCTTTGACAAAGCGAAAACAAAAAGACATCTAAATGAAACAGATAATCAGGAAAATAACATTTTGCTAACTTGACAATGAAGTAATATAAACATATACACACCAAACGTTATAGCATCCAAATTCTTGAAGAAATAGACAGCAAAACTATAACTGTCTGGGACTCCAACTTTCTTCTAAGAATTAGATAAATTTGAACCATAAAATAAATAAGAAGTTAAGGAGATGAATAGAATCTTAGAAAACTTAGATATTATAGACCTCTAGAGAAAAGTGAATGAGTGCCATGGAATCACAGATTAAAAATTAATTAGAAACTAAATAAGTGGATCAAAGAAAAAAAACCACAGAAACAATTTCATTAAAGAGAATGACAATAATGAGACAACATGTTAAAATTTGTGAGATGCAACCAAGATATAACAAAAGTTATAACCCTAATTTTGTCCACCAATAAAAAAGAGAAAGCATAGACCTAATTGGGGATGTGCCTAAAAAGATTAGAAAAATAACTTCAAATAACAAAATGAAAATCTAGAAAAAAGGAAAATTAATAAAACTGAAAGTATAAAAAAAATTCAACTAATAAAAGTAGGAGCCGATTTTGTGAGAAAACCTCTTAATAAAAACAGATTAAACCACTGGTTAATTTCACATACACACACAAAAAAGAAAATCAAATTATAAGTATTAGAAATGAAAAGGGCGAAGATATTACCAATGAAGATGTAGTTAAATTATTTGGATCTATTTTGCATAATTATATGCCAATAAAACCAACAATTTAAGTAAAATAGATTAATATTTCCAAAACTATAAATTGTCCAGACTAATAAAAGAAGAGTCATTATAAATAATCCTATCTCAGAAAAAGAAATTGAACAAACCCTAAAGGAGCTCTTTAAGAAAAAAATCTTCAGGACCACCAGATAAATTCACAAGTGAACTTTACCACATTTAAGAAATAATTAAAGTACCATATCAATTACTAAAAAAAACAGGTAAGGGAGTTTACCAAAAATTTTTTTTGACACAAATATGGTTGTGATATCTAAACCAAAGAGAGTAAGAAAATGATAGGCTGATTTCCCTAATGGACACTACTGATGCAAAAATTTTAAATAAAATACTTGCAAGGAGATTCCAGAAATTATACAGGAATGCAGGATTGCTCAAAATTAGTAAAACTATGAGCATAATTGACCTTATCAATAACAAAACCATATGATTATATGAAGAGATGTTGAAAAATCTTTTGATAAAAATACAACACCCATTCTCACAAAAAGACTAAAAAACACAGTACCAAATGAAATCTTTCCAATAAGTTTGGCAAGGACTTCCATTATCACCATTGATATTCAATATTTTATTAAAATATTCTAACTACAGCAAAAAGAAACTACTATATGACATGTATATGTAGTGAGAAATACATATCATATAAGAAGTTATAAAACATTATTTAAGAATAAGAATAGGCAATGAGGAAACAAAATTATCAGTCTTTGCAGACGATATGATGGTATGTTTTTTGTTGTATCTGACTTTTCATAACCCTCTTGTTTTCTTGGCAAAATGTTAGCGTGACTAACCATTTCTTTCTCCAGCTCATTTTTTTTAGATAAGGAAACTCTGACAAACACAGTTAAGTGACTTATTCAGGGTCCCACATTTAGTATCTGAGACCAGATCTGATTCAGGAAGATGAGTCTTCCTGATTCTAGGCCAGGTACTCCATCCATTGTTAACTGCCTAAATGTATATTTAGAAAACCCTAGACAATCAACTAAAAAACTAGTTGAAGTAATTAACAATTTTAGCAAAGGTGAAGATTACAAAATAAACCCATATAAACTGTCAGCATTTCTATATCCTACTAGCAAAACACACCAGGAAGAGACAGAAAGATAAATTCCATTCAAAATAATTGTAGAGAATATAAAGTACTTAGGGCCTACCTGCCAAGATAAGCTCAGGGACACGTATGAACAAAATTACAAAATATTTTACACAAATAAAGATAGAAGTAAGCAACTAAAGAAATATCTATTGCTCTTGTGTAGGCCAAGTCAATATAATAAAAATGACAATTCTACCTATTAATTTTCTTATTCATAAACCATACCAATCAAACTACCAAACACATATTTTATAGAGCTAGGAAAAAAAAAAATCAACAGAGAGACAGACCAAAAGGTCAAGGAATCAATGAAAAAAACAAAACACATGAAGGCAGACAGCCCAGCAGTACTAGATTTCAAGCTACATTACATAATGGTCATCATCGAAAGAATCTGGTACTGGTTAAGAAATACAGTGGTGGGTCAGTGGAAGAGATTAGGAACACAATACAGAATAATAAATGACCATAGTCACCTAGCATTTGATAAACTCAAAGAGCCAAGCTTATGGGAAAAAACTTACCATATGATAAACAACAGGGACAATGATGCAACTCAACCATCCTGGAGAACAATTTGGAATTATGTTCAAAGGTCTATAAAATTCTACATCTCGTTTGATTCAGCTATACCACCATAAAGACCCAAAGAGGTCAAAGGAAAGGGAAAAGGACCTATATGTATAAAGATGTTTAGAGCAACCTTTTCTATGGGGGCAAATAAATGTAAATTGAGAAATGAATTCAGTTAAGAGCAATCCGGTAACAAGGATCATCTGTGAAAGACTTAGCCACTCTATGATAACTAGCGCTATTTCATACTTTTAATAAATTGTTATTGAGTGACTGAGTGATATACAAGTGCAGAAGAGTTGGGATCCACACTGGTTGAGAGAGCAACCATAATGATAAAATCAAAGATCCTTGATTCACTTTCTTAGTGCTTTGTTAAGTAATTTACACAATTTTCTTTTCTGACCCTCAGGATAGTTCTATGTGGTATATTATTAAGGAAACTAGAGCTACAAGAAGTTGACGTGCAGAAGATCACAAAGCTAGTAAATGTGAGAGGCAGAATTCAACCCAGGTCTCCTAAGTCGTGCTTCCCACCACACCTCACAAAATGCATTCCACCTAAAGCAAAAATTTTCTCAATCCATAAAGAAAATCTTGTTGCATCAACAATTCATCATTCAAAATTCATTAGGCAGCCTCTGTAAGCCCATTACCAAACCAGGCACACTGAGGTATAAATAATAAAAGGCGTAACCCTTGCTCTGGGAGAGATTAAAATCTAAGCAGACAGTGCATATCTAGAAACAGCCCTAAGAATACCATGAAACAATTTATGACGAGTCTAAGTGACGTGGGAGCTCTTAGAGAGCCAAGCTAATGAGGTTATATTTAAGATGGGGAAAAACACTTCAGCTATGCTCTGTACCCTCGGCCTCTAGCCTGGTGCCCCAAATAGAAGGCACTGCACAACGGCTTAGTAGTTGGTGAAGGTAACTGTGAGTCAGTGTTGTACTGATCATTTTAACCTTGTCTGACTCAGTACTTGTAGATGTCACTGCAGTCAGTTTTTGAGCTGAAACCTCAAGGAAGCTCACCGCTGTCTGCATCGTAACCCTGGTGACTGACTTTCCGTAAGCGGTCGAAGCCCTGGTTGATGCTCCGGAGTTTGTCTTTTAGCTCCGTGTGCCTGCTGTGGAGGACTTCCTCTTTGATGGGGTTCCCATCCAACGGGCTGATGACATTTTTGTGGCTCTCTGTTGAAAAAAACAGTAAAACAACAACTGACTTGGCACCTTCCCAACGAGGGCTTTGTGAGGGAAACAAGAAGGGAATTCTCCCCCCAACCCCAGCAGCCGAAGCTCGACAGGTGTTGAGTCTCTAACAGCCATTACTGTCAGAGAGATAGGAGTCAGACTGGTCTTCCGAGTCCAAAGCTTTACCTTTTATGCCATGCTAGAAAATCAAAACAAAAATGAAATAGAATCTTCTCCCAGAACTTTTCTCATTTTACAGAAAAGTTAAAACCTGTTTCCCAATCCACTGTTCCATTCCCCCCACACATAGTGGAACTTCATATTTACTCTGTAGCAATACTTTTCTTGATGGCTAAAATAAAACCAACTTTGCTGAAGGATGTTAATTTCTCCTTCGACAATTTTTAAAAACAAGGTTGTTTTGTTTCATATTCTCCACATAATGGCTTAAGAGTGGGATATCCATCTTAAAATAAACTATGACGAAAACTACACTTTCACAGAAACAAACGTCTGCTAATGCTATGTACAACCTGATGGTTAACTTTTATTTCAAAGCTGCCCCCAAATTCCTGCTTCATCCCTGCTCATCAGGCTAACCTTCTGTCACTTTGCCAGTGTCTACAATCTGCTCCATTTGGCAGTTTGTGAGAATGGAAGAACACAGATCTGTCACTTTGCATAGGTCATGTGTCCAATAATAGAGTCTGGTAACATATAAAATCATGCTGGTCTAAATATCTGAAAAAGTCTGCAATTTTCCACTTTGGTGAAGGAGACACATGACCTGTTAAAGATTACTAGGTCTAACTCTAAAATGTCAAAAAAAAAAAAAAAAACAAAAAAAAAAAACAACACACACACAAAAAAAAAAAACAACCCATCTAATCTGAGGGAAAGACAAGCAGACTAGGAGTTAGGAGACCTGGATTCCAGTTCTAGCTATATTGATTCAATTCAGCAAACACTAAAAACCCATTATGGATAAGGTGTTTTATTCAGCAAGGTACAAAGCTGGAGATGAAGCCATCCTTGTTCTCAAGGAATTTGTAATCTATGAGGGGAGTTAGGGCGTGTGCACACACAACATAAAGCAGAATGTGATACAGGCAAGGGAGACAAAGAAAACTGGAGAAGGAAGTTGCAATTTCTGTGCATTTCATGGAGGAGATCCCATTGAGGAAGAGTGGGCAGGCTGAAGTCTCAGGAAACAAGGTTTGGCTGCAATGTCCAGAGCAAGAAAGAGAGCTGAGGGAAGGAAAGCTTGGTTCAAAACAGGATGTGGAGGCTCTAAAATGGCAGGCTAAGGGTTTTGTATCCTGTCTCACAGGCAATAAGGAAACAGTACAGAGGAATAGTCATGGTTAGACCATACATAAGGAGAATGAATTCACTGAGGGAAGAGTGGATTAGGAAGGGAGAGATGTTCAAGGCAGGAAGACTACCTGGGGACTATTACAATATTCTGGGAAAGAGTTAAGGAGGACCTGGACTGAGGACCTGGTGGTGTGGAGAGGAGGGCAAGGACAATAATCAGAATAAACATTTAAAGTTTGCAAAGCCCTTTACATGGATCTACTCATCTAACTCTTAAAACAAACTTGTGTACTGTTGTTATCTTCATTTTACAAATGAGTAATTGGAGATACACTGAGAGATTAGATTAAATTTGAAGGCAGAATTCTCAGCTCCAAGTTCATTTCTCTTTCTGTTCCATCATTTTGCCCTCATCCAGGTGCGAGGGAGCCTATAGAGGAGCCACCAAGGGGATGTAGCCCTAGAGGTGGGGAGAGTGGTAGGCAAGGGAGCCCGAGGTCCTTGGTGACACGATACCAGCTACTTTGGGAAGGTTAAGTGGATGGAAGGAAGAATATCCAGGCAGAGGGGCTGGTCAGCAAGGTTCTAAGCTAAAAAAAGGTCAAGAGGATGGGAGCCAAGATGAGATCTGGGGCCATGGGGAGAGACTTCTTAGCGTTGGGAGACCAAATACTGAGGAAGCAGCAGCACTGGTGTGGACAGCCTTTCTAGAGGTTAAGAGGAAAAGACAAACTCTAAGTGCAGGACTTCAAAGGATAGGTGGAAATCCAACAGGTCAAGAGAAAGGCGATCCCAGACAGAGAGAGACCAAAACATCAGAGAAGGGCAGCTTGGCTGAGGGGCACAAGAGCATGACAGCTCACCGTAGGTGGCCAATTGGCCCGGTGCTGTGAATGCCAAGTAAAAGCTTTGATCCTATTCAGGAGGCAGAGGGAGCCACTAAAGATTTTGCAGAGTTAAATGAACTTTTTTTTTTTAAAGGGGAGAGATGAGTGTGCTTATAGGCAGACAGAAAGGAGCTAGGAGGAAGACGGATGACAGACAGAGTGTCCAAAGGAGTAAGGCCCCAGAGGAATGGGATCAGGGTCACCATGGAAGGGGCCAGCCAGCCAGCAAGATGTTATTTATTCCACAAGGCCAGATACACAGAGCAGTGCTGTAGCATGAAGGAGGAGAGAGGAAGTCAGGCAAATGTACATAAGTGGAATCTGATTCCTACAGATGGGGAAATTGAGCCTTAAAAAAGCAAAATGATTTGCACAGGCAGAGAGCCACTATGGTTGTGTTCTCCCTTCATTCTCTTATCCCCCAATCTACCTTTCATGTGGATACTGGACTCCCTGCTGCAAAGCCCTTCCCCAATATCTTCCCTACTGCCATGGCCCCCAACAGTCTGGCACTATCTGACCTTTCCAAGCTTATTCTTATTCTTCCCACATATGCTCTATACTCTTTCCCCCTGCCAATATCTGCAATGTCCTCCTCCTCCTCTGCCTGTTCAATCTATCATTTAAATGTTCCCTCCTCAAGAAGCCCTTCTGATCCCTTCCCAATCTCCATATGACTCCTGCATAGGACCATTTTGTTTTGTACCTAATGGATTTATCATGTATTACAATAAACTTTTAAAAGTCAAAAATCTCCTTGTAAGGACATAAGCTCCTCTAATTGAATGCAAATTTGAATTTAGCACTTAAGTTCTTCACAGTGTGGTGAGTGCCAGCCATCTTTGCAGACATATTTACCTTTTTCCTTTCCATGCCCTCTACATTTCAAGCAAATGGACCTCCCTGCTGTCCCTTCAACCTCAGCCTTCCATGGTATCTGCACCTTATATGGTCTTTACCTTAATTCACAGCTCAATTCTCCTATCCCCTCCTGATCCCCTCCATTGTTAAGAGCAGCTTCTTCCAACTATCTTCTTCTATCCCACTGCCTTGTACATGACAGGAATTAGATAAATGCTGGCTGAATTTAACTGGATCATTTATACGTAAAAATATACTCCTATGCAGACTGTACGTTCCTTGAGGGCAGTGACTTTGTGGTTGTTGCCCAAGTACTCCCCGCAGCAACTAGCAAAGCCCATCCCAAGGACTTAGTTACTCTCTCCAGATGGATGATTCCTCGATTGCTCTAACCAGCCCTGGTTTCTCTACTGAGAGCCAGCTGCCCTGTGGACATGTCAGAGTGGAGCTCCTGGAAACATTTCAACTAAAACAAAACTCAAGTCCTTTCCCTCCAGCCTTCCCTGCTCCTGTGCAGCACCCAACACCACCCCACAGGAACCCAGGCCTGGGGCTGGATGTCCTTGGTTTGTCCCCAGCCATGCTCATGCATGGCTTGCTCATTAAAATATGAGTTCCCTGAGGATAGGGTCAATTTTTGCCTGACTTTGTACCCTCAGCATTTAACACACTTTCAAAAATGCCTGACTGATTAGCAAATGAATGAATGACTGAGGACAAAGACCATATTTTATCTAGAATCTTCTAGTTCCCTCAAACAGTTCCTTATATACTGTGGATACTTAAATAAACATTTATTGAAATCCATGATATCCTGGATTCAAGTACATATAATTGTGATGACTGCATTAGCACCCTGGATACCTTAGAATCAACTGGAGTGAGGATAAGCAAAAGTCCTTAGTCTTTATTCTTGATCTTTAGGGGTAGGACTGAATTGGATGGAAGCAGAATTTCTGCAACCTTCTTCTTCTCCAGCCCAGAGAGTGACCCTGGATAGTCTTACTCCACTCCCTAGTCCCTCCTACAATTCTCTATATACACCAGTTATCGAGCCAGCACAGGATAGTGGGAAGGGCCATTCCCCAAGCACATGCCCATAGAGTATTGTCCAATTGGTAATTAGCCCTAAGTGCTTGAACTGACCTCAGTGCAACAACTCAAGAGTTTCAGCCCTCTACATATATAATTTTAAAAAAACAACAAAAAAATAGCCACCAAAATATGTCCATGGTGGAACCCCCCACAATTACTTATACCATATTTTCTTTCTATAGTCATCAAAGGTTTAGGCATTAAAATGTCAGGCTTACTGTAATACTTAAGAAGTTAATAGAATACTGTTTGGAAAACAAAGATGTTTTTTGTTTATGAATATTTCAACATTATCGGGAGTACCTTCTGTTCTGCTCACAGTTTCTAAAAGGACGTTATATTCATGGACTTTTTCTTTATGATGTTTAAATTCCCGCCACAATTTATCTAACTCCTCACTGGAAAATTTCCCAGAGGTTTTAGCCTGAGGAAAAAAAGGAAAACAGAGAAATTCAAGTTACAAGATTAAATTTTGTTCACATAAACAATAATATTTACATTTATATAGTTCTTTTCTCAGAACTACCCAGTACTTAGGATTTAGAAATGGAAGGAAAAATAGAGATAATATAATTTTCATCTGTATAATTAGTGATTTAGAGTATTCCTTCATATGGTTATTAGTTTGTGTTTCTTCTTTTGAAAATGTTTCTATCTTTTGGTGATAGTTTTTAGTGTTATGTATTCGTGTCAGTTCCCTCAGTATTTTTATCTTCTTCTCTGTCAGGCTTTTATTACATATTTGCTGTGAAGATTTTCCATTAATCTGCTTTTCTAACTTCTAGAGACATTGATTTTCTTCATGCAAAAAAAAAAAAAAAAAAAAAAAAAGTCTTTCCACTTTATGTAACCATACTTTACTTGATTCCCTGAACATTTTGCTGCATTGCTGTCTTTCTGAAACATTTTTCTTCACAAAGCCATCATTTCTGAACTCGTTTAAAAAACACAAGAAAAGGTAGAAATTGTATATAATAAACTTCCTTAACTTAGGGTCTGCACCCAGTAGATCAAAAATTAAAGAAGCAGTGGGGAAAGTAGAAAGGATACCATATTTGTAAGCACAGGACATGGGTTCAAATCCTGATTCTGCTAACGACTAAGTCATGTGATCCTGGGAAAATTACAAGATGTTGCCTGAATAACTTCCTGATTCTTTAACTCAGAGACTTCACTGCGTCAGTATCCAAACCATACACTTGCTGTTTGATCTTAAGATTTGTTTCCTAGAAACTTTTATGTAAATGTGGGGAATTGTATCATAAATAATAAAAATGATATACACCCCCAAATATACAGTTTATACTAGTAATTCTAATGACAAAGAACATGAGGCAGGCCCCATGTCATAACAACCATGTGCATGTGTGTCTGTCATTAAAATGTGAGCTCCCTGAGGGTAGAGTCAATTTTTGCCTGACTTTGTACCTTCAGATTAATGTGATAATATTAAAGTACCTCTGCACATGATTAATCTTCAAAAGAGGAGCGGATATGATACATCTAAGACAAATCCAGCTCTTAAGCCAGGAAGGCTAAAATGCTATCTGCCATACCCCCTCCTGGAGAGGAAAGATGGAGCAGAATACTCACTAGAAAATAAATAATTACAAATAAATGACTGACCATTCTCATTTAAGAAACATCTGAATTTTCTGTAGCTGTTTTTCATTATGCTTTTAGATAGAGGATGTATTCCTCAATTTTATTGTGGGATAATGAAGGAAACAAAGCAATGTAAATAAACTGGAAACTATGTGTTTTTTCCCCACACAAGAAATACCTTCCTTGATCTGGTATTTAGAGCTGAAAGGCCCTTAGAGAAAGTCATGTTCCTCCTTTGCTCAATATGAACAACAGGAAAGGTGCACATAAACAACACTAACCACTTCATTTTATAGATGAGAGAACTGAGCCCAAGGAAGTGAGGTGGCCCAGAATAAGCACTTCATAAATACTTGGAGGTTACATAACAGTATGGGGTACAAGTACAAACAAAACTAAGCTTTACCTTATTCCATAATTTTTCTAGTCTTGGATCATCCAGCACGTCATTTTCTGTGCCATCACTGATGTAATTGGTATTTATCAGCTGAGCATCCTTCTTCCCATCTAGTCCATATTTAGCCAAAATGACTAAAGAAGAGAGTTTGTATTGATTAAATAACATTTTGCATATACATACATACATATATATTTAAAAAGAATCTTAAAAGAAATTTAAAATTAGCTCATTCATTTGCAAGAGTCCTGTGTCTTAGCAAATAGTGACAAGACCAGCAGGTCCCACTGCCACGGTTTACAAAGCATTGTACTTAAAACATTGAGATGTGAGGAGTGGATCAATCCTCACCCCAACTTATAAAGGGAAACTGAGGCTCCCAGAGGGACAGTGACCTGCCCAGGGCCAGACAATAGCATGTCTGGGCTAAACAGGAACAAAGCTGGAAAACTGAGACACAAGGTAGCTAGGGGTGGACAGGGAGAGCTGCGCTATTTTGGAGAAAACACTAGATTTGGAAGCCAGTGTCACCACTGCTGCATATTGCCACATGTCCCTAAACAGGTCACGTTGACTCTGTGAGCCTGTCTCTTTGTCTATAAAACAGGGCTTCAGAGACAGCTGATGCTAGCAACAACAGCTTGTCATATACACTGGACTTGAAGAACCACAGGATGCAGTCTATCTCCTCTCTTGTGGGAGGTGATACTCAGCACTGTGGAAGGGGATGCTCAGCACTGTGGGAGGGGCTATGGTGATCCTTCGGGTACAGATGGGAAAATGTGTGTCTCAGAGAGGGTCACCCAAGCTGTTAAGAGTTTGAGCCTGAATTCCAACTCTACATCCGGCCCTCTGTCCACTGCATCACCCACTGTCTATCTAATAAGGTAAACTCCTTCATTTTACAGATAAAGAAACAGTCCCAGAGAGGTTTGCTCTCTCCTGCAGGTCACCTCATCTAGCTCCAGACTTTTTACACATAGTCTCCTTCCCATATTCTGTGTTTCTTATTCTTTACTGCATCCACCATTCTGTCTCTGGTGGTTATTTTTTATATAGTGTGTGTATATATATATATATATATATAAAATAAAGTATGTTTTTATATAGTATAAAAGTATATATTATAAAGGATAGACAATTAATATTTAAAAAAATAAATATTTTCAAATACATCTAAAGATAGTTTTCAATTTCATTTTTCTAAGATTTTGTGTTGCAAATTTTTCTCCCTCACTCCCTTACCACTCTCTTCCCTAAGACAGAAAGAAATGTGATATAGTTTAATACATGCAATCCTTTTAAATTTCCACATTTGTCATGTTATGCAAAAAAAAAAAAAAATCAGATCAAAAAAAGGAAAAAAATCACAAGAAAGAAAAACAAAAAAAGATGAAAATACTATGCTGTGATCCACAGTCTCCATAGTTCTCTCTCTGAATACGGATGGCATTTTCCATCACAAGTCTAATGAAATTGTCTTGGATCACCTCATTGTTGAAAAGAGCCAAGTCCATCACAACTGATCGTTGTGTAACTGTTACTTGTTCTTGCTGTTATTGTGTACAATGTGTACAATGTACAACACTTCACTCAGCATCAGTTCACGTTAAGTCTCTCCAAGCCTTTCTGAAATCAGCCTGCTGATCATTTCTTATAGAACAATAATATTTCATTACATTCATACACCATGACTTAGCCATTCCCCAGATGATGAGTATCCACTCAGTTTCCAGTTCCTGATCCTTTTCCCTCTTACATGATCTCTTTGGGATATAAGCCCAGTAGAGACACTGCTGGATCAAAGGATATGCACAGTTTGATAGCCCTTTGGGCCCAATTCCAAATTGTTCTCCAGAATGGTTGGATCAGTTCACAATTCTACTGACAATGTATCTGTGTCCCACTTTTCCCACATCCCCTCCAACATTTGTCATTATCTTTTTTTATCATCTTAGCCAATCTGAGAGATGTGAAGTGGTACCTCTGAGTTGTCTTAATTTGCATTTCTCTAATCAATAGTAATTTAGAATATTTTTTTCCATGACTAAAAACGGTTTCAATTTCTTCATCTAAAAATTGTCTTTTCATATCCTTTGACCATTTATCAACTGAGGCATGCCTTATATTCTTAGAAATTTGAGTCAGTCTTTTTATATTTTAGAAATGATGACTCTGGTGTTTTTCTATCAGCTGTCCTGTCTACAATGAAGGCTGACCCCTCTACCCCCACATCTTAGCTTTGGCTTCCTTTCAGGCTCAGAGCATTATCTCCCACCCCACTGGGGCCAGGTAGTGCCCTTATCAAATCAGTATGTTTCTTTCATAGATGACCCTGTGCTGAGAAAGTAGATGGAATCTTAGGAAAGCAGGCTCTGAAGGCAGGATGCCCTAGGCTCCCATAATGGCTGGATGCCCCATGGCAGTTAAAACTCTTGTAACATATGGCCATGTTCTCTATTGATAGAGGAAATGTTCTCTGGAGGGCAGGGCTTACTTCCCCTTTGTCTTTGTATTCTCAGGACTGAAAGCTGTTCTGAGCACACAGTAGTACCTTAATACTCTCTTGGTGACTGATTCTACCATTACTCCCAGATCTTTTCAGACTTTATGCAGACTAGGTCTAATACTTTTCCACACTAAGAAAACTTGCCAAATCAACCCATAAATGTTTATTAGATGCTTCCTAGATTCAAAGAACTATGTTTAAGTTCTGGGAGAGATACTGAAGATAAAAAATTTAGCTTGCAGTCTGATAGGGGCTAAGATACAAACATAGGCCACTCTAATACATATTACTAGGCAAATACATTAAAGATGTGCAAAGTATTAAGTGGGGCCCAAAAGGGAAGCTTGTTAACAATCAGAGGGATCAGTAAGGCTTCACAGAAGAGGCAGCATTTAAGTGTGGATTTCTACCTTGCTTGCTTCCCAAAATGGGACTTATATATGTATAAAATTATAAAGGTTAAAAAAAATCAAAAGATGAAATAAATAGCTGCCAATGGGATTGTTAATTACTGGGGGGAAGGGAGGGAAGAGAAGGGAGCTGAATCTACAGCTGAGCTTCCTGAAGGCTCAGGGAAGCTCGTCTGGTTAGTCAGTTCTCATGTGCCTCACCGAAGGAAGCAGACCCATTCAGGTGGATAAGTTTTCAGAATACATGCTGAATTCTAGGAGAAAGGCATTACACGGGCCATTTCATGAGCCGCAACTCTGCCTATTCCAATTCTTCTCTTCCTTCAAGGCCCGACCCAGATATAGATCCTTACATTTCCAATTCTCCCAGCTCCAAATGACTGCCCTCCACAACCTTATCTCCTTCTCTGCTTGGAACCTTTGAGGGACTCGTGACATCCTAGCTCAGTCATTTGTATTTCAACTCCCCTAGAAGATGATGGGAGATCTTGAGGATAGGAGCTGTGCTGTTTTTCATCTTCACGGGTCTAACAAGTAAGCACTACATGCATAGCAGGTATTAATAAAGGTTGAATTGACTACAAAATGTTGGCTAACATAAGCTAATTTGCAAACGACATAGAAACATGTCAGATGTGCATTTTAAAATACTAAAATAAAATACACTAAAAAATTAAATTAAAATACATTTTAAAATGCACCATTATCAGAGCTTAAGGCTGTTAGAACACTGAAATTAGATGCTCAGAATTCAGTGGGCATGTGCCACATTCCCATGATCTAATTTAACAGAGAACATAGAGGAGCTCACAGTTAATGTGTCCATTAGGCTATTTTCCAAGCTTGGTGTCCCCAGTGAGCTTTTGACAAGGGCTGGATCATAGTCAATTAATGGTTGAATTAGCTGAGAGGTACCCAAAGAGCTGACATTCTGTGTTGTTGATTACAGAAAAATCCATGTGCTTCTGCTACCAGACATACGGGAGGGAATCAGGGAGGGCAGACATCCTATCAGGAACCTGACTTGTACTCTTTTGCACAGATGATGGTTTGGAGAGGTGCAAAACTGCCTGTAGTTAAGAAATATTTGTCTAAAAGAAGTCTTACAAATTCATTATATATACTGTTATTTCTATATCAAATTAAACATTATCTAAAAAATCCAAAGAAGGTAGAGGGCATGGGCAAAGACATGCCCAAGAACAAATGGGAATTTGTCCATGAGCTCATTATGTGGCTAGCAACCAGTGCTCTCTGGTAGGCAGGCATCCAATAAATGTTCTGAGAAAACCTGAATTGACTTGACTGGCCCCCGAGGGAAAGCAGGGGTATAGAAGTTTGGGGGAGGATGGTACTGTGCAAAGAACAGCAGGTCACTGTAGTTTAAAGGAATCAAAAGATGGAAACAAAAAGGAGCAAATTTCGACAGAAGATCAAAGGAGAAGCAGTGGGCAGATTGCCTTGCTTTTGTAAAATGGCCTCAAATATCTTAATTTCTTAGGATTAAAAGTATAAGCAGAAACCTGGTGACTAATTTTCCACACTATGGTGCTGCTACTACTCCTGTTTAATTCTAAGACATTCCTAGATTCATCCATCCCGCTCTTTCTTTCACACACATACAAATGAACAACTCTATAGGTCTAATTGCTTGTCACAACCTGGATAAGAAGGATTCTTTGTTCACCTGATTTCCCCTTTGTGGACTCTGGATCTCTTCTGAGTCACTGCTGTTTCAGATCTCAATGCAACCAGCATAACGTCTGCTACAAACGTATGGAGGATATCACCGTTCAGAGCCTGTTTATTTGTTGCCACACTAAATAGCAAACATTCCAAAAGTCATCAGTCAACAAGCATCTCTTAAGCACCAACTATACAAGCTCTGAGATATGATATTCACGCCACTCCTGAGAGTGACAATTGTGTCTGGGACCCAGGTCTGTTGACCCAAGGCTAGCACTCTTTCTACTACAAAGCATCACAAATCAATAAACACTTGCTGTCCTTACTCTTTCACTTCACTTTCACTTTCCAATCAACTGAGTTCAGTCATGGTACTTTCTTTTTCCCTTTTAGTATCCTTTTGCAAGGTAAGCCTCAGGTTACAATATCATCTAGTGCATTTGGGCTGTGGAAGAAGTTTATTATTACAGAACTGAAGAATTTAGAATTGTAGGGGATGCCAGAGATGGTCTGATCCTTGCTCCTCCTTTTATGGATATAGAAACTGAGGTGTGGCCAGTGTCCCACGGTCATAGCCAGCAAGTGACAAAATCAGATTCAATGCTGGGCCTTCCAGTGCCATGATTTCCACAATATGATGCTGCTTTGGATCACTCTCAATACCCTCACTATCTCTGGTTCCCTCTCTAGTCTGACTACAGATAAAGCTTGGACTCACTGGCTGCCAGGGGTGAGTGGTGATCAAGTCCTCTGCCAGCTCGCTCCTCCTGAGCAGTGGTTCTCCAGAACATAAAGATTTTTGGATGGATAAAGGGGAAGCAAAACAGCTATTTCCTGCCCACCAGAAACATCCTGCTTTGCTTATAATTACAGTGACTTGTTTTCAGTTTTGTTCACTTAATCAGTCGGCTCCCTTGTCCTTATTTCTACTTGGGCTGTTTTGTGGGCCTCCTTTATTGAGTCTTTGAGCATGGTGGAAAACAAGCTCAAAAAAGCTGAATCTATTTCAAAACTACTGACAATAGGGAGTGTGGTAGACAATATACATAATTAGGCATTTAATCAGAGTAAAATTGAGATTTTAATACCAGTAGACAAATACAGCTTCAGAGCCATTAACTAGCTGTTATCAGAAGCATTAGCTAGGCTGGATGGCAGTAAATGGAGTATTAGAAGGATCTACCTGGAATAGATGTGACAAGAGAGGTATCCAAGGAGTGCAGGTCCCAAACACCACCTTCCACGACTCCCCCATATGTGTGTTCTACATTCCATTCAGACTGGCCCATCACTGGAACATATTTACTCTTAGAGAAGGGTGGCACAAGGACACGGGCACACAAATACATAGGATGTCTGAGGAGAAGTCAAGACAGTGCTACAACGACTGAAGAAGGAATGAAGCTTCCTTGGGGAGGCACTGATGGTCTGGAAAGTTTTCATTTGGTCTTGGCCCTACCCTAGCACTTGCTCTGTATGTCTCTAATGCACTTATTATGTATCATCTATCTGTTGTGCTCCACTAGACTGTTAGCCTTACAAAATTCTACCCACAGCCAACTCTTAACAGATGTTTACACAATCAAATTTGTTGAACTGTATCAAAATAAACTGCTTTGAGAAGCCACACTTTCTCAGTAGGCCAGTGTATACAACCTTGTAAAGTATCATGATACTATATTAATGAAGAAAATGAACACAGAACAAACTTTTTCTATCTGAAAAAAATGTCATTTTAAATGCATCTCCTTGGGAAATTAACCAGATGGAGTTTTCAATCTTCTAAAGGAAGGTTAAAGATTTTTTGGTAGTCAAAGGGCAGAAAAACAGTTGGATATGTAAATGGTGTCAAAGAATAAGCTGTTATTTGCCTTGAAAATGGCTTAACCCCAATAATGAGCTCTTGGTTAGGGAGAGAGGATATTTCATGAAGATTACAAAGAAAAAGGGTGGCTAAAGATTTGATCAAGATGAGTTTAAATTAGAAATGAAGGGCAAAAATGCCCAGAAAAGATTAAATATAAGGTAGAAAACAACAGATATGTGTCCAATAATTAACAGGATAAAAGAACTCTGAGGATCTGGATATTATACAAAATGAATCTGAGATTTTAAAATAATGGACAAAAATGCTTTTATAGGTCTTATCAAAATTTTATAGGAATATCTTGTGGCAATGGAAAAGTATGTTATATATCATTGGTTTCTAACCTCTCTTCTATGTCATAGGCAATTCCTCTTCTTCCTCTGAGAATCTGTTGAAGTCTATGAAAATATTATCCTCAGAATATTTTAAAATGTGCAATTATAATGAACTAATTATACTGAAATACAGTTTATCAAAAAATAAAAACAAAAAATTTCAGATCTAAGGTTAAGAACGTTTGGCTACTGAGAAAATATTTTCCAAAGGCATTTAATATTATTTCATTGTATCCTTGTTTATGAGGCACAGAAACTGGATGACAGTAGAGGGAAGCCAGGGAGTAGAAAACACAGTGGATGTGCAGGAAGTAGACCTCAGCATGAATCTTAGTTCTGATACTTTGGGGCTCTATAAGCATGGACAACCATTTTACCTCTGAACACCAGTTTCCTTCTCTACAAGGTGAAGATTAAATTTGTACTAATTTCTTCAAAGGCTCTTGGGAATAAAGTAGTTTATAAGCCATAAAGCCTTATTATGAACCTCAGTAATCACTGCTACAGTTGAGTGGATGTCTTGTTGTGTGACCAATCCCAAAGTGCTGATGAGTATTTGGCATTAACTTGGAAGGGGATCTCTGGCAGCACAGCACAAGGCTCCCCTTGGCCCTGTTCTGTTACTTCTCTAACTTGAATTCATAGATAACATGCTTATCTACTGTTTACAAATAACAAGTAAACAAAGAATCAGGATCCTTTAAAATCCTTAGTCTTGAATGTATATTCAAGATGGATGCGTTTAATGATGAAATTTTATAAATGTGATGTCCTGAAACTCATGTTAAAAAGCAAATGTGCAGTAGAAGATAGAGGGGAATCATAGCCTAACATTCTTTGATTCATAATCATCATCAATTTTAAGATTTTATAAACGATGACTTCATTGGTTTTGCAAAATACTCCTGAGGCAGGCACTGCATTCCAGCCAAAGCTGTAGGTGGATGTGCCCCCACAGGGAGGGAGGGACAGTTTTTCTTTTTGGCCATGTTCCCTTTACAGCTTCTTCTATGAGAAGTTCCCTGACAAGAGCGTCCCCTAAGAGTTCAAAAAGCCAGTCCTCTGACACTCCCTCGCCCCCCAATTACAATAAGGAGATGATGGGCCATCTCGCAAAGTCTGACGCACATCTGTGGACAAGGGGATAGACTGCAAAACGAGCTCACTGCAAGTGCCAAGGACAGAAAGGCAGGGGGCTCCCCTTATTGCCTAGGTGACATTTAACATTAATTCACCTAAAACGGAGAACACTCTAAAATAATATTCATGAAATAAATAAAATCCACTTATACAAACATACATTAACTTTAAAACATGCTACCTTGAAAAGAAACTCAAGGTAGCACAATGTGGACAAGAACGGGGTGGTAACATGGTTTGCTATGTAGCCTATGTAAGCCACTTACAAATCATTTTCTTTTTAATCCCATTTAAAAAAAGTAAAGACAGAATCACAGAAATTGAGTTTTGGAATAGCTACCTGAGGTAATGTAGTTCAGCCTCCTGCTCCATTCAGGGATTCTCTCTACAGCATCCCAGATAGCCCGCCTGCTGAAATACCTCCAATGACAGGAATTTCAGTACCTGATAAGCCAACCCAGATAAGCCTAATCCAGATGTCAGTAAGTTAAATATATATACATATCTAATCATTCTGGAGAACAATTTGGAACTATGCCCAAAAAGCTGTCAAACTGTGCATACCCTTTGAACCAACAGTGTTTCTACTGAGCTTGTATCCCAAAGAGAGCCCCCCTCCAAAAAAAGGACCCGCACTTACAAAAATGCTTCTAGCTCTTTTTGTAGTGGCAAAGATCTGGAAACTGAGTGGATGCCCATCAAGTGGGGACTGGATGAATAAGTTATGGTATATGAATGCTATGAAATATTATTGTTCTATAAGAAACAATCATTGAATTCAGAGAGGCCTGGAGAAACTTACATGAACTGATGCTGAGTGAAGTGAGCAGAACCAAGATAACGTTATATACAACAACAACAAGATTATGTGATGATCAACTGTGATGGACTTGGATCTTCTCAACAATGAGATGATTTTCAAGGCAATTCCATTAGACTTGGAATGGATAATGTCATCCACATCCAGAGAGAGAACTATGGAGACTGAATGTGGATTTCCTTTTTGTGGTATTTTTGTTTATAATTGGATTTTTCTTGTACAATGTGATAAATATGGAAATATGTTTAAAAAGAGTGCACATATTTAACTAATATCAGATTGCTTACTCTCTTGGAAGAGAGGGGAGATAAGGGAGGGAGGGAGAAAAATTTGAAACAAAAAATAATGTTGAAACTATACGTGTAAACTGGAAAAATAAAACATTATTAAAAATAATTTAGCCTTAAATTGTTCTCCTATGACAAAATGCCTACAGCCCTGATTATCTTGCTCGTCCCCTTCGAGTATAGGCTATCAATATTCTTTGGACACTGTGGTGCTCAGAAGTAAACACAACAGAAGTAAAGGATGGAGAACAGGGAGAATATTACTTTCTGTGGCCTGAACACTCTGTGAGAAGGTAGTCTAAGATAGTATCACTAGCATTTTTTGAATTATAAATAACAGTCCAGCAAGATGTATGTTCCTTATAAGAAACCCCTTTATACCATTGAAATTGCGGATCAGCTTTGCTTCTTTTTCTCCATCATCATCTAATCCTTCAGCCTTCATTTTTTTCCAGTTGAGTTCATCCTTTTCTTGCATCTTCAGATCAACATTGAGTTCTGACATTTTTATAGGAGAAAAATGAAGCTGTGAAATGAGAACACAGAAAGATTTGATAAGCAGCTGTAGTTTAACCAATATATTTGGTGCACAATATATTTGGCACTATTGCTAAACTATGCTAGCTTGGGAGAAAATTGATAGTGGATGAAATTTTATAACAGATATTGAAAGATTAGAAGAGAAATATGATTTTACTGTCACAGACAATGCAATTCAAAAGTACCTAGACATTGTAGTGATTGAAACCAAACAGATATGTAATAGAAAATAAAATCAGGATATTAGAAAGGGTACAATGTGAACAACTCTCCTCATATCCTAAACTAATAGTGTCAGAAGTTTACCCTCCACAGAGGATCTTGAAGCCCACTCTAAAGTGATGGCTCTGTGTTTATACTCAGAAGTATGAATTCCATATGGACAGTTTCTCTCCTACACATGGTATAATTCTGTTGACTACAGAAGAAAATTTACATTGTTAATTGTCTTCATCATTATTAACTCATTACACATATGCTGATCTGGTTGCTGTATCAGAGGCATGTAGGAGGCAGGCTCTTTCTTGAATTTGATTCTAGAAATGGTGAAGAGGGAACATATGGTAACAGTTTATGATCAGTCAGTTAACTAGCATTTATTAAGCTCCTCCTATAGACCCAGTCCTACTGTGCTTAGCCCTGGAGATGCTGAGGATAAAAGACAGTTCCTGTTCTCAATGACAACTTGCAAACAATTATGTGCAGGCAGGGGATCTTCTCCAGGAAATGGAACCAAAATGAAAGGCTGGGATCCTCAGACTGGTTTTGTGTGCCCTTCGAAGGGTAATGTGCTCCCTGCTCTGGGACAAGTCAACCAGCACACAGATGAGGATGAATTCCACTCTTTTCCATGACTCCCTCACAGCAGGAGGTCCTACAAGACAAGCAGCCCTTTTGTCATTGGTACGGTTTCTCGTACCTCACAGGCGCTTCCACGTGCTCCCAGAATGCACTGCAGGTGTGGTTCAGACACGATGTACTGAATCATAACAAGAGTCACTCCTTCTCTCAGGCGACACCTGGCTTTGTACATCCATGGAGATTGTAAACATATGCTCAATGGGTGAATGAGGGCCCAACTGCAGAGGCCAGTCTAAGTCCAGAAGAGTTCAGCCTCTGGAGCCAGGGCCTGGCATTCAAATGCTGGGTTTGCTCCCTCTCATCCCTGAGGTCTTGGCCAAGTTACTGACCTCGAGGTCTCAATTCCTCATTTCTAAGATGAGGGTCTTGGATCGCATGATCTCTGAGACACCCCAAGTTCTAAATCTAGGGTTCCATGATAGTTCTTTTCTTTCTGGGGAAGGGAGTCATTATTCCCTCTCCTCAAAGCTCCTAATCTAGTCTTAAAAACCATATACTCTTTTGTGTTTATGCTCTGCTGTTCTCTAAAGTCATTCAAAGATCAATCATTAATATGGTCTCTAACTGAAACACAATAAAACCAAAATCAGGGGCAAGAGCAACCAGACCTTGAATTCCAGCTCTGCTATTTATTTGTTACACAAATCCCTCTGCTGAGCAAGCAAATCCCTCTCTTGTTTTTCTACTATCACAAATGATAAAGGTGAAAATCAAGGCAATAAGAGGTACAGGGTACCTGCTATTCACAATAATAGCATCTAGCCCAGCCAACCTTGGTTAGCACTCCCCAACATTTAAATATTCAATACAGGGTACAAAATGCTATGTAAAAAGGATTGCATTGTATTGGGCTGGATTGGAGCTGAAGATGATTTGGAGTTCAGATCTTAGATCTTCCCCTTATTTCTGTGAGACCCTCCATAAGGCCTGTTTCCTGATCTGTAAAGAAGGGAGGATGGATAAGATGGGCTTCAAGGTCTTTTCTTCTCTAAATCTAAGATTCTTTAATCTTTTGGGGCCTCAATTTCTATAAAAACATAAGGTTGAGGATCTTTGAGTTTTAAATCCTAAGAGTCTATGAGAAGAGCAAAGTAAAGAAATGCTATATTTCATTCACATCATTGCTACAAGGCCCGAAGACAGTATAAACCCATCAAATACTAAAATATAAGCTTATTAGTGGGTCTTATATTTATTTTAATAACATAGAGTTTACAGGAAATCATCTGGTTGCAGCTTTCAAGGATCTTCTCCACTGCATGGAGACCTCATCCAAAGGCTGCATGAATGAGATCAATGTGGCGTCTATAGAACAGGCTGTTACTGTCTCCCTCTCCTTTGACAGTTAGACTACAACTAGAATACTGGGAGCCTGGGGAGCTTGATGGTCCTTGGAAGAAGCTCATTTAGCACAGCCACTGGTCAGTCCATCTCAGCTCTTTTTTGCTCATATCTCATATCAAGGCAAATGCTCTAATTCCTAGTGCAGCAATTTCTGCAAATGCTGAGCAGCACAGCTATATATAAAGCCCAAGATAACAATGTGACATTATGTTTGTGCACATGAATACATTTTGGTGATTGCCAATCTAATCCTAAATCTGTGTTCTAAATAAACCCAAGCAGATAGAGAAAACATTTTTGTTTTGTTTTTCATCAAGAACTGAGATTTATCTTGGTTCCCTTTTGTCTGGAGTAACCAAGATTTCCTGTCTCTATTAACAATTTTCCCTGGATTTGCCCACTTTGATCTTCCACATCCTGCTCTATCTGCAGAGGGACGTTTGCAAACGCCTCTGCAGAAGTAGGAAAAGCTGATACCTGACTGAATCAATGAATAAATATTTATTATCTACAATGCAGAAAGCACAGCTATGCACTATGAGGAATAAAAAGCAGCATAAGACAATTTCCTGTTACGGTATTTAAAATCTAGCTGGAGAGATAAAATATATACAGCTGAAAAACACTAACATGATGAGGCAATAAATGACAACAAAGATGCATTTCCTGCTGTTAAAAGTAACTGAGTCAGGCATCCTTTCCTGTGCTGATGACAAGGTTTCATTGCCAGGCTTGAGGCAATCTTAAGAAGCCATTAGATCTCTTGGCCAGTTATTGTGAATAGCATCTAGCCCAGCCAACCTTGGTCAGCACTCCCCAACATTTAAATGTTCAAGCTGAAATGATCCCAGTTAAAAGGCCAATTCAAGTTGCTGACTATAGCTACATTTTAGCGTTCTCCTTCCCTCCTGAGAAGATGGTGAGATTCAGTCCTTAAACTCACATGTTCCAGGGGGAAAGTTACACTCAAGCTCTAGAAAGGAAGGAGCTGGTGGATAAAATTGGCTCTTAACCTTTCTTACTCACTTCATGCCTCCTCCCACATACTTTGAGGCCTCAAACAAGTCACAGAAATGTTTTAAAGTTCAACCCAATGTTACTCCTTTCACAAACCTTACCCCCCACTCTCCCAGTTCCTTAATGATGCTTCTCACATGAGTTCCCAGTATGTGCACTGTATTGTTCTAGTGCACATGCCACATGCTGTGGGGGCCGAGAAGAGGTGCCTGGGCTTCTTAGCCTTCTATATCCCTAAGGCTCACAAGGACCCATGTCTTCATAAAAAAATCTCATATACTCCCTAGTACTGCCCTGGGACTGCTTTAGGGGTGATGAATAAAGGTTGATTGTTGACTTAAAAGAAAATCTACTTATGTTTATATGGCTTTTTAGGATTATGGAGCACTCTCACATCCATTTTTTTTTTTTTTTTCCATTTAATACTCAGGAACTCTGTGAGGGAGGCAGTGCAAGTTTTACTTCCATTTTATAGATAAGAGAACTGAGACAGAGGTAAAGTAACTTAGTGGAGGTCACTGGGCTAGTAAGGGTTGACATCAGGTTTTAAACATTTGCCTCCAAATCTTGTAATCCTAAATTGTGCCAAACTGCTGTTTCATGACAAGTGCTAGGAGAGGAGCTCAGTGGGGAAAGAGATCACTTGTAGGCAGGCCCTTCAGGAGTGGTTTTGCTGGAGGAGGAAGCAGCTGGGTTGGGCCTCAAAGGCATAAGATTTGTATAACACAGGGGCAAGCTAGGGAGGAAAATGCAACACAAGCTTGGGAAATAGGGAGTGGACCAACTTGAATTCCACATAGCTGCCAAGTATGAAACCTATCTGATTACATCCTATAACAATTTTATAATTTGACTTTAGCCTATTTTCAGTCTGATTTGTAAAAATCTTGTTCCCTGATTAAAAGCAGATTTGTAATACTTTAGTCCAGTTTATTTCAATCTCCTGTTCTCATCCCAATTCCCCTAAGACTGGATTAAAAATACCGTTTAATTTTTTTTTTAATGATTAGGGTCTCTGTAATCAAATCATATCTTACCTGACGTATTTTGTTTTGAGTCATGGACATGAGAAATGCAACCTGCAGTTCATCACACAGAATGTGAAGAAAAAGTGATCAATGGCCATGGAGTTGGCAAACATTTACAAAAGCCATGCCCTGAGCTAGGGATTAAGCCTTTAACATTACAGACTATTCCCTCAAGCTTCAAAGGCTCACTGTAGGAGCAACAGAGGTAGCAAAGGAATTTCAGTCTGGGTTTTTTCCTGACAGAGCAATTAATGTTAGGGAAACCATAAAGGAATAGGGGATGACTTGACTCTCCCTTTGGAACATAAGCATCTTTCTTTTGAACATTCTGGAGTTGGAAGAGACTGTGACTGCAAAGTAATTCAACCAATAGCCTAAAGAATGCCGTATGACATTTCCATAAATGGTCATGAGGCAATGAGGCAGCATGATTCCACCCTGACTAGTGGTGCCTTTTTGCTCTAAATGCACATCAAGTCAAATTTGCCTCTTCGATAACGATAAGTGATACTCTGGCCTCCCAGAGTCAAAAAGAACAAGACTGATTTCTAAAGATCAAGACTGACTCTCAAATGTGTAAAGACAACTTTCTCAGCATCTCCACTGTCTTCAATACTAACCTTCTCCAGTCTTAGTTCAATTTCTGTCTAGATCTTTGCCTCCCTTCCAACCAATGACTGCTCCATAGGTAGAATTATAGGCGCAAGTCTCAATTCCATGATTTTACTATCAGTTAAATGGTATGCTCTCTACTGCTGAAGTACCCAACCCCGAAGCCTTGTGAGACTTCCTAGAAAACTCTCCCTGCTCCTTCTTGAGCTTGTACTTCAGCTACCCTGCTTTCCCGGCTGGGCTAACATCTTTTTTCCACCTTATTTCCTGCTGCTACGGTACTTCTAGCATTCTGTACTACAGCCATATTGCAATCCCCACCTTTCCTTGACTTATTCCATTAGCATATATGATTTGCCATGAGTGAAATACCCTCCACTACGATGCCGCTGGGATTCCCCCCAAATCTTTTCTGTCAGCCAGAAGATCTGGGTACAAACCCCAACTCCCATGCTCACTAGCTGTGGGGTCAGGAGCCAGCTGCTCTCTCAGAGCTTTGAGTTCCCCATGTAAAACAGAGATAAGAATCTTTGTGTCACCTGCCTCACAGTGCTATGGGAAGGACTAGTTCTTATTTTTCAGCCAGTTTTCTAGGACAATTTCTTGGCAGCATTCTGGTCACCCTGCTCTGGACAGGCCCCAGGCCTCCCAGAGGCTGTGACCCTCAGGAGGGGAAGCCATCAAACAGACCAATCTGTGCAAGGCACAGGGCAGTGGCGCTCTCATCTCCTGCTCCCGGAGACTCTACTTCTCTGACTGTGGCACCCTTTACAGAACCCAGACTTTAAGAGCCTTGTGCCATTCCAGTTTAATCTTTTCATTTTATGCATTGAGCCTCAGAAAGTCCCCAAATATATGCCCAGGGTCAAGAAATGAAACTTCTGGCTGGCTTCCTGGAGCCTCAGACAGTGGTTCTTTCATTACAGCATGCCACCACTCATTTCTTAGATTAAAAAAAAGGATAAACTTAACACTGCTTTTAAAATCCTACTTTTGTTGTTTACCTCTCAGAAACTGTCATCTTTAACCTACCATAGTTCTCTGACAAAGACATTACAATAACTGCATTTTTATCACTAAGAGCATAATGCAAAAGAAAAGTACCCAAATGGTTAAAATTTAACTGTAGAGTAGTCATCTATTTTTTGTTACTTCTTATTAATTAAAAGTTAAAATGTTATAAGTTAAAAGAGCTAGTTAATATAAATCAGATATGTAAAAAAGACTGTCAAACATTATTTAAAGTAAAAGATCTATAACTCTTAGAATCAAATAGTAAGAGGAAAAAAAAATGAACTTTTCCCTCCCCTTCCCCCACTTCAAATGATTTGTCAATAATTCTCTTTCCCTCTCTGGGTCTCAGTTTCATCAAATTCAATCTGGAGATATTGCTAAGGTTTCTTTAAAGTTAAAAGATGTTATAATACTCTAAGTGTATCAGTATAATCCTGTAAAAACTTCAAAACACAATTTAATTCCATGGGAGGAAGGGAATAACTTCCTTATGAACCACAGATTCTGGATGAAAAATATATTTTCTTTACTATAGGATGATGATGATTTAGAATTTATGTAACACTTTATGGCTTGCAAAAATATTCTCATTTAATCCTCAAAACAATCCTGGGAGGGAGGTGCTATTATTATTCCCATTTTATAGATCAGAAAACTGAGGAAGAGTCAGATTTAAGCGATTTGCCCCATTTGTACTTAGGTAAAGGTAAATGGTAAGCATCCCAGCTGTTGCTTGATATGGCTTTGACATCGCACTGAGTACTGCCTTAGCATCTACTTCACACTCCTAGAGTCACACAGCACTGTTGAATTCTAGAGTGGGAAGAGCATCAGAAATGGCACATGGCAATCTGTCATGTACAAGTGACATTTGTGGTCATTCTTTGGAGGTGAGTGGAAAGGCTTGGGCGGGTGAGGGGTGCTGAGGTTCAGTCCAAGCTCCACCTTGCTGTGTGACCTGAGGCAAGTATGTGAATCTCTCTGGATCTCACACATCATCATCCTCAGAATAGGCACTTTGAGGAAGGGATGACCTCCAAGTTTTTTCCCAGCTCTTTTTATAATTATAAATTAAAAATGAAAATTATAAGAATGGAAAAGTGTCTTACCCTGGGTAACTCAAGAATTGTTTACAATTCATTAAAAAAAGATGTCCAGTGCTCTGGACCGTGCCTTCTCATGAAGGCCCTAAAACCCCTCTTAGTTCTGAAGGTGAAGCTACAAGATTCCACCTCTTCCACGAAGCCTTCCTGGATTCTTAGGCCAGTGCCCTTCTCTCTCTAACCTCAGTTTTCTAATGCCCTTATCCAGGGCAGATAGGGCAACCCACGTGAAGCTGCTGTACTCTGAAGCACAAGGTACAACTTCTCCCCACACCCAAGTGGAGACAGCCCAAGAATCTGAACTCCAGAGCTCTGGGAGTAGCAATGGAGAGGGGCCCTCCCAGCTGCATCTTTAGGGGTTGCAGCCAACTCCCACTAAAGGCTTAGTAAAGGGCACAGGATCCCAAAGCAGAAATGAATATGGTTTTATGAGGGGAAACAACATATAAGAAGATAGATTTCCATGGGCTCTGCTGCATTCAAAGGACTCTGGGAACTTTCCAGCTATGTTGCAATTAAAAATTCTGAAATATGTTCTTTCAGCCCATTAAAATGTGAGCTCCCCGAAAGCAGGGACAGATCCTGCTTTTCTGTTTGAACCCAGCCTTCATCATGGTAGCAAATGCTTAACAAATGCTTTTTCATTTATTCAGAAAGTAGCAAATTAGTTATCTGTGTTTGTGTCCCATCCTTTTATGAAAGGATGAAACTTGAAGCCGGAAACTTCACGTCGCTAAAAACTTTTTGAATCTTCCCCTTTATTGAGCCCAGCACAGGAGGGAAGAATAGTAAATAACTGCTAAAGGCTGCACCAGATCCTCTTGAAGCTCTATGATTTTCTTAATTTGAGTAATTGGCCATAGCTGCTTGTGAGTCAGTCTTCAAGTTTAATACTCAAGTTTTGTCTCTAATTTTTTGACTCAGGCTTATTTTTATTATTTGACCATTCTGCTTCGATTTTTCAACTGTGAAATGGAACTATAATGACAGCCCTAGCAAATGAACAACTAAATCAACATATGATTGAGTCAACAAATTATGATATCAGAAATGCTTAATAAAGAGCATTCTGAAATCAATCTTAACTGCTTTGGGGTGCTTTATGCTCAGCAAAAGAAAACATACTCTTCACATTTTTTATGTGGAGAGATTTCAAGTATGCCTTTCAATGTCATGTTATCCTTTTATTATTTTTAAAACTACTACATTAAAAAATAAGGAACTATCAATGAGTCTTTGTGTTTCCTGAGCTCCCAGTTCTGTAGACAAAGGGCATTCCTTAAATCTAGAAGCACTCTTACCTTAGGCTGTCAGACATCTCAATATTAATATTAAAGGAGAGAAAGATCACTACTGAAATTACTGCAAAACCTACTGTTAAATCATTTAAGGAGAATAAATAAATCAAAGGCAAAACTACAAATACACAAATGCCAAAGATGTTATAGGAATTGTTCTGACTCGATTTTATTTCTTGAAGAAACAGGGTGGCCAAATGGCAGGGATGCTGGACTGGATGGGGAAAACCAAGATTTTCATCTCAAGTTGCTACACCAACAGCGTGACTCTAGTCAAATAATTCATATTTCTGATCATCATTGCTTTGCCCTTTGTGAAATGGAGTCTATCTCATAGAATTTTGTAAACCATAAAGCACTACAAAAATCTGACAAATCATCATGACTATTCTTTCCCGATACTGCTGAAACCACCAGCTTTAAGGCCCAATGATAATGAGGCTTGCAGCACATATGTCTGGCAAAAGCTACTAATTTAGATTGTTTGAAATCCCTTTCTATACCAGAACAAGAATCTACTTCCCAAAATTCCACCCAAAAGGTAGTAGAAAGGAAGGAAAAGATCTAAGTGGCAAATCCAGGAATCCCTGCAGGTCCCCAACGCTTAAACTATGTGTATTATTATGTTAAGAGGCAGATATGTGTAAATCACTTCCTTTTTACATGAGATTATCCTGGTTTCATTAAGTACAGTTTCCTTTACTAGACTATAAACTCAAGATGACCATGTCATCTCCTTACATGCCTATCGACATTGCTGAGCAGAGCGCTAAATACACAAATATGCTTCTTGTTCAGTCGTTAGCTCATTTGGGTCTAAATCTTTGTGAGTCCATGCATCCCAGCACACCAAGCCCTTCTATCCTCTGAACAAATTCATACTCACTGTTTCCATAACTCTATCTATCCATCTCATTCTCTGCTGTTCCCTTTTCCTTCTGCTTTCAGTCTTTCCCAACATCAGGGTCTTTTCTAATGAATCTTGTGTCTTCTCATTATATGCTCAAAGTATCTAACATTCAATCTTTATCCATTGAATAATCCTCCTCACCTGTACATAATAGGTATTCAGTACATGTGGCTGGATGCTAATTTCTTTCAACTCAACTCCTCTGCAAGTAGGGACCTCAGCTCCATACTGCAATGTTTTTACCACCGTAACCTCATAAACCCAAATAGGAAAAACACAGTTGAATGTGCAAAGGACTTGAAAAAACTGTTGCTGAATGAATGCAAGAATGAACCAATAAATTAATACTGTTAATAATTTCAATATGTCCAAGATTAAGCTAAATGCTGTGTTATCCTTCTGACCTTACAGACTGTGGTACCTTAAGTGCCATTTTCTCCTAAAGCTTTGCATCTTTTAGTGTCTCCTTTTCAAGCTACCTCATGTGGAGCTATTTTATAATCTTTTGTACATATTCTTTTAAAATTGATTCTTTGTGTCTTTAAGTAATCTCCCTGCCTCCCTCTGGAATCTGATCTCCTCCATACACTGGCTGTATTTGTATCTTCAGGGACTGTATCACAGAGCCCAGCAAATAGCAGGATCTCTGTAGATACTTGTTGATTAACTGATTGATGGATGGCTTTAGAAGCATCTGTGGATAAATGAGAAATCTTCACCTGAATCTTGGGACGATAAGCTTTTTCTGAACTTAAAAAGAAGCTGTCCAAAGAAGACAGATACAATGTTGACCATTAGCCATAAAACCAAAGGCTTTTCGGCTTGATGCGTCCTGCTGGATTCAAGCAGAGATTCAAGAACCTAGTTAGGAGCATTTTAGTCTGCGCTGCCCAACACTATTTAGAGCCTGTGATGACATCAAAGGTTAGCTGGTGGCACCATGTGCCACATACTCTCATCTAAGTCATGTTATGGGATGAGAAAGTGGAGAAATCAATGTGGTCTTAACTCCATGGAAGTGATGGGGTTTAAATGGGCCTAAAGAAGAGGGAAGTTGGATAAATGAGCAAGAGACATAAAACTAGGTTTGATACAGCACTTTGAAGTGTGCAAAGTGATTTACCTCCATTACCTTACTTGAGCTCCACAGCACTCCCTGTAATTCTGGGGCCTGCATGCATGTTCATGGCCTAGGAATCAGGGAAAGCCATGCTGATTGCAGCTGCCTGGCTTTTGTTTTCTCAGCTAGAACATGAAGAGGTTTGAATGAAGAATGTCTAGAGTCCTTTCCTGCTCTTGCATTCTCTGATTTCTTTCTTCTGGGGAACATGAAGTAAGAGATGACTGTAAAAAGTCTTGAATCTCTGCCTGGAGAGCAGGGATTGAGGTAATCATTACCTCCACGCGGCTAAGAGAAGTCACCTTATTAGGCCCCAAACCTGGCTTGCTTATTCACAGCCCACAAGTAAATTAAGTGCAGGCCAGGGAGACCCAGGGGATTAAGTACAAGGTCCCAAAGGTGGGATTCTACTTTCCTTCTCCAGATTTCCCTCTCACTGGCACAGTCTTCTCCCTCAAGCACTGTCTTTACAGGCCCTATCTACCTTTCAAGGACCACCTAGAAGCTATTCCTGTCGTTCACACTGCCTCCTCTGACTTCCTAGGCCCAAACACAGAATCTCACAGAGCTTTATTATGAACTGTCTTATCTTTTCTCTCTCCCTCCCGACAACACTTGGCACACTGCTGTATACATGATAAAGCTCAGTAGAAAGGGGTCCAAAAGCCCTGGGCTTTGTCCAGCTCCAGTTCAGCAGCTTCCCTGTCAGCTGTACGTGACCTTCAGAAATCACTTCAAGAGGCCCTTCTCCTCTCTACAAAACAGTTGTTTACTATCCAACATAAAAGGGATATAAAAATGAGTTCAACATGACTAGTTTACGTGCTTTTGTGTCTCTTATTGCATCAGTTGCTAAGGTTTCTTTATAGTTAAGATTCTTCTCCTGACATCAAAATACAACAGTCTTGACTTCTCTGGATCTAGCTAAAAAGGCAATTATAATCTTTGCCAATGCCAGGCTCACAAGAGCTTGTGCCAAACATCAAGATAAAGAACAATGAAGGAAGGGCAGATTGAGGGAGGCAGTGATCAGAACAATGGAGAGCTGTTATTGTCTGAATGGAATGGGGGACACTGGGAGGGGAGTTAAACCTTCCTTTTAACCAGAGGTTTTCAAAAGGAAACTGTTGACCTAGAAGTAAAGGTAATACCTCTAGAGTTCCTTTCACCTCTGAGATATTGTGGTTTTCCACATTTAATTAACGATATCTTGGTCCCACATCAATACAAGTTCAAACTTCCAATCTTTCTTCTGTTGCTTTAAGTTCTCCTATTTACAGTAAAGTCCTTTATTGACTCTCCCCTATGCCATTCCTATTCTTCAAAGCATCCAGAGCTCTTTCAGCGAGAAGGCCTAAATCTGGGAGCAGCTCTGCCAGCAACAGGTCGCATGATCCAAGGAGAGACATCTCCCCCCAAAGCCTCAATTCCCAAATCTCTAAAATAAGACCAGAGGGCCCTCTCCTCTCTGACATTCTGGAATTCTTTTGTGTTAAGGTGGGATGTGGTCCTGAACTGCACTAACAGAAAATCACAATCTATGAAAACACGAGAAAAGCACAAAACAAGGGCCAGAAAAGCAGGTCAAGGAAGGGAGCAGGGAGGGTAGGGGATACAAAAAGGGCAGCAGCAATAACAGACGAAGGGGCCAGGTTGATAAGACTGCACTATGTAGGAGAAATAAGGGAGGGGAAAGTTATCAAAGACAACTTCAAGATTTAGGATGGCACTTGTACAGAGAGAACACTAAGGTCAGCAGCTTTATGGGAAAAGATGGTAAGCTAGGCTTAGGGAAGGGTGAATTTGAGGTCCTGCCACAGAAGGTGAAAATGCACTTCAGGGGCTCCAGATGGTCAGGACTAGAGAGGGAATAACAACACTCAGGAGGGAACAGACCCAGTAAAGTGAAGAGGGCCTAAGGCAAACCTCTGGGAAAAGCCAACATTAAAGGGCTAGGAAGAGACCCCAACCATCAAGGGATCAGAAAAGTAGCCAATGAAAGAGGAAGGGGAAAACTTGATGGAATGGGATGTTTCTGAAGGGAAGATTACATACAAAGTGTCATAAACTAAAGAGATGAATGGGGAATAAGAAAACAGCCCCTGCATGTGATAGGTTATATCCTCGAACTCAGATGGAGAGCAAACCGACTAAAAGAGGGGCCAAATCTCACCTGTGGATAGTCATAGAAATACACAGCTGACAAGCTTCAGAATTCCCAGGGTAAGAAAAAATATTGCCAGCAACAAGAAAAAACAAAATCTATTTAAATACTATGGCATTTAAAATGTTTGTGGCAGCTCTGTTTGTAGTGGCCAGAAACTGGAACCTGAGTGGATGACCATCAATTGGAGAATGGTTGAGTAAATTGTGGTATATGAATGTTATGGAATATTATTGCTCTGTAAGAAATGACCAGCAGGACGAATACAGAGAGGATTGGAGAGACTTACATGAACTGATGCTGAGTGAAATGAGCAGAACCAGGAGATCATTATATACCTCAACAGCGATACTGTATGAGGATGTATTCTGATGGAAGTGGATTTCTTCGACAAAGAGATCTAACTTAGTTTCAATTGATCAAGGATGGACAGAAACAGCTACACCCAAAGAAAGAACACTAGGAAATGAGTGTAAACTGCTTGCATTTTTTTTGTTCTTCCCGGGTTATTTATACCTTCTAAATCCAATTCTTCCTGAGCAACAAGAGAACTGTTCGGTTCTGCACACATATATTGTATCCAAGATCTACGGTAACCTATTTAACATGTATAGGACTGCTTGCCATCTGGGGGAGAGAGTGGAGGGAGGGAGGGGAAAAATCGTAACAGAAGTGAGTGCAAGGGATAATGTTGTAAAAAATTACCCTGGCATGGATTCTGTCAATAAAGTCATTAAAATAAATAAATAAATAAATACTATGGCATTAAAGTCAGGGATTCCACAAAACCTGGTAAATTCTACAGTAAAAGATCACAGCTTTTGAAACTTTATATTTTGAAGAACAAAGAAACTGGGGTTGCATCTAGGAATCACTTGCCCAGCAAAAATGAGTATAATTCTTAAAGAAAATCAAGTGGATATTTGATGAGCTGAAAGACTTTCAGGTGTATGACAAAAAAAAAAAAAAAAAAAAAAAAAAAAAAAAGAAGAGGACTCAATGAAAAGTTTGATATAAAAGATCCAGAATACAAAGAAAACACTAAAAACTTATGTAAGGGACCCAATCCTTAATCCATTCCTCAAACTATTTATTTCTTATAAAAAAAAAATATCAGTATTCTTAAAAATGTCATCTCTAGTAGAGTAGTTTAAAAGAGCGGGGCTGAGTAGTGTATGATGGGTTACTGTATTTCTTAATCTAAAGATACAAATAAAGTTTTACTAAAAAAACAAAAAAAAACAAAAAAAACATAGCTTCCAAAGCCTCCTCCTCACATCAACCCTCAGCAAAGTATCTGGTACACAGTAGGCGCTTAATAAATGTTAGGGACTCACTAGTTGACGCCTACACTATACACTTGGGAATTAAGACTTAAAAGGCGTTCTCTTCTCTGAGATCATTTCCACTTCTGCAAAATTTGAGAGTCGGGCTGGATGACCCTTTAAGGACCCAGTTCAGCTCTAAATCCTTTTGAACCTTGGACTAGGGTTGGAGTCCTTTCTTCTGAGCGTGGACTAGTAATTTTTCCTCTCCCACCTCCACTTCTTACTCTGTAAAATGGGCGACTAGACCTCGAGGTCCTTCTCCGTCCTTGCCCGTGATGCCCCGGGAAGCCACGCTCCGCTCCTTCCCTCCAGAAACTCAGTTGCTCTGTCTGCCCCAGCTCTGGCTCCTATGCGCCCCGGCTGGGGTCCAAGCCCGAGCCGCGCCCCCGCGCTGTGTGACCCTGGGCGAGTCCCTTGCCCGTTCTGTGCCCCGGGATGTTAGGGCGGCCGTCGCCCGGGCCGCTCTGCACGGAGCCCGCACACAGCGGGCGCCCACTCAGTGCCCGCACACAGCGGGCGCCCACTCAGTGCCCGCACACAGCGGGCGCCCACTCAGTGCCCGCACACAGCGGGCGCCCACTCAGTGCCCGCACACAGCAGGCGCCCATTCAGTGCCCGCACACAGCAGGCGCCCACTAAGTGCCCACACCCCGACCGACTCACCCGCTTCGCCTTCTCCCAGAGCTGGTTCAGCTTCTCCATCCGGAACTCGGTCCCGGGCTCGCGTTTCGGCGGGGTGCCGGGCTCATTCTTCTCCCTCGAGTACTTGCTCCCGTGCGCCCAGCTTCCGGAGGGCGCCCACAGCAACCCCAGCACCAGCAGCAGCCGCAGGGGCAACTTCGCACCCAAGGCCGGTCCCCTACCACTGTGCGCTGCCGCCATCTTCCTTCCCTCCAATTCCACGCTCTGCCCCAGGAACCGCCCACGCATGACAGCTGGGGCGCCCGTGCGCGCTCAGCCTTCTGGGACTGGTAGTTTAACCAATCTCACCAAGGGAGAGAAAGGCCTTCTGGGGAACTACAGAACCCAAAATGCCGAGCGAAATAGTAGCTTCCACTTCCACGATTCGGGTTGGTTGCTTAGGCGACTGAACTATCCTCTAGCTAGGGGCGGGACGCTAAGGCTGGAGTAGTTATGGTAACCACCATGGGGGTGGAGCTACACATTGGTCCTTGACCAATTGGACCTTGACTGTGGGAAAAAGTTTTTTGTTGTTATTTGTGCTTGTTTTATAGGAGAATTTAAGGATGAACCACGCCTCTAGCCCATTCCTCTAAACTCTCACTTCATCTTATTGATTAAAGTGGCCTCTAGAGGGCATATTGATCTGCCCCTCCATATGGGCAGAATGGAAATTTAAAAACTCACGTCTTTAATTCTAAAGTTTTCAAAGTACTTTCCTTTCAATAATTTTGTGAACTCATAATAACATTACTCGCTGAGTTTTCTCGGAGAGCAGAGCGCTTTTTTCATATTTAAACCTCTGTGCAAGTTTATGGTCAGAGGTCAGAAGTCAGAGGGTAGGATGTCAGATGGTCAGTATCCTTGAGACACTAATAGAACAAGACAGGAGGCTTCCATTATGTTGAATGTATCCTTCCTTCCTTCCTTCCTTCCTTCCTTCCTTCCTTCCTTCCTTCCCTTCCTTCCTTCCTTCCTTCCTTCCTTCCTTCCTTCCTTCTCTTTCCTTCCTTCTCTTTCCTTCCTTCCTTCTTTCTTTCCTTCTCTTTCCTTCCTTCCTTCTTTCTTTCCCTCTCTTTCCTTCCTTCCTTCTTTCTTTCCTTCTCTTTCCTTCCTTTCCTTCCTTCCTTCCTTCCTTCCTTCCTTCCTTCCTTCCTTCCTTCCTTCCTTCCTTCCTTCCTTCCTTCCTTCCTTCTCTTTCCTTCCTTCTCTTTCCTTCCTTCCTTCTTTCTTTCCTTCTCTTTCCTTCCTTCCTTCTTTCTTTCCTTCTCTTTCCTTCTTTCCTTCCTTCTTTCTTTCTTTCCTTTTTCTCTTTCTTCCTTCCTTCCTTCTTTCTTTCTTTCTTTCTTTCTTTCTTTCCTTCCTTTTTCTTTCCTCTTTCTTTCTTTCTTTTTTTTTCTTTCCTTCCTTCTTTCTTTCCTTCTTTCTTTCTTTCCTTCTTTCCTTCCTTCCTTTCCTTCCTTCCTTCCTTCCTTCCTTCCTTCCTTCCTTCCTTCCTTCCTTCCTTCCTTTTTTCCTTCTCTTTCCTTCCTTCCTTCTCTTTCCTTCCTTCTTTCTTTCTTTCCTTCTCTTTCCTTCCTTCCTTCTTTCTTTCCTTCTCTTTCCTTCTTTCCTTCCTTCTTTCTTTCTTTCCTTTTTCTCTTTCTTTCTTTCCTTCTTTCTTTCTTTCTTTCCTTTTTTCCTTCTTTCTTTCTTTCCTTTTTTCCTTCTTTCTTTCTTTCCTTTTTTCCTTCTTTCTTTCCTTCCTTCCTTCTTTCTTTCCTTCCTTCTTTCCTTTTTTCTTTCCTTTTCTTTCCTTCTTTCTTTCTTTCTTTCTTTCTTTCTTTCTTTCTTTCTTTCTTTCCTTTTTCTCTTTCTTTCTTTCCTTCCTTTTTCTTTCCTCGTTCTTTCTTCCTTTCTTTCCTTCCTTCCTTCTTTCCTTCCTTCTTTCTTTCTTTCTTTCTTTCTTTCTTTCCTTCCTTTTTTTTCTCTCTCTTTCTTTCTTTCTTTTTTTTCTTTCCTTCCTTCCTTCTTTCTTTCCTTCTTTCCTTCTTTCCTTCCTTCTTTCTTTCTTTCTTTCTTTCTTTCTTTCTTTCTTTTGTTCTTTCTTTCTTTCTCTCTCTCTCTGTTTGTCTTTCTTTCTCCTTTATGGAGAATTTATAAATGGCAAAATGATAGAGAATTGGAGGTCATGGATATGTTGTAATCTATAATGGACAATTGATGCATTGAATGATATTGGTTTATCCCATTTTCATCTTTATAGGTATTATCCCATTTGAATCTCACATAAATCTAAGAGGTGTAGTTAACCATCATACTTGTTGTATAGATGAGGCAAAAATGAAACAATTTGTTCCAAATAGTAAAGACATTAAAAAAAAAGTCACATCCTTTAATATTCCACTGATCTCATGGGAAAAATCACTAAGTACTAGGTGATTCTAGGTTTTCCAAAATTCTAATTTGCATTAGAAAAATAAAATTTTGTAATTGGCAACAAATATGGTCAGTTGTTTTCCTCGAAGGAATGGCTTTACTTCTTTCATTTTAAAGAAAATTTCTGCTAAATATGAAGCTAAATATCCATAGTTTACCAATTGCTCTTTTAAGTAAAAAATGATATTCCATGAATAAAAGAGGATAGTTTAATTCTCAATCCAATAGTTTGAGCTTTTCTTTGAAATAATTGGTAGGTACAGTATGTACCGCAAGTGTTTTATGAATACTTATGATTTTGTCACACAATATTAGAGAGATAAATTCTCAAGGTTGAGATATTATAAAACTAATGTCTTGCTTCATCAAGGAAATTCTTAAATTTAAACTGATATTTTAACATTTATTTGCTTTCCCCTTTCCAACCTTCATCCCTTTCTCCTTTCTTCCCTCCCTCCCTCTTCTCTCCTCTTCTCTTTTCTTTTCCTTCCTTCCTTCCTTCCTTCCTTCCTTCCTTCCTTCCTTCCTTCCTTCGTTCCTTCCTTCCTTCGTTCCTTCCTTCCTTCGTTCCTTCCTTCCTTCCTTCCTTCCTTCCTTCCTTCCTTCCTTCCTTCTTTCCTTCCTTCCTTCTCCTCCTCCTCTTCTTCCTCCTCCTCCTCTTTTTCTTCCTCCTCTTCCTTCTCCTCCTCCTCTTCTTATTCTTCCTCCTTCCTTTTTCCTCTTCTTCTCTTTCCCTCTCCCCCTCATCCCCCTTCTCTCTCCTTTTTTCTCTCCCTTCCTCTTCCCCTCCCCCATCCTTTCCCACCACTGTCCCCTTTGTGGCAGTGAAGAATGTGATGATGACTAATACAATTCAATGTTACTGCCTTTATTCATGTTAAGGTGCCAATAGTATTAACCATCATGACTTTTGTATCATCAGTGCTAATGCCAACAGGGTTATTTCTTGATAAATCAAGGGAGATTAAAAAAGTTACTCAGCACTTTGAATATTTTAGTACCACTTGTGTTTATTACCAAGCATTTGCATAAAAGTTCTTATTTGATGATACTTGGTAGTAGTAATACCTGAGTAATACAAGCCAAATAATTCTAGTCACATCTTCATATTCATCCATTTGTAAAACAAAAATACAAGTATTCTGCAGATAAAGTATTATGATTTATGTTTGCTGCTAAATCTTTAATTTACAGATTGTATAGCCTCTAGAAAACTTCACTCTTATATTCCTGTGAACAAGAATGAAAAAGGCCAATTATGTCTTTATATTATTAGGAAAATAATTTTGACTTTTCAGACCCACTGAAAGGGTCTCCCTGGGGCTCCTCATACTATAAGAACTGCTATTCTAAGCTGTCAAAATCTTTTTGAATCCTAACTTTATTATTTAATTTGTTGGCTATCCTTCCCAGTATTTTGCCATATGAAGATTTAATAAAAATGACAATTATGTCTTTATCTGAATCACTAATTCAAAATGTTAATTAGTTACAGGGCCAGAGTCCTCTTTCTTTATTGAATTTGAAGCATTAATAAGTATCTTTTATGTGTGAGAATTCAACTGGTTCTGAATATATCTATTATGATCTAGGCATTATTTTCCAACTTTGTATATAAGAATAGCATGAAAAATTTTGTCAAATGCTTTACTGAGATCCTATAAACCATATCTATAGAATTACCTTGGTCTATTAATCTAGTTAACCTGTCACAAGAGGAAATGAAGCTAGTCTAGCATAATCTATTTTTGATGAAGCTATGATGGTTCTTTGTAGATACTAATGAATAAAATTTTTAATGAATAAAGTCTGTAGTTTCCCCTCAAGATTTTAAGTCAAATTCCCAGGTTTATAATTTGCAGGATTTAGGGACATTTCTTTTAGGTTGGGAATGACAAACTTGTTTTTGATCTGATTTGCAGCAACTATTGAAAAGAGAAATATTTAAGATATGAAAGAGAGAACAGAGAGATGATTGTTACAGCAAATGAAGAGAGAACACAGAAAGAATGGGATCAAGGGTACAAGTAGAGGTAATATTTAGCTTTAGTAAGAAGGAAAGTTTTCTCTTCAGCTAAAAAGGTAAGAAAACGCATTTGGAGGTGAAGGGGCTAATGACTATATGGCCCCATTTTACTCAGTAAAGTTAGAGGCAAGGGTATCTACTAGGAGTTAGGGAAGATGGATTGGAGTTGGGAGCTTGAGGAGATTTAGAATGGATATTGTAGGGAAGGTGGGAGAATAAATAAGAAATAAATAAGAAAAAAAAAAGAATAAACAAGGACCTAAGTGCCTTTAGTTAGCACAATAATTTTAATTGAATGAAGTCATCATGTTTTCAGGATTTCTTTAAGCAACATTCTGTAGCTCTGGAAGAGGTAGAGAGATATGGAAAATAAGTGGTAGGAATTACTCAGAGGTGAGAATTATCTGGGTTGGAGATGAGTCCAAAATTTGCTTTCTTGTAATATCTACCCATTGATTCTTGTTCTGCACTCAATCTCATCTCTTTTGAACATGAACTACTTATCTTTAAGGACTGCTTTGGACAATAGAGACTCAACAAAATAACAGAGGAGGCCTAGTTTGCCTTCCACCCTACAAGTGGCTCTATAACATGCAAAAGCAACTGTGACATAAACTGGAATGATTAGTCCCCATCAGGATGCTTAGGGTTTGGTCCCGACTCAAAAACTAATTTACGGTGGCAGAAATATAGTCAAGTATATTGGCTTCATTTAGGCTAGATAGCTAACAATTTTTAGCTTTTTTTAGCTTTAACAATTCTCTGATTGGTTTCCTTAGATGAACTCCTGTGTAATATGAATTCATAGGCCAGGAAAGCATCATATTCAAAAAGTCTATGGCCACCTTGCTTGAACTTCCATAATTAATATTTTATTCCTTGTGTTTATAACTTTAATCATTCCTAATTTTTTCTTCCCTACCCAGGGAATCCTTTGCTTCTATTTATCTCCTATATTCCAACCTAGATAACGCTCAACTCTGAGTAATTCCTGCCATTTAGCTTATGTGATTAAGAGAGAAATATTAAGAAAGTCTACAGCATCTAACTGATCAGCTGGCATGTGGAATATTATATTCAGTTCTGGCTACACTGTAGCTGACATTGATAAACTACAGTGTATATGAAAGATGCCAAATTCGGCTTGATTTCAGGAAAAATTTCCTAACAATTGGAGCTGTCCAAAAGGTTAATGTCCTGTCTCTGAAGGTGGTAGATCTATTTTTGGAGGCTTCCAGCAGAGTCTGGATGATCGCTTGTTGGATATGATTTAAAAGAGATTCCTTTCAATTATAATTTTTACCAAATGGTCAACTGAGGTATTGTCTACCTTTAGTATTCTAAATCTAGAGTGGTATAATCAGCAAGTTAAGGGCACTGAAGATGCTGTAAAGATAGGGTCAAAGAACTGGGAATAAATAGCCTGCAGAAGAGAAGAGTTTGGGAGGGACATGATAATTGTGTTCAAGTATTTAAAAGGCTTTCATCTATAAGAATACTTGATTTTTTAGCATAACTTAGCACAGTGCCTAATGTTTTTATTGTTCAGTTGTTTCAGTCATGTGGGACTTTTCATGATCCCATATGGAGTTTTCTTGGCTAAGATAATGGAGTGGTTTGCAATTTCCTCCTCCAGCTCATTTAACAGATGAGCAAAGAGGCAAACAGGGTTAAGTGACTTGCCCAGGGTCACATAGCTAGGAAATGTCTGAGGTTGAATTTGAACTTAGGTCTTCCTGACTTCAGTCCTAGCATTCTACCCACTGCTCTGTGTGACTGCCCATAGATTCATTTTGCTTGGTTTCAAAGGAGAGAACTAGGACCAATTAGAGGGAAGAGAATAAGAATTTAAATAGTGGCTACTATATACCATATACTGTGTTTAGACATGTTTTTGGTCTTTATGAACTTAGAGCTCAGGAGGGAACTTTGATACATGCGTCAAATAATTATAATGCAAAATAACACATAGACATTGTGTCTATGCATTGGAGAATATTTTGTTGGCTGGGGCTTAAATTGCTGGAAAAGCTGGGGTGAATGGGTAGAAATGTATAATAACTAATCTAAAGATGCTACTTTAGGGATCCTACAGAACCCTGAACAACCTTGAGGCTATTTGTTTTGTTAAGACAACTCTAAAGTATCACTTCACACCTTTCAGATTGGCTAAAATTTCAAGAAAAGATAATGACAAATGTTGGTGGGATGTAGAAAAACTGGAACACTAATGCATTGTTGGTGGAGCTGTGAACTGATTCCAACCATTCTGGAGAGCAATTTGGAAATATGCCTAAAGATTTGTAAAACTGTGTATAGCCTATTTTGTTGAGGAAGAGAAACCACTACCAGGCCTTTCTTCTTTTAGGAAAAACAAAGACATTTTTACCTCAGTTATTTCTGTGTCTGGTTGAATTATTCAAGTGATGGTTCTGTGGAGGAGATCAAGAGTTGTAACAGTACCAATAGAGACAGGAGAGAAAATATGAGAAACAAGAAGTGAGTAATATGAAGGACTTTTTTTGAATGTGACCAGGAATAGCTAGAATGAGCAAAATTTCTGGCATCTGTGGAATGTTTTGGTTAGATAAGGAGCCTGTCACCTTCCCTCTCCCCGCTAGCCCATTTCCAGTTCCATCCATCCCTGACTAATATCTTGTTTCCAAGCAGCAACTATGCTATTCTGCTTATTTTCAAGATGGTCTCAAGTTGCAAGTAGGCAGTAGCTATCATGAAAAAGTGGAAAACCAAGTACTTTGTGAAGCCTGAGTTAATGACAAATGTAATAACAACAACTTTCATTTATTTACCTCTGGGAAAGGGGAGGATTTTCATGTTCAGGATTTAATTGGTTTGAAAATTTTCATTCCTCTCCTTCTGTTCCCCCTTCTATTTTCTGTTAAGAGTACTTCAGAGAGCAAGTTTACAAGACAAACTTTAGTCTTTTCAATCTGACCCTTGAAAAAAAATGAGTATCTTATTGTTGGCAGGCTAAAAAAATTGACCTTAACTTTCTTTCTGGTCAACCAGTTTTCAAAAAATGAATTCCTGGCTTATTCATGGAATGATGGGTTAAAGACCCAAAAGAATCATTATATTTTTTAAATAGCCTTTTATTTTTCTAAATGCATGCAAATATAGTTTTCAAAATTCACCTCTGCAAAACCTTGTGTTCCAAATTTTTCTCCCTTCCCTTTCACTCTCTTCCATAGCCAGCAAACAATCTAATATAGGTTAAATGTACAATTCTTCTAAACATTTCCATCTTCATCATGCTGCACAAGAAAAATCAGATCAAAAGGTGAAAGGAAAAAAACCAAGCAAAGAACAAAAACAAAAAAGTGATGCTAGAATTTTTGCACATGTAGGTACTGTTCTTTCTTTAATAATCTCTTTGGGATATACATCCTATAGAAACACTGCTGGATCAAAGGCTATGCACAGCTTTTCAACCTTTTGGGTATAGTTCCAAATTGTTCTCCAGAATGGTTGGATCAGTTCACAGATCCACCAACAATGCACCAATGGAACCATTTGGAACCAATAATAGAACAAATAGCGTTCCAGCTTTTCTACTTCCCCTCCAACATTTATCATTATTTTTTCTTGTCATTTTAGTCAATCTGAGAGGTGAAGTGGTACCTTGGAGTTGTTTTAATTTGCATTTCTCTAATCAATAGTGCTTTATATGTTTTTTTATATGACTAGAAATGGTTTTAATTTCTTCACCTAACAATTGTCTTTTCATTCCTTTGACCATTTATTAATTGGAGAATGCCTTATAGCTTACAAATTTGAGTTAATTCTCCATATATTTTAGAAATGAGGCCTTTATCAGAAACAATGGCTATAAAAATGTCCCCCTAGCTTTCTCTTTCCCTTCTAACCTTGGCTACATTAAGTTTGTTTGTACAAAACTTTTTTAATTTAATTTAATTTAATATAATGAACATTATCCCTTTTGCATTTCATAATTTCCTTTAGTTCTTTTTTGACTATATATTCTTCCTTCTTTACAGATCTGAGGTAGACCATCCCTTATACTCCTCATTTGCTGATAGCACCTTTATGTCTAAATCATGAATACATTTTTATCTTATCTAGGTATAAGGTATTAGATGTTGGTCAATTCCTAGTTTCTGCTGTATTATTTTCCAGTATAACCAAAAATTTTTGTCAAACAGTGAGTTCTTATCTCAGAAGCTGGAGTCTTTGGGTATATCAGACACTAGATTACTGTAGTCATTACCTACGGGGTCTTGTGAACCTAACTTATTCCACTGATCAATTATTCCATTTCTTAGCTAATTCCAAATGGTTTTGATGATCATTGCTTTATAATATAGTTTTAGGTGCAATACAGCTAGGTCACCATCCTTTGAATTTTTTTTTTTTTTATTAATTCCCTTGGAATTCTTGACCTTTTATTCTTCTAGTTGAATTTTGTTATTTTTTTTTTTCTAGTTCTATAATGTAATTTTCTGGCAGTTTGATTGGTATGGCACTGAATAAGTGGATTAGAATCATTGTGTTCTTATATGGTTGGGATTGTTTTGGAAACAATTTAGGTGGGGTAGCCATATGGCATAACAGCTAGAGCAGGAGGACCTGAGTTCAAATTTGAACTTATACACTTAACACTTACTGGCTGTGTGACCCTGGGCAATTCACTTAACTCCAATTGCCTTGCAAAAATAAGATAAAATATTGGTCAATGGAAACAACCTAGGCCTTTGAAGAAGACTGGATGCAAGTATTATCAGGTACCCTCTAAAAAACAAAAATTGAGAACATGCAGCAAATAAAACAAATTCTTGGCTCATGTACACTTAGCAGAAAGTGCTGTGATTTAGGATACCATAGGATACTTCTTTGCTGTTCCCCAATCTTGGAATTCTATCTCCTCTTTCTCTTTGTTTTGGCTGTCTCCAATTGACTAGAATTACCTCTTTCCTCATCTCTGCCTCTTAAAATCTCTAGCTTCCTTCATCAATCAACCAATCAATAAGCTTTTATTAAGCAACTTCTATCTTTTATTCCAACCTTCTCATTTTACCGATGAGGGAAGGATCCCAGAGAGGTTATGATATACCCAGTTGTGGTATGGCTCTTTCCAGCTCTGCCATTATGTTTTGTGTTCTAAGGTGGCTTTTAGCTCTAATATTCCCCAGACTTTGTTCTGTGGAGCCTTCTAGCTCTGACATTTTCTATCACTATCCTCTCTCTCTCTCTAACCATCTCCCTTTCAAAAGGGGCGATTAACTTGTCCCTTATACACTCCTACTTAGTAATTCATATGTGAAAACTCCCACCATCTAAAACTTGGCAGGGAACAGTAATTATTTAAAATACATTAAAAATACCATTTAACTTTTTATTAGAGTTCAGCCTCCTCCACTTTCCAACTCCTCCCATTTCACTCCCTGTATCCCCCAAGAGATACAATTTTGGATACTTTTTTGGGTACGAATCTTGCTTTAAAAACCAGAGGTATAATTTAAATCAAGTTTTTAATACTAGTCTATTTGATATAGGACTTATAAAACTGGTTATAAACAGGTAGTAGCATAAGGAGAAACCTAAGATTACTGCTCAATTTCTTTCATAAAGTATTATATAGAGTTCTTAGATTCAAATAGACATCTCATTCTCCCCCACATTCTCAGCCAAGTAATTGACCTTGGGAAGAAACAACTTAAATATATATATAGATCTATACATCTATATTTATATATCAGTTAGATACTTATGAGATTAGTGGAAAGTTAATAGACTGATGTAGTCAACAACACAGTTGTTGGAGGTTGATGATCTAAATTTGGTCTTCCTGTTAAACTTCTTTTCCTTGTACTCATATCAGAGAATCCTTCAGTCAAAATTATTCCTCTTGTCAAACCTATTTTATGATCTTAATATATGCAAAGTAGACATTTTGTTGAAAAATGCTTTAAAATTACGTTTTGCTCTGCTGATTCAAATGTTTTAAATAGTCTACAAAGTCTAAAAAGCTTGAATTCTCTGTACCTTTTAGTCAGTTACATAGTTCTAAAGATGTTGTCTATTTTAGAATGTAATTTGTGAAAGTCTGCCTATTTTTTTCCTCTTTTTTTTCTAATGGATGCTCTTCATAAACATATATACAAACACACACACTATATATATGTACCCCCCCATATATATATATATATATATATATATATATATATATATAAATGTATGTATTTTTTGTAAAGAAAAGAAAGTGGCCATGTGGGTTAGTTATTAATATCATCTTAAATGTCTTTTTAGCAATAACATCTGTCACTTTTCTTATTTAATCTTTTTATCAGCTATCTTTATCTCTCAATATCTTAATTGTCACCTTTAGCATAAACCTCTTCCATGAATAAATAGCCAGTTTCAGTAACTCTTTTACATCTTCTTTAACTGTATTTTTATTTCATCATTTAGCACAATAGGACTTTTGTCAAATTAGATGCCAAATGTAACATAGAAATCCTAACAGATCTTTTTCATTGTTCAATATTGTGTTGTCCACCTTTAAGGCATATCCTTAAATATTCTAAAAAATATCTTCGCTTAATTAGGTTTCTTCAGATTTCATTAAAAACTCTTTCCTCCAATTTCTCACTGTTTTATAAGGTGATGTTATTTATAACATTCTATAATCCTCTCTGCTGACATTTGGTTGGAGGAATGAATTTTGTTGTTTTCAAATTTGTTTTCTTTGTTGTATCATTTGGTATACACTGGTCAATCTTCTGTAGGAAATGAATGGTCACAAATTGGTTCATTACCTTATAATTTTCCAGTTTTTTAGCCCTAATAGCTTATTTTAATGTTAGAATGGTGTTGTTTTAATTTTCTGTGATAGCTCATTTTTATTGATTATTCTCATTTGACTTTGGTTTTGATCTTTGTTCTAATAATACAGTGGACTGACTGTACTGAGAAAATTACTCATAAATGACTCCTACATTGGTAACTAGTTGCTTCCTACATATTAAGATATAGTCAGTTTAATTTTTTTTATGATGCTACTTAATACTTGTCATATCTGCTGACTTGCTTAGAAAGTATTCCTAATATGTAGGCATGAAAATTATGTATCTAGAAGATTTTGTCTTTTATTTCTTGAATTCAAATCATATTTCTCAACATTTTCACCTTCTTTCTTTTACCCAACATTTTCATTGATGTATTATTGATCTAAATATTAAAATCTTTGTTGATCATATTTCAGATGTCTTAAGTTCCTTAGAATAGAATTTCTGAACTTCCTCAGCTTCTGCAACAGATGTTAGCCATGAGCTGTAATTATTTTCATTGCTTTTTTTCATAGTTATCATTGAGATGTATTCCCATGAAATAGTGTTTAATATTTACACAAAAGTATTTATAGCTGATCTATTTATATAATCAAAAGATTTAAAACAACCTCTGCCTAAAAATTGGACAGTGGATGAACAAATTAATGATGGCATGACATAATGGATAGAGAACTGGTTTCAGAGATATAAAGACCTAGATTTCAAACTTGTCTCTGACATATATTTGTGTGACCCTAGATAATTTACTTAACTTTTCGGTATCCCAATGACTCTATAATTATAATTATTTACTTTGGTAGAGGTATTTTCCTCACCTTGAAGACCCCTGAGTCAATAAAACCATAAATACAGACAAAAAAATATAGTTGAACATTGTGGTGTCACAAAAAGTAAAAACTATTAAAAGACCTACATAAGATAAAAATAACATGAACCTAAAGCTTTATATATACTGACTACAATTATTTTCGAAGAAAAGAAGAAAGAAGAAGAAAAATAAGGCCAAAGTTAACTAAACTTTGAACAGGTTTAGAAGGAGACTCTGATGAAAGACGTTTTCTTTGTTATTTTGTTAATCATTTGTTTCTGTCTAATCAAAGGCTAAGCGTTTGGAGTTAAGAATCTGTTCCTTCTTTGGTATATTTCTGTTGACAATCATAATATATAATGTATTTTTAAAAAATCAATGTTTGGTATTGTCTTTGGGTGTACTATAGAAGTAACTTCGTCTCCCCTCTCCCCCCTTATAATTTGTTTATTAGAGAAGATCCTATGACCCATCCATCCATCTAGTTGCAATTCTCTTGAACCTTCTGGTTTCATTTATAAGCAAGAATATCAATAATGAAAAAGGTTTAGTAATAGGCATTCCTTTATCTTTTTTGTTTCTTCAGGCCTTAGCATAATGCCTAGTTTTTACAAGGTGAATAATAAATGTTTGGTGAGTGATCAGTTCGTATATTCTGATCATAGGACAAAGAACTCACATTTAGAGTGCCAACAGTTGAGTAGGCTTTTATAGATATATTAAAAACTATGAATCTCATGCCTCCTTTTCCACCACACTGATTGTAGAATTGGAAGGAGAAAATATAGGTTTGGGGGTGTGATTCAATAGAAGCATTAGGTCACTACTCAGAGCAAGTAGTGGACTTGCAATCAGGAGATCTGGGTTTCCTGTACTATGTGGTACTATGCCTTTTAGACTCTAGTCCGCCAGAAACAATTTTAAAAATTAATTTGATGTTACTCTAAATCCAAGAACTTCCAGCCTATAGAGAGAAATGTCCAAACTGATATATAGTTTACTCTTTTCTCCATGCCATAGAATGTCTCTTTGCTCAAAGACCATTTGACATTTTTTGGAATCTCAAGTAAAGGAAAACTCACAGCAAGTTAAAAACAGTTTTAGTTAGCATTCTGGCATGTTTTTCTATGGAAATTCCTGGGATTTTACTCAGTTCTTCCCTTGATCATTCCACTTAAAGAGACTCAAGGAACTTTTTCACTGGAAATAAATGGAAAAGGGAACACAGTTCTTAGGTGAGTTATAGAGTCATTCTTTTCAGGGAATGGGGAAAGCAATGGCTATCTTAACTATCCAAGAGATTATGTTGTTGTTGTTCTTTTGTTTTATACTTAGTTATGATGCAAAATTCATTTTTCTGAGACATTAGGTTTTTGTTCTTGGCTATCTACATGCCTTCCTAAGGGGAAACATTTGGAGAATATTTTAGTTTAGAGATACATTTATTTCTTATTTTCAGTTGAACCAAAAAGAATTTTTTTTAATATTCTTGCACATAGCTGTGTAAATGTGAGAAAGTTTCTTCACCTCACTGACATTTAATTTCTTCATCAATAAAATGGACATAAGAATTCCTTCCCCATAAGACTCAAAGAAAATCAAATTAATGACAGAATGTTGTTAAATTATAGAATATCGCCATTCTCAACCAATCATGCTTGGAATTTTGATATTATCCTTGACTCCATATTTTTGGTCACATCATAGTCAATTCAATCAGTTACCAAATTTTGTAATTTGCTTTCACTTTTCTTGTATATGTTCCCTTCTCTCTATTCACATAGCTTTTATTCCAGTTCAAGATTTTATTTTTACTCTAGTTCATCACCTCTTGCTTGGACCATTGCAATAGACTTCTAGTTGGATTCCTTGCTTGAAGGTTCTCTCCATTTGAACTGATTCTTCACTCAGCTGCTAGAATGACTTTCCTGAAGCACGGTCTGACCATGTCACTGGCAATTATGTCTTCTTCCCCACTCAGTAAATGCCAATGGCTCCCTATGACTCTAAGGATCAATTATAAAGTCCTTTATTTGATATTGAAATTTTCACAACTTGGTCCTTTCTTGCCTTTCTAATTTTCTTATATATTATCCATTCCTATATATTGGCTTATTTATTATTCCTCATATATGTCATTTCTCAGCTCTGACCCTCATACATAGTATGTATGCTCTGGGCCTCCTGTTTCTTAGAATCTCTAATTTTCTAATAAGTTTAAATATCTTCTGCAGAAGGTCTTTCTGAGTTTTTCCTTTTCTAAAATTTATCTTTTACTCTGTATGCAACTTCTATGTGTCTAATTATTGATGTGTTGTCTTTCCATTGGAGATCCTTTAAAGGAAAGAATTGCTTTTACCTTTCTTTGTATCCCTAGAACTTAGCACAGTGCCTGCCATGTGGTAAGCTCTCAATAAATATATGTTGATTGGTTGATTGAGAGAACTTCAGAAGTCAGCTGACTCATCCCTTACCTGTATGAATCTTCTGAGCAGCAATCATTTCCAGTAAGTGGTCATCCATTCTCCTTTTAAAGTCATCTAGTGATAGAGATCACTACATCCAGTGATAGCCTATTCAATTGTTAGCTGTAATTGTTCAGAAAAATCTTCCTTTTATGAAGCTGAAATCCATCTCCCTGCAATTTCCCCCTATTGAACTATGCTTTACCTAAATATGTCTCACTCTTTGTACTCAGCGTAGTGGTCCATGTGTAGTAAGTGCCTAATATTTATTGAACTACTTTGAATTGTTTCCAGTTCTACTTTTGGGTGATAACTAGAGGTCTAATTCTTTTCCAAGCCAGCCCTTTAGATATTTGGATACAATGAACACCCAAGTCAAACCTAAGTCTTTTTCTTTTTTATGTTTAACTGTTTCTCTTGCTTTAAATAGTCCTCATATATCACAGTTTCCAAGCTATTACAATTATGATTACAAAATTACAATATCAAAATATCATCCACCGTCCAGTTTGAAATACTCCCAAAGTAACCATTTTTATATTGATAAAGCACTAAATAAATTTATCTAGAAAGAAGCATTGGCTTTAGATTCCTACGACTTGAGTTCATACTCCATCTCTGACATATAGTCACTATATGACTTTTTTTGGACAAGTAACTTACCTTCCCTGGTGAACTAGAAAACCTTTGAGATCCTTTCCAGCTTTAAATCAATGATCCTATGGATTCAAATGTGAATTAATAGTATAATATTTGGTGTAAAGTTCAAAGGTTCTGAACTTGAAGTCAGAAAAGACCTGGGTTGGAATTATGTCTCTGACTCTTCCTACCTATGTAATAATGGGCAAGTCACTGAACCTTAGTTTCCTTATCTCTAAAATGGGAATAATAACACTGTACGATCTATGTCATTTGGTTATTGTGAAAATAATTCATATACAGTAGTGTACATTTCTTAAAGCACTATATAAATGTCAGCTATTACAATTATTTGAATTTGAAGAATCCATTGTTGAGACATTGATCATGAAAAAAGCATTTTGATTTGGTAAAGAAAAACCTGACCTTAAAGACTGTGCTGCAACCTTTCAGAAGACTATATGTCTCTTGTGTGCTTATAATGTTTAATTTGCCAATGAAGTGTCTCCCATCTATATAGCTAAATTCTTCAAGGTTCTTTAAAAAATCTAATAATAGAAATAGCTTTTGTTCTTTAGTGGAATAGGCAGCAGGGAAGAATAATAGGAAACGTAGATTGTAAGAAGTAATTCCATTGCAGTTCTATTATAGGATGATCTCACTTTATGCATTAAATGTTTTTCTAAATAGTTATATGTAAGGAGAACATTTGTGTTTTGAATCATTTTCCCATTGCCATTTATTATTTGTAAAATGGGAAAGGTAATATTGCAGCAGACTACTATTAAAAGATATTTATGAAACACCTACTATATACTAAACCCTGTGCTAAGGGCTGGGAGAGAGAAACATAGTCTGCACTCAAGGAACTCATATTTTAATGGGAAGATAAGATCTATATGTAGATATAAACAAGGTATTTTTATATATAAAAAGATGATATATAGCTATATCTACTTTCTCTTTATGTCTCCCTCTCCATTTGTCTGTCTTGTTTATCTGCCTATCTATATATCTGTTTGCTTTTTTATCATCTATCTATATCTATTTATCTATCTATCTATCTATCTATCTGTCTAGTAGATGGGATATTAGAATTACTTCATAAACTTGCCATAAGGAAAGAACTTTGTGAATCACAAAGTTCTATGGAAATGTGTCATTTATATGATTATTTCTGAAATGTTTCCCAATAGGGTTTTGGTTTCCTCTTCTGTTCAAATGAAAGGATTGGAATTAGTTCACTACTAAGATTCCTTCTAACACTGATATTCTATGATCTGAGATCTCTTTCTCAGTTCATATATTATCTAAACCCTTGAAAAGAATTTGTCCATCATACATAATAAAAATCCCTCTTAAAACTCCCAATAGCCACATTGAGAAGCAATTTCCCTATGTAAATGTTTAGTCTACTGGCACTTAATTCTCTTACATGATTTTCTGAAAGCAATAATTTATGCCTCTTAACTGTCTTCTGTTGCCCCAGTTCACATACGTGAGCCTTTCTTCTTCTGGCTCTTTGTATGTTACTGCACACTTGAACATTAACTGTGCTCTTCTTCATTCACTAAGCATCTACTATGTGACTATGTTCCAAAAACCACGAGGGAGACCAAGAAGAACAAGACTTCATTTTTTGTACATCAATTGCCAACTAAATTATAATTTTTAGGGAAAGAGCTAAGATAAGAATTCTAAAGCTAGAAAGGACCTCCTTTGCCATCCAGAACCATCTGTTTACTTTATAAAGGAAAAACTCCTTATAGATAGTATTTTGCCAAAGGTCATTCAAGTATTAGGTGTTAAGAGATCAGATATGAATTAAGGTAGACTGACAGTAGACCTCCATACTTCCCATTCTACCATATTCTCTCACCTACATCTTGTTATTTTTTTAAAGACTGTCTAAAAAAATAAAAAAAAAATAAAAAAGACTGTCTAGCACTGGTCTGGAAGAGAATATCAATAGCACAAACTTTTACCAAATGAATGAAGCACTTAAGTGCTTACTCTATGCAAAAAATCAGGGTAACACAAACAGAAATAGAAAACAGTCCCTATCATCAAGGAGCTCTGACTAAAACATTAACTTCACAAGTACAATATGGAGGAAGTACAAGACATTTTTCTGAAAACTATTTGGATACTAAGCTTAATAAAAATCAGCAGGTAAACATCCTAGAAAGTAACATGGTCTTAGGCTGCATCCAGAGGAAGGTGATACATACTCTAACTACTCTTCGTAAATGACATCAAGGATGTACAGGAAAATATTTAATAATCAGCTTGCTGAGCCCTTCTCAAAATGGAAGCTTTAGGAGAAACTCACCGAGTGAATTAGTCCTACATGGACTTATAAGATGCCCAAGGCTGCATTTATCAGATTCTAAAAATTCCCATCAGAAAAGTTGTAATGTGGTAGAAATTAAAATTCCATAAATATTAAAGACCTATTTGATACTTAAAAAGCATCTTTTGTGTGTTTCTTCCTGGGGAAGGTAAAAAACTTAGATAAAACATAGTTTTTGCCCTCATGGAGCTTACTTAACTCAAACCAAGACTTTTATAATAAAAATAGCTATAAATAGGGGTACGAATGAAACAAGGTCCTATAGAAAAATTGGCACTTGCTAGCAACTTCCTGACAAAAGAGGTACAGAATGGGATACCTATCTATTTTGGGACATGGCCATTGTGGTAAGATGTTTTGCTTGATTCATTGTTAGGAGAATTTTCTTTTTCCCTTTTTTTCTTTAGTTGGGGGTAAGTCGGAAGGAAATAAATACTTCTTAATTGAAAAAAAGTAAAATAAAAGTTATATAAAAAGGATGATTTATAGTAACAGGAAATGAAAATACTTTTTGGAGTAGTATTTGGATTGTGAAGGAACTACAGAAACTGAAGAGGTAGAGCTTGATAGGGGAGAAATGAAGCTGGTAGGGGAGGGCAGGGAGAAAAATATTCTTGGGCTAGGGAGCCTTGGGATCAGAAAAGTGGAGATGAAAAGCATAGGGCATATTCAGGGTCAGGCGACTGAAAAGGTCAGTTTGGAAAGAACCCTGGACTTGGTATAAGGAAACCCCAGTTCTAATAGTCAACTCTGCCAAATTGCTGTGTGACCTTAAGCAAGATACTTTAGATTGCTGATCCTCAGTTTACTTTCTCTGTAAAATGAGAATAATAACTCTTGCCCTGCTCACCTCACAGAACTGTTGAAGGAAACAGATAATGTGTGTGACAGCGCTTTTTACACAAGCTACTCTATGAATATATTCCCCCTGAATGAGATCTTTGGTTTCCTTTTTGAAAATCTGGGCAGGTTCCTCCCGCAATTTTATGATTCGTTGACTCCTTGACAAATAACAAGAAAACGACAAGTATATTACATGCTTAATTAGAAAGAAAATTATCCTAATGAGTCCTTGTGGGCCTGTTTGTAATTTTCTTAAAGATGATGCAATTGCATCTAATGTCTACACCACCCAGGAATGCTTCCACCTTGTTGGCTTGTTGGAGAATGAGCTTTGGAAACTACAAAGAATTAGTTATAGGACAGTGAGAAAGCCATCCTTGCAAGCTTGAGACCAAGTCCCTAAATCCAGGAGCATGTCTCATGTGCTCCTTGGTTTTTTCATCCAGAAAATGGACATAATATAGACTGTGAGCTCCTTGAAAGCAGGGATCATTTCTTTCCTTTCCTTGTGTTCCCAGCACTGTGCCCAACACATAGTAGAAGCTGAATAATTGTTCACAGAGCTGTTGGATAGCAGATAACATAAATGTAGTGATAGTGAACCCCCTATGTAATGTAAGGCTCCATGTGTGATGAGGATCATATCTCTCTGTGGCTCAAAAAGAAGCAGAATAGATATTTCTCATCTCTTCCTCCCATCCTTCTTTAAGGAGACTCTTAGTCCTACCAGGAGGGGAAGTGGGAATTGGGGTCAGAAACCACTCTGCTCTCCTGAGAGAGAAGGGTACTGGACTACTCTGTTCCCTTAAATATTCTTCATCTAGATGTTATGACTGGTTTTGAGACAACTTTTGATTACTTTATCATTTTGGGGGGTAAGATGACTCCAAAGTCTATACACAAGGCTTGACTCCTTTCTCATGAAATTCTAGCTCCACAATGAACACATATATTGAATTGCAAAGAAAATCCATTTATCCAAATCAGAGCAAAAGAGAAAATAGAGACAGTGAATATAGGAGAATATGTATCAGACAATATAAAGTGAAGGAGCTCTTCCACTGGGAATGAGATAGCTTGGCTCAGTCAAGACAGAAGGTCCTGGATCTCACTCAAGAGGAAACTCCCCTGAATCTCTTGAGGCGCAAACTGGGAAGAGGGACACAATGGAGATGCTGCAGCGGACATGGCCTCTTCCATCTGCTTTCTTGAAGCTGGAAGCCATAATCCTCCCGAGTGGCTCTCAGCTTGTTGCTGTTAGGAGCCTGGCACCCTCAAGCACCCAAGGGGGACTGGCTCTGAAGAATACTAAGGGGAAACCTGCAAAGGCTGGAGATCCTTCCTCTTGGTACACTCTACTGCATCCCTCCTGGAGGGTAGGCCATTCATCTGTCTCATTAGCAGAGTCCCATTCCAACAGGCCTGGGCACAAGGGTACCCATACAAAATGTGGGTTATTAGTATTGTTATAGAAATGTGAGTGATTATACAAGACCAGCTCATTAGACAATGCAGTCCATTTTTGGCTTGGGCTACTAATTGTGAACCTTTCAAAGCTCAGCTGAAATACTACCTCCTTTGGGTGGCCTTTTCCCACCCCACCCTCCCAGTTACCTTATATGTATTTCGCGTATTTAAGAGGCAGCTCAGTGGCAAGTGCATGGAGAGCTAGACTTGGAATCCAGAGGATCTAAGTTCAAGTACAGTCTCCAACACTTACTAGCTGTCTAAATCACTTTAACCTTATTTGCCTCAATATCCTCAATTATATAAAGAAGACCCTGGAAAATGAAATGGTAAACTACTTCAGTATCTTTGCCAAGAAAATCCCATAAAAATGGGGCCATGAAGAGTTTTATATATACACACACACATATATATATAAAAGTCATATATAAATAAGTATTATATATTATAAATAACTTAATAACAACAATTCCCTATATTTACTAGAAATATTATAGGTATATTCCCTATTTTCTGATATAGAAGTATGATTGAGGACAGGAACTGTTTCATTTTTGTTTTTGTGTTCTGGGTCCAGCACAGTAGGTATTTAAAAATTTTTTTTTTTCCTGAGGCATTTGGTGTTAAGTGACTTGTCCAGGGGCATGCAGCTAGGAAGTGTTAGTGTCTGAGGCCTTATTTGAACTCAGGTCCTCCTGACTTCAGAGGTATTTTCAATAAAAGCTTTTTAACTGATCGACAAACATATTGTATGTTTGAGTAAGGATCATAAAAGATCTGGACAAGCTGAATAAAGCACTGGGCTAGTTAAAATTAGCTAAAATTTATTGGAAATAAATGGAGTCTTCTACTTGGACTAAAAAACATTAACTTCACAAGTACAATATGGAGGAAGTACAAGACATTTTTCTGAAAACTATTTGGATCCTAAGCTTAATAAGAATCAGCAGGTAAACACCCTAGAAAGTAACATGGTCTTAGGCTGCATCCAGAGGAAGGTGACACATACTCTAACTACTCTTGATAAATGGCATCAAAGATGTACAGGAAAATGTTTAATAATCAGCTTGCTGAAAATAAATGTATAAAATACACCTTTAGGTTTAGTATTCTCTATTCACCTTTCCCTTATCACCTTTTTAAAGTCTGGAAAACCAACAGATAATAAACCGAGCCCTTGTTTGTAGCATTTGCTGATTTCCAAGGGGTAAATGTCCACAACGAGATTTTAACAATTGGCTTTCACACAATCTGGCTCCATCTTTCTGCATTCAGTTCCGTGCCCAGTGCCACATTTAAGGAAGAATATAATGGAAAAGGCCCAAGGGAGACTGCCCAGAATGTCAAACAACATCAAAGTTATACCATTTGACCTGTCGAAGACTTTGGGGATCCTTAGCTTAGAAAAATTTAGGGAGATGTGAGAAATGTTTTTAAAAATTTGAAAGGTGTGTTCTGATTGACTCAAGAATGCAGGAACTAGAAGTATTATAAAATGAAATTTGGGACAAGAAAGGTGTAAGTGGAAAGGAAAGTTGTTATGAAACAGATTTAAAATTAAACAATGTAAAAAATAGCTAGCATTTATATAGAATCTTAAGGTTTCCAAATTGCTTTACAAATATGATTTGAGTTGATCTATACAACAACTCTGGGAGGTAGATAATATTATTATTCTCATTTTACAGATCAGGAAATAGAGGCAGACACAGATTAGCAGACTAGTCCAAGCGTTTACCCAGCTAGTAAATGTGTGATCTCTGATTTGAATTGAGACCAAAAGTTCTCTCCATTATGCCTTGGATCAAAGCATTGTATTTTCACCTTTTTAATTGTTTTTTTTCTTTCCTGTGTCTTTTTTTCCCTCTTTTTGGTCTGATTTTTCTTGCACATGACAAATGTGGAAATATGTTTAAAAGGATTGCACATATTTAAATTTTAAATTTAAATTTTTAAATCAGACTGCTTTCTGTCTTGGGGAGAAGAGTGGTAAAGGAGGGAGAGAGAAAAATTTGGAATATAAAGTTTTGCAAGGGTGAATGTTGAAAATTATCTTTGCATATAAATTAAAAGCTATTATTAAAAAAATAATAAAAAAATAAAAAGCTATTATTTAAAAAAAAATAAAAGAAAGTAATGAGTTTTAGAAGCATCCAGGCAAAGACTAGATGATCATTCTCAAGTTATGTTGTTGAGGAGATTCTTGTTACAATCCAAGATTCTGTGATCTCTTCTAGCCTCAATTTCCTCATTAGCCAAAGTTGAATTAATGATATTTTTACTATTGACTTATGAAGCTGATGAGGAAAGTGCTTTGTCTACTTTAAAATTCTATTGAATGCTACTCTTTACTGTAGGTTTAGATTGAGGAAATTCACTGACTTGGAGGATAAAATGGTGCCTTTGAAGCTAGGAGACCTTGGGCTAAAGTCCTGCCTCTGACCCACACTAGTTCTAAGATTGAGGACAAGTAATTTAACCTCCTAGTATTTTAGAAAGCTCTCCAAGACCGGAAATTGCAGAGAAGGTACTGATCTGCCCTGATAGAATTTGCTCACCCAGGAGATCCCTAAGCTAATAAATATTACAGGTCTTGTTCTTCATTTCCCTCCCAGTTCCTTATCTCCAAACATGGCTTATCCTTTCATTCTCTGAGCATTTTCTCACATTGTTTCCTGATCTGGAACCTCTCTCACTTCCTGTTTCACTCATCTCTTTGCCTTTCTAAAAGCATTCTTCTGGCCTGATGCAAATACCCACCTCCTGCAGGGAGCTTTCCTTGACCATCCTGGACCACCATGATATCTTCTTCCTCCAAAATTCCATAGTTCTTACTGTCTGAGCCTTTTGTAATCATGTTGTGTAGCCTGCTGTGTCTAAAGGTACTTTTGGGTGGCTTCCCATTTCTTTGTTATAAATTTGTTGTGTCATTCAGTTGTGTCTGCCTTTTTGTGACCCCTTTGGGCTTTTCTTGGCAAAGATACTGGATCCAGATAGGTACAGTTATATGCAAAGTAATTTTGAGGGTAAAGGCACTAGCCTCAGAACATAAAATTGTAGAGATGGAAAAGTCCTTGGAGACCATTTATTTAACCTACTATGCCCACATCATTTTTATAAAGGAGAGTCTGAAACAGAGAAATTAAGGACATTTTCCCAAAGTTAAGATAAGTTAGTGATGGAGCCAATACTTAAACTCAGAATTTCTTAATTCTGGAAGTTTTTTTCTACCTCACTGCACTGCTTTTTCTAAAATTGAGAACTTGATAGCAAGATTACTCAATTCTCTGCCAATTGTATGATTTCTATTTTCAGTATTTATGTAATATTACAACTATAGAAGATATAGAATTCTGGATGATTAAATATCAAACAAATCAAAATTCATCAACAGTTGACAAGTAAATTACCAGGTACGCATGAAACCTTCATTTAGAAGGAGATGGTAGATGTTCCTTACAGTAAAAACCTATATTTGAGGAAACTCTTCAAAGATGCTCCTATCTTGCAAATGCATTGTCTACCAGTTTTACTTGAATAAATCAACCTTGTCCCTGAGGCTGGCTTTCTCTGAACTGGAAAATTTGAAATTATCTTAGCAATGATGTTCAGAGAGGGAGGTTGATTGTCCCCTTGCAAAAAGGGGAATCATCTGAACCATTCCAAATGGCTATTACTATTTGTAATATTACTATTTAAACTCTAAGGGGTAGTGTCTAAAATCACACAATGTCAGAGCTGCAAAGTAAGCTAAAATATAAAACTTGAATACTACCAGAGACTCTTAGCCTAAATCTATCATTGTCCAGATGAGGAAATGGAGATTCAGAGATTGAAAATAAGTTTAACAAGATCACAAAGCAAGTTAGTGGCAGAGCTAGGATTGAGAACCAGTTGTTCTGATTTCTGGTACATAACCATTCAAACCAAAAGATTATGCATAATCATATTCATAATGACAGAATTTACCTCGTGTTTTCAGCTTTTGAATATGTTTTACTAACATTTTCTCATTTTATCCTCACAATATCCCTGAGAGGTAGTTAGATACTAATATTCTCCCAGTTTTATGGATCAAAAAACCAAGGCAGGTATATTCACCTAATTTGGTATTTGAGGTTAATTCTGAATTCAGAGCTTCCTGATTCTATGTTCAGCATCTCTATATCCTTATTTGTATCTGTATCTGTATCTACATCTCTATTCATATATCTTATAGGTACGTCTTATAGGTATTTAGCTATTTACATGTTGTTTCTGCGATTAAAATGCATGCACTTAAGGTCAGGGACTGTTTATGCCTTTCTTAATAGCTCCAGCATTTAGCACAATTCCTGGTACACAGTAAACAGCTACTGCTTGCTTATTGATTGGTAAAGATTAGTGCATTATTGCTTCTTGGAATTTGACTCCAGGATTTAGATCTGCAAAAGATAATAGAGATAATCTAGTTCAGGGATTAAGAAACTAAATTAGGGTTAATCTGACAGCTTTTTTGTTTGGTTTCTTTTTTTACATTGTAAAATACAATAAAATTTTATTTAAACATATAAAAACAATTCTTAGTTTGACCTTCATTTTAGAGAAAAATGGGACTCAGAGAGATTAGCTGGAATTTCAATTTTTTTTTTTTTTTTTTTTTTTTTGGTACTAGATCTTTAGTCTGGTGAAACTCCAGTAGAGACATTTCAGGGATTAAGCAGGTTAAACATAAACAAAAATGTGGACACATTAGGGAAGAGACAGCCTTATAAATGTGCTAGGAGAATGTGTTGCCTAAGAAATTAGAGGAGGGAAGGAATCCTAGAAGAAAATAAATAACATTTTTGGTTGTCTATATGTTTGAACATTGTCTATATGTTTATCCAACATTATAAAAACAGGAAACAGAAAAGTACAACAGAAGGTTAATGTAAAGAGGTAGATGAACCTTTCAAAAAGTTCTGCATAACTGGGAAGCAGCAGGTCCAGAAAAAACCTGGTGGCACATGAATTACTAGTGAAACACTTGAGCAACTTTCTCTCTGAGCCAAACCTCATCCCATATTTCTTAACAGAAGGCATCACATACTTATTATCAAGAGATGTGAGCACCACCAGTCCTTCTAAATATAGATTAGTTACATGTTTATATACATTATCCTAAAGCAGTCACAACTTAAACTATCTAAAAAGAAAAATTATAAACAATAATATAGTAAATCAACTGATAATCCCCCCACCCAAAAAAGGGAAAAAAAACATAAAGAAAAAAAAATGTCAAAAAAATCCCAGGGATATAGAGAGAAATTGCTAATTTGTTGCTTATTAAACAAGTCACTAAAAATGCTGTACATACTGCTTTTATTGATTATTGCTAATCCCTGGACTTAGTTTCATACATGGCTTAATCATATACTTTGAATATGTAAAATAAATATGGAAAACTATTCTCTATTTAAAACTTGCCACAAATACAGCAATTGATATAAAAATGTGATAACTTCCAAAGCATAGTTTAAGCCTATTATTATTCTACTTCAGTATTGTCACTCTTGAATAGAATTGAGAAAAGTTTTCAAGTCTAAAAGAGAATGATATTAAAACAGTACTTAACATTTCAAAAGTTATTTTAGCTTTTTACCTTTTAAAATACCAATTCATTTTCATACTTCTTCCCATCCACTGAAAAGAAAGCAAAAAAAAAAAAAAAAAAAGGAAAAAAAAGAAGAAAAGAAAAAATATAAAACTCCTATATTATGTAAACATAGTCAAAACAAAATATATTTCGATATTTGTCTTGTTTAAAAATGAATTTCTTATTCTGTATATTAATTCATTATCTCTCTGTCATGAGATGGATTTCAGCTTTATCATTTCTTTGGAATAATGGTTGATTATGTAGAATATGTATACACACATACATATGGTATATATTTTAATGCATATACAGATATAATTATATATAATACAAAAATATTAATCATTTTATGTAAAAGATCAAATTATTTGGCTCCTCTGAAAAATATATTAAGTAGCTACTTCATCTTCTGGAAAGGTTATCAGTGATCTCAAAATAGAATTTATATTTGATGAATTTAAAAATTTTAATGTACACCAAAGAGAAATAGAGACTGAAGGTTTTGAATTTTAATCCAGAGGTAAAATAGAATAATAGATAAAATCTAGGAAGGATTCAACTGCCCTTTACAAGAAGGAGAATATAGGGAAAAATATCTAGGATCTTTGACCAACTTTCTATATCACAGCAACACTTACTGATAAATCTCCAGTTAACCTGTGATCTCTCCATGTTTGAGATAAGGATTCATGAAATATTTAGGTAGAAGAAGCAAGAAAAGTACATGACAGTATCTGTTACTAGGAAAGAAGTTGGGGGAAAAGCAAACATTTATATATTTTTTGGTTTTGTTCTTTTGATAACTTCCCTTAGTCCTTAAAGAGATGAGAACAGTGACTAGCTTTAGCCGAAGTCCTCTATTCCAAGATGCCTACCAAGGCCCAGTGTCCATCCTTTGCCCTATCCCCCTTATCTCTGGAGATTTGATCAACCACACTGTTACAATAATTATATATATATATATATATATATATATATATATATATATATATATATTTAAGAAAAATTAGCCATAGGGCAATATGACAGCTGTTAAGGCAACATAGTCCCCTCTTTGATTACTTTATGGAGCTTATGTTATATGGGAAAAATCAATATAGTATAATCACAATAACTCAGATCCCCCAGTTAGGAAGATTTCCAGCATTCAGAAAGAGATCTGCCCTAATTTGAATTTTTGTGCATTTCCTGCTGATGTAGGAAAAATGGTACAGAATTTCCTAGTGTTTGCCCATCCTTCTCCCCTTATCTATTCCTGCTGCTCTCTGTCCAGTATCTCAGAAAAAAAAAATCTTCCTTACTCACAAAGCACAGGGACACATCAGGCTACTGACAATTCATATTGATACAGGACTTTAAGTTTTTTATTTGAAACTGATATATTTATGCCTTGAGATTTACAAAGTGTTTGGCATCCCTTATTTCATTTGCTACTTACAAATATCCTATGAAATAAAAAATATATAAAATTTCTATTTTACAGTGGAAAAAAGTGAGACTTTAGTTTGATCAAAATCTCTTGACTTGACCCAGATCCAGAATTCTATCTTATCATAACTTTTAGTTTTTAATCTTTTGAGAGTTTTCAGTGACTGGGAAAAAGGCAGAACTGAAAACTTTCATTTAATGGAAAAGAAATGAGAAAGAGAAAAGGGAGTGTGAGTGACTATTAATGTTGCTTAATGAGAAATTTCTATTAACACCATTCCCAGTAGGGGCTTATGAGATTCCTCTTCCTGCTCAACAGGAGGTTAATCAGTTTTTGCAAACATCCCTCCAGGTCTCTCCTGGAGTGACCTGCAACAGGCTCAGGCCCACACAGGGAAAATGGGGAGATAGCTTTTTAAGGATTTTGGTCATTAAAGGCCAGGGTTAAGCTAAGGCCCCCTGTTGGATGCTGTTGTTAATTTAGGAGAATAGTTATAGTACCCTGACATTAATGGAGGAAGGGAAGGCCTGCTGGAAACTTCTATGAACTAAGAGAAAGGATATTCAAAAAACCCTTGGATTAAGGATTATGTATTTTGTGGGTTCCGTAGGTATTAGGCTATAAATATCTTATATATTGCTTTATATTAACAAAGTACTTTCATGCTCATAAACTCATTACATTCTAAGAAGTTAGGTTGGAATGGGGATTGAACTTGTGATGGCAATGGTAGAAGGAACCCCAGAATGAGAGAATTCCTTTATCAGTGCAACTGGTAGACTTAGAATATTATACATAACACAGGTATTGAGAGTCCTGTTTAAAATCACACAGCCAATATGTATCAGGGGAAAGACTTAAATCTAGGCCTTCTCAGTTCCAAGGCTGGTTAGATAGGTGTAATTAGACAGACAAGCATTAATATACTCATTTTGCCATTTATAACTCCAATTTTCATATCTCTTATCTGAACCTTATTTTCCTGACTTGTAAAATGGGAATAATAACTTGTAACTCTTCATCTTATAGGGTAATTATGAAGAAGTTTTGTAAACTTGATATGCTATAGAATTATGTCATTAGGGGAAATCATGTTATCATGGGCAGACTTGAAGAGGAAAAGAAGTCACCCATGGCAGCCTCAACTGAGAGTGAGAAAGGAAGGAAAGAAATGGGCTGCCCATAGTAAACCATTATTAGTCATTGCAGTATAGGTATAAAGCTTTCAATCTGTTGACAGTCACTTGCTATGTGACAGACATTGCGCTAAGCATGAGGGATAAAAATAAGAAATAAAAATAGTTCCTTATCTCAAGTACTTTCCATTCTAATGGATACACTACATTTTGAATGAATATTTGAAGGAAAAATCATTGCCCTCAAGGAGCTTCTATTCTATCAGGGGAAATAACATGTACATATATAAATATAAGGAAAAGGATTTCTCCTTCCCTCCATTTTAGTTGACAGTCACAGAAGGCCCAGAATATAATCACAAGGTGTTAATGAAGTATTAAATTAACTGCCTAACCTCTTCTGATGTGTGAATACCATTCTAATTAAATCAAGAAGAGAACAACACAATTGATTGAGGAATAAATTAGTTATATTTCTGGGGCTTTGAATAGCTAAGCTCTAGATACATTTTAGAAGTTAGAGAGCAGGCAAGATTGAAAGCAGGAAATAGTCCCGTGAAGAAGATTCTCGTGGGAGTGAAGATATAAATTTCTCTGGAAAACATACCAGTGGGGGCTCATAAGTTATGATATGAGGAATCTGGAATTCAAGATAGAAGGTGTTTTCTGGGGACTAAACCCTGGATTTAAGTGCAAAAAGGGGGATTTTTTAATGAATGAATACAAAGTATGTGTAAAGTAAATTCAAGGCAATTTGAATCCTCCCGTCAGCTATAGAGTAATGATGATGATAAAGAAAAGTCTCATGTAGAAGTTGGCCTATGAAAAATGTCTGTGGCAGCCCTTTTTGTATTGGCAAGGAACTGGAAACTGAGTGGATGCCCATCAGTTGGACAATGGCTGAATAAGTTATGGTTATGAATGTTATAAAATATTATTGTTCTATAAGAAATGATCAACAGGATGATTTCAGAGAAGCCTGGAGAGATTTACATGAACTGATGCTAAGTGAAGTGAGAAGAACCAGGAGAACATTATACACAGCAAAGATTACATAGTGATCAATTTTGATGGACTTGGATCTTTTCAACACTGAGGTGATTCAGACCAGTTCTAATAGACTTGTAATGGAGAAAGTTATCTGTATCCAGACAGAGGACTATGGGAACTGAATGTGTATCACACCATAGTATTTTCATCTTCTTTGTTGGTATTTTGCTTGATTTTTATTTTCTTTCTCATTTTTTTCATTTTTGATATGATTTTTCTTGTGCAGTGTGATATTTGTGGAAATATGTATAGAAGAATTACACATGTTTAACATATATTGGATTACTTGCCATCTAGGGGGAAGTAGGGGGAAGGGAGGGAGAAGAAATTTGAGACACTGTTTTTCCAAGGGTGAATTATCTTTTCATATATTTTTAAAATAAAAAGCTATTATTAAAAATAACAAAAAACAAATTTAAAAATAAGTTGGTATATGGACTGAATTTTGAAAGATACTAGAGATGCTAAGAGATATGATGACAAGGGAGTGTATTTTAGGTAGAGGAGACACCTTATACAAAATCACAAAGAAGCAGAACATAAATAGCGCATCTACTGGATAAGTATTGCAGTGAATAAAGTGTAGACCTGAAGTGAAGAAGAGTCATCTTCTTGAGTTCAAATCCAGCCTCAGATATTTCTAAGCTCTGTGACCTTAGACAAATCACTTAACCCTGTTTGCCTCAGTATTCTTTCTCTGTAAAATAAGCTGGAGAAAGAAAATGGCAAACAACTCCAGAATTTCTGCCAATAAAACCCCAAATGGGGTCATGAAGAATCAGACATGACTAAAAAATGGGTTAATGACAAAAATAGATAATCAAGAAAATCATAGGAAATCAAGCAGGATACTTTAGATGGATTGTAGAGTATGTGATTTGGGGAATATATAGTAAATAAGATTGAAAATGATTGAGAAAATTTTAATTCCATTACAGAAGAGTTTGTATTTTAATCTATAGGCTATAGGGAACTATTGCTTTTATGGAGCAGGGAAGAGACCTATTCAGACTTCTACTCTAAGAAGAATCATTTATTAAGCACCTACTATGCACTATACTAAGTGAGGGAGTGCAAAAAGAATGAATGAATTAATCCCTATTTGCATTCTCTTTGAGTAGTTGTGCAGGAAGTTTGGAGGGAAGAGAGACTGGATGCAGAGACATCCTTACCTAGTCTAAGGGAGAGGTAACAGGGACCTGTGAATGGAGAAAAGTGGGGAAATGTAATACACGGCTTGAAAATAGAAATGAGTGAATTTAGTGACTGTGGGGTAAGGACCAGTAGGGAACTGAGGATCATTCAGGTTGTAAACTAGAAGGATGGTACCTTTGTTGGACACAAGGAAGTCAGGAAGCATAGTGAATATGGGGAGAAGGTGATGAAAATGAATTCTATTTGTGCAATGTTGAATTGAGATACCTATAGGGCATCCAGTTGGAAATATCCAATGTAGACATGAAAGTTAGTTGAAGAGCTGTCGTGTTCAAGGAAGATCAGACAATTTGTGCTTGACATCTTTACATTTCTTCTCATATTTCTCACCTAACGATTCCCTTACACTACTATATAAGGTCATTGTGAGGATCAAATGAGATAACATATGTAACTTTAAAGCTCTATATAAATGTTAGCCATTATTCTAGGGGGGGTAAATAGGGTGATTCTGCACATGGATGCTCTGTCCTTGGAAGCTGTTCTTATTCTCACCTGCCTCCCTGAGTTGCTGCTACACAATCATTTAGTTAGAGCAGCTTAAGGGTCACTGTAAACCTGGAAGCAAATCCCCTTGTAACTAGAGCCTCAGATGGGCTCTGACTTCCCTCACTGTGTCCTAGCCTTTTCTCTAAGGGACACATGCTAAAAAAATAGAGAAGTTTGGACAAGAGGCATCTCAGAGCTAAGTCGAATTCTGCAAAATCTAGAAATCAAGACTTCCTTCCAGATCTTCCTTTATTTTTCTTTTCCCAGGTCCCTCTAAACAGACTTTACCTCTAAGTTCTTGTTGATGCCCAAGTTCTGTTGCCATGATATATTATATATTTATTTATTTATGGGTCCCCTGAGATGTTATTGGTTGTTGTGACAATGAAATCAATAATCGATAGTATTTCTGGAGGAAATTTTAGCAGGTGAAGAAAGCTGACTGTATACTCCCATTTCCCTGCTCAATAAACCCTTTTCCCCTCTATCTCTTTAGTTTCTCCCCAGGAAGTGCTGGTGCATCCTCAAGTTTGTGAAGAGGTATATTTGTGATACTTATAAATCTCATCAGAAGGGACAGGCTTCCATAGAGACAGGGTTGGTTAGTTACCCATTTGATAATGTTTTTACAATCCAGGGAAGACTCCCCCCAAATATCAGCCTCATTTCAGGGTTACAATTACTGAAATGCAATCATTAGTTTTTTATATGTTAAAACTTTATATGTTAAAAATGTTCTCTTTTTCTTTCCTACTTTACCCCTTTTCCAACCAGTTCAGCTCATATGATATCTTAGTATATGCATCTATATCTCAAAAATCAGGAAAGACCCCCAAATTAGGGTTTCATTTATTGCTTTATTGACTGTCTAGATTTAAGAAAATGATGGAGAAAATATTAATGATGCAGAATAAACTTTAAAGCTTGTCATGCGTACAGTATTTTTGGAGAGGTGATTTTTTAATTAAAGCTTTTTTATTTTCAAAACATATGCATGAATAATTTTCAATATTCACCCTTGTGAAACCTTGTGTTCCAAAATTTTCCCTCCCTTCCCTCCACCCCCTTTCTTAGATGACAATTAATCCAATATATGTTAAACATGTGCAATTCTTCTATACATATTTCCACAATTACCATGCTGCACAAAAAATCAGATCAAAAAGGGAAAAAATGAGAAAGAAATAAATTCAAGAAACAACAAAAAGAGTGAAAATGCTATATTGTTATCCACACTCAGTTTGTGCAGTCCTCTCTCTGAATGCAGATGGCTCTCTTTATCACAAAGTCATTAGAACTGGTTTGAATCATCTCATTGTTGAAGAGAGCCACGACCATCAGAATTGATCATTGCATAATCTTACTGTTGCTGTGTACAATGATCTGGCCCTGCTCATTTCACTCAGCATCAGTTCATGTAAATCTCTTCAGGCCTCTCTGAAATCAATCTGCTGGCCATTTCTTATAGAACAATAATATTCCATAACATTAATATACTATAATTTATTCAGCCATTCTCCAACTGATGGGCATCCACTTAGTTTCCAGTTTCTAGCCACTACAAAAAGGGCCACCACAAACATTTTTGCACATTCGGGTCCCATTCCCTCCTTTAAAATCTCTTTGGGATATAAGCCCTGTAGAAACACTGTTGGGTCAAAGGGTATGCACAGTTTGTTAACTTTTTGAGCATAGTTCCAAACTGCTCTCCAGAATGGTTGGATCCATTCACAGTTCCACCAACAATGTATCAGTGTCCCAGTTTTCCCACATCCCTGGAGAGGTGATTGTTAAACAGTTATTATCTGAACAATTATTATTAGTCATTCACACATAAATATATATGAAAATAAACTTATAGACTTTTAGTACTGTTTGAATGGGTTGGAGAAGTTGAGCTGTGGAAGAGATGTTGAGGTCAGAGAATGAGCTGGAAGAGCAGGAATAGATCAGGATACAGAACAGTCTGGCTAACGTGAAGAGCTAGCCAGACAGCTAGACTAGCAGCAGGTTGGAGAAAAGAGACTCTGAGGGAGAGGTAGGGGGTGCCCTGAAAGACCCACCTCATAAATTTGCCACAGTCTGGTCCTTCCTGTTGACCAAGACTCCCTGATTAAGAGCAGTGGGCAGACAAAATTATTTCCTCCAGTGTCCAGGTCCAGAATTAAGGCAGCTGTTGAGAAGGTCAGGATGCCTGGAAGCAGAGGAGACTGCTGAGATGAGGAGGACAATGCAAATATCTTCTACCCCTGCCCAGAGTTTTCAGGAGAGAAAAGAAAAGGAGACATAGCTCTTGCCACCACTTGAGCCAATTACAAAGATATAGGCAAAGCTGGAGTTCCTATAAGCACACTAGGTACTTATCTAGGAGCTCCTAGTGGGGCACATGCCCCAAAGAACTTAGGCTGAGACTGAGGGTTTGTAGGCAGAGGCATAACTAGGATTCTGTTTTTTTGTACCCAGGGCTAAGTGTCTTGAAATGCCCCTCAGTTGGGTAGGGGGAGCAGCTGGATTGATGCTAAAGTTTGAAGAACTTCAAATGCTGTTCGCTCCCTTGAAATTTGGTGCCCTATGGATAAACGCCAGTTGTTTCATATTAGTTAAAGCTTTGCAGGGTTAGCAAAGGGACATTTCTCCCTCCTTTCAATCTTAAATAGTGCAGTGGTTAGGATTAGGGACTAGGACAGTTCAATTATTAGAAATGTCTGCTCTGTTCAAGACATTATTTAGGTAGAAAGATATTCACAGATTTAGGGCTGAAAATTGAGTTTTCTATTTCTGTCATTTTACATTTAATTAAAAATTATTTTACACGATCAAGCATTTATTTTCTTCCTCCCACCACCCTTCCCTCACTGAGAAAAAAGAAAAGAAAGACAAAACCCTTGTAATAAATCAGCATAATCAAGTAAAACAATCCCCATATTGACCATGTCCAAAAACATGTATGTAGTTTTACATATTAGTGGGGCTAGCATGCTCCACTATTGAATATTAGGAATTATGGTTAATCATTGCATAGATCAGAGTTTTTTTTTTATTATAGCTTTTTATTTACAAGCTATATGCATGGGTAATTTTCAGCATTGACAATTGCAAAACCCTTTGTTCCAATTTTTCCCTTCCTTACCCTCTCCCCCAGATGGCAGGTTGACCAATACATGTTAAATATGTTAAAGCATAAGTTAAATACAATATATGTATATATGTCCATATACTTATTTTGCTGTACAAAAAGAATTGGACTTTGAAATAGTGTACAATTAACCTGTGAAGGAAATCAAAAATGCAGGCGGACAAAAATAGAGGGATTGGGAATTCTATGTAGTGGTTCATACTCATTTCCCAGAATTTTTTCACTGGGTGTAGCTGGTTCAATTCATTACTGCTCTGTTGGAACTGATTTGGTTCATCTCATTGTTGAAGAGGGCCATGTACATCAAAATTGATCATTGTTAAAGTATACAATATAGATTAGACTTAAGTCTTTCAGAATTCTTTCTTTTTACAATGTTGTTATAGTTTATAAACTATTCTCCTGTTCTCATGTCCTCTGTATCTGTTCATGAAAGTATTTCTAGATTTCTCTCCTTTATCGTTTCTTACAGTACGATAGTATTCAATGAATTCATTTACCATAATTTGTTCAATGTGATATATGAAAAATTCAAGAGATATAATTTCTGGGTAATTAATCATTTCATTAATAATGGCTGGTGGATAATAATAAAAGGATGATCATTTGGCTATTTCTTATAACCCAAAAATGGATCATGGTGGCCTCTTGAAGTTTATATGCCCTTGGAGAGTGTTTGTTTCAGATGTGTGACAATCAATTCTGACTGGTTAACAATGAATCAGAATAAACATTATGATAAGAGGTGGACCTTTCTAATGAGGAACTGAGGCATGTGACTTTGATTATGGTACTCTTATTCCAGACCATGCCCAACCTTGGCAAAATAGGCAAAGGATCTACCCCTCACCCAAGCCTGAGTAGAACACAATTGGCTTCCCCAGTTGAGTAGGTTCTGGACAGGATTGAGGAGAATGTTAAATCCAATCTCGTTATCAGTCTTATTTTTCAGAAGCTGTTTTGACCTAATAGAGAATTAGGAAATGGGAAGTGAAAAAATACTGGATCTCCCTAATAGTACCAATTACTTATTGAATAATGATTTTTTCTCATCAATTATTCCCCAATTAATGGGTACACCTTAGTTTCCAGTTCTCTGCCACTATACAATGTTTCTGTAAATACTTTTGCACATACAGGTTCTTTTTCTTCTTTTGTTGTTCTCTTTGGTAAATATTTCCTTTTATAGTTACATAAGCAAATCAGTACAAAGTAGAGCTCCATTTCAACAAAGAATAGCTCAAAAAAGACTGCCTGTCAAAAATTTGAGGAGAGAGAAGATACTTTTAGGCAGGGGAATCTGCCTGAAAGTACTGTCTTTTACCTTTTTTTGGGGGGAGGGTATGCTCAGCATTTGCACAGTGCCTGCAACATAGTAGGCACTTTAAAAAAACTGCTTATTGTTTGACTGAAGATAGCACCTGAATTAAGCCTAAAAGGGAGAAAAAGATTTCAGCAAACAAAGGTAAACGGGGAATGCATTTCAAGTTTGGGGGATGACTTAACGCAAATAGACTGAGGCAAGAGGTCAAGACTAAAGGATAGCTTAGACTAACTCAAACTGGTTGGAACATAGAATATGTGAAGGAAAACAAAGTGAAATGAAATTAGAAAACTCGATTGGATCTGATTGTGGAGGGGCTAGATGTCAGACTAAGAAATGGATATTTTATACTTTAGGGCAATAGGAAGCTCCTGAAAGTTTTGCTGTTTTTTTTATTAATAGAGGGAATAACCCACATTGAAGCATTAGCATCTGATAGTTGAAGGAAGGAATGGAAACTAGGAGATATACCATCTCTTTATCCCAATACGAAATACCACTGGCAATCTTTAGGAAATCAGAGAGGGCTTCATATCTTGCTAGCCAGGTTTGCTTTCAAGTTCCATCACGCATATGATTCAGTGCAGATTGGGGGTGAGAATTGGGGTCATCATCTTGGGTTCAATCTCATCAGGGCCAGTTAGTTTTGGGATGAGGAACATAAGATCAACTTCTGTTTTATTCATTGTAGAAATGGGAGGAAAATGAAATTGCAAGCAAGCCCATATTAAATTCTTAAAACAACTCTGGAAAATTAGCTCAAAATGGTTTTTTGATCAATTCAGAACCCATCTCCTACAATAACCTTGTTTTAAATTTTAAACAGAAGGCTAATAGTCCCCAAGTCACATCCTCAAAGCTGAAGAGTTTTCTCTTTTATAAGACAAATTCAGAATGGGGTTATGGAAATTAAGACTTAGGGAATCTGTCTGAATCCCTATTTTTCTTCCCTTAGACTCAGTTTTCCTCATCTATAAAATGAAGCTTAGGGGGTGACTTCCTTACCTCCCAGGATGAATAAATTAATGGATAACAAAGTCTCTGGTAAACTATAGTTTTCCCTATTTATAAAACCAGCGGATTGGGCTAAGTGCTTTCTAAGGCACCTTCCAGCCATAACACTTGAAGTTTTTGTGTTTCTACCAATTCTAACATCCTATATGGTAAGCATTCCTTCTAATTTCTGTCATTTTATGCTCTATTTTCTAAGGGTTGCTTGAACTCAAACAACTGATGCACTCATAATATTATGATTATCATAATCATATCATAGATTATCAATGCTCAAATCTAATGCTCTTGTTTATCCAGTGAGGAAACTGAAGTTCCAGAGACTTGTCCAACTAAGGTCATGCAGTGACTTAGTGGCAGAGTTGGGACTCAAAACCAGTTGTCAGAAGACTTCTAGTTCACTGTTTTCCTCTCCCCCTCCCCAGGTCCCTGCTTTCCTCTCCCTCATCTCTCAAGGAACAGCCTTGGAAGATGAAGAGGCAAAAAAATTTGTACCTGGGAGCTACAGGATCTTAAGTTCAAATCTTTTTTTTTTTTTTTTTTACAATCAGCTGAATTTATTTTTTCTTTATTAAAGCTTTTTATTTTTCAAAACATATGCATGGGTAATTCTTCAACATTAATTCTTGCAGAACCTTGTGTTTCAATTCCCCCCCTTATCCCATCCCCTCCCCCAAATGGCAAGCAGTCCAATATATGTTAAACATGGTAGAAATATATGTTAAATTCAATATATGCATAAATATTTATACAATTATCTCACTGCACAAGTCAAATCAAACCAGAAAAATGAGAAAGAAAATAAAATGCAAACAAATAACAACAAAAAGAGTGAAAATGCTGTTGTGAACCACACTCAATTCCCACAGTCCTTTCTCTGGGTGCAGATGGTTCTTTTCAAAACGAGATCATCTCACTGGTCATTTCTTACAGAACAATAATATCCCATAACATTCATATACCACAACTTATTCAGCCATTCTCCGATTGATGGGCATCCATTCAATTTCCAATTTCTGGCCACTACAAAGAGGGCTGCCACAAACATTTTTACACATATGGGTCCCTTTTCTTCCTTTAGTATCTCTTTGGGATATAAGCCCAGTAGAAACACTGTTGGATCAAAAGATATGCAGTTTCATAACTTTTTGTTCCAAAGTGCTCTCATAATGGTGGGATTCGTTCACAGTTCCGCCAACAATGTATCGGTGTCCCAGTTTTCCTGCATCCCCTCCAACATTCATCATTATTTTTTCCTGTCATTTTAGCCAGTCTAACAGGTGTGCAGTGGTATCTCAGAGTTGTCTTAATTTGCCTTTCTCTGATCAATAATGGCTTGGAGCATCTTTTCATATGATTAGAAATAGTTTCTTCATCTGAAAATTGTCTGTTCATAGCCTTTGACCATTTATCATTTGGAGAATGGCTTGATTTCTTATAAGTTTGAGTCAATTCTTTATATATTTTGGAAATGAGCCCCTTATCAGAACCTTTGAATGTAAAAATGTTTTCCCAGTTTATTGCTTCCCTTCTAATCTTGTATTAGTTTTGTTTGTACAAAAACTTTTTAATTTAATGTAATCAAAATTATCTATTGAGAGGCTCACTTATCATTCAAGCTTGAATACTAGAGAATGAATTTAGAGGATGGAACAAATGCATGAAGACCATTTGTTGAGGCAAGTAAGTTGTCAATCTATGCCAGTGGAGATATTGAGATATCAGACTTACTCAAGATCACACAATCAGTATGTGTTAGATGTAAGACTTGGACTTACATCTTTGAATCAAATTTTCTATCCACTATGACATGCTACCTAGTATGTATATATAAATGTATATTTAATAAATGCTACTCCATAATCTTATATTAACCACCTACTGGATGTACAATCCAGTGCTCAGCACTAAGAATAGAAGGTTTTTATAAACTATGTTCCTTGCCCTCTAGGATTGTGTATATGAGATCAAATATACATATATATATAATGAATATATGTATATATTATATTACATATATCATAGACAAACAAATGACTTTATAGCAAAGCTTTATATGATAGGGGCTTTAGAACAGGCCTCTTTAGAGAAGAGCTAGGAATGTCAAAGCAGATAAGGAAAAACTTCATGGCTAAGGTGGCATGTGAATTGGGATTTAAGGAAAAGACAAATATTTAACAGGAAAAGCAGACAGTTGGGAAATGACATTCCAGACACAGTGTACTGTGTATGCAAAGGCTAGAGATGGGAATGCATACTACATGTAAGGAATCAATTCATTCAGCCTGACCAGAGCAGAGAGCGAGTGGAGGGAGTAGAGGGAGATTGAATCCTTCCCTGCCTTGGGAAGGAACTCATAAAGCCTTATGAAAACTTCTCAATCTATAGGCCATCTGAGTCAAACATGGGGAAACTGAGGCCCAGGGAGGTTGATTGCCAAATGCCCCAAGGAGGCAAGATGGTCTAAGGAGCACTGGAAGGGGAATCAGAAGTCTCCTTGTGTAGTCCTGGTTCTGCCACTTATATGTAGTTTGTCTATGGCTATACTTCTTCCTTCTTTGGACTTGTATTCTTGGTGGTAAAAAAAAAAAAGGGACTATGATAGGTTAACTCTAAGGTTGCATCCAGTGGTGACTTTCCATAGTACATGACCAAATGAGATGAATCAATCCATCAACAAACATTCCCTAAATACCTTCTAAATATATGCAGAACATTTTGTAAATTTTAAAATGTTACATAAATGCTATTATATTCTAAGTACTCAACTGTCCCTGACGTTCTGTGAATTTCTCAAGAGAGATATAAATTGCCTGAGGGGAGGATGGATAATTTCCTTCTGGGGAGAGGACTCAGACCACTGTGTAGCCCATTTGATAAATTATTGTTAGAATATAAGTCCAAGAAAAAGTCCACAGTGAAATGCGTCCCAGTATTTTTTCCCAGTGTCTTCCCTATACCCAGATCCTTGCCCAGAAGAGAGTCAGTCCCCAAGGAAGCCGAGGAACAGCTGAAGGCCTAACGCCCAGAACTTGTGAACCTGAGAAGCTTCCCTTCCCCTTGTCTCAACCTGTTCTTGAAAAAGGAAGCTCTTCAAGGCCACGTGGAATAGTTCCAGCAAGGTTCTCAAAGTGGGATGCATTCTTGCCAGTCCCTGAGGATATACTCATAGAGGACATGGTGACAGAGCATCCCTCCTTTTGGAGCAATGCCCAGCATAAATCTACACATTATTGGACCAGTGTGGCTGCCCAAATTCCTCCATACAAAGGTCTTTTCCTAAGATGATGATGAAACAAAGACACCAAATAGTTATAGCCAGACAAAAAATTTATTTAATAATGCATGAGGTTGCAGAAACAAATCAGGTCCAAGGCTTTTGGTCTGCACAAAGACCCAGGACTTTTCTACACAGTTAATATATGGTTAAAGAAGGAAAAAAAAAACAACCCAAAACAAAAACAGGATGTAGGGATTGAACCACCTTATTTCTTATTAATGGAAGGGATTTGGAGACATTGAAGTAAGAATGGGATAATCCTGTGACTTTCCAGTCTTATGACTTTCCTGTGATCAGGTGACTAACAAAAAGTTGCAACTTAAATTTAAAAATGGTGGGTAAAGGCAAAAATGGAGTTACTCATGCTATTTTAATGTGGCATTTCTACCTTTGATTCTGGGGTTCTTAGCCCACAGGGTCATTTATTTAAATACTTTATCTATTATGGATTTCTGGACAAAATGTTAGTGTACCTTAAGAGGTAGCAAAAGAATGGGGTGAAAGGTACAAAGAATATAAACAGTCATAATCTCATATATTCCTTAAGGATACAAACTTTGTTAAATAGAATCTATAGGTAAACTAAATCAGGCTACAGATCAAATGACTTAGAGGGCTCACCATGGACTAATTAACATTTCATTAAGGTGACTATGAAAATTCAGCAGATGTAAACATAAAACAACAACAAAAAAAAAACTGAAGCAAAACAATAATGATCATCAATATTAAATAACATCAAATCTCCTTGCAACTTGGTAACCCACTCCCAAAGTCCATTTAATAACCAAATTTTATCAGGAATCCCAGATATTCCAGGTTGCTGTCTAGTCCCTGGAATCATCTGTCCTTGGACATTCTGGAATAAGTCTTTTTTTCAGTGTAACTCTGAAGGTTAGTAGATCTATTTTTCTGGTTCCAAGTCATTTGATTGCGATTCCTAGGTAATCCCGCTAAAACCTGTCAGTAACAAAATTAAATGAAGTTTAGTATAAGCTCCTAAATTTGGTTTTCTAGTAATTAGTTCAGCTCAAGTCTTATGGTTCTGATTTTACTAACAATAGAGTTATAAAAACATTAAATTAGGTACCCAAAATTTCCCTGAAACTTCAGAGAATTTCATCTTTTGCATACTACTTGCTGTTTTTCTCTTTACCTAATCCTTATACTTGATATGGACACTGCCATCAATAGACTGAAAAAAGAATCTTTTAAAAAATGACTCATGAGAGCCTGGCTTGGAAAATGTGTCCTTTTTTCTCTTAATATTATCAGGAAGATGCTTAAAAATAAGAAAATAATTTCACTTTTTTTTTTTTTTTTTTTTTTTTTTTTTTTTACAATTTCAATGCAATAAAATCCTTAATCTAGTTTAGAGAATGTTACTAAAACATAATCAAGGCCTATATATTCTATAAGAAACATTTGGATATATATGTGTGTATATATGATACACACACGTGCATACACACATATGTATATATAAATACATATGTATATATAAAATTCAGAGAGAAAGAGGGACCTATATATCTATTTATATCTGTATCTATCCTAGTTCTTAGAGAATTTCACAAGCTAATTGTACAATATTTCAGAGTCTGATTCTTTTTCTACAGCAAAACAACGTTTTGGTCAGGTATACTTATTGTGTATCTAATTTATATTTTAATATATTTAACATCTACTGGTCATCCTGCCATCTAGGGGAGGGGGTGGGGGGATAAGAGGTGAAAAATTGGAACAAGAGGTTTGGCAATTGTTAATGCTGTAAAGTTACCCATGTATATATCCTGTAAATAAAAGGCTATTAAATAAAAATAAAAATAAAAAAAAGAGAAAAAAAAAAAGAAAACAGTATGGTCCTGTTTTTTTCTTAAAGTTTATTCCTCCATTTAATTAGAAAATTTTATATCTGTGTCTTATAACCCTCTTTGAAGATATTATCCCCATTATCAATGAATGAAATATTTCAAGGACTTATTCTTTTACATGAATATATAACTATAAGCAAGTACATGGCACTCATTTACCTACTTGCTTAGGATATGGAATCGACAACTTAAGATTAAAATAGTGAAATCTTTTTCTACTTTGTATCCTCTTTATAGTAACTCAGATGTTTTAGTATTAAACTAGAAATAGATTTGGTATTGTAGTAACAAAACTTTCACTGTTTACTTGCCCTGATTACAGAAATTTTCTATGAAAGGAAAAATAGGGACACAATATCAAGATTGTCTCCTCAAGGGCACAGACTTACCCAAACACAGGGAAAACTCTCTAAGATCTGTTTGATTCCACACAAGAATTATATTTAATCAGAAAGCAAAGTTCCACATTATTCACAGGGCATCAAAATCCAGGCTCAGAATTAACCAGGTGGAAAAAAATTCCTGTTTAGAAAGGAAATAATACAATTAGAAGCTGAGTCAAGAGGATCCTACTTTTGCCTATGTAAGGTCACACTCTCAACTTTTCCAAGGAATAGACATCCACCTGCAATTGGATTCTCAGATTACACTCCCTTTGGGCAGCACATGACATTGGCTTGATGACAATTCAGACAATTATATTTGAAATAAAAAAGTCAGTATAACATTATGTTATAGTCCCACAAGATTTTACTTCAAGTAGAAAAAAAATCACTAATCACAATATAGGGCTAAGGATATTATTCTCTCATGTTGCAATAACATTTGACAATGAGCACATATAAGGGCACTTTATCCTTAATTTACAATTTGAGAATAATTGCATTGTGGTGTTGCATTCATACAGTGAATACATGACAGATGATTCCAAACGCCAGAAAAATGCTGACTACAGTAAGTCTCTAATTTGTATTACCTGTTAATCCCTAAGACAAAATAAAATCTTTGAATCTAAATTCTCTTGTTACCAAGTTGGTTCCAAAAAGTAACTTCAATAGATATTTAATTAATAGATATGATTTCATAATTTTTCTGATGATCAAATAATCTAACAGAAAAAATTCACTTTACTAAAAATCAAACTAATAAGTTTCCCATTTTTGTATGGAAGGAAGTTGGTCGTAGTTTTTCAACTTTGACCTTAGAATTTTATTACATACTATCATGTCAGTAGGGTTGACAAAATCTTATGTCCCTTTAGGAATAGAAAATCTTAAAAACTTCATGGATAAGAATAGATTACTGCAATTTTTCTAAGCAGTAAGTTATTGCTATTATTCTTTTAAAACAAATACATTCCATTAAGTATTTAATAATTTCCCAACATTTTATCATAATATTTTAACAACCTAATTTATAATCTAGCAACATCCAGATTAAAAGATGTTATTTTTTCTAAGAGTGATACAAAGGCTTCCCAAATTACACAATATAAGAACATTTTTTTAGAAGGACAATAATAGCATAGATGTTATATCAAATATTCAAAATATAAAACTTATTGTCAGTCAAATGACATCAATTTAGTTGAATTTCCAAATTATCTTACACAGAAAATCATTTTCTCACTTCAAAAATAAAAAAGGAAAGTGGTCAAATGTGAAAATATCTTTGCATCGAATTTTCTTGAAAAAAGGATTGATATTCAAGACATAAAAACCAAAAGAAATATATAAGAGCAAAATCTTATTGGGGAGATAGGTTAAAGATTGTGTGTAATATTCCCTGATAAAACACTCAGAAACAAGTCTCTCCTGTAATAAAGTTTGCAAAACATATATGTCAAAATCAGATGAGAGATAATGTGGCATCACAGTGGAAAAAGTGCTTGCCTTGGTACTGACCATTATTAGTGCCTAGATCAGGTAAGTGACCATTCTTAGTAGTCAAATAAATGCATGACGATTCCAAAGTTGAAGGAAAGTTAGACAGAATTCGACTTTACTGGGTTTTGCCTCCTTCTCAGGCTAACTCAGGCTAAAGGGCAGGGCAAGGTCCAAAATAAGATGAGCAAAGAATAATCTTTGTGGGAATACTGTCAATTCAACTCAAATAACTTTTATTGAGCACTTTGTGCGAGGCTCTGCACCAAGTCAAGAGGACAAAGATGGAGAAGACCAAGGATCCTCATTCAAAAGCTGAACAAGAGAATCCCTGACTTGAATTCTATGAGAAGAAACCTTATCAGAAATCTAGTTCAACCTATTTTCCCATATCGGAAGTCCCTTTATAGTAGAATCTCAACAGGGTCATTCAGCCTCAGCTTGTGCCTCTATAATGACGGGGAGCTCACTACATCCTCAAACTGCCCATTCTATTGTTGTACAGCTCTATATATCAGCACAAGTTTCAATCATTGGTTGCAGTTTTGTTCCATCAAATTACACAGAACAAGTCCACTGAACCTTTTTATACAGCCTTTCAAATATTCCTCATTTCTCAGAAGAAGAAACCGAAGATTACAAGTGCACTGACTCGCTTGAGGGCATATATTGTCACTGGAAGCGTAATTCAGAGGCAAGTTTGCTTAATTCTAAGTCCAGGGCTCTCTCTCTCTCTTTCTTTTTGCTATATACTCTTACTATCATCAAATCATATAACTGTTTAAGAGCCATCCTTGGCATTAGTCCTTTCCTTCATGTTCTCTCCTGTACCACCTCATTACAAAATCCATACTTCTTACATCGTCATTTATTCTTTGCAAAAGCTACAATAGTTTTTGTAAGGCTGTCCAGAATGGCCTCCTCCAAACTACAGTCAAGTGTGGAGCCAAATAGAACCTGAAGTTTGGATGTGTTTCCTCTGTCACAGCATCTGGCTATGGTGTTTGACTCAGCTTAGTCTGCATGTTAATTTAGTAAACCCCCAAATTAGTTTGATTCCATTACTCCCACCAGCTGGTGGTTGCTTATTGTTTGTCCTCTTGTTTATACAATATCTCCATTAGTGGGGCTCAGGTGCTTCCCGACACTGGTGCGGCTTTTTTGGAATATACATTGTTGCAGACTTCTTTGGAGGATAATTACTGGTGTGTAGATGATGGTCCTAGCCCTCAAAAACCTTTCTAGATGGTTTGTATGAATTTCAATAATTTGCATCTGATAGCCTCTCTGGCTGATGAAATCAATTAATTCATGCTTCTCAAAGTCTTGGTGGGAATTGCCAGATTTTGCTTAGCATTAGCACAATTTTGGACAATTCAGGGTCATCAGAAAAAAGATTCTTTATTAATATTAACCTATCAAAAAAGTATTTACTAAACTAGCATGTGCCCAGACTTTTGATTATACTATCGAAGAACAGGAAAAAGATGTTGCATTTCTCCTACCCTCAGGGAACTCTTAATCTGGATGTCAAGACAAGACTCACTTAGTTGGAATAATGAACAATATATGACTGTAAAATTAGATACTAGAATTATCTGTTACAAATACAATGATTGATAGAATCCTAAATTCTAAAACTGCTCAAACTGGATCATCTAAACCAACCCATATCTAGAGCATAAATCTTGTCTAGTGGTTAAGCCTCTACTTTGACATGGGAATTCCCACCTATCAGCAACCCATTCCGTTATTGGGCAGCTCTGTTAGAAATGATCAAATGAGATAATAAATGTAAAGAGCTTGGCACAGTGTCTGGCACATAGCAAGAAATATGTGAGGTATCATCATAATTAGATGTTTTCATTATTTTGAGCCAAAAATTATTGCCCAGTGACTTCCATCCGTTGCTTCTGTTTCTGCCTATGTGACAGGTTCTGCTGCAAAGAGTCTACTCCTCTTTCTACATGAGCCCTTCAGATACTTATAGCCAGGGGTCCCTGAAGATAGATCACTATGGGTAGAAAAGGACTTAAGAGACTGTACAAAAGATGCTGATATTTAGTTCCTAGGGCAAGATTACCTCCATCCCAGGGAGAAAAGTGTTGCCTTTGGCAGTCCCTTTTCTTATACTTAACTCTCCAGAAACCATTATAAGATTTAGAATAGCTCACATTTCTATAGCACTTTTAAGATTTTTCAGAGGGCTTTCTTCATGATATTCCTAAGAGGTAAGAAAACTGAGTTTCAGGGAAGTCAAAAACCACACAAGATCACACAGACTCAGTCTCTAAATCAGAATTTAAATGCAAAGGAAGTCTCTTGCTTCCAAATCCTTGCAATCTTTACTATAGGACATCTTTACTCCACTTGGTCATTTAGAATACAGTGACTGATACTATAAAACAAACCTTTTTCATGTCCCATCTTCCGAGTCAAGCTAAAGAAATCCCATCCAAGTTCTTCGAGCTTTTTTGTCATTTTCTTTAAGAAATCTTCCTTGGAAGGCTATCAATGCAGAAATTTGTCTCTTCTCTTTTCTGATTTCTTATTCTACTTTGTTTCTCCCGTTGCACTAGTCACTTGTAACCTTCCATTGTGGTCATTGAGTGGGGGTTACCAGATGGAGAGTCAGGAGCTAGATTCATCTTTGGCTCTGGGATTTCCTGTTTGGGGACTTTGGGCAAGTTATTACTCCATGTTCATCTCTGAAAAGGGCGTGACGACTGACAGGCTACTTATTCACAGGGCTGTTTTGAGCAAAGTGCTTTGTTAAGTGTAAAGCACTATGTAAATGGGAGATATTTTTAGTAGATTATGAATTCATTGGAGGCAGGGACTTGATTTTATTCCCTACATATCCCCAGTATCTAAAGCAATGACTCACATATGGCAGATGCTAAATAAATATTTCTCATTAATGATTATGTGATAAAAGAGATGGGGTGGGTGGGGTTGGGAGGGCAGGCTTTAAAGAACATTCAGAGGACATCTCTGGACCTTTAGAAGTCCCTATCTGTCCCTGAGATGTATTTAGCTTCATGGTGGGGCTTATTTTTTCTCTTGAAAGGATGGTACCTACAGAAGGGCTTTGGTGGGAAGATGTGGTTGAAACGTCCTTGCTTTGGACTGGATACTTCTTGAATGTTTGAGAGGAAACCTGGGATTGCCACCTAGAAAGTTTACCATGTAATCTTGACATGAAAGTAATTCATTGACATGAGACAAAATTGACATGAATATCAGGCTTCAAGAATCTGAAACTGGTAAATGAAAGGCCATTTTTCAATCTAGCCTCAGAAGCTTATTCTAACTGGCTGATTCTGGACAAGTTGCTTAATCCCTGTCTGCCTCAGTTTTTTCAACTGCAAATGGGAATAATAATAGCACTTATCTTGAAGGCTTGATATTTGTAAGCACAGAGCCTGGCACATAGAAGATACTTAGCAAATGCTCATTTCCACCCTCCCTTTCCTTTCTTTGGATGTAACAAATTGAAAAGAGGAGGTTTTTGCTGGTTGCCAGGTATGTTAGCAGTAATTAATTTTGGAGAATTAGGACTGTTGGAGTATGACTGGCTTGGAGGCCAGCTGCCCAAGAAACACTATTTATTGGGCAAGTGCTATACAGGCTCAGATCCAGATAAGAGGCTAAGCCCCAGGAGAGGACAACAGCCAAGAACAAACAAGAAAAGACCAGATGAGATTCACTGAGAAAATAAGCCCTGTTGAATTAAGTAAAAAATTTGAGTTTAATGGGACTGAACGATTGATGTCACTGAGCAACAACAATTATCTAATGCTAGTCACTACGAGAAAACGAATTCTTAGTCTTGGCCCCAAAGTCCAAATTCAATTTTGTAAACCAGGCCTGATGTTAGATGGAACAAGTGTCCATCTAACACTACTGAACTCAATATCTATATTAATTAATTGCTGTTGAATGGGCCATTAAAAGCAATGATTTAATTATTGAACTCTAGAGATTGATCCAAAAGGACATCACTAAGATAAATGATGGTTTGATAATCTGTTCTTTTGTGAAAAAAGAAAAGTTGTTTGTACCCGAATTAATAATTGTGGGCAGACTAGGTGAGAATGAAAGATTTTATTTTGTTTGCTACTTGCCAAATTTCCACTGTATTCTGAATTTCCATTCCAAAAAATGTTTAGTCAACAAAGGAACTTTGGGTTACTCTCTGTTGAGTATGACAATCTAAAGTACCAAAGGAAATAATATGCTGTTTTGAAATCTGGCAGTTGGATTGGACCTTAGCAAAAGTATCTTTGGTGCCCTGTCTTTTTAAGGTTCCCCCTTCAAGGTTTTCCCAGTTCTGGCAGCCTGGCAGCCCTATATCCTCCCATTTTGTTATTCTGAGTCTCATTGCCTTTACAATCTTTTTTTGTTGTTCATCCTTCTTTCTGGAAGAGGACCAATGACATCAGGAGGATGATGGCTGAATTTAAGTAATCCAAGGCTGTGCCAAGTCATTACTCTCCCTTTCTCCTCCAGAGTCATTGGAATCCAGTGGCTAGATATTAAGTCAAGGCTAGCTGAGAAGACTGGCTGCCATGAGTTCTGATATTCTCTCTTTGTAGAGCTCTAGAATTTAAAATTAGTGGAGAAATGAGAGAATACTAATGAATGATAAATCTGAAGCGCATGGCCCTGAGCCTTCCTATAGTCTCTACATGGGGCAGATAAAGTCCCTTTGTGGAAAGGCTATCTGTGAGCAGAAGCAGAGTTAGAATGTGCTTATTATGCAAATCAATTTGTGAGACTGTAGCAAGGTTTTCTTGTTGCCCATCACATCCCCAAACAATGAGTAGCTCTGCAATATTGGCTTTGACAAGTCTGATGAGGCAGGGTCAGTGCTAATGTAGGCAGCTTTTATGTGATGTTGGGTGGAGAACAATTAAGAAGGTTGTTCTGCTCCCAGTACCTTCCTCAGTGATGCCTGAAATGACATTAACAATTCATTCTTTGGGCTAAACATTTCCCTTTTCTTGCAGCCTCTTTCAAAAATCTTTTTTTGGGAATCACATTCAAACAAACCCTATTTTCTCCTTGAGTCAGGGTCCCACAAATTAATAGGCAATGCCTTGTGAAATCTCAATAGAGAAGGATTCAGATGGGATTACAGAAGACACAACTGTTGCTGACCTTTTGGTAAAGGCTCATCACCCAATCCCTTTGGGTTTTCTACTCCCAGTACCTTGAACAACCTATGATATTCTTGGGCATGTAACTTCCTGAGGGATAAATAAAAAGCTCTCTGGAAACCAATTTTTCCATTGTGAACAGGTCTCACTTGTTTTACTTTTTCCTTGTTTCCATAACAAATAGTTCTGCAACAACTATTTTAAGATGTAAACCCATAACAGAATGAGTTAAAAAAAAAAAACATAAGCTCTCTCTGTGGTCTATAAAGCAATCTCAAGAGTGGAAGAGGCTAATTTTTCATTAGGACTATTGGCAGTAATTATTGCTTTCCTCCCTCCAAGCCTTAGATATTCTGCCATCCTCAATGTAGAAACATCATCCAAGTTCACCAACTGCTTTTGCCATGACATAAAGGTTTTGGTATAGCTTGAATCTTAGAATGCTGACTAAGGGGAAAAAGACACAAAACAGGGAGGAGATTGGGGAAAATCCTGAATCTTAAATGGGGCTGACTTCAGAATTTTGCCAAGCATTTCACTGCCTTTATTCTAATAGGTATACTCCATAAAGGGTAATGTGGATATGGTGGGTCAGGTATTCTACACTTCAGATGCAAGTGCTTTAAAGAGCAAACTGTGTGATGTTGAGTAAAAATCATGTCTCTAGGTTTCAGTTTCCTTAAAAATCCTTCCAGCTTATGTTCTAAAATGGCTTACTTCCAGATGTAGCATTTTGGGTTTAACTGAAACTTATTAAATAAGTGCACAGGAGGCAGTGAGGTGACTGGGCCTGTGGTCAGGAAGATTTGAATTCAAATCTGCCTTTACTTGCTTACTAAGTGATCCTGTGCAAGTCACTTAACCTCTATTTGTCTTAATCTACTGGAGAAGGAAATGGTAAACCAGCATGTCAGCCAAGAAAATTCCATGGATAGTATGGTCTGTGGGGGATCATAAAGATTCGACACAACAGAATGACTGAGCCTCCACAGTAATGTACACAAAGCCTTGTGCTACAGATGTTGAAATCCTGAAAACTTTGGTCTGATCAAGAGACCAAAGCAGGCATCTCCAAATGTGGCCCTTGTGAAGACAGAATATCATTATTACCCATTCCTTTGGTGTCTTCTGTGACCAAGATCTCAAGTAACTTACAGTACATCATAAACTGCAAGATTCCCACAAGATGTACGGACATAATACAGAGGACCACAGAGAAGTGTGGGGAACCAGCTAAGTTAACCAGATTCTCACCCTTTCACTAGCCTTTAATGAAGATGTTTTCCTTTAGCTGTCTCCTTCCAACATCCTTGTCATTTCTACCTATATGATATCTGCACACACAGCCAGCACCCTGATGCTCTGAGTTAGGGTTGGAGATGACCCATGACAAATCTCAGGCTCCTTCAAACAATCCTCCACACTACTTCCAAAGTGATTTATTTCCCACCAATCTGAACTACTTACTAAGCTTCACTAGCTCTCTCTTACCTTTGGGATCAAATAAATCTTGTTTGGCATCCTGGCTCCTCCCGACCCTGTCAGTCTATTCTCTTCCATAGACTCTAAGCCCCAGCCATTTTGGCCCATCTGCATCCTTTACACACGACCTCTCTCTTTTACTTCTCTGATTTTCTCCACATCTCATCCATACCTGGTATGTTTTCACTCCTTGTCTTTGCCTCTTAGAATACCTGGCTTCCTTCAAAATGCGTTTCTGCAGGAGGCCCTTTTTGTTGTGCCCAGCAGCTAGAGCCTTCCCTCTCTATAGCTATTATATTGTAAGCTCCTTGAGGGCAGGTAATGTTGTTTTTCTTTTATATCTGTAAGCCCTTAATAAGTGATTCTTGATTTATTGGATACTGTATTAAAATGATCCAGGAGTTTGTTAAATCTAGAAAATCTCCAAAAGACTCCACCTTTCTTTTTCTACCTATCTAAGTCTATATAGTTCCTTAACAGATGACTGGCTGTGACTGGATAGTCAGCTTCCTGGGAACAGTGATGACATGTGGCTTTAGTGCTGAGAACCAGACAAAGACAGGAACCTTGTGAGTGACAGTGAAGTGACAAGATCATCTTGTATCCTTTCGGTATGAGTGAGTATATCTACTGGTGCTTAATATGCCTGTAATAGTCTATAATTAGATCAGTTAAGGTGAGATTAGCATTGTCTCTGGTTCTTTGAAATTTCACACTAGACTAACATATTTGGTATCATCAAGGGAAACGGGGAAAAGGTTGAGCTGTTTTATTAAATGTGGATGTCTCAGGGCAAAAGGGGAGAAATGGAACATATGGTGACCTGGAACCAAGCTTGGAAGAATCCAAGCAGATTTGTAGAGCAGGCTTCTGTAACTGGGTGAGATAAGAAGAATCCCATCCAGAAAAAGGAATCGGCAGACAAAGTGGAAATGATTCCAGCTAAAAATGTAAACATCTCCAGTATAGATAAGTAAAGACTTTTTTTTCCATATCTAGGATTAAGAACAGGAATAAGAAATGACTAAACCTAAGAAAGTTAGCAAATGAAATAATAAAATGGATATAATAACATTTATCTTATATGGTTGTTGTGAAGATCAATTGAGTTTATTTGTAATATAAATTGCTTTGCAAACCTTAAAATCTTACATAAATTCTATTATTATTATTATGGCCTATATATGATAGGATACTCTATTCTCCCTGGATTTTTGTGACACTGCTCTTTTGTGGTTCTCCTCTACATATCTCATCTCTTCTCATGTTTTACTGTTTCAAGGTTGAATCTATTTTTCTCTATTTGTAGGTTTATTGTGATGTGTGAATTTATTAGTTTGTGCAGATCTTTTATTTTTTATTTTTAATAGCCTTTTATTTACAGGATATATGCATGGGTAACTTTACAGCATTAACAATTGCCAAACCTCTTGTTCCAATTTTTCACCTCTTACCCCCCCACCCCCCTCCCCTAGATGGCAGGATGACCAGTAGATGTTAAATATATTAAAATATAAATTAGATACACAATAAGTATGCATGACCAAAACGTTATTTTGCTGTACAAAAAGAATCAGACTCTGAAATATTGTACAATTAGCTTGTGAAGGAAATCAAAAATGCAGGTGGGCATAAATATAGGGATTGGGAATTCAATGTAATGGTTTTTAGTCATCTCCCAGAGTTCTTTTTCTAGGCATAGCTGGTTGAGTTCATTACTGCTCCATTAGAAATGATTTGGTTGATCTCGTTGCTGAGGATGGCCTGATCCATCAGAACTGGTCATCATCTAGTATTGTTGTTGAAGTATATAATGATCTCCTGGTCCTGCTCATTTCACTCAGCATCAGTTCGTGTAAGTCTCTCCAGGCCTTTCTGAAATCATCCTGTTGGTCATTTCTTACAGAACAGTAATATTCCATAATTTTCATATACCACAATTTATTCAGCCATTCTCCAACTGATGGACATCCATTCAGTTTCCAGTTTCTAGCCACTACAAAAAGGGCTGCCACAAACATTCGTGCACATACAGGTCCCTTTCCCTTCTTTATAATCTCTTTGGGATATAATCCCAGTAGTAACACTGCTGGATCAAAGGGTATGCACAGTTTGATAACTTTTTGAGCATAGTTCCAAACTACTCTCCAAAATGGTTGGATTCGTTCACAACTCCACCAACAATGCATCAATGTCCCAGTTTTCCCGCATCCCCTCCAACAATCATCATTATTTTTTCCTGTCATCTTAGCCAATCTGACAGGTGTGTAGTGGTATCTTAGAGTTGTCTTAATTTGCATTTCTCTGATTAATAATGACTTGGAGCATCTTTTCATATGACTAGAAATAGTTTCAATTTCTTCATCTGAGAATTGTCTGTTCATATCCTTTGACCATTTTTCAATTGGAGAATGGCTTGATTTTTTATAAATTAGAGTTAATTCTCTATATATTTTGGAAATGAGGCCTTTATCAGAACCTTTGACTGTAAAAATATTTTCCCAGTTTATTGCTTCCCTTCTAATCTTGTCTGCATTAGTTTTGTTTGTACAAAAACTTTTCAGTTTGGTATAATCGAAATTTTCTATTTTGTGATCAGTAATGATCTCTAGTTCTGCTTTGGTCATAAAGACCTTCCCCTTCCACAGGTCTGAGAGGTAAACTATCCTGTGTTCCTCTAATTTATTAATAATTTCATTCTTTATGCCTAGGTCATGAACCCATTTTGACCTTATCTTGGTGTACGGCGTTAAGTATGGATCAATGCCTAGTTTCTGCCATATTAGTTTCCAATTTTCCCAGCAATTTTTATCAAACAGTAAGTTCTTATCCCAAAAGCTGGGATCTTTGGGTTTGTCAAAGACTAGGTTGCTATATTTGTTGACTGTTTTATCCCTTGAACCTAATCTATTCCACTGATCAACTAATCTATTCCTTAGCCAATACCAAATAGTTTTGGTAACTGCTGCTCTATAATATAATTTTAGATCTGGTACAGCTAAGCCACCTTCATTTGATTTTTTTTTCATTAATTCCCTTGAAATTCTTGACCTTTTTTTTCCATATGAACTTTGTTGTTATTTTTTCTAGGTCATTAAAATAGTTTTTTGGGACTCTGATTGGTATAGCGCTAAATAAATAGATTAGTTTAGGTAATATTGTCATCTCTATTATATTTGCTCGCCCTATCCAAGAGCATTTAATATTTTTCCAATTGGTTAGATCAGACTTAATTTGTGTGAAAAGTGGTCTGTAATTTTGCTCATAAAGTTTCTGATTTTCCCTTGGCAGATAGATTCCTAAATATTTTATATTATCAGTAGTTACTTTAAATGGAATTTCTCTTTGTAACTCTGACTGTTGGATTTTGTTAGTGATAGATAAGAATGCTGATGACTTATGTGGGTTTATTTTATAACCAGCAACTTTGCTAAAGTTGTGGATTATTTCTAATAACTTTTTAGCAGAATCTCTGGGGTTCTCTTAGTATACCATCATGTGTGCAGATCTTTTAAATGTGTATTCACCGATATTGTTGTCATTTTGAATATATTATCTCTTTTCCTCCTCAGTAAAGTACCAAGTATAAAGAACTTTTAGAAATAATTTATCAGACTCTGGGCATGGGCTTGGGGAAAAGTGTTAGTGAGAATTCCTAAATCAACCTGATTAGAACTAGAAGTTCAGAAGAACTAAAAGTTCTTTTGAATCTAGCATTAAATATTTATGAAACATCATATTAAAAAGTCTTAGTAATACCTTAGGATACTTTATCTCTTCATGGTTGTTCAGGGAAAGTAACTTTAGTATGAAATTGATTGTGAAGAATAATAGATATTTTTGTAAATCTATATACATATATATAGACCAACATACACAGAATTTGAATGATTGTTCTCCACATGGGGAACTAAATGTTTGAATTCTGCTTTCTAACTTTTTTATATTTGCTTGTATTGTGATTCTATTAATTTGAATTATTTTGCCGATTCCTTTAAACTTGGTGGATTGAATATTCAATATAATGTTGAAAGAATGGCATGGGGAAGATCTCCCCCCAGGTGAGAAACAAATAAAAGTGGTACACCAGAGTAGGAAACTATAATGATAGTGGTCTTTTAAGTTTCCACGAGGTGTTATTTGATAGAAAGGGAAATTGTATCATAGTAAGTGAAGGTGGCTTTATCTTCCCAGGGCTTGCTAGGAGATGAAACAAACAAGGGAGGGCAAAAAGAAACATTTAAAATTCCTCGCTTCTGCTTTAAAAGTCTTTATGTGATAGTGACTTTCATGAGTTGTTTTACTTGTTGGATTGTATAGTAACAATCTTTCCAGAATAAAAACTGGGAGGAAGTAATCATATAACTAGGCAGTGGGTTTAAATTATAACAATAATTATTGTTTTTTCTAAACAGAAGGGGAAGTTAATATATCTATTGTGTAAAAAGTGTGATATGGAGTCCATGAGACCTACACTAAGGAACTGCTATGATGTAATGAGGGCCCAATTGGACTTAGTTTGCATGAAATAATACCATTGATCTGATTTAATAAACTTTTTTGAGTACCCATTATACAAAATACACTGTGCTGAGCCCTGGGAACAAAAGCAGCTGTAGTATAGTGGAAAGGAACTGGATCCTAAAACAGAAACTACTGAGTATCAATCCTTGCCTTTGCTTTTTACTAGCAGTGTAGAAGGGCAGGACATCACCACCATGGATCTTATTTTTCTCATCTGTAAAATACATACTACCTCTAGTGCTTCTCTTAAAGGATGACCATGAAAGTTGAGAAGAGGTAAAGTATTGTGTATGCCTTTCAGCATCACATTGCTATCAGCTTTTTATTTCCCTTCTCTCATTATTTGGTGCTAATGTGTTATAAGTTATGTGTCTAGGTCCAAAAAATCTTCCAGCTTCCCACCTTAGTGACAGCAAATGGCCAAGTGACAAGAGCAGAGTGGTGGTGAAAGGAATGCTGTTGACTGAGAATGAAGTCCCAGACTATCAACCTATAGTCTTGGTTCATTAAATTCTAAATTAGGTTTCTGATATTGAAAGTAATGAGTGAACTTATCTTTAAATCTGAAAAAAACTTTAGAAACTCAAAATATGTTTGTGTGTGTGTGTGTGTGTGTGTGTAAACTTATTAAAGTAAAAAATGATTATATACTGACTGAGCACATCTTGGACACTTCAAAAGAGAACTCCTTGAATTCGACTCCACATTTGAGGTACTTAATGGTTGAGAACATATTCAAAAACCATAGCTCAAAATTACCCAATGATATGCTTTTAAAAAAACACTTAGGTTAACTAGGGGTCACAATTCAAAGCAAAAGATGTTTTTTTCCCCCAAAATAACAAAATAAGTGAAAAGAAAGGTTCCTCATATACCCTGGGGATATATTTTCCTAAAGATTACTAAGCTACCAATTGGGAGCACACGCACAAAGAATGCAGGTGATGAGGGAACACACTTTTTTTGACACCTAAATAGGTTGTGGCTAGGACACATGTGTAGGCCAGACCAACTCATCCCTTTAATGCTGTTGAGCCACCCCTGGACTCTGGTGATGTAATCAGTTGAACTTTAGGATTTAGAGTACTCTTCTGCTGTTTTTATTTTTTTTTTCTTTTTTCCTGTTGGGTATATCTTTTCTCTCTTCTAAGCATTTATATTTCACTGTTCACTGCTTCTACCTGATGGTTTCAGCAGCTATATGACTTTTTTTGGGTCCTTTCCTGAACCCTAATATAAAGTAGCTGTTAGGTAGTTGCTTTAATTGCAATGTGGCTATATGTAGCTCTTTTGTGATGCAAACCCCAACCAGTTAGCTAGAGAAACTCTATACATTTTAATTTTGTTTTTTGAATTGCTTAATCTCTTGCTGAGCACAGATTCTCTCTTCAACTTGCTATGTGACTTGGGACTTAGACCTATATAACAAAGTTGAAATTGAAAAATATGTTTCATTTCTACATATATAATTCTGAGTAGTTTCTCAAAACAGGTTACAAATTCTGTTTTAGATTGAGCAGAATAGACTTTGGGCACAAATAACAGCCTGATATCTGAAATTAAAATCACTAGAATTGTACTCTCCAGATCTGAAAGAACCCACAGAACTCATTCAGTTCACCCTTTCACTCTGAAGGAATCTCTCCTGAGGGACTTTTTGGGTCAACATGTACTAGTAACTATAATTCACATCTGTCCATTGATGTGCTTATTTTGAAACATATATTCAAAGGTATTCAATCAAATAGTGTAGAGCAGGATAATAGCCAAGAAAATGCTCCCATGTACAGTGCTTCCCCCCCAGAGGGAGCAGGTTAATGAGGGGAACATAGGTAAGCAAGGAACATTAACAATTATGGTAAATCATACCCTGAGATGCTGCTAAGCCCCCATTGTCTTTTGGTCATGTCATTAAGTGTACTGCTGGGTTTTCTCTTCCCTGGTCTCTCTCCAGTGCTGTTTCTTCTTGGGATCTCTTCTCTCTGTCAAGCTACATTGTCTTGTTCTATGCTGCCATCAACTAGTCTTCAGCTGCTAAATGACTTCTGGGTCTTCTGTTTTGTTGTTGTTGTTGTTGTCATCTGCCAACAGCAGCCGCTTGGCCAGAATTTTAGTTATGATGCACTATGTGTAGCTTATTTGTGATGCAAACTGCAGCCAGTGAGCTAGAAAACTCTAAGGTGTTTTACAGTCTGTCTTTTGAACTGTTTTTTCTCTTGCTGGGCTCAGGTTCTTCCCCCTCAGCATACTGGCTTGGACCTTAGACCTAACCAAACAAGGTTGCAACTGAATTCATAATAATCTTTACATCTAATTCTGATCATGAGTTCCCAGAATCAATTCTGATAGTAAAAAATTGATGTGACAAGTAACCATAAAATAGCTGACACAGGAGCTCCACGGTCTATTTCAAATTTTGAACAAAGTGTTCATTGGGTGCATATGGCTGTCTGTTCTTAGAATTCTAGAATCTAGTGGTAAAACAGCCTTCAAGAAATTATTGTCCAGCCTATGTCATTGGTAGTATGGTGGAATGATGCAGTCAGGTTAGATTGGATTTTTTCTTTCTTGGGTAGATGGGATACAAGGAAGCATGTAGAAAAAACATGTAGAGTCATTTTGATATCCATGATTTCGATCCTCTGATTCCCCAGTAATTATGCCAACCTATGTGTTTAACCTCATCAAATCATTTTTATGATTGGTATTTCAAAGATAGATAGGATGAGAATTAAAAAAAAAAAAACTTCTTGTCATTCCCATGAAAATGTCTATAGTCTAATAGTCTCGGTTTCTTCCAATTTTATCCTAGGAACTTCACTTAGGAAAACATTTACCCCAACATCTCTAACCCCTCAGGTGCCATGCAAATCACTTTTGAGATTAAGATTAAAAAGGGCTAGAAAGGACTGGTTGTAATAGCCTCCTCTACTCTAATTCCTTTTATTCTACATTTCCAAACGCAACAGGACTACTGCTTTTCTACACACAGATGTGTGTAGGGAAGGATTCTACTCATGTGGGCAGGGAAGGATTCTACGCATATATTCTTGTAAAATGGGTACTTTTGAGCCTGGACTGAAAGCTTTCTTGGACAATCTTTTGTTGAAGAAATCCCTGCATAGTCATTGCAGATTCCATCTTAAGTGTGTCTGAAGAGACAGTCAGCTTCAAGGCCAGGAGCTACTAGTGCACAAGGTAGTGGTTGCTGGCCAAATGATTTCACCAGGCTACTAAAGGACAAAGTTTTTAGAATTTTCTTGGTAGCTGTGACAACAACTAATTGATTATTTTAAACACTGTGGTTTAGCCATTTGTTGACACATTGTAGGGCAATTTGCTCTTATGTGATCCCCTTATTTATGTCCCACTGGTAGGTCATCTGCCTGAACTCAGGCTCTGGACAAACTGAACAAGAGGGTGCTGCATGGAGGAGAGGGGAAATGCTGAGATGAAATTCCTTCACTGCTCAAATGGAATATTTACATATTATAAATATTACAGCAATAGTGCATGTGGGTAGTTTATATTTCTATACCTCACTTAACAGAAACATTAGACATTATACAAAATCAAGAACATTATAAGGATATTATCAATGCAGCAATAGTAATTCATGGTAGATATTGTATATATGTATAAATGTAACATTTAATTACTATAGGCATTTATATCTATCATATTCCCCATCATGATACCTAGGATATACAGGCGTCTGCAACAAACACTTGAATAATGTAGTCTGTTTTCTACAACAGACTACAATTGTGTGTGTAATAATACACAATAACTTTGTCCAGATATGAGACTCTTAAACAGCCTTTTATAAGACCCTGAAAAAGTGTACAATAATTGGCCCATATTTTTATTTTTCATGGCATAATGACTACACTCCCAGATTATCATGTTAATTCCATTTTTAATTTTCTTTATTCAACTAGATCTTAAAATGGGAGTTTCCATTCCAAATATATCTCAGACTATTGGATTTGAAAAGATAGCTCATAAAGAGGGGACAGATATATTCTTAACTCATATGAGTTAATCTCAAGAATCTGGTTGGTGGAAAGCTCATGAATTTATATATTTATCTCCAGTCAAATTTAAAACAAAGTTGTGAAAGTCATGATAATTCATGCACACATATATTGTATCTAAGATATACTGTAACCTCTTTAACATGTATAGGACTGCTTGCCATCTGGGGGAGGGGGTGGAGGAAGGGAAGGGAAAAATCGGAACAGAAGTGAGTGCAAGGGGCAATGTTGTAAAAAATTACCCTGGCATGGGTTCTGGCAATAAAAAGTTATTAAAAAAAAGTCATTATAATTCAGCATAACTTGTCTTCCCAAAAGTAAATATATAGTGACATTACTAGTCAAACCTCTATTATTGAATCCCACTGTGAAGTGGTTTTTCCAGCCCTTTTATTTTGCCATGAAGTTTCTACCCTATAAAATCATCACACAACTCCTGGAGCAAGCAATTAAAAAAAAGGAGAGTTCTGTGACTAAATAACTACTTTAATAAGGTGTGGTAATGGCTAGGCCAGGAAACCACAGAGGGTAAAGGTATAGTGATTTTTTGAGAATATTTTTGAAAAGTTTATGAATTTTTAATATTTGTGAAAGATGTAGTTATTTTTCTCCTATTCTTCATCTCCTGATTATCAGACCTATTTACTGACCAAGTTGAGGCTGAGCCATTTCTAGATTTCTGGCCCTGCAGGAACATAGAGGCAAGACAGAAGAGCTGTGCTTTCTGATCTCAGTGGAAGAGAAGAGAAGGAGGGTAGAGATTACAGAGCCAAATGTGCCTGCTCTTCTGGCCTCCAGATAAAAGGAAAGGGTTATAGCCAGGCCAAGAATCTGTGTTCTCCTAATTTATTAGATAGGAAGAGAGCAAAGTAAAAATACTGATAGCACAGATTGCTTAAACAAAAGAAAGAAACTAAGTTTGAGGAAAAAATCCCAGGAGACATTGTATTGATCTACTTCTATTTTTTTGGTCAAGTCAGGTTACATGTTAGGACCAAAGATTTAGAGCTGGAAGAGACCATCCACTTCTCCTAAGATCTTTTTTTTTTAAATAGATTAAGTAAATCAAGGTAAAGAGAAGCTGAGTGACTTGCCCAATTTCACATATTGTAGGTATCACCTATGAGCAAGGAATTGAACCTAGTCCACTGATGCCAAATAATCTAGCACACTTTCACCATTCTGCCTCCCTTAGCTAGGAATCATTTTTCAGCTCCTCTCGGAGCATGAAGAAGTACTTTATCTTCGATATTTCAAGCTCTTCAGATCCAAAAGACCAATGGAAGTGGTGTCTCTTTTCCAAAGAAGGAGTTTTGAATCGAGGGGGTCCTGATTCATCAATAAACAGAAAACCATGTCTATGTAACTCACTGAGGGCCACGATTTTGAATCAAAGACATCCTAGTCTATGTATAATGAAAAACCACCCCTTCAAATTGTGACTCACTATGAATCATATATATACACATATATATATAATATATATATGTATATATAATTACATATATATGTAGCAAATATTCTTTTCTGATAACATTTATACAAATTATATTCCACAATCTTTAAATGTTAATTTTAGCCTCTCCTTTTCCTCACCTGAGCTTCAGAATTTAAGTTTTGGGGTCAGAGTCTATTTCAGATAAGCCTGAGATGAAGAATTCCTTCACAGGACTCTATTTTGCCTTCCTTTGAGGTACACAGTCACGGTGTAAGATCAGAGATGACACCATCTAGGAACTGCTGGCTGAAAGACTTTTCTAGGCTACTATAGAGTTCTAAAAATTTGCATTTCACCCAACTAGTTAGTATGGCTGTAAAACACTTTGGTTTAAGAAACCAAAAAATAGGAACATGCCAATTATATAAAATGTCTAGTCCTCTAATATATTCATAGTTAAGTGAGACCACCAAGGGATATATTTGGGTGCTCACTACTATGTTGTGGCAGATTTTCACAATCATTTCCTTGGTTACTTTCTGGTAAGAAGAAAGTTCCAATAAGGCTATAATGCAATCATTCAAGAACATGGTCATCAATTCTGATGAGAGAGGGTCAAAAGAATATTCCTTGTTTCACTAGACACCAGATTTTAATCAGGGCTTTTCTGTGAACTGACAATGTCTTCTATTCCACTGTAATTTCCTTCTTGGAAGCTTATGGAAATTCCTTTAAGAGTGAGTTATCTTTTTTATCTTTGGATCTCATTTTGTACATAATTTCTCTCATCCTGCATTTATTTTAGCTGGCCACCATTTAATCCTATATGTATTTGCTATGTTAATTATCTTTTTTCTTCCCAATAAAATTATAGATACGTAAGCAGTCATTTCCCTCCTGATGTATCAGTTCTCTAGGTATTAATTTATTGTGTCATTAACTTATATGCCTCCAACCCTTCTCATTTAGCATAGTTCTATCCCTTTGTACTTTCTGTGGTTTGCTTAGAGAAATGAGCAACAATAACTCTAAAGCAAAGTTTCTGGACCCTTTAACTTTATTTTGTTTCATATTCATGGAAAACTGGGTAGGAAAATTGTCTTGATTTTCCAAAGTGCCATGCTGCTAGGAACAATGGGCAAATAACTTTTCACACAGGGAGAGACAGGCTAGAAGCCTGTTGTTGACTTGTCTGGTGTTGGAAAATTATTACAAAATTAGGCTCAGTTTACCCAAAATTATACTCCTCAAGCAGCATTGTTAAGATATGTATTTTCAGGTTTGGGCTGATAGTCTTTATTAGTCCAAGCCAAAGAATTCCTGCATAGGAATCCAGCCTGTCTAATCTAAAAATGCAGACAGTTTTGGATCAGTCAAGATTCAAGATTAGTAACTGTTGACTGAATGATTTCACTGAGCCACCATGGGACTAAGTTTTTAACATTTTCTTGGACACTGTGGCAATACCCATTTAATCCTTTAAAACACTGTAGTTTAACCATAGTTCTACCTACTCTTGAAAAATATATTTATTGAAAAATATATTCATATTTGCCTTAACTCAAGTTCTGGTCAATTAAGAAGAGGAGAAAGATAAATGGAGAGGAGAAATGCCTAGGTGAAATTCCTTCACTGGTCAAATTTAATATTTGTCTATTATAAGCTTCATAGCAACTGGATGTGTCATAAGTGTTGAGTATAATGTAAGTCCAGATAGTCTACACCCATGTAGCTATACATTTATCAGAGGCATCAGATAAGTACATTACTGACACATTATTAAGACCAGCATACTTGATTCGGACCTCATCTAATTTAAGACAGAGCAGTTGTTGGTAGGGGTGATTAATGGTGGTAATTGCTTGGATGGAATTCCCCTATCAGATAAATTGAGCACTGGGATGCTGCAAGCATCTTGCGAATGAAATAAATGTGATAAATCTTGAATTAAACAAAAAATTTAGGTATAGGATGCATCCATTCACATCTCCATTGGGGATTCTGGGGAAGGAAAATGATCAATATCCCTTGCTACTTCAGCACAAACTGACTAACAGTTTCTTCTATTAAGGATGAATGTCTGTTCTCAAAACATTACCAAATCTAATCAATACTTAAATTATGACTTTTACTGGCCTTGGTACCTATCATTGATAACTTTGAACAGAAATTTATTTTTTCTATGAGGTATACCCAGACATTGTGGCTACATAGTGAACTCGCCTTTCCTAATCAAGCATTTTGAGTTGTCCACAACAAAGATATTAGTTGGCTGTATCACATCTCCTTTCATCCAGCAAGAAGAGGTAGTGATAAATTGAAGAATTAGGACTTTGTCTGATGATCTTTACCTTCCTTGTAGCCCAGGTTATATACTCAGTGGAGGAAATTAGCTAAATAGCTCATCACTTATAACATCAGTGACCATGTAGTGTGAGAGAATGGATGCAGATCCAAGCAAGAAGAGTGCTGGAGAGAGTTAAAACGATTTAGTCAGGATCTTTGCTTGCTTTTGAAAATAAAACAACTACCAGAAACTGTCACACTCCTTTGAGGTTCCCACTTATTTGGGGATGGAGCGGGAGAACTCTAAGACCCAGAGAGATTCACAGATGAGGGAGCCAAGTTTACCAACCAACGTGAGGTCAACCTTCAGTCTGGGAGCAGTTATTCAATACAAACTGAGAAGTTTTAGAATGATTCTTTAAGATTTAATGCCTCATATAAGTGGCAGGAATATTCTCCCAACTGAGGTCCTTACTTGGTTAGGGAAGGAGAGCATCTGGGTTCAGAAATACACAGATGATTAATTGGACATTTGCATAGTACTCCTAGAAAGTTTTAAGATCTCATTTATCAGGGATTCTGTGTTTTATAGTATGGAAACAACTATTGAATAAAAGTTTTAATTTAACATGTGACCAGAAGGGTTATACTCACAATTAAAAATGCTCTTTTGTGGAAGTCCACATGGAAGAAAATTCATATTACAGGTAGTGCAAGATTTAGAATCCCTGAACAGTTGATACTTTCATGACTATCTTAGATTAGCCAAAATGGTTCCAGACAGCAGAATTCAAAGGGAAGGTTATTGTAGGCAATGTAAAACAGTTTGGGGAATTCTGGGATTGGTTTGTGAATGTTCTTCTAAACTGAATGGAAACACTTCTCCTGTATGTGCAAAAGCATAGCACTTATCTCACAAAAAGATCTATAGACACTCAGTTCTAGGGGAAATAAAGGGAGGGGAAGTTTTGAGATTATAAAAGTTCTAATAGATTTTGTTAAGAATTCTGGCAAAACATTGTCCCAAAGAGGATTAGGACTCATAGTGCCAAATCTCTTATATCCCCTTTCTGGAGTTTGCCTTTGAACAATGAAAAGTGATATATCATGGGCTTCCTAAATCCCTCACCAACACCTTGAGGAAGTTTGATAATGGCAATTATTTGAAGGCCACCCTGACAAATAAGACCTTAGCATCTTAACTCTAGATGCTTCAGGAAGGGTGAAAGTCCAACTCATACACTCATCCTCACACTGGAAACAGGACTGGGGGCAAACAACTACACCTGGTAATTGTGTAGATGAATAAAAATAATATATTGACATGAGGGAAGCTTAGTCCCAGTAGCCAAGATGGGCTTATTCACAAAATGCTACTTATTCACAGTGAACAATAACTAGAAATAAAGTGATGATTCTTGGTTCAGAGAGAGTCAAAGAATAACACTATTAATATCTCCTGTACAAGAAGATAGTTATACAATTTGTCACTGGACCTATCTATTGGTGAAGTTGTTATCTCCTGCTCCTGCCTGGGGTTGGAGAGTTTCCCATATGTGTTGTCAACTCTGAATACAGAAAAAAGACTGAGTGACATCATTAGTATGACTTTTCTTGACTTTTCTACTCAATATATGTTTTCTTTGAAGACACCTCCACTTGCCTATCAATAATATAGAGTAGCTCCTCTAGTCAGAAGCAGAAACTAAAGGATCCTGAGCAATGAGACTGGTCCATATAGAGTTTTTGGTGAGTTTTTGGTCCATATAGAAATTTACTTTCCTTCTCTCCATTCTAGGATAATAATAATAATAGCTAGCATTTATACAGTACTTTAAGGTTTACAGATCATTTTTCATTGCTCCTTACTACAGCTGAGATAAATAGTATCATCTCATTTTACATATATGAAAGCTGAAGCTAAGAAAGATCAAATGACCTGCCCAGGATCATACAACTGGTCAATGTCTGAGGCAGGATTCAAACTCATGTCATCCTGATTCCAAGTCAGACAATCTATTCACTGTACTGCCTAAATGATAATGCAATAAATACTCTACTTGGACTTTCAGTGTATTTCTATGCCATGTTTTGGATTTTTTTGACAATTAATATATTAATACACTGTCATCCTTATTTTGAGAAGGATAAATGGATCATGTAAGAAACTATGCAATATAGGATGCTCAGTTTTCTGCACCTATTTATCAATAAAAAGGTAGAATGCTATAGAATGGTTAGACTGAACCATATCAGCTAATGGATGGCGGGGTAGTGGTAGAATGCACATAGTGACTGGTGGATGACTAATGAATATGCTCAAGCATCCTGACTTGTCTTTAGGCTTATATAGCCTACTTTTTATTGGTACTTACAGAGGTACCATGGATTTGTTTACTGCAGATGAATACACTTGTCAATCTTTGGATCCTTTTTTTCTACCTCTGCATAAAACTATATCACTCCTTTATAGTCATGGATTATCCAAATGATTGATCCACATCTAGACAGATTCAACTTCATTGGAACAGTTATAATATGTAGTTTAATTTCCCAGGGTCAAAAAAAAAAAGACTTGAGTTAGTATCAGTGAAGCTGAACACATGTGCCTTTTTGTAACCTTCCTATATGAGAATGTTAACTGAATAATATGTGTGAGATTACAATAAATCATATAGTTACATCAGTTAAGAAGAGTATGGCTGAATTATTCTTCCCTAGAATCTTGGATCCATGCATAGTAATACATTTTTGTTATATGGAAGAAGGGAAAAGCAATCTTTGCAACTCTTTTACTGGAGACTATACTAATATATGTATATATTTGGTTTTGCTAAAAAAGAGTTTACACTTTCTCAGTGCTTTTCCAAGTGGGGCTGTGTTTTTGTGTCAGTGGCATAAAAGAAGCAGAGTTTACTTTGTCCAGTAAGATATGGTTAGACTTTTCCCTAAAGATCAAAAGAGAGCAAGAGCCACAAGGTCTGCAGTCCAGAGTTATGAGTTGCTCCATGGATATAGGTTCCTTTACTCGTGTACTCATGTACACATTGCTAGGTTTCTGTATGATCCTTCACACATATATACACACATAGATTGTGAGCATTGGTGGGAGAGTATGATGCAAGCTTATATTTGGATTATGACACTTGATGAATCCTAAATGTTATGATTATTCTTGCTTTTGCTTTCTCATTTAGTAACATTTAAGAGATAACTGTGTCATTTTAATTGACATTGTGTAAAATATATAACATACCAGTGGAGACTCAGGAGCTATAGTGAAGACTATATATCCATTTTACTAAGTATTCACTAAGGCTGGAAGTCTTGCATAGAAAGTAAATTTAGTCAGTTCTGTGTGGCATAGAGCTTCAGAGTCAAAATGAACTTTTAAGATCATCTAAACCAAACTGTGGAAAAGGAAATAGGCCCAGATTGCTTAAGTTAGCAAATCTTGGACTAGGAATTAGGTTTTATGAATTTCAGTCTAGTGTCCTTTTTTTTTTTTTTTTTTAAAAAAGGATACATCATTTTGATGCAAGAGATACTTCATCTCAAATATCCCCAAAATAAAATATACTCGCTTACTACTAACATGTTATTTTCACTTTTATAATTTATTGTTAAGAGAAAAGAAGGAATTCTTTAACTTTTATATGATTCAACCATATACATTTTTTGTTTTCCTCTTAGTTTTCCCCTCACTTGAGGCCTCACTTGCCTCATTCATACTTTCTGAACCAGTATTTTCATATTCTGTATCACACTGATCCTCATAATGGTCTTATGAAGGATACAGGATCACATTTTATTAACTGTATTTTACTACTTAAGTCCCCAAATCAAGTAACTTGCCCAATGTCACACAGTAGTCAAATGATAACTATCCATTTTAAACTCTACTCTCCATACATATCCCCTCTAGATTCATTCTAAGTCAATTTGGTTTGAAATTAGTCACCTCTCAGTGAGATTCCTTTCTAATTAACCTCATTGCAAAATCTCTTACTCATTCATTCATTCATTTATTCAACAAACATTTGTTAAGCACTGGAAGACTGCTATGAACTGAGGAAAATATAAAACCAGACCCTCTGCCCTCATGGAGTTTATAGTCCAGTAGGGCACAAGATAAAAAGCTTCAAAACTATCATTATTTGACGCAATGCAATAGAAAACCACAAAACAATGAAGTGCGAGGTGAGGTCCCTTGGGTGAAGTAATGCCCCACCCACTCCCCTATAAGGGTCTATTACTTTTAGCATTACTGTACCATCTGACTTTTGTGAAGGCTTTAAAGTTTCCCAAATGGTCTATGCTAGCAGGATGCCAGAGGTGAGTCACTTCAAAAGCTCCAATAGATTTTCCTTTCTGCTATAAGCTGGTAGTCTTCATCCAGGTAACTTGTTGGCAAAGATATCTCTCTCTCCTCCAAATTTCCTCCCCAATCCCAAATTGCTTTACCCCTTCCCTCCAATCCTGGCCCTTTCCCTCAGATTCTGTCCTGGTCTCTTTTCCTCTTTGAGGAATCTCAGTATTTAGAAAAAAGACTGAATAGATTCTTCCAGGCCCATATCTGACCTTTGAGGGCAGAGTCAAACTTTTGGTTTCTTGTGCTCAGTCTTCTTAAAATTTTTTGAAAACGACATTTCCAGAACTGGCTATGCAGATGCATGTATGTAACATCCAATGAAAGTCTGAGCAGGTTTCTTATCTTAGGTACCTGGACTTTCTATATAAGGATATGGTTAGATGGAAGGATGGTTCCCTCAGTTTGTGCCTTAATTACCCCTGTAGGAAACCAATCATATCTTCTGGTGTAAAAACCTAGTCCTTTTCCCTGAATTTAGAGACTCTTGCTATTTATCTCCCCAACTTTCCTATGATAAATCTATCTCTTTTCTCCCCACTTCTCTCCCACCTTACTGAGGTGAGAGTTTGTCTGGGAAGCAAATTGTTGATACTTCCAATCAAGAATGGGACCCCTGCCAAAGCTACTGGAAATTTAAACCAGAAAAAATTGGGATGACCTAACTCTACTCGTATTTAATGGTAAGGGAGGAAGATCTATTCACTTAAGTCTCTGTGTGGTATTTTAGTATTTTCCTCCTTATTCTCCTTTGAGCTAGGAAAAACTGGATATTTAGAGCTGGAAGGAAAACTTTTTAATTTGTTTCCTGGTTGGAGGGGGAAAAACCCTATCAAAGCAAAACTAAAAGGAAGTGGAAGACAATGGAAACTTAGCTGCTTTCTGGAAGATAATATAAAGAGGGCTTTGTATTAAAAATGGTCTTTATACCTAGTAAATCAGAAGCCTATTTGAGGATATATCTCTCTACCAATAAGGCTACTGATGGGGAAGCAGAAGAGCAGACCAGAGGGAATGACCTGGTAATAGGACTTAGAAGTAGAATGATCTACTTGAGGAGAGTAAACAACAAGTTCTATTAAAATCTGTTAATCTTTGGAACAGTTTTTAGAGCTAGCTGTAGATATATGAGAAAGATCCTAACAAGTCTCTTTAAAGCCTGTTTCTCTTCTTTGGAGCACAATTTTTAGAATTAAATGCAATATAAATCTCACTTCAACCTGAAAAGAGATATTATGATTTTCCTGTGGGATTTGTACATAAACAGGGAAAAAACTGTTTGGTTTTCAAATGTTTTAAAAATATACTTTAGAACAAGACAGAAGGTAGTACCAAAAGACTTTAAGGCACCCCGAGCAGAGGAAATCAGGTACCTTCTTGTACAGGAAGAAACCTTATTCCTATTAGAAAAGTGATTTGAGAAAAGAAAGTTCTTGGTACTCTGTTAATTTTTACAATTGAACTTTGAGCTGCTAAATTGTCTATAATATGTACAGACAATATTGTGTGTATCTCTGTTGTAGTATTGTCAGATATTAATATTGCTATGTGTTTCCCTTCTCTTGTTTGAAGACATATTTGCAGGGGTCAGAACAAATCTTGCTGCCAAGTATTGGAAATGTTAATATGAATCTGACTACATGGTACCTATGAAGATTTTTTAAATTGCCAGAAGGCTCTTTAATGAATCAATGACTGATTTACTGGAGTTCCTAACAAGTAACACATCTGAATAGTGAATTAGACCAGGTGAAATATATGGTAAGTATGAAAATTGTTCCATAAAAGTGTCAGTAGGACCCAACCTGATAATTCTTTCTGTTGTATTCCTTAGATACAACCTGTTGTACTACAGGTCTGTCTATTGTATGCCCATGGAATACACAGATTGGCAATTCTGGATCCAACCTTTATCTGGGATCATATAACTGAGGAAAAATAGATAACATCTAGCCTGATGAATATAACAAGAGGCTTTCAGTGATGAAAATATAAAAGGCCCAATCAGCAAGGGATGTGATTCATCAGGGATGAACTCCCATGGCATGTAAAACATGGAGATACTTTTTTGGGGGAGGCAATTTATAAGTTAAATCAAAGGCCCTTTTGAAAACCTCTCTCCACTAATGAAATCCACGATGGAATGATGAAGGGGGAGGTAAAAAAGGTAGAGAATAATCAGTTCCTCTAAAGGATAGTTGATGTGTTAATCCTTCAGATTTTTTTCTCTCTCTTTCTGGAACCCCAATGACCATATGAAGAAAATATTATAGCCTTGGACCTACTATCTTAAGCTTGAAAAGTAGGTGCTTGCCTTAGTTATGTGATTTATTTCTTGCCCTATGTTATTATTGAATGGTTATTTAACCTTGCCTGTTGTCAAGGAAGGATTGCTTATTCATTTCTGTATTAACTATAGGACAGTACAGCTTGTTATGGGTACAGTGTATTAGTCTGAAAATAAAATTCCTTTTATGAGAAATAAGTGGGGTAAGACTTTCATGTAATAGGATGTCTGTTCTTGAACTATATATATACCCTTTCCTCCAGCCCCTGCTCTTTTTTGGTCTTCCATGTTTGAAAATTCCTCTCTCTCTTTCTATCTGTATCTCTCTTGCATGCATTATTGTTAACTGTCACTTTCCTATGACAGAAATAGCCAACTTATTTGAAGACTTTAGTGAGAGTCAACCTCTCCTTTTAAAACACCTACCCTGGTATATACAGCTATTGTCCTATGACTTGGCTTACTGTTGGCTGCCCTACTTGGTTCACTAGTATCTGGAATGGTCCTAGTATCTCTGGACATGTGAGAGTGGGTCAACTTATGACTAAATTTGGAGATGCAGGCTCTAGATTCAGCATAAACAGCTATCAGGAGACTAGCCATTTCTCACACTGATTAGGAGTGCTCTAAAGAGCTGAAGTAGGGATCACTTAGGCTCACCTGCTGTTTCTCCAAAGGACCAATATCATTGTCCTTGCTTCTTTTTGTCACATCTCAAATAGATTTGACAAGCATTCTGGTCTTATCTTTCCCTTGTTGACCCTCCCTTCTTCTTTGTGTTCCTATTCCTTGATAACCCCAAAGTCTCAAACCTCCTCTAGGTTAGGTAAAAGATGGTTTGTCTATTGTTTTTGGCATCAGTGACTGATATTTGGCATCAGTGCTTGCAAATGTCTCAAGTCCTCCAAACTTTGATCCTATCTGTTGAAAATATCATACAGACAAGCTGGCACTGCTTTATGAAACTAAAATCTCCTTATATTTTCCCAACCAAATGTATAGTTTGACCATTAGTATCTGTAGAGTAGCTTGTATGGACACCGTCATTGTTGGGCCAAGATATTTATAGCTGTAACTTCTCCCCCAGGTATTCTGTACCCTATTCCTGCCCCAATCCAAGGGAACTGGGGAAGGTTTAGGCACATCCTTAGCATGGTTAGAGTAACTAACATTGTTGGCTCCCTGGATCCTAGTACTTTATTACAGGGACAAGAACTAGAAAAAACTCAGGTAACATAATTCAAATAAGAAATAGGAGACCAATCTGATGATACAGTTCTCATCATTGTTTGCTTCTGTCTGTATTGTTAAATATTTTGTGAGGGTACTAGAGCAGTCAAAACCTGACTTCTGATTGAGAATGACACCAATGATCATTTCACACTTGCCACACTACTCTTATGTTTTTATTTTTTTCTATTCTTTCTTGGCATTTATTCAACCTTCTCCCTTGAAATAATGCCCAGCTTCTCACAGCTACTGACTGCATTGTAGAGAGTTGTGGAAGGAATTTTTTCCATATGTTAATACTCATAGGTAGATCTCAGGGACTCCCAGCTCTGTAGTATCCCAACCCCTTAAAAATGTGATAAAAGTATATTATTCAGAGGTATATTGAAACCATATTGGGGAGGTCTTTGGTTACTCAGAAAACTTGAATTTTTTTTGATAATGATATAGGTCCTGTCCTCAAAGAGCTTATCTGGAAATTATAATGGGGATATACCATTTACAAAATTAAGTAGAATACTAGATAAGATGAAATAAGGGGGAAAGAAGAAATAAAGGATTAGGGGACAAATACTCTTGGGTAATAGAAACAAGTAAAGCCTTCATGGAGGAAATGGTACCTCTTCTGAATCTTGAAAAAATAGCATTTTAAAAGGCCTAGAGAGTTAGAAGAAAGCAATTTCAACTATAGAGAAATAATTTGAATGAATACATGAAAGTAGAAAATAGACTTGTGGAGGACAGAAATCATAGGTATTCCCTCTCCTTGAGCTGAACTCAGGCATTGAAAAAAGGGGAAAATGTGGATTTAACAAATTATAAACCAGGAAACATCTTGTGGGTTTGGGGCTAGCTTCTGGACTAAGCAACGGAAGGTTAGGAGAAACAGAATTATTGTGGGAGAAGAGACCTGAAGAAATATAAGGCCTAGAGAGACTGTGAATGCTGCGTGGAAAGATTGAAATTCTAGATACTTTTTTGCTAGTTTGTTTCCAAAAGATTCTTTTGGCTAGGTAATTTACTCATGGAAGCTCCTATTGGGGCAAATGCATTCACAGAAAGAAACACAGGTGGGTTATTATATTATTGTAAAGCACAATATTAATTTTCACTCCCCCCATCTATCTGCTGAAGTAAAAACAGTCAGAATAATACTTAATGCTGCTTCTGGCCAGTAATGACTTATTTTCTGATATTTTCTAAAATTCCATATAACTCTCCCATGGAATTTTCCTGATTAAAAAGATTATATTTGGTCGGCTTGTGTAGTCTTGAATTAGAGAGAAGCCATATTTCTTGGGGGACTGGGGACTGAAGGAAATGAAGGAGTCCACTGACATAACAACTAACAGAAAGAAATAAGGAGTCATTGTTCTGGTTAGCTTCTGGAGTGGGTGTGTATGGGGAGAACTAGGAATAAAATGATTATAAGTTATAAGGAAGCAACTTGATGAAAGTAGTCAAAAGCATTTCTTAGTCATTAGAACTAAACAGAAATTGAATGGGATGTCTTGATGAGGTGATGAGCTCCCTATAATTAAAGGTCTTCAAGCAGGTACCTCATGACCACCTATGGGCTGATGTAGAGGGATTTTTGGTATGGAGTAAAACTAGATGACTGCTAAGATCCCATTGAATTTAGGAATATGAGGAATTCATCAGGAGATGATTAATAGGTGGCATACAAAAATGGCCCTTTAAAAAATTTAGTCCATTTATGTAGGATCATATCTCTGAGTTCTGGGGATAGACCAGGGCCACTCAGAAAGGGAGAGGGACAAGCCATAGTCTATCTTGTCCAGCCTTATGTTATGCTCTGCATATTTTTTGGGCTATCTCAGAGGTGGTAGGCTCACTGCAATGTGGATACTATGATGGGATTCCTATTTGGGTACTTGTTTAATTAATTAAAACTTAGTTATGTGCCAGGCACAGCGCTGAATTTGGTCTTTTGATTCTATTATTTGATTCTTCTGTCCTTCTCTGAGGTGGTTATTTATTATGCCTGTTCTGCCCTTTAAGTTTCCTCAGAAAGTAATCTGGTACTGTTAGAGGACCCTGGAACTAGGTTGGGAACTGGTATATTTCTAGGGTGCCAAAACATGAATGTAGAAAGAAAGAAATGTATTTTAATGATTATTTAGTTCTCAGGAATCTTCTCCATTGTTTATCTTGCTCAAAGTCCATTTTTTCTTCCTACTCAATGTTATGAAAGTTCCTTTCTATGACTCTCCCCTTGCACAGTATTCTCCACTTTGACAATTGCTTCTCCAGAATCATCCTCCTCTCCAGAATGCTTTTCTTCCCCAGTAGTTATCCCTTCTGTAGATTTGTCCTCTCCTGAACTTTCTTTCACAGGAACAGTCTTTTCTTCCGCAACACTTTTTTTCCTCACAGAACTTTTTTCCCTAGAACTCTTCTGCTCCATAGAATTCTTCCTTCCCTTCACACCTTCCCCACTTATAGTCTTTTTTCCGAGAGAACCCTTTTTAAATACATAACTCTTCCTTCTTTTAGAACCCTGCCATTCCCCAGAATTTCTCTTTTCTTTAGAATTTTCCCCTGCTGTAAAACTCTTTTTTCCCAAAGAATTCTTCCTTTTACTAAAGCTCTTCTTTCTTCTAGTGTTCTTCTTTTTGACAGAAGTCTCTTTTCCTTTTGAGCTCTCTCCTTCCTGAGAACTCTGAATTTCTGTGGATCTTTCTCCATCCTCGATATTTTCCCTTGCCACAAGATCCTCTTCTTTCTCAGGACCATTGCCTGCCTCAGAACTCTCTCTATCAACAAGCCTCTCTTCTCCTTCAGAACTCTCCTTTTCTTTACTAAGTTTCTCTTCTTCCTCATAACTCTCCTTTCCTGTAAGTTTTTCTTCTTCCTCAGAACTCTTCTTTTCTATAATAGGTTTTCCTTCTCCCTCAGAACTCTCCTTTTCTATAAGTCTCCCTTCTCCCTCAGAGCTCTCCTTTTCCGGAATAAGTCTCCCTTCTCCCTCAGAGCTCTCCATTCCTACAAATCTGTCTTCTCCTTCAGAGCTCTCCATTCCTAAAACCCTCTCTTCTCCCTCAGAACTCTCCTTTTTAAATTTGTTTTCTTCACCTGAACTTTCAATTCCCACTGGAACCCCCTCCACTTTCAGAACCACCTCTTCTTCCAAAGAGCTCTCGGTGCTCTCAGAAGTTTCCTCTTCAGTTGTGCTCTTGCCTGTCCCTGGAGTCTCCTCATTATTAGAGCTCTCCCCTTCCACAACCTTGCTTTTGATAGAACTCTTTCTTTCGACATGACTCCCCTCCTTCACAGGAGGCTCCCCTCCCACAGAATCAGCTTCTTTCACAAAATCCTTTTCTTCTGTATCACTCCCTTCATCTACAGAACCGTGCAATTTGGAACTCCTCGATGATCCCAGAGATTGTTTCCTCCCTGTCTTCCTTTTTATTGATCGCCTCCTTCGTAAATATTTCCTGCTCCCCCTCGGAGTGTCCCTGGTAATCACTTTCCCCCCGGCCACAGAAGTGCTGTCTGCCAAAATACTCTTTTTAGCCCCAGAACTCTTGCTGCTTAAAGAATTCTTTCTTTTTATCTTTCTTATCAGAAACTGCTTGCCGGCGTTAAGGCCCAGCTTCTTGCCAGGACTTTCATTTGCCAGATGCTTTCTGATGAGGGAGCTCTTCCTTCTCTGGGAGGTTTCCCCAGTGACAGATGTGTCCCAGCCCACCGAGGTCTTGATGCCCATGGAGCTCTTGGTCCCCAGGGAGCTCCTCTCCCCCACTGAGGCCTTCTCCATCTTGGAGCTCTCTAGTTCCGCCAGTGCCCCTGGGGCAGCCATCTTCCTCTCCTCGCCCACAGTCCCTTCCTCCCGAGAGGCCTTCTCGCCCGCCTTGTCCCCCTCTGGCTCCTCACTTTCCCCCTTGTCCGCCTTCTGCGGCTCCACAGAGCTTTCTCCACTTGCCACACTCTGGCCCCCCTCAGGCCTGCGGTCCTCGGCAGCCCCTTCTCCCCTTTCCGAGCTCTCCCCAAGCAGGGAGGCAGGCTCCTGGTTCCTCCTCAGCAGGGTCCCCATCGAGGCGGCGGGCCTGCCTCCGGGCTGGTGGTGGGGCAGGCCTGGGCCTCGGCTGCCAGGTAGGCCTCAAAGTTCCACAGGGGCCCCTGGCCCGGGGGAGGGGCGTCCCTCTGGGTGTGGGGAGCCTTTCGGACTCTTTGCCCCCCCGCTCCCTCTCTGGGGGGCCCCCAGAGCCCTGAGGAAGGAAGGTGACGAGAGAGGGAGGGTGGGAGGGTGGGAGGGCGGGAGCCAGCGCCACAGGCCCGAGCTCAGCCTGAGCCAAGGTGAGGCTGTAGGGAAGTGAGGCTGAACAGGAAGTGCTGCCCCCAGCCTGCCTGGGCACCGTGAGGACAGGGGCTGAGCGGGGGAGGGGCACCTGCTCAGCCGGCCAGAAGAGAGCCCCAGGATGGGGGGGGGGGGGGCTCTTGGGGAAGGGATCCTGTGTATCCCTAAAGGATCTTCTGGGCAGAGCAAAATGAGAGGACTCCTGCTCGGGTGGGGAGGGAAGGGAGACCCCCTGAAAAAAGGGGACCCTGGGGAGGTCTGGAGGGTCTCCCATACTGGCTCTTGGCCAGGAAGGGCCCCCTCTTTCCAGCAGCAGGGGCAGACTAGACAGAGGGGCCTCCTGTATAACGCTGAAGGATCTCCTCAGCAGGGGTTCCTACACGGGGTTTCCCACCCAACCTCCTTTCCCCCTGAGAAATGTTTATGTGGCTCCGGCTGTACAGACATATATCAAACAGATCCACAAATCAAACATTTACTGACAACAGATCGCCCTTTTCTCGATCTCCACAGTCAGTTGTGTGGCCTTGGGACCCACAGTTTAAGACCCTGGGTTCCTGGGCAGATTAGGGGAGTCTCTATCCCCAGACCTGGCCCGGCCCCTTCTGTTCCTGTCCCCGGACGTATTAGAAAGAGGGGATCCCTGTGTAGGCCCAGGGGAATCTTCCTAGGCAGAAGAGAAAGAGAATGAGAGCAGGCCTGGGGCGGGGGGCTTCCTGAGTAGGCCCGGGGGGGGGGGCTTCCTGGGCAGGCCTGGTGGGGGAGCAGACCAGAAAAAAGGGGGAGTTTCTTCTGTCTTCTTTAGTCTTCTAGACACCAGAGGCTGGCTCTCTCTTCATATTGTGAGTGTATGTATGTGTGTGTGCGTGTGTGTGTATACACACACACACGCACACACATATATAAAATCTCTAGTTATTTCTCTCTTTCTCTCTCTCCCTCCCTCTCGGTCTCTGTCTTTTTTTCTGTCTTTGTCTGTCTCAATCTCTCTTTCTTCTTCCTCTTCCTTCTCCTCTTCTCTCTCTCTGTCCCCAGACCAAATGCATACATATATGTACCCACATATACACAAATATATTATATATATATACATACACATAAACCCACCCACACACCTACACACATACTCTCTCTCTCTCTCTCTCTCTCTCTCTCTCTATATATATATATATATATATATTATAAATACATAAATAAATTTATGCATTCACACACAGAGTTCAATTAAGCTGCATTCAAACTGTGGACATGAACTAAGTCTTAAGGCATAGGAATACCAAAAGTAATTGGAAGTAAATTCCCAAATATCATATTCACAACTCTGTTCACTTCCTATAATTGTCTTTCTTTCCTGAAACCCCTGATTTCAGTCAATATCAATAAAAATGCCACCTATAAGCCCTAAACTCTTCCGTTTCTAGGCCAATACTTTATAATCTCTTTCATCCTTTCTTTTCTCCTGCTTGTCACATTTTAGAAAGGCTCTAAAGGGAAAACAGATCTCAAGAAAGGATCTTGAGATCAATTTGTATGAGAATCAGATGAAGAAATTGGGAATGTTTAGAAAACAAAAGGTGTGGGGAGGGCAATATCTGTTTTCAAGTATTTGAAATGATGATTTATGAAAAAGAAATCAGATACCTTCTGCTTGACCAAGAACTAAGAACAATGTGTAGAGATTACAGAGAGGTAGATGTAGGTTTGGAATATGGGGAAACAAGCTAGCTTAGAGTTGTCTTGAAGTGGGCTGTCATAAAGGAAGTGTTTAAAGGAAATCTTGTTGAGGTTATTGTAGAGAGGATTCTAGTTCAGGTATGTGTTGGTTTAGATAGTCTCTGAGGTCCTTTTTAATTTTGTGATTCTTTTATTCTGTTTTTCTGCTAAGACATATCCTCTCTCAAATTGAATTTTAATCCCTGAACTCCCAAAGCATTTATAAACCTGAACATCAGAACTGAATGCAAGAAACAGAATTCTATCTATTGCAGTATGCTTAGAGACCTATATAAATTTAGTTATGATAACATCCTTGCCTTCATGGATCTTATATTGCAGTAGGTAATCAATATACCAATGCAAATAGCTTTATTAACTCAGAGAAAGATATCTAATTCAGTAGTATCAAATTCAGATAGAAGTGGAGCCATGAAACTATACAGAAGGATACCTGCAGATTGCATATTGAAGAAGAAAACTGTGTTCATGTTTTCTATATTTATTTTTATTTATTTTGTTAAATTTTTCTCATTATGCTTAATCTGCTTTGGGGCCTACTTGGGAGTATTGTGGGTCACAGACAATATTTGACACCTCTGATTTGGTCCAATCCTCTCATTTTCCAGGTGAGAAAAATGGGGCTTGAAGAAAGGGAAAGGGAGTTGCTCAAAATCACAATGATTGATGGTTGTGCTGGAACTAAAATCCAGGTCAGGTGAACAAAATCCAGACTATAAAGATGATTTGTCTAAGTCAACTCAGGGACTTGAATACTAGGCTGTTACATGTGACATTTGGATTCTGTGTACGGACAATTAATTTCTCCTGAGTTGCTTCAAAGAAATCTGGGAAAAGTTTATGAACTGATTCAAAGTAAAGTGAATAAGAACAGGGGAAAAAATTTTTTTTACCATAATAACATAATAAAAAAATTTGAAAGACTTAAAAACTTTACTCAATACAATGACCAATCCATGATTCCAGAGTTCTAAAGATGAAATATATTACATACCTAGTGAGGAGACATATACAAAATGTGGAATAAGATATATGGAACAAGACAATGTCTGATGTAGGCATTTATTTTGCTTGATATATGTAGCAGTGCTGGCACATAGTAGGCACTTAATGTTTGTTGATTAATTCATTTGTTACAAGAGCTTTATTTTTCTATTTTCTCACTTTTTTAGTAAGAAGGAAATGGAAGGGAGAAAAGAAATAAAGATTATATAGAAAGAAAGAAAAGATGACATAGAAGCATCTTTTTTAAAAAAAAAAATAGAAGAGAACAGATAGAAATCTCAGAAAAAATCAGAAAAGTAGCTTTAAAAATTTAGATGTTTAATTTATTACATATTTAAGAGAAAAGCAAGATACACATAATAGACATCACAGTTTCAAGTACAATCTATTGTATGATTTATATGGAAATACCAGTTTAATTTTGTGTTTGTGAAATTCAGAATTTAAAAAAACTGGAGTAAATTCCCTTCCAGTTTAAACATTTTTGTTATGTTTTAATGTTTCCTCCATCTTTGATGTTTTATGGTTCTTATCCATATTCTTTTTTTTATTACCAGTAATTTGTAGGAAGGCACGGGTAGTATGTTTATCACACTTAGAGAGAAAACAGAACTGAGTAGTATAGCTAACATGTTGGATGACAGAATCAGGATTCAAAAATAGCTCTATGGACAGTTAGAAAGTGACTCCAAAACAACAAGGTGAAATTTAATAGGGATAAATAAATGTAAGTTAGAGTCTGGAAATCAGTTGTAAGTGATACACAATATGGCTGAAACATTGCTAGAAAATAGTTCTTGTGAAACATTCTTTTCTTCTTAAATTTTGAAATCCAAATTGGGAAGGATAGAATAAAATGGTTAACAAGGAGTTGAGATGTAACATAAGTGAAAAATTAGTAACAAGAAACCTACCTTCTCTTAATGTATTCATTTTACCAGGCTTAACCCAGGGACCTGAAAGAACTGACAAGATGCAATTACCTCTCTAATGATCACTTAAAGTTCATGAATGAAGAATGTGAGAAATGATACAGGATTGTAGAAGGCAAATTTTCTAATTTAAAAAAAAAAAAAGAATAGCAGAATGAAAATACCATAGGTTGGCTCAATTCCTGACAAAATTATAGAAAATATTATTTAAAGGATTGTTACTGAACATCTAGAAAAGAAAGCAACATTCATAAGGAGACAACATGGTTTCATCAGGAAAAGTTATTATAGACTAAACTCATTTCCTTTTTGGATAGCAATATCAGACTAGTAGACTAGAAAAGCATTTGACAGCAATCAGTTCTATTATTGTAGATAAGGCAAAAAGATCCTTGCTTAGTTGATATTATAATTAGGTATTTGGAAATAGTTGTAAGATTGGACTTAAATTGGAATTAAATTAATGGATTAATGACAACTAGGAAGGAGATTTCTTTGGGAGAATACAAGGGATGTAACCTTGACCCTTTAATGCTCAATAATTTTATTATTTACTTGGATAAAGGCACAGATAACAAGGTTTATCTAATTTGTAGATAAATAAAATCTGTGAGAAAGATAGCTAACATGTCAAACAATAGATTTAGGATGGAATACAATGAATGTCTGACTTGATTGAGAGTTCTTAATTTTGCTTCCCTTCCTTCCTTCCTTCCTTCCTTCCTTCCTTCCTTCCTTCCTTCCTTCCTTCCTTCCTTCCTTCCTTCCTTCCTTCCTTCCTTCCTTCCTTCCTTTTTTCTTTCCTTCCTTCCTTCCTTCCTTCCTTCTTTCCTCCCTCCCTAAAATTAATGTGTTTGCATGTCAAATCAAGAGACATATAGCATCAAAAACAAGGGAGGTGATAGTCTTACTATACTATTTATTCTGCCCTGCTCAGAGCATATCTGGAGTATTATATTCAATCTGAGATATTATGTTTTAGGAATGATATTGATAAGCTAGAGGGAATTCACAGAAAGGAAACCATGATGGTGAGGAAGGAACTCAAAATCTTGTCCTAAGAGAATTAGTTGAAGAAACTGGGAATGTTCAGTTCAGAGAAGAGAGCATTTAGATCACAGAATCTTAAAGCTGGGAGGAACCTCAAATAATATCTAGTTAACTCTGTCCTAAACAAGTATCCTGTCTACATCATTTGCAAGGCATTCAAATAAAGATTGGATAACCATTTGTTGGAGATGAAGAAAGAATTTTTGTTTAGGTATAAATTGAATGAGATGATCTTGGAGGTCCTTCTCAGCTCTGAGATTCTACAATTAGTTAAGATTTCAAGAAAGTCCTGGAGTTTAAGGTGGAGTTTTATAAATGGGCAGAGTTTAGATCAGAAAGGGGGAGAAGTGGAGAATGAATACTGTAAAGAAATAACATGAGCTAAGATTAGGAGGAGGGAATAAATGAAACATATGCAGGGGGCAGCGACAAGAATAGCTTGACTGCAGCAGATGGTTTATGTGGATAAGTGGAGAGAGATATGGCCAAATAGAGACTTATATGAACAGATTGTGAAAAGCCTTGAATGCTATACAGAAGACGTTGGACTTCATCCAAATTTATAATTATAATTAATCATGATTAATAAGAAAATATTATGAATTCTTGGATTTAAGTATAATATATATGATATATTACATAAATATTATAATATATTATAAAAAGAACATAATACATTACAAAAATAACATCTTACATAAATATATTACATGTTGTCATTAAATGATTACTAAGGTTTCTTTTATTTCCAAGAAAAAAGAAAGGAAGCGAGGGAGGATGAGAGGGAAGAAGGAGAAGAAAAGAGAGAAAAAAGGAAGGAAGGAAGGAAGGAAGGAAGGAAGGAAGGAAGGAAGGAAGGAAGGAAGGAAGGAAAGAAGGAAGGAAGGAAAGAAGAAGAGATACTTTCATTTGTTGCAATTTTTCAGATTGATAAGTCCTCATTTTATATATGAAGCAGCAAAGAAGTCAAAATTGTTTGTTCAAATGCAATAAGCTGTTAGGGACAATGGGAGAAAAACAGGTTTTCTCCAAGGCCTCCTTTGTCTGTGGAATAATACCAATGAATTGTGCTCTACTCCTTTCCATGGCTTCTGACCGACCCCTCCTCTCTCAAATAGACTATCCAATTACTGAATCCTAAAAATTACCACAAATCCCCACACAGATAGCTCGCAGACTGCTTTGTGTATGGAATTCCCATTAACACTGCTGAACTTTAGACTGTCTCGGCTCATGAAATCTGTGATATCCCATCTGTTTACTCATTTGGGTCCTGGCCCTTCATGGTGCATATATAGCTTTGTAGGAGGAATGTAATGGCATAATGATTAATTGAGTTGCCACATTTAAGCAGTTCATTTCTTTCAAATTCCATCCTGAGGTTTGAAGCAAATGAAGGGGAAGGATCTAGCTTGCCCTCAATTCCAAGGCAATCATACTCTGTTTTCGGCTGAATTCAAGTTTATGGAAGCACCCCCAAAAGGGGGGCAATATGTGGTGTAGAAAGACAGGAGATGGAGTTAATAGTTTGTGATTTTGGGCAGTCTCTCTGCCTCAGTTCTTCATCTGTCAAAAGAGGGGATTCTAGTACTAAATCTTGAATCCTATTATCCCATGATCACTGGAAGTTGTTGTTTTACAGCCATGAGTCAGTTAGAAATTTTTGGTTTTAACTTCAGTTCTTATACTATGGATGTATGGATGACCATGGCCAAACCTCACCTTAAGTTTTGGAGCCTTAGTTTCTTCACTTGTAAAAATAAGTAGATTGAGTTAGATAATTTCTAAGGTTTCTTCATCTCTAACATTTTACATTCATTCTGGGTTCTAAGGTTTCTATTAGCTCCAAATCCTATATAGATTCCAAGATGTGTGCTAGGATTGAAGATCTATATTCTAAGATCTTTCCAGTTTTGCATTCTGTGGTCCTCTAATTCAAACATTTTTCTTCTCTAAGTCAGATGAGTCACTCATTCTGTATTATCCTATCTGAGACCGGTAAACATTCTGAAATGGGAAATAAGTCAAACATCAAAGATCTTATGTTCTTCAGGCAATTTACTGTGGTAAATTTCACTTTCCCAGGCATCCCAAAGTAGAAAAACATGTATGATATTTAGGAGCGTGATGTGTCTCTCTCATAGGGAAAACAAGTTAATAGTCCGTTATAACTTATCTCTTTCACTTGGGTCCTTAATCCTACCCCCCCAAAGTATCTTGCTCTACCAATTTATTCCATCACCCTCTTTCTATTATTTTCTCTCTCTCTCTCTCTCTCTCTCTCTCTCTCACCATTTCCCTTCCTTCTATAAATATATTCAGGTCTTCCCAATCCTAAAACCTCCCCCAAATGTTCCTTTAATCCCATAATTCTCTCACACTATCATTTTACCTTTTTCTAACTCTTCATTGCCAAATTTCTAGAAAAAGTAATGTATAATTACTTTTTATACTCCTACCTTTGGTTTTCTGGACAACCTGAAATACGACCTCCAAATTTCCAGATTCCATATCCTATCATGGTGAAAGAACCGCAGTTCACTAATTTGGGGGTAAAACCATGACAGAAAGAGATTGACTGATTGGCAGCGTTTATCCTGTCAGACAAATGAATTCTGAACATAAATAATTTTTAATCATAATATATAGAGAGCCAGGAAAAAATGAAGGATGATTAATCTGGATCACAAGTTGCCTCCATTTGGCCTTGTGATGGGGCAAGTTTGTTGTGTTCAGGGAGAGAGAACAAAAACTTACTAATCTGTTAATCAGCCATTGGCAGATGTGTGGGATAAACATCTTTAGGGTTGGCATGGCATAGCTAAAACTGTGGTAGAAGAAGAGTTAAACATAAAGGAAAACACATACCTACTCAATTTATACTGAAATGAAAATTAATATATATATGGAGTCACTCAATGTCAAAGGACCCTTTCCCCCCTTCATTTTCTAGAACTATATCATTTTATGCTGTTGACTACCTCCTTCTTGATTGTTTTGACCTTGCTTCTCTGACACTATTCTTTCCTGTTCTCTTGTGGGTACCATGTTGTGGTTTTACTAAATAAAACAGCATGTTTTATATAAAAAATGACCCTGAGTTTACCTTATGGGAAAAACCATGCCAAGTCATATGGAAATAATAGTACCTTCTAGATCTAAGGTAAAAAATCCTGGGTTCTAATCTCAATTCCAAACCACTGCTAGCTGACTGTATAGCTCTGTGTAAGTCACTTTCTCCCTTTGAACTCTAGGTAATGTGTCAGGAACAAGAAACATGAAAGTAGATGGTGGTAGGCTTTGAATGCTAAGGAAAGAAAATGAACATTGAATAAATGCTTAAATTAGTGTAAAGAATCCTAAAACTTTTGTAAAGAATAATAAAAACTTTTGTAATCAGAACCTCCTAGTGCCTAAAGACTCACCTTGTAGAAGAGATTATAACATATTATCTAGCACATTTTTTTTGGTCAATTGTATTTTATTTTTCCAAATACATATAAAGATAGTTTCAACATTTATTTTTATGAAATTTGTTGTTTCAAATATTTCCCCCTTCCTTCCTTACTTCACCTCTACCCAAGATAGCAGGCAATCTGATATATGTTATACATGTATAATCCTTTTAAACTTATTTCTATATTTGTCATGTTATACAAGAAAAATCAGACCAAAAACTGTAAGAAAGAAAAAGCAAACAAAACAAAAAAGAAAGGTGAAATACTATGCTTCAATCCACATTGAATCTCCATAATTATCTCTTTGGATGTGACTGGCATTTTCTTTTTCAGGTCTGTTGGAATTTTCTTGGATCACTGCATTTCTGAGAAGAGCTAAGACTATCATAGTTGATCATCATGTAATCTTGCTGTTACTATGTACAGTATTCCTCTTGTTCTGCTCACTTTACTTGGTATTAGTTTTTTCAGGCTTTTCTGAAATCATCCTGCTCATTCACTGTCTAGTTTGAACTCTACCAAGCAACCCATAGTAAGATGGATAAATGCCTATAAAAAGACCTTTACTTAGGTTTCTTGGATCTCTTAGAAATATTGCAGTAAATGGGAAATTTGCATGACCCTTGAGTACTCTGCATTTTTGTCCGGAACACTTCTGGCTAAGGAGAAGCTCTGTGACTCGAGGAAGGGATTCCAAGTGGCAACTAGTATTTGTAATGGGTAGAACTCTTCACTTAGCTGATGAGGCCACTTAGTAAATCTAAGTCCCTTCCCTTAGAATAATGGTTCTTAACTTGATACTTAACTAAGCATAGATTTCAGGGGGTTCATGAACTTGGATGGGGAAACATACTTCTTTTTTTTTAAATGAAAGCTTTTTATTTTCAAAACACAAGCATAGATAGTTTTCAACATCCACCCTTGCGAAACCTTGTATTCCAAATTTTTTTCCTTCCCTTTCCCCCACCTTCTTCCCTCTCCACTCTATACATATTTCCACAATTATCATGATGCGCAAGAAAAAACATAAAAATGAAAAAAAATGAGAAAAAAAACAAAATGCAAGCACAATTTAAAAAGATGAAAATACTATGTTGTGATCCATATAGATTGACTCTCTCCTTCCCAAATCTATTGGAACTGGCCTGAAATCACCTCACTATTGAAAAGAGCCACATCCTTTAGAATTGCTCATCATATAATCTTGCTGTTGCTGTGTACTATATTCTCCTGGTTCTATTTCACTTAGCCTCAGTTTGTGTAAGACTCTCCAGGCCAGTCCGAAATCATCTTGCTGATTATTTATTATAGAACAATAATATTCCATAACATTAATATAGCATAACTTATTCAGCCATTCTCCAACAGTTTCCATTTCTTGTCACTACAAAAAGAGCTGTTACATGGATACCAGGTGGTGCAATGGATAGAGCACCAGTCCTGAAGTCAGGAGGACCTCAGTTCAAATCTGGTCTCAAATATTTAACACTTCCTAGCTTTGTGACCCTGGGCAAGTCACTTAACCCCAATTGCCTCAGGATAAAAAAAAAGGCTGCTACAAACATTTTTTGCATATATAGGTTCTGGAAAAAATACATCTTAAAATTTGTTTAAAATTCAATTTTATTTAATCTTCAGATTAAATTCTTCTCCTCCCACCTTCCTCTGTCCCACTCATTGAGAAAGAAAAAAAATCTGGTACAAATGTGTATGAGCAAAACAAACGATCACATTAATCATGTCTAAAAATGAAAAAAAAAAATCACACACCTATCGTTGTATAAAGTCTTGGGCACAAGTACATACATGAACAGAGGGCTACTGTTGTAGCTACTGAATATTAATAGACATTGTATCATGCTATAAATGTATATCCTAATTTATTTATGTTTGACATATTTAAAGATATCTTCATCTACTTGCTTCAACTCGGAGTGTTTGTAAAGGGCACTAACTCCCCTTATTTACTCTTAGAAATGAAATAGTATAAATCTCATTCTTTGGAAAGTATTTAGAATAGTCTATATAACTGGCAGAGACAAGATTCAGGTTGGACCTCAAGTGCCCTCTGCTCAATCTCAGAATAAAAGGGATAAAAGGAGCTGTATCACAGGCTGACTCTTGTGCTTGCTATATTCTGTGTTGTGTCATCAATAAGTCATACCTAGATAAATTCCCAGTGAGAATGGACTCTATGTCTCTTCTTTAAATCTAGAAATAGATAACTACACCTAGTTTCAAGTCTCCCAACTCCAATATTCCCAAAAGGAGTAACCCTAAAAATTAAATTGACTTCTCTGGAACTTGGTTTCTAAACTCTGAAAAATGAGGAAATTGGATTAGAAGATTTCTTAAGTCCCTTCCAACTCTCCTAGTCTATATGTCTATTAGAAGTCAGTTAGCCTTCTCAATGAACCTGATTTTATCCCCTGTTTTATTTTAGTAAAGTGCTAGGGTGTAATGATTTTCTCCAAACTAACAATAAAGTTGGCTAACAGTAAACTAGGCCATCTCATAAGGTTGTGTTTTCCCCATCTTTTACTGGAGATGGAAGGTGGAAGACCATTTTATATCTATTGATAATGATCGTTCTCTCTCTTTTTTCACCTATCACTCTATTTTAGGATCATAAATTTAGACTTGGAAGTACTGGAAGAAACTTAAGTCCACCTAACTTCTTAGTAAGTGACTTACCTAAGTCACACAGGTGACAAATGTTAGAGGGAGGATTTGAATGAATGTCCTTTGACTTTGAAGTCAGTCTTCTTTTGACAACCATGAATCTCTCTAATGTACCCACACTATACACTAGTGGATTATAATTTTTTTGAAAAAATGGAGGTAGAATGACCCATTTCTTCTTTTGCTTCTGTTTTCTCTGTCAAGGAGAATGATTTTTGACTTTGAAAACACAGAACATAAATGATTAATAAAATTTTTTTAACAAAAACTAAATAAGACACGAATAGTAAATAGTAAAACTTATTTCTTCTCTTGAATAACCATCACATGAATGACATTCCAGTATATATGGAAAGCAATGGCAGATGTGTCTGCTAAACTTTGTCAGTGATTTCTGAAAGACCTTAAAGAAGAGCAGAAAATGCCACGGGATGGGAAGTGAACAAACATCATCATGATTTTCAAAAGAGGCAAAAATGAATTAAAGATAATTGTCAAGTGAACTTGACTTTAATTCCTAGTAAAATAGTAGAATGCATTATTAAAAGGTTGCCTTATAAATAAAGAAGTAGTGATTAAAGAGAGCTAATATGTCTTTACCATGAACAAATTATGTCAGACTGATTTAATTTTGTGTTATTTTTAATAGTATTTTATTTTCCCCTCTAATTATATGTCAAAACTCTTTTAGCATTAATTTTTTACAAGATTTTGAGTTCCAAAATTTCCCCCTTTCCTTCTTCCCCTTCCTCCCTCCCAAAATGGTAGCCAATTTGATATAGGTTATATATGTGCTACCATATAAAACATGTGTTCACATCACTCACAATTGAAAAAAGTCAAAAGGAAAAAATTACAAAAAATAATAAAAGTGAAAGTTATCTGCTTCAATCTGCATTCAGAACCCATTAGTTCTTTTGGATGTGGATAGCATTTTCTTTCATGAGTGCTTTGTATTTGTCTTGGATCATTGTGTTATAGTTATTCATAACTGATCATCATACAATGTTGCTAATACTGTGTGTAACGTTTTCCTGGTTCTGCTCATTTCATTGTGCATCAATTCAGACAAGCCTTTTCAGGTTTTTCTGACCCTGTTCATCATTTCTTATTGCACAATAGTATTCCATTGTATTCATATTCCAAATTTGTCAGCTATTCCTCAATTGATGGGCATCCCCTCACTTTCCAATATTCCAATATTCCCTATATATAGTTTTGATTTCTTCATCTGAAAACTGTCTGAACATACCCTTTGACCATTTATTTATTGGGAATGGCTTATATTCTTATCAATTCTCTACATATTCAAATTTGCATTTTAATAGGCACAGGAAATTGTAGATTGGGACAAAGTTGTAGATAGTTTCCCTAGGCTTTAGTGAAACATCTGATAATAATTATGCATCTGAATAAGATGGAGATTCCAGCTCCTTAAACTGTGAGCTTTAACACCATATAAGATCTCATAACTGAATGTAGGGATAATGAAATTAATATTTAATGTTTGATTTTATGCCTATTTCATATACTTATATACTTTAGGTCTTGGAAAAATTTCTTGGGTGAAAAGGGGTCACAAGTAGAAAAAGTTTAAGAAGCCTTGGGATCAAATTCAAAGAGAAGCCATTGGTACTTTGATGTCAGCTTAGAAAATAATTTATGGTATAGTTTCCCAGCCAAGGACCTATTTTAGGCCTATGTTGTTTAACATTTTCATCAATGACTTGATTAAGGTCAGAGATGATATTTTCATCAGATTTGCAGATGACACAAAGCTGGATAGGATAGTTAATAAATTACATGAGATTGTCAAGATTAAAAAAGATCTTGGTAAATTGGGATATTGGGTTAAAATATACTAAGATTAAATTTAATAAAGATAAATATAAAGTATTATATAGGTTCAAGTAATCAATTTCATAAGTATACGATAAGCAAGGCATAGTTAGTTAGAACACATTGAAGTGTTCTGGGGGTCCTAGTAAACTGTAGCTTCAATATGAATTGATGGTGAAACATGGCAACCAGAAAAAATTAATGTGATCTTAGAATGCATTAAGAGTGGAGTGTTCTGAACAAAGGAGTTGACAGTTACTCTCCTTTTCTATGGTTAGACCACATCTAAAGTTCAGTTCCTTTGCCACATTTTAGAAAAGACATTGGCAAGGGAAAGGGCAACCTGTATTTGGTAAAGGGCTTGGAGATCATGACATATGAGAATCATTTGAAAACATTGGGAACTATTAGTTTGGAGAAGACACAGAGAGGCCATGATAGCTGTCTTTGAGAATTTGAAAAGCTATTATATGGGAAAGAGATTGTACTTATTTCATTTGGTTCCAGATGGCAGAACTAGGAATAATGGGTAGAAGCTTTAGAGAAACCAATTTTGGCTTGATATAAGGAAAAATCTGCTAATAACTGGAATGATTCAGTAATGAATGGAATTAATGGGCTGCCATAGAAGATATTGGATTCCCTCTCATTGGAGGTTTTCAAAGACTAGATGACAATTTGTGGGAATGTTAGGGTTGTTCAGGTAGGGTTTGGACAATGTATTGTGTGATGGGCCTTCTCGCTCTTTTTGGGGGGGAAAGGGGTTCTATTAACATGAGTCTTAGTATTTGTACTAGATCTTGCCAGTATCAATTTTACTGAGGCAATTAATTGATTTTCCCTTATTTCTTAGTCTCATGGATAAGTATGTCCCCCATGTTTTTCAGCCCCACTTACTGAGATTTTGGGGTTTTAGAAAGGCATGTTTAATATAGTTCCTTTTGCCTTTTTGCCTTTTATTTTCCTCACTGATAGTTAGGCTGGGTTATATAAATTATCTAGACTTATGTTTTAAAGAATCCTCAAAGAGACTGGAGAAGGGAGAGACTGGCAACACCCAGTACAGGCTCCCAATATATTTGAGGTTATTTCCCTTGCTCCCCACCTAATTTATAGAGAAGGAAATTGAGACATAGAGGGTCAAACATTTTTTCACTATCTTTTTGTTCCCAGAGAGGTAGCAGCTGCAAAAGTTTTCTACTGTTTACTCAAAGCATTATCTGAGGCCTATGTTGCTTCCATGGCCTGCAGCACCCTATGCCTCCTATCCTATGGCCAGAATAAATGAGCCTTGAAATCCCTTTCATCTCTGAGTTTGTAGAATTCTTTGATTCCTACTTCATTCCCAGAATACTAATCTATTGAATCCAATTCTCTCCAGAGACAGGCTCCAACCACTCCATCCTAATTTCCCCTCAGAGTGAAAGAGTTTATATGGGACTGCCTTAGTTGGGCTACAGAGAGTCCATGCTCAGGTTTGGTGGAGGCAAATGTGAGGTTTCATGCCTAAGAATAAGGTCTGAAAATTTGTTCATTAGAGAGGAAGTAGGTGTGGAGATAATGTGTGGCTGGTGTTGACCTGACCAGAACACAGTTACCCTGTGGTTCTTGATAGTTTTCATGTTCAAATCAGTGGGAAGGTTATATTTATTATTATTTTTGCTGAAGCAATTGGGGTTAAGTGATTTGCCCAGGGTCACATAGCTAGGAAGTGCTGAGTGTCTGAGGTCAGGTCTGAACTCAGGTCCTTCTGACTTCAGGGCTGGTGTTCTTGCCATTGTGCCACTTAGCTACCCTGGAAGGTTATTTTTCATATCTATTTTTCAGAGAAGCCTGTGATAGAGCAGATCCACATAAGACATTCTTCTCCCTTTATCAAATGGAAGGGCTGAAATCAATCAAGAAAAACAAAAAGGTCATACAGTAAAAGATAGAATTCCACAATTTATAAAAACTTTTTCTTATAGAAGCTTTATGAGAGAAGTTGAATTCAGAAGTGCTAGTTCACATTTCTTTCTTTTTTAAAGTTTATTTATTTTAAACTAAAATGAAAATAAGAAAAGAAAAAAAAATTGCCATGTACCCAGCAGAACATGAGAAGATTCAAAATATAAAGCAATAAATTTCCATTTCAAGAAAGTCTACACATATATTCAGAGCTGTCCACTTTTTCTTTCCTTCCTTGAATGTTTTGTTTTGTTTCCTGCTATGCACTTTTTACCTTATATTCCTCTTCTTCTACCTTCCCAAGGCTACAGTTAAGTACAATTATATTATACATACATTGTATATATGTATATACAACACATATGCATAAGAATCTCAAATATATATATATATATAATATATATGTACATATAGTTCACATTTCTTTAGCATCTTATGGCTCTAAAGTGTTTGCCCATGTATTTACTAGTTTGATCTTTATGGCTAAATAGAAAGGATTGTCCTCATATTATTTCAGGGACATTATATGACTATGAATCAGAGGATACCACACTTTTCAAAGAAGCAGAATTGCAGGTGACCCATAGAGTGCCAAAGAAACTCTTGGTAAACATAAGTAGGCTGCAGTATATTTCCAGTTATGACTTGTGTCTCAGAAGTGGCTGTTATCGAGGAAATATATAGCTGGAAAGGAAGATGAGTCAGTCATGTATTAGGAGGATAGCACAAAAGATGGAAAGCTTGAGTGCTTCCCTCATACTTATGTAATGTTAAAAAGAATCAGAGCTTCTAGCAAGATGGATAGATTCTCTATAGAGGATTTCTAAATGGACAGGGATAATAATTACACAGAATAAGAAGATATGAATAAGTTTTTGCTGCTTTCACTGGAAAAAGTGCTTTAATCCTTTGAAAGCAAAGGCAGAAATTAGAAGGAAATGGAGCTGAGATTCAGGAAATGATTCTCAAAACTACATGGCTAAAATTTTTAACTGACATTTTAAAAGTATAACACTATAGATGTAAAATATTTCTGCCCTTTTATGATATTCATAAAATCATTAATACTGGCCACTGGTCAACTTGTTAATAATAAGCTCTTTTAATTTCTGAACCTTTTTTCCTAGAGATGTCTTGACAGTGTCTTTTTGTTTGTTTCATTAAAAAAAAAATGAACAGAAATATCTTTTCTCCTATTGGAAAAAAAAGAAACACAAATTCTTTGTAACTAATATGCAAGCAAAACAAATTCATTTTCTGGTTCATTTTGTACCTTGTGTCTATCTAATCTGTCAAGAGGGTAATAGCTTGCTTTATCATTTCTCCTCTGGACTCGTGGGAAGTCAACGCATTGAATAAAGTTTGGTCAACTTTCAAAGAAAATCACACGGCTAGTGTTGTCAGAACTGGGACTCAAAACTAGATTTCTCAGTTCTAAACTGAAGACTCTTTCCTTTATTTATATTTTAAAATTTTTTATAAACTGCATTTATATTGCATTTAAAGGTTTATACAGTGATTTACATTTATTACTTAATCCTCATAACAACCCTATGAAGATAATACTATTATGTCTCCATTTTATAGATAAGGAAATCAAGGCTAAGGTTGGTTAAATGACAGCTAGTGTGTGAAGTAGAGTTCAGACTCTCTCCAAGTCTAGCATGGCCAACTATATTATTTAGCTTCTTCAAAGAGGGGAAAATTGAGATGTAGGGTTAACCAAACATAATAAAGCAAATCAAGCTTCCCTCTCCTTTTTTTTCTAAAAATTTTTATTCATGTATTTATTTTTAAAAATACACATTGCTTTATGAATCATGATAGGAGAGAAAAATCAAAACAAAAGGGAAAAATCACAGGAGAGTAAGAAAAACAAACAAACAAAAAGAAGTGAACATAGCATCTGTTGATTTACATTCAATCTCCACAATTCTTTTTCTAGATGCAGATGGTCTTTTCTATCCAAAGTTTATTGGGATTGCCTTGGATCACTGAACTATTGAGAAGAACCTAGTCTTTCAGAATTGATCATCACACATTCTTGCTGTTACTATTTATAATATATTTGTGGTTCTGCTCAATTCACTCAGCATCAGTTCATATAAATCTTTCCAGGCCTTTCTATCTTTCCTTTACTTTAAAAATATTTATTTGCTCATCTTTTCATTTCTCTATTAATTTATTTTCTCAACATTCCCTACCTTCTCCTCTCCTGTCCTGTCCTGTCCTCTCCTGTCCTCTTCTTTCCTCTCTTCTCTCCTTTCCTCTTTATCTCTCTTTCTAGCACATGCTCAGAAGCCACTTTCCCAATGTCCATTTGCCTGGTAAATTGAATCTTTGGAGTTTGTCTACCACATTTCTCTCTTTGGGGTCTTTCTGGTACTGTAATGCCAGAGAAATTGAGGCAAGATAGAGATGAGAGAGTTTTAAATATTTTATTTGAATTTCTGAGAGGGAGAGATTTTCTAGGACCAAAGGATCCATTTTGATTCCAGGGCTGATGTCTCAAGGAATTCAGCAGCGAATTGTATTTCCAATGAAATATATATGTTTCCATAGGTCAGGATAGACAAAGGCAGGGGAGTGGAGTCCAAACTCTAGTGATCAGGAATCTCCAGAAAGGGACTATCAATCCCGTTCTGACAGGTTGGGGGGGGGGGTTAGGACCATAAATTCTGATAAATTGGCAGTAAAGGAGGTATTCAACTAGATCCAGGAAGTCTGGAGAGATAGAGGTAAAGGATACCAATTAGTATCTGAGATAGGACATCTGGAGTTTTATCTTTTGGAATGTCAGAGTGGCCAGCTATAGCCCTAATTATTTCACTCCTAATGAACGGGAAATGGGGGTTGCAACTAGGGGGAGTGAGGCAGAACAATTCAAGGAACTGAGGCAGAACAATTCAGGGAAACTGAGGCAGGACAATTTAGGGAAGCAGAGGCAGGACAATTAGGGAAACTGTGGCACATCATGAACCTCCACTGCTATGATTCTCCAACTGATTATTTATTGATATCAATTAATCAGCCAAACACTTTTTTTATTATAGCTTTTTATTTATAAGACATATGCATGGGTAATTTTTCAGCATTGACCCTTGCAAAACCTTCTGTTTCAACTTTTTCCCTCCTTCCTCCCACCCCCTCCCCTAGGTGGCAGGTAGTCCCATACATGTTAAATATGTTAAATGCAATATATGTATACATATTTATACAGTTATCTTGCTGCATAAGAAAAATCAGATTTAGAAATAAGGTAAAAATAACCTGAGAAGGAAAACAAAAATGCAAGCGGACAATAACAGAAAGACTGGAAATGCTATGTTGTGGTCCACACTCATTTCCCATATTTTTTTCACTGGGTGTAGCTGGTTCTCTTCATTACTGAACAATTGGAACTGATTTGGTTCATCTCATTGCTGAAGATGGCCAGGTCCATCAGAATTGATCATCATATAGTATTGTTATTAAAGTGTATAATGATTTCCTGGTTCTGCTCACTTCACAGTATCAGTTCATGCAAGTCTCTCCAGGTCTTTCTGAAATCATCTTGCTGGTCATTTCTTACAGAATAATAATATTCCACAACATTCATATACCACAATTTATCTAGCCATTCTCCAACTGATGGGCATCCACTCAGTTTCCAGTTTCTAGCCACCACAAAAAAGGCTGCCATAAACATTTTTGTATATACAGGTCCCTTTCCCTTCTTTAAGATCTCTTTAAGATGCTACTACCCAGTAGTAGCACAGCTGGGTCAAAGGGTACGCACAGTTTGATAACTTTTTGAGTATACCTCCAAATTGCTCTCCAGAATGGTTGGATGCATTCACAATTCCACCAACAATATATCAGTGTCCCAGTTTTCCCACATCCCCTCCAACATTCTGCATTATCTTTTCCTGTCATTTTAGCCAATCTGAGAGGTGTGTAGTGGTCTCTCAGAGTTGTCTTAATTTGCATTTCTCTGATCAATAATGATTTGGAGCATCTCTTCATATGGTTAGATATAGTTTCAATTTTTTCATCTGAAAATTGTCTGTTCATATCTTTTGACCATTTATCAATTGGAGCATCAGCCAAACACTTTTAAAAGAAAAGATTATCTAAGAGGATATAACAATTAGAAACTATTGGTACAAAACATCTCTTCAGAAATCTGAGACACACTCTCTCACATATTCATTTAGAGACAGGGAAAAGTGAGCTAAATTGTAGAGTATATTTTGTGTAGACAAAACTCATTATCTTGGTTGCTATAAGTCTTTTTCTCTACTTCCTGGAGTACTCATGAAGATATCCTTAGGGATAGTGTGTGGTTTTCTTATTGAATTCCTTGTAGAGTCCTAGAATTGCCTCTCAGTATATCTTATTTGCCCTTCAGTCCCAATGCAGATGCTACTTTAAGATGTTTTGTGGGGGCTGCATGAACTTACTAGGATATTGATGAGAAGTCTCAAGTCTTCCAACTCTCAAAGTTCTCTTCTGGTGGAAGACAACTAAAACTAGGGTCAAGACCAAGGCTATTTTTTTCTTTCTATCCCAATAATGGGATTTTTTTTGGGGGGCGGGATTGGCTGGAAAAGCTTTCTTTGAAGCTGGCATATTCTTGAATCTCTGGGCTCTAAGGGGCTCTATACAAAAGCCACATATTACCATTGATGAAGAGTTTAACAAGGGACATAAAAAGACTATTCAGAAAGTGTACAAGCAAAAAAGGCAATAGCCTTGATATCAGGAGACTTGGTCCAAGTCCTTTGCTATGGAATTTAGTGGGTGACCTTGAGCAATACCCATCTGACAGGAATCTTGTGAAGAAGGCACCTTATTATAACGTAATAAGAAATAGCAGATATTATCCATTAGACTTTAAGTCCTATGAAGGCAGGGATAATGTCTTATCTAAATCCTATGGCAACCAAAAGCTGTAGACTGATTTTGAAAAGCCCTTAATAAATTTAAAAGTCCTTTAAAGTCATTGGAGTGACTACAGTGATATTGCACAAAAAATGAATTTGGATTAGCTGAAGAGACTTTGTCCTACCCCATGGCCAAACATTATGCTGCTATTGTTACCATAAGAAAGGACACAGCAATCAAATTCCCTCTGTTTTTTTCATCTTCTTTGTGATTACCCAAGTCAAAACACCCTCAGAAACTATTCCCCTACATACATGGTCTCCTCTTATAAGAATGTAATTTTCTTGAGGGTGGATATTTCCTTATTTCTGTACTAGCATTCCCAGTGCTTAGCAAAATACTTGACCCATAGTAAGTGCATAATAAGTTTTTTTTTAAAATTTTTGATGGAAATTTGTGTTCACAATTACAATGTGAGTCAACACTGTGACATAGTATTTTAACAAAACAAAACCAAAAATGTTATTCAATCTTGGTTGCATTATATTAACAAAAGGATTAAGAATGAGGACAGTTATAAACCCTTGAAACTCTACTCTGGTCAGACCATATCTGGGCATTTGTGTACAGTTCTGACACACCTTATTTTAAGGGAGATCATTGATAGAGCATAGCAACCAATTAGATGAAAGACTTCAAGATTTGCCATAAAAGGCTCTGTAAAAGGAGGTAGGGATGTTGAATCCTTTGTCTTTTACTACCTATATGACTTTGGGGAAGTTACTTAAACTTGTGGTGATCCATTTCTTCATTTACAATATGGACTTGGACTCTAAGCCTTTTATAACTTTGAATTGATGATTCTTTGATTCTAGGAAACATAAGAATCATTTAATCTTATGCCTAGCCCCATACAAGACTGATACGCAAAACAAATATTTGCCACTTAATTCTAGAGGTTCTTTTCTTCAATCTTCACTATATTGCTTTTGTAATTGACAGTAACCCCTTAGAACTCCCTTCTCTGCCCTCTACATGTCCATCTATTAAAATCCAAATTATCTTTTAAGACTCAACTCAAATGGGTTCTCCATTAAATCTTTGCTTATACTCTTTCTCCCTACCCCCATATAAAAGCAACCTTTCCCTCCTCTTATCAATCAATATTTCAGTGGGAGGAGATTTATCCTTTTCTTAGATGCTACCAGATGTTCTGTTGGATTCATGTGTTGGAGCCTTGTAGACTCTTTGAAAGCAGGAACTATGACTTATTTTTCTCTATCTTCCTCTTAGTACTGAGTCTTATTTATTGAGTGAAAGAACAAAGTGAGAAAATAATGGCCCTTATTTCAATAGTAAGACCTGGTTATTTAATTAAATATAGTCTTTCAAAAAAGATAAATTAACTTCACCCCACCAGAAAGCTTAGCAACAAAATGGTGACTGGGGACCATGCATTGTGAATTTGTTGAACTGCTATGATTCTGATGGGTTTAAATTCCCAACTAAATGTCAACACATAGAGATGGCTCGTTTCCATAGTTTGAAACGATTGGTGTAAAAAGCCACTTGAGAAAAACTGAACATTTTGATGTTTAGCTCTCACAAAGAATGTTAGAGTGGGGAAGGAGCTTAATAATTAACTAGCCCATTCCTACTCCCTATACCTACTTTTCAGAAGAGGGAACCAAAGGTCAGAGGATGTCTCTCATGTTTTCTCATGCCTGCAAGATTCCAGCCAGAATGATGCCCATTACTCCAGCTTTGTGCCTTTGTTCATGCTGCTGGCTCTGTCTGAAATCCCTTTCCTATTTTCGCCAACAAACATGAAGAAGTAGCTTTAAATTCTAGAACCAGTTTTAAATTCTAGTAGTTTACAGGCTACATCCTAAAGTTCCTTTCACTTCTGTTAGTCCATGATGCAGAAGCTCAGGGAACATTTCTATTTGCAGTCTCTGGGATGCTGAGTGATTCCCTTCTGGTTGAGGAAAATTGGAATAAGCACAGTCAGAAACACCCATATTGAGTGAACATATGAAAAGCATCTTCAATGATTTAAAAAATAAGCACATGTAATTCTATGTTTGCAAAAAATCCTGAAGAATATATTTGATCCCTTTAAGGATAATAAGCAAACTCCTTTCCTTTCTCTAGGAGAGTTATTGATAGCAATGACTGAAGTTGAGCAGTTTTTGGAGAATTCTGCTATCAATCTACATTTCAGCGGGTAGGAAATGCCAACAGCTCTTATCTTATTAGTTCCTCTTCAGTTTTCTGATTTACCTTATATTTAAATCCTCTGGGGGCTACCTTTGATAATACCTCAAATGATTTCTTCAGCTGTGAATCTTCTCTCCACTGAAGCAGTGGGCCATTTATATCTCAATATACCATCATTGTAGATCATCAGAGATAAAAAAAATCATTTCTTGGTGGCGAGCCTCCTGATGATAAGCTTCTCTATACTGACTAGACTGGTCCTCAAGTAACAGATACAAATCCAGGCCCATCATCTGAAGCTTTTCTAGATTTAATAGAAACCTTTCAGATCTCACCACAATGTTGGATTAATAGAGGACCTTAGAATTCTATCTTTTCTGATTACTACTAGTGCGATCCTCATCTATAATATTAGAGCATCACACTAGATGGTCTCAGAGGTTCCTTACTGTTCTAAATATATGATCATATGAAGGCTATCTTTAAAGTAAGCTTCAGGAATTTGTAAGGCATGATGGGATTATGTGATGTCATGAAACAAAATATGTCTTCTCTGAGAACATCTGTGTAATAGGAGCAATCCAGAGAACTACCCTGATCTATTAGGCAGGGGAACCACCCTCGAGCTGGACTCCACATGTATAATGAATCCAATGGGAGAGAAAGGCACTCTGGTTCAGTCCTGAAGGATATACACTTTAGGGTGATACATCAATACTACATTTTTCTCCTTGAGTTTGTGTTTTGGGATAATAGAAGCCATCCAGAAGAACATATGTGAAATAGTACATATCCTCAGGTCCCTGGTTAGTACCTAGAAATTCCTCAACACTCCTGTGACTTAATCTTTCCTGCCTCTTAGGAGAGTATAAGAACGATGGTTTACTATTTTGTGTTCTGAATATCTGTCAATGGGCATTTCTGCATTTTGTTGGTTTTTTTATGATCACGTGATTTATTAACAAAACTAACATAAAAATGTAGAAAATATTCAATCAAAATTTTAAAGATTATAATTTTGCTTTCCATCCATCTGTCTTGTTGGTTTTAAGCATTTCCTTTATGATGGAGGAAATAAATAGGTATCTCATATCGCCTGATAGCAACTACTTTGTACATTAAGTAATTTTGAAGCATCTTAGGAATCTAGGATAGGATCATAATGCATCAGAGAATAAAATAAAGTGCCTGAATCTTCTCTCTAGGGTCAGCTTTTCTTGCACTGAGCCAGATTTGTGTAAGACTCTTTCTGCAAGCATGTTCCCTGGGCCATAGATGACTCTTGCAATCATGGCCCCTGGTCAGTTCTCCAAAGAGGGCAGCAGTGAGAAGAACTGAGCTTCATTAGTTTGGATGTGTTTACTGAGGTTTCACATACAGAAATCAGAAAAGGCCTTTTAAATCTGATCTGTTGTTTGTGTTATGTCCATATTCATGTCTATGAGACTTCTCAAGGAGTTTGTCATATGATCACAGCTATTCACATCATAAACACAGTCATGGACACAATCAATTTTTTTTTTCTTTATCATTGTACTATGTTTTTATTTCATTGTATATTAGGTTTATTTTTTTCTCCAATAATATTTTATTTTTCCAAATAACATGTAGAGATAGTTAACATTCATTTTTGTACAACTTTATGTTCTAAATTTTTCTCTCTCCCTCTCCTGCCTTCTCTCCCTTCCCAAAACAGCAAGCAATCTGATATAGGTTAAATATGTGCAACTTTTCAAAACACATTTCCATATTTGCCACATTGTACAAGAAAAATTAGACCAAAAAGAAAAAAAACCCAGAAACAAACAAACAAACAAACAAAAAAGGTGACAACACTATATTTTTAGCCACATTCAGTCTCCATAGTTCTCTCTCGGGATGCAGATGGCATTTTCCATCACAAATCTATTGGAATTGGTGGCAACAAATTTGAAAATGAGTAAATGCCCATCAATTGGGGAATGACTGAATAAGTTATGGTATATGAAAGGAATAGAATATTGAACTAATTTTAAATATACGTATATATGTATGAAACATTGATTATAAATGTGAAAATAATGATTATTTGAATTGCTAAACCTTTTGATTGAAAATGAATCTTAACTTTAAAAATCCCTAGCTTATAATCAGGCCTAAAGAAGCTGGATATCATTGATACTCATCCATTTTTTTTTTTTGGACAAATTCTCCATTCCAAGATTTTAAAGTCTTTTTTTGCTCTAATAAACTATATTCTATGTTCTGATGTCACTTCTAGTTCTAACATCCCATAATTCCCTCTCCCAGTTGCAAAGAATCTTGCTATTGTGTTAACAACTTTAACTTCTTCAACTCATACAGGTAGGTGTTCATTGAATAGAATATTGTTTGGGAAGACCTGAAATTTGGTCTCAGATACTTCTTAGCTGTATGATTTTGATTGAGTCACTTAACTTATGTCTGCTTCAGTTTCTTTAGTTATAAAATAGGGATAATAGCAACATCTATCTCTCAGGGTTGTCCTAAGGATCAAATGAGATACTTTTTGTAAAATGTTTAGCACATTGTTTGGAACAATGGAAGCTTAAATGTATTAAATATCTATTTCCTCCCTTTCCTCCTTCCCTTCCCTCCTTCCTTCCCTCCTTTCTTACCTTCCTTCCTTCCTTCCTTTCTTCCCTCCTTCCTTCCTTCCTTCCTATCTTCCTTTCTTCCCTCCTTCCTTCCTTCCTTCCCTCCTTCCCTCCCTCCTCCTTCCTTCCTTCCTTCCTTCCTTCCTTCCTTCCTTCCTTCCTTCCTTCCTTCCTTCCTTCCCTCCTTCCTTCCCTCCTTTCTTACCTTCCTTCCTTCCTTCTTTTCTTCCCTCCTTCCTTCCTTCCTTTCTTCCCTCCCTCCTTCCTTCCTCCCTCCCTCCCTCCCTCCCTCCTTCCTTCCTTCCTTCCCTCCCTCCCTCCCTCCCTCCTTCCTTCCTTCCTTCCCTCCCTCCCTCCCTTCCTTCCTTCCTTCCTTCCTTCCCTCCCTCCCTTCCTTCCTTCCTTCTCTCCTTCCCTCCCTCCTTCCTCCCTTCCTTCTTTTCTTCCCTCCTTCCTTCCCTCCCTTCCTTCCCTCCCTCCCTCCCTTCCTTCCTTCCTTCCCTCCTTCTCTCTCTCCTTCCCTTCCTTCCTTTCTTCCTCCTTCCTTCCTTCCTTCCTTCCTTCCTTCCTTCCTTCTTCCTTCCTTCCTTCCTTCCTTCTTTCCTTCCTTCCTTCCTTCCTTCCTTCCCTCCTTCTCTCTCCCTTCCCTTCCTTCCTTTCTTCCCTCCTTCCCTCCTTTCCTCCTTCCTCCTTTCCTTCCCTCTTTCCCTCCCTCCCTCCTTCCTCCCTTCCTTCCCTCCTTTCCTCCTTCCTCCCTTCCTTCCCTCCCTCCTCCTTCCTCCCTTCCTTCCCTCCTTCCCTCCTTCCTCCCTTCCTTCCCTCCTTCCCTCCTTCCTCCCTTCCTTCCCTCCCTCCTTCCTCCTTCCTTCCTTCCCTCCTTCCCTCCCTCCTTCCTCCTTCCTTCCTCCCTCCTTCCTTCCTTCTTCCTTCCTTCCTTCCTTCCTTCCTTCCTTCCTTCCTTCCTTCCTTCCTTCTTCCTTCCTTCCTTCCTTCCTTCCTTCTTCCTTCCTTCCTTTCTTCCTTCCTTCCTTCCTTCCCTCCTTTCCATTGACATTACCCTATAAACTCTTCCAGTCACTAATCCAACTCTCGCACTTAGAACTTGTCTCTTGATTTTCCAAGGATTGAACTAGAATGTCCAACTACCCTTTGATCTTGAAGACAGGATTTAACATCTACAGGCCCAGCCCTCTTAGGGCTGGTTCCACCCTGTGATCCAGCAATTGTGTAATTTTTCACTGATACCATTGGCTGACTGGGCTGGCCCTGTATTCACATTATGTCAAGTGACATAGTCATTTTCTCTACAATGACAAATTTCTGGAATGAAGCTTAGTCAGAAACATCCTTGGTGAAAGGGCACTGGTGGGATGTAGATAACTGAGACAAAAATGACTCACATTTGTACAGCACTTTATAATGTGCTTTTATAGGCCTGGCTATAAAATTTAGAATTGGAAACCATAGATATATATATATTTTTTTATCCTGGCTCCTCATTTTATTTTTTCAATTTAAAATATTAATCAAGTAAATACTTTGTGCATGTTATTATGCTAAATTCTAGGTAGGGTATAAAACTAAAATTAGATAAATCTGTCCCTATTCCTTCTTTTAAAAAATGATTAATTTATAATTTTTAAAATCTTTCCTTTATTATAAAGTGTCTATTTATTTAATGGATTTAGTTTATACTTTGTGTTTTTATATCAATCATTTCTGGATACATTGACCCCACCCTGCCCTATAATTAAACCTTTAAAAAAAGTTTTTTTGATAACAAAACAAACAAGATAAAATACATCAAATAGCTTGCACATATCTGAAAACATGGGCAATGTTCTGACTTCAGAGTCCTCATCCTTTCTGCCAAGAAGAGGAAGGTATGTCTCAGAATCTTATTTTCCTAGACCATTATTTTTTCAGGTATTCAGTTAGTAAACTTTTTACTTTACTTTTAGAAAAAGAGAAGACAGACTCTGACTTGTTTAAGGTCAAATAGGCAATGAATAATGGATCTGGGGTTTGAACTCTGGTTTTTTAACTCTAAATCTAATATTTTAAAATCAATTAAAAATTGATACATTTTACTTGAACACATCAGTCTCTTTCTAACAATCAGATTTCCCAAACCTTCCTTCCCATATTGCATATTACCTTCCTATCAAACAAAAATAGCAGCAGCAGTAACACCAAAAGTATGATGATGCTAAAACCAAAAGAAACTGAAGGAAATATGCATTGGAGTCACAGGTTCTGTTTTCAAATTATCCGACCTTTTCTCCTTATAAACATCTTCAGTTTATTCCTCTGTAGAAAAAATTAGGAGGTTAGATTAGAAGGCGTTGAAGTCTTTTTCTAACTATATATCCATGATTTCATGAATTTTGAAATTATTTTGGTTAACAGTACTTGTAACTTTTCATTTTTGTAGTCTATCACTTGCTACTATAAGAAACAGATGTGTTTTTTAAGGAATTTTAAAATTTTATTTCTCAATTATTAATTTTCTCAATTAAGATTTGTTTCTTATAATTTTTAGTTCCAAATTTTTGTTCTCCCTCTCCTCTCCACCTTGAGAAGGCAAGTGCTGTGATATAGATCATACATGTGCAGACATACAAAACATATTTCTATATTAGTAATGTTGCAAAAGAGGACAGAGACCAAAAACCACAAAACCCCAAACAAAACCCAAGAAAAATGAAGAAAAGCATGCTTCTATCTGCTTCTATCTGCAGTCAGACTGCATCAATTTTTTCTCTGAATATGGATATTTCTCATCTTAATACATTTGAAATTGCTTTGTATCATTGTATTGCAAGAGTAGTTGTCATTCATTGATGATGTATAATATTTTGTTACTGTAAACAATAATCTCCTGGTTCCTCTCAGTTCACTTTGCATCAGTTCATGTAAGTCTTCTCAGGTTTTTCTGAAACCATCTTGCTCATCATTTCTTATAGCACAGTAGTATTCTATACCAATCATATACCAAAATTTGTTCAGTCATTCATCAATTGATGGACAGCTCTTCAATTTCTAATTCTTTGCCATACTAAAAGAATTACTATAAATATTCTTGTATATATTGGACCAGATATGTGTTTTAACTGTAGTAATTTGGAATTGCATGTTGGAATCTTTACAAATTGTTAAGTCATTAGAGTTGATAGAGACAATAATTATCAATTTAGCATGGTTCAGTATGATTGATCTGATCCTACAAGGATATGTTATGGGCCAGAAGAAACAAGGTACTAAGTGGAACTGAGAAACAATGCTTGTGTTCACACCTTTACTCATTGGAGTTCATAAGTATGAGAGATTCACAAAGTTAACTTTGTAACTTTGTGAATTCACACCTCCCTTAATCCCTCCCTCGGAGGGGAGGAGTAAACCTTTGGGAGATGATATATGAGAAGTGGACTCAGTCGGGAGTTCAGCTGAAAAAGATTGAGAGGGGAGCGGCAAGTCAATTCAGGAGAAACCCTCTCTTGGAGGTGCAACCGGGTTCACTTCATCTCACACCACTGTGGTGCTAGGCTCCTGCACTTCCCCCACTGAGACCAAGCTGGTCTGAAAGGCTCTCCAGAAAGCTAGCCCAGCCCCAAGTGAAGGAGACAAGAGATCCATTCCATCTTCCACCTTTGTGCTGGCTGGAGGCAGAAGAAAGCAGAGGCAAAGAAGAAAGCTGCAAGAGCTCTTGGAACCAAGCAGAGAGATAGGACTCTAAGAAACTAACCGGGCTATATTGGAGACAATAAAAGATCAGAACTTTTAGCACCTGGCTGCATTTGAATGATTATTACTTTTAATTGAAACTGAGCCTCCAGAAAACCTCCCCAAGACACCTGTTCCCAGAGAGAACCTTCATATTATATTTTAAAGAAAAAGAACAGCACAATTGCATATGACTTGTTTTAGTATTATTCTTTATTTTTAATATTATATTCACTATGTACATTCTTCTCTTGGTTGTACTTTCTTTGCTGTGCAACGGTTTATTCTAAACTTCCCATATTTCTTTTATACCACAATTTATTGATCCATTCTCTAATTTTATATAAAAATTTGTGTCCAGATTTTGCTCCTACCAATAATTCCACCATGAGTTTTTGCTGTATGTAGGATGTTTCTTTATCTCATTAAACTCCTTGAAGCTGTATGGTGGAATCCCTGGATTTTAGGATATGAACAGTTCAGTTTTTCCAAAATAATTACACATTGCCTCCTACAATCTTTTTACCAATTTATAATTTGTTCTTGCCTTCTCAGAACAATTCAGTATTAACTTTCCCCTTCTTTTTGTTTTACTATTTTTTTTCTGACTCAATTGGTATGAACTGAATTCTAGGTTGTTTAAATTTATATTACTCTAATGATTATTGCATTTCTTCTTTGCAAAATTTGTTCAGAAACTTTGACTACTTTTTTATTAAATAGTTGCTTGGTTTTATAAATTTGTATCAATTCTTTTTAGATCTTGGATATTAGATTTTGTCAGAATACTTGAGGCATCTTCCTTAGTACATTGCTATTGTTTTCATTCTAGTTGCACTGACTTTGTTTCTGCAAAAGTTTAATTACTTAAAATGATCTATTTTTGCTTTGATGTAACTTATTTATTTTTGATATGTTGTCTACATTTAATAATTATTTTAAATATATTTTTTCTTTCTATGATTTTTTTTGACATTCATTTTAGGTCCCTGTTATTTTCTTTATCTCTATTTTTTGCCCAGATTTTCTTTATTGGCTATAATTTAAAATGTATTATAGTATTTAATATTTTTTGCTTTTCTCCCTTTATTAATTTTTTATACCAAATCATGTCAATTATTGCAAAGATATAAATTGATGCTGAAAAACAGGTATATTATTTAATATCATCCAATAATCATAGGTTTGTCAAACCTATTTTTTCTTGTATTTTATTTAGTTTTACAATGTTCTCCTAATTGATCTTTAAGTTTGACTTATGAAGGTCTTTTCTCCTCTCTTATCTTCTTGGATTTCAGGGGAGAAGATCTTAGATTATAATTGTGATATTTTGTCCTATTTGCCAAATCCAATTGGCTTTTCTTAGTCTTCGTTCTCTGTGATCTCTCTGAAATCTTTGACACTCTTGTTCACTCCATGAAATTCTCTCCTCTCTTGGTTTTTGGGATATATTTCACCTACTACCTCTCTGACTCCTCCTCCTCTGTCTCTTTGCTGTATTATCCTCAAGATCACATCCTCTAACCTAAGTGTCTATTACGGTTCCTTCCAGAGGCCTCATTTCTTCTTCCTTTATACTACACTTCATTGTCTCTTTTTGTAACCCTAGCACTTAGTATAGTACCTGGAATATAGTAAGTACTTAATAAATGTTTCTTGATTGACTAATTGGTTGGATTTATTATCTTTTTAATTTGGTTGACAATTTTCTTCAAGTTCTTTAGCTTTTCCTATAAAAACTACATTATTTTGCATGAGGATATTTGATATTTGTATCATTTCATTGTTCATATTGCCTTTAAAGTAAATTCCTTGTTGACTTTCTTTATAGTGTCTATATTTATTATAACCTTATGTGAAATCATCATAGCAACCTCTGATATTTTGGAATCTCCTAAAACATTTTATTTCACAATAGAATTTTATTTCTATCTCTCATTATATTAATATATATCTATATATCTACACACACACACATATATGTATACAAATACACATACTGACATAATATGCATATCCATATATGTGTATATATATATTTGTAGTTGTAGAGGATTGTAGATAGTGGGAGAACTCTGGGAAAGGTATACTTGAAACAAGGATAGCAGGGTGCTTATAGTTAAGCATTTACTTAGTGTGATGAGATAATGATTTTCTAGTTGGCATATGCTTAGTGTGATATGGCAATGTGATGGTTCTACAGTTGGCACATGCTCAGTGTGTTGTAGTGATGTACAAAAGTATTTAAGGGCTGAGAGGACTTGAAATAGAGGGACTCCATCTTTGACCATCCTCGTGAGTCTCCTGCCTCTATCACTCCTCCACTAAGGCCAAGGACTCAGGCTGGTCCAGAGATCCTCTAGAGAGCTAGTCTGGATGGCATATTTTGGCATCCCACCGTGGGGGCTCTAAAAAAGCAATGATATGTTTTGTCACCCCAACTTGGGGTCTCTAGAAAGCACACTACAGTTTGGTGCCCATTGTGGGGCTCTAGAAATGCAGGGCCTTGCAAAGCAGGGCACAAATCAACTTGACTGACACAATCAGCTGAGTTCAGTGGAGAAGTCCCCATGACCCGGAAATAGCGTAAGTATAAAAATAGGCAGTCAGGAAGATTTGGTAAGGGCTAAACTAGTTACTTTTGTTTTTCAGCTGAAATAAGCCAGATAGTAAGAAATGAGCCTCTCTCCGAGGGAAGTGTGTAGTTCAGACAGCATTTAATAAAAAAATCAGGAGAGATCTCTAGAAGCAAAGCAAAGTTTATTATAAGTTCTCGTAAGAATTGAGCATCCCACTCATCGAGCAGACAATCGAAGGGAAGAAGCACCGTGGGGGGGCAGGTTCAACACTTTTAATCCCTAACGCAAATACCCCTTTCCACCACTGACCCTCATCCTTTTTGGCTGAGGATCTTACATTCTAAATGCAGGAACTACCCAAGAAATTGAACTTTACCAATAAATACATAGTTGCCCATATTTGACCTAAACAGAAAGACACTGATGTCATAGGAGGATAACAAGAAGGGGACTTAAGTATGCCCTTGACTTAATGCTTAAAGTCCTTCAGGCCTACTTAAACTCTGAAATAGATGAAGCCTTACTTGATTTTCACAGCTGTCTTTCAAGACACCTCATCTCCTTTTTAGGTTAACAGAGAAGCAAAGTTTGTTAGTAACTCAGAAACAGATCACATTTCCTTGGCTTTTTAAGGGAGCCAGATTAGAGCCAGAGAGGTGGAAGTTAGTGGGAGAACTAACTGAATACAATGGGTTAAAACTGGTTTTAAGGAATCCCACCAGTTTTAAAACTAGGAAAGATTTAACTTGGGCAGCAAGACAAGGAAGTCTGAGGAGAAAAAACAAACAGAGAGTGGGTACTCTAAGCCCCAGAGAGTACAACACCTGAGGCAGAGTTAAAGAAGTTTTTTTCAGTATTTTACCAATTTATTTTGCTTGTTACTGCTCTAGAAGATCTGCAGGGCATGGCCATTTGGTCTAGAAAAGAGTTAGGTATCTTAAGTACCATGGTGAGTTGGCCAGAAAAGGAATAAGTACATTAAGTACCTTGCTGATGAGGAGTGTGGTGCTTTTCACATTCAAAGCTCCTTTTCAGTTCTGCTTACAGCCTGGCATGGGCACTTAGGGCACAGCTCCTGACTCCTTCCTCTGAACTCTGCCTTCCTGGGGGGGTGGGGGGAGGAAGGAGGAAGAGTGGGAAGGGCAATGATACCATCAGCACCACCCTTGAAGGAATTTTGCCCATCCCCTATGTTATCATTACAAGAGGTAGGGCTCAACTCCAGAACCCTAGGCAAAAAACACTTGGGGCATGATGGCAGGTATAATATATATAATATAATAACATAATATAATATATATGATATATGTTATATATAATATAATAATAATAATAAATATATATTTATAATATATAACAAGAGAGGAAGCATAGTAAAAGCCTGTACAGCTTGCATTCCTTTTCATGCTCCTACACTGCCTCCAGGGAAGAATCCTCGTGGTTTGAGACCAATGAAATTTGGCAAATGGATGTGACTCATTATAAATCTTTTATCATTGTATTATAGACCATAGCATCAGAGGGTTTAGAGTTAGTAAATATAGAAATAAAGAAATAAAGAAAGAAAAATAAAGAAAATTTAGTGCCATTCTCAAAAATTTTAGTACTGAATAGAAGAGAGGCTAACAGAAAAGGAACTAGAGAGGCTAAGTGATTTGCCTAATATCGCACAAGCAACTAAGCTAGGATTGAAATCCAGATCCTTTGATTTATAACAGGTAGCATTTTTATAGAGATTTCTAAATATTAGTATATATTATATTATATAGGACTCAGCATTTCTGAGCTCTCCATCACTTTTAATGGGAAGGTTGGTATCATTCCTATTTTACAGATAAGAAAACTGAGGCAGACAGAGGTTAAGTGATTGATCCAGAATCATACAGTTAATAATTGTCAGAGTTGTATTTGAACTTGGGTTATATTAACTCCAGACTAGCACACTATCCACTATACAGTGGATATATACAGTTAGTTTACTCCTAAAATTCTCTCTTCTTTTTCATGGGCCACCTTATAGAGAGTGAAGCTCAGGTCTTCCTGACTTCAAGTCTAGTGCTCTATGAAAACAATAACACCTACTACTACCCCATTACTACCACCACCATCACCACCATCACTACTACTACTACAGCCATTCTTGCAAAACCTTGTGTTCCAAATTTTTCTCCCTCCTTCCCTCCACCTCTCTCCCCTAGAGAGCAAGTAATAGAATATAAGTTAAATATGTGCAATTCTTCTAAACATATTTCCACATTTGTCATGCTGCACAAAAAAATCAGATCAAAAAAGAAAAAAAATGAAAAAGAAAAAAAAGCAAGCAAATAACAAAAAGGTGAAAATACTACGTTGTGATCCACATTTCATCCCCATAGTCTTCTTTCTGGATGCAGATGGCTCTGTCCATCACAAGTGCCCATCCTTTTAGTACTGACCTTTCTCCCTGAGCTTCTCATGCCAATTCTTTTAGTACTTTTTAAGTACACTCATATTGGTTATATTGCCTTGCTAAAATATAAGAACCATAAGAGCAAAGACCTTATTTTTATCATAGATCACTTAATAGGCTATTAATATTTTTGGGATAACAACTGGTAAAACAGTTTCCCAAGACAGGCATTAATAAGCATTTATTAAGTGCCTATTGGGTTCTGGGCATTTCATTATAGAAACTATGATAATGTTTTCTAATTGTCTATATTCACTTGTATCCATCCACTGGACGCTATGGATTCTGGGACAAACTTGATTGATTTGCAAAGACATTGAATGAGACACTTTTTGTTGTCAAGTTTGGAAAAAATAATTTTCTAATCTGTTTAAAAACCTAGAGAAAAAGTATCATTGGATCTTGAACTTATTTTATTAAAGAAATAAAAAATCAAGGCTGTATTTGAACTTGGGTCATACTAACTCCAGGCTGGCACTCAGTTCTATGCCATTTAGCTTACTCTTCAGTAATGAGGGGATTGCACTCTCCATTTGTTGAGGGAGTACTGGTACCAATGACTTTGGGGAAGTTTTGAAGTCAATTCATGTCCAGATATGATGCTTCTCTCTTGCAAGATGAAGCCAAGAGTAGATTACACATTTTTCCTATGCTCTGAGCTGATTGGAAGTTACCACAGAGCCAGGATTTGCAGGGTTCTCTAACATCTTGTTGAGGCACATTTTCAATTCTGTTAAAACTTTAAAACTCACATATTAAACTGTTCACAGTTTGGACTCTGGAGCCCTTCAGAGCAGATGGAAGAGACAACGTCGAAATCTGTCAAACTGGATTTGCCAGTTCACAAACTATCACTACCCCATGCAGGCTTTATAGAGAACTTTAGTATACAGTTTTTGTTTCACAATCATAGCTACATGAAGTTGGGTTCCAGAAAACTACTCTGTCCTGATGTCCCCTGGGATCAGCCAAAAAGTTCTTGTTTCTGAATCCCATCTCTGATCCCAAGGGCTCTCTTTTGGGAATTGAAAGCTCTGCTGTATATAGGTTTTGTACAAGTGATTTTAGGTAAAACTCTCGATTTTACAGCTCTTTTTTTTTTTATCAAAGCTCTCAAAACACATCCTTCTATGGAACAGAATTTTAGAGCTAAAACCATCACAAAATACAACTGAAATTGTCTCTAAGAAGCCTTTTCATCACAGATTCTGCTTTTATTAGGACACTAACCCTTACTATCCAAGATTGGGTACTAAACATAGAAAGCATTAGATATAGAGATAAATAGTCTTTCTCCTGAATGCTTCCCATGGGACAGCATCTTACCAGAGATACAAAGTATACCCACATAAAGGAAGTTTCTTTTTGGAAACTCTTTGCAAGCTTTGTTACCCTCAACATACAGCTCACTCTTTTGTAAGAGAGCTTTAGAGCTCTGACTACTTTTCATTTCCTTAAACATTCCTGCCCAATTTCCTCCATAACCTGCAAAGAAGAAAACTGGAGAAGGAATCTTCCTGTGCACAGAATAACCCCATACATCCTTCTTTCTACTATAGCTCTGTAATTTCCTAACTCTTGACCCATATGTAACAAGAAAAACACCTGAGGTAGAATAGTAATTTAGGAGAGATTTACTTCCCTCCAGTCCTAGACTAAGGTTTACATACTCATTCTGCGTTCATACTCGGGGAAAAAGGCTCTATCTCTAAGGGAAAGACTTCTATGGAATTGGAGGGAAAGAGAGATGGGTTGATTAAGGGAGTTGCTTAAAGTCACATAAGTGGCAGAATTGGGACTAAGTCCACAAATCTTTGGACTCTTAATATCAGACCATGGTTAGCTCTGAATAGCAGGTTCTCTAGCTTTCACTCCATCCTATTAATCTTCATTCTTACTTACCCCACTTCTTTTTTTTAAAATATTAACTTTTTTATTTTCAAAACACATACAAAGAAAGTTTTCAACATTTATCCCTTCAAAACTCCATGCTCCCAAATTTTCCCCTTTCCCTTTCTCCTTCTCTCCCCCAGATAGCAAGCAGTTCAATATTTGTTAAACATGTGTGATTCTCCTATACATATGTCCATACTCATTATTCTGCACAAGGAAAATCACATCAATAAGGAAAAAAATGAGAAAGAAAATAAAAAGCAAGCCAACACCAAAATGGTGAAAATACTATCTTATGATCCACATTCAGTCTCCTCAGTCCTTTTTCTGGATTTAGATGGCTCTTGCCATCATAAATCTATTGGAATTGAGCTGAATTAACTCATTGTTGAAAAGAGCCACATCTATCAGAGTTGATCACATAATCTTCTTGTTGCTGTGTATACACTTTTCTTGATTCTACTCACTTCACTTAGCATCAGTTCATGTAATTCTCTCTAGACCTTTCTGAAATCATCGTACCGATTGCTTTTTATAGAACAATAATGTTCCATTACATTCATATACCATAACTTATTCAGCCATTCCCCAACTCAGTTTCTAATTCCTTGCCACTACAAAAAAGTACTGCTACAAATATTTTTGCATGTGTGGGTACTTTTCCCTTTTTTATGATCTCTTTGGTTTGCAGACCCAGTAGAGATACTGCTGGATCAAAGGATATGCAGTCTGATAGCTCTTTGGACATAGTTCCAAATTGCTCTTCCCAATGGTTGGATCAGTTCACAGCTCCATTGACAATGTATTAATGTCCCATTTCCCTCACATCCCCTTCAGCATTTATCATTATTTTTTCCTGTCATTTTAACCAATCTGAGAGATCTGATAGCATATCTAGACTTGCCAGAGCTGGTCTGATATTTCCAGAATGAAATGGATCCCTCCTAAACCTGGAAACCATTCACTGGAATCAATCAGGCAGAGTCAATAAGTATTTATTAGGTACTTACTTTATGTTAGGCACTTTGCTAAGTGTTAGGGGTACAAAAAGACACAAAAGACAATTCCTGCCTTCAAGGAACTCACAATCTAATGGTAGGAACAAGATAATATATGAGAGTAGATTATGAAGAGTTATGTTCATAGCAAATAAAGGATTTAATATTTGAACTTGGAGGCAATGGAAAACTGCTGCAGTTTATTGATTGGGGATGGGGTGGGGTGACATGATTGGAACTTCATGTCAGTAAAATCACTGTGGTGGCTGAATGGAGGATGTACAATGATTTGAAAAGAGCAGACTTGAGGAGGACAGACTCACCAGCAGGCTATTGTAATAATCCAGGCATTCAGTGATGAGGGATTGGATGAAGGTGGCAGTAGTGTCAGAAGAAAGAAGGGAGTGTATAGAAAAGATGTTATAATGGTAAATTTGGCTGGCTTTGAGAACAGATTGGATATTGCCGGTGAAATATAGAGTTCAGGATGTCTCTTAGATTGTGATCCTGGGTTGGGTGGATGATGGTGCTCTAGATTATAATAGAAGAGATAGGAAGAGGGAAGGATTTTGAGGAAAGATAATGAGCTCTGTTTTATGTATGTTGAATTTAAGATATTTATTGGACATTCAGTTCAAAATATGTGAAAGCCAGCTAGAACAGTTCTACCTCATTATCCCTTGTCATCTCCCCTGAGTTTTTCAACTTATTTGTACATGTGACAATTGGTGACTGCTTGCTATTATACCCTGACTCTTACTCTTTGTGTTAATGGAAAGCAGGTGCTACTGTAAACAAAAGCATCTCCTCTACTTTATATACAGTAGCCCCTTTGGCTCCAAGTTCAGTTTCATTATTTGGTTTTAATGGATTTAAATATGAAAAAAGGATATTACAAATACAAAAATATTTCTTGATCCAAATGTAAGAAATGTATAAGATAGCACTTGGAGCTCACTTTCAATATTCACTGGTTATGCAAAGGTTTTTTGTTGATATTTGGTTAGAAAAGATTCATTTTCTCTGAGGTCAATCAGTCATTCTTTCAAACTAATAAGAAAGTCTTATTTCTTAAACAAACTGAGTTCAGGGCCCATAGATAAACTTCTTGAGATTTTTAAACAGATTAGAAAATTACTTTTTTTCTAAAACTTGTCAGCAAAAAAATCTCATTCAATTTCTTCACAAATCAGTCAAGTCTGTCCCAGAATCTGTAGCCTCCAGTGAGTACAAGTGAGTATGAAGCTTCTATAATGTAAATAATGCCTGACACTGAGTAGGTACTTAACAAATCCTTTTTAATCCAAGAATCATAGAAAACAAAAATTAATAGGCTAGCTAGTAGGAACTGTGGCAACTAGGTGGCATGGTAAATAGCATGCTGTTCTTGTAGTTGGGAATACCTGGAGTCCAATATGACTTCATACAGTTACTGTGTGACTCTAGGTAAGTCACTTAACCCCCATTTGTCTTAAAAATGAGCTGGAGAAGGAAATGATTAACCACTCCAGTATCTTTGCCAAGAAAACCCCAAATAGTGTCACAAAGAATCAGATATCACTAATGGACTTAACAAGAACAACAGTGGGAGCTAGAAAATAATAGTAACTTCCATTGTAGGGTATTTGAACATTTGCAAAGTGTTTTATTCATTCCTGATGATGGAATACTATTTCAAAACGAGAAAACTTGTTTAAAATCTCATTGTAGCCAGCTAGGTGGCACAGTGGATAGAATACCAGCCCTGAAGTCAGGAGGACCTGAGTTCAAATCTGACCTCAGACAATTAACACTTCCTAGCTGTGTGACCCTGGGCAAGTCACTTAACCCCACTGCCTCAGCAAAAGCAAAAAAAAAATCATTGTAACCTTTTAAAAATCCTAAACCTATTTTTCAATCCCCACTCTCCCCAGAAACCTCCCTAATAACAGAGAAAAACATTTATGCAAAACCAAAGACAGTGCCAGGACATCTCACTGTATTTACTTGATGGATGCATGCTATTGTCTCCTATCTTTCTCTATTTGGGGAAGAGATGGAAGTGTGATAAAGTTCATTTTTGAAAATTCTTAAGTTTTAAAATGTTTAGGTTCCTCCAGGTTGCATCATTCTGTGAGATATCCAGAATCAAATCTGTCTTCTCTGTTATAGATTGTAAGGGCAGGAAAATTCTGAGATGAAGGAGGGGAAGATGAGGTTGATATTCCCATCAGATAAAGAAGGGCTATAGTAAAGTCTTTGGTTCCTTGACCTTGCTGTCCTGGCTCAGATAGACACTGAAAAAGGACAATCCTTCCAAATGAGATGAAAGGAATTCCACATGATTTTTGAGAGTCTTGGGATTAGAGCTGTTGAGAACTGATTTTTGTTATTTTGACAAGAATTTCCTGATTCTAATCTCTCCTGATTAGTAGAGTTTCCCTTCAAGGTTGGGACGTGGTACAAGTTGACAATGATAATTTTTTCTTAATGGAAAATATGTTAGTAAGTTCCTGATCTAAGTGCTGACCTTGCATTTGTATGGCTTTTCAAATCTTTCAACACACTTTCCCATAGTTCATTTCCTCGAGCTTGAGCCCTGGTTTCCACCCAATGAACTATTATATCCTCCTATCTCAAGTTTGTCCTTCAAGCTTATGCTAGAATATTCCCCGTGCATGCATTCAGCCACATTCTTTTGCTGGAGCCTTTTTAATGGCTCCATATCATTCAAAATATTTTTTTCTCTCATGGCATTCAAAGCTCCCTAAACTGTGCTTCCACTTGATCTTTCTAGCCCTAGATCATATTACTTCACTCCCAGCAGCTATACTATGACAAAACTACTCTGATAAAGATTCTACCTGGCCATTTCAGGTGTAACCTCCCCCCAAGCCTTCACCCCCAATTCTAGCCACAGCAACTGCAGACCCAGAAAAGAAATTTCTTACTACTAAAGCCTTTGACAGTATCAAATGGTCAGCATCAGAAACGGACAAGGTTTTATTAATGGAAATGACTCTAAAGAAGATTCATTGTTTTCAATCTACCTGGCTTTTCTGTCTACTCTGTAGAGCAACCTCCTTCATTTCTTTCATTCATTCCACATACTCTCTGCTCAAAACAACAATAAAACCTCAACAAAAACTAGACTAGTCTCTGTTCCCCTTCCCACCAAACATGCACTAAGGTCCTTTGTTCTGAATCTTTGCTCATGTCATTCCCAAAGCTTAGAAGACTCTTCTTCCCCCAGTTTATTTGGCTCATTTCTATTTTGATGTGATGAAGGAATGCAGGGTTTATATACAATTCATCACTCGCCCATCTTGCTGGAAGTCCATCTCAACTGTGGTTTTCTAAAATCTTAGCTTAGATGCTTAGAATCCATTAATTCTGTTAAAAAGCCCTTTTTACCTTGTGAGATCTCCCTTTTTCTATAAAATTTCCAGGGGAAAAGTAATTTTTTCCCCTTTTTGTATGTCATAGTTTAACTATTTTTTTCCCATTTCTTATTGGGCATTTTGTACTTGGTGTCCTGTGGTAAGCAAACCATCTGCTCCTACTCATTTGTGAGACTTTTTTTTTTTTGGTATTTTATTTTCAAGCTTTGGGGCTTTGTTATTAAATTTCTGGGTCAGTTAAACTTTGGGTTTCTCTTTCAATATCATATGGATTCTATTTATTCTGTACTTTGTCTTCTAATTTCAATATTGCTAGACTATGTTCTTATAGAATTTCCTGAAAAATACTGGTATTCAGTATTTTTGTCATATGATGTTTTTTTGTTTTGTTTTGGAAATCTTGATACTTAGATTATCATGGTATAGCTTGTATTCAAACTTTCATTTATAGAGAGCCCTCAACTACTCTAGGGATTCTTTTTGTTGTTCTATTATTTTTTGAGATCTAGTCATAAATATTTCAGTATTATCTATTTTCTTCTGACATTCTCCTAATTCATTGTTTAAAAGGATCTTTTTTGTTTGTCAGTTTCTTTAGTTTCTCTAATGATTTTTAGGTGAGCTTTTTCTTGTAGGATATTTCCCCCTTTTAATTGATGTTCCTTATTTTATTTGGTGCATTTCTTTGTTCTTTGAGATAGTAAGTAGGAACTAAAAGTCTCATTTAATCATATTTTTATAAGTTCATTTTCTCCCATAAATTCTTCATTAATGATTTATGGAAATGTATAACAATAACAACCAATATTTATTAAGCAGTTGCTATGTACCAACTCTGTACAAAATGTTGAGAATACAAATATTAGCAAAAATAAAAATATGCCTTAAACAAGCATATATCCTAATGGGGCAAAACAATAGATACAAGAGAATGGAAAAGTGAAGGGTGAAGTGGGAGGATTCAGAGTGTTGCTTGAGAGGGCATATAGTGCTAAATTTCAGAATATGAAAAATGACTTATCTGGGATCCTACTCAAAATGACAGTTCTGAGAAGAACCCACTAGTGGAAAAAGATCTGAATAAATAGAAGAAACAAGATAGTTGAATCATGGTGGAAAAGTTTAGAGAGTGAAACTGTGTGAACCCGTCTTCAAAATGGAAATTCTGGGGGCATTTGTGGAATTCATCAATGAGACAACAGGACTTTACTTTGTTTTTTTTTTTTTAATATTTTTAATATTTTGTGGGTATGAGAGCTACATTTGAGTTGTTCATTTATTATATTCCATGACTAATCCACTTTCTTTTCTTGTCCTAATATATGGACATAGCAGGCATTTTAAAGAGAGGCAAAGTTATTTATGTGTCAAATACATCATCCACTGATTGCAAGGTGCCAATAAAATTCTTGAGTTCAGCCTGAATCAGATCAAAATGTAATTGGTAAATCTTTAACAAAATAAATTAAAATGTAATACAACATAGATAATGTTTTGTGGCTTTCTAAATCAATATGCTATTTTACATATTTATTTCTTTTTAAAAAATTAATTAATGCTTTATTTTCTTTTTTATTATTAAATTTTATTTTTAATTTGTGGGAAAAAACCAAGCATTTCCATAATATAGTATAATAAAAAAGATGATCCATTTCTATATGAGTTTGACACAACTGCTCTCAGTAAGTTTACCTTTAAGTTAGAAGAATATCAGACAAAGCTATAGAAGTTATAAGACTACAAGAAATATTTACAAGTGGTAAACGTATTATCACACACACACACACACACACACACATAAAACTTATCTATGGACATTTATGTGTATACACATGTATGTATATATATATGTATATGTCTTTGTGTGTATGTGTATGGATAAGTGAATTAGTATCAAAATAAATCTCAACTGGATGAAAGGTTGGGCTCATATAGCAACATGAAATTTATTGCTAATAAATATAATCTAAGATTTCTAAAGCACTTTAAGATTTATAAAGTGTTTTCATAACAATGATTTTGTGAGGAAAACAGTATAGTTATTACCATCCCTATATTATACATTTAACTATGGGAGCATTTAAGTTACTTAGGCAACTGGTCACACCACTATTTTCAGAGCTGAGATGTCAATTAGATTTTCTTATTTTTTATCATTTATCTTTCCCTTACTTATTTAAACTAAACATTCCACATCTCAGGATAAATGAGACTTAGAGCCCTTCCTGAGAACAGATTTTTAGGATAAGAAAAAAGGAACAGGATGTCACTGAGGACCTAAAAGGAATAGAGATGGGGTGCAACTTAGTGAAAAGGACCATGAAATGAAGAATATAGGAAAGCCAATTACTCTTGAATGATTTTTACAATTTTGTGGCCCAAGAGTCAGTTCTGATAAGAATCAGACTTGATAGATGCTAGTGGTCCTGTGAAAAGATAAAATTGAAAATAGCATCACTATTTCCTTAGCATGATATTAGAAAGAACAGTGGAGACAATTAAATTCAAAATCAAGGTGGGTAGCAAGAGGAGATTAAACTTGGGTAACAGCTGAACTAATGATGTTGAGACATAAGTTATTCAGGAATCCATTGCTTTAAGCTTGCTTTTACATCCACCTGCTCATCCTGGCTAGCATTATATAATTGCTTTCAAGCCAACCTGGGTACTAGCTGTCACATTGGGAAATATAATCTATAGAGTGGCTATGGCCACAATTTTGGAATCATTGAGCTTGGCAGTGCAAGGAAACCAAATGCAGGTATGAGAAATATGTTTGTCGAGTGACCTTTGAGTGATGTCAGCCACATAAAAGCTCTGATGGCTTCTCTGTGGCCAGGCCCACTGTAGCATTAGCATATCTGAGTAAGGGGCTGGGGCCACCTCCAAATTCACCACTAGGCAAAGATGTCTCAGATGAAGACCTGGCAGGAAATAAGCTATTGTTTACTAATGCCTTATTCCGGTTCCATTCACAGTGCATTCCTCATCTACTCTATTAAACCTGCCCTCATCTTGGGGAGGAAGAGTGGCATTAATACTCTGGGCTCTATTTCATATTTTCTTCTAGATTTTTTCCTTTAGCCTGGTAAACTCTTTGGCTGGTCCCTGCTCTAATAATCTGATTAGCTTTTTCCATTCAAATTTACCTTTTCCCCCTAGCCATGTCTTTTCCCTCTAAACCTGTTAATTGCCTCTTATCAGCAATATTTTTTCATCCCCTTCCCATAGAGGCAATCCTAGAATAATTCATAGAACAGGTTTTCTTAAACTTTTTCCACTTGAGACCCTTTTTTGCCTGAGAAATTTTGCTAGCTCCATTCAGTTATGAGAATCCATATGGATCATAAAACATAGTTTAAGAAGCTGGGTCATAGAGAATAGAACTAAGGCCTAGATAGTGCTAGTTGGTGATCTATAGCTTGGCTATACAAGAGTTGCTAAAATAGAACCAGGAGAGTATATTCCAATATTGTGACTTAGTGATTCTTTGGGATCGGACACATTATATAGTTCCATTCCTTTTTATCTTTCTTCTTCTTTTTGGTGTCTCTTCATATGTTCCATATTTAAGACAAGGAAATTATAATATAGTGAGAAACACATTGGATTAAGGGTCAAGAATCTGTATTTGGATCCTGGCTCTATCTCTTATTAGTAGTTACATTAACTTGGGGGGAAAACACTTCATCTTTATGGATTCATTTTGTCCATATTAAAATGAAGGAGTTGAATCCATTCTCAAATTCATGTCAATTCTAATTCTAATGAATAATAATTCTTTTTTAAATTTTTTTTTTATTTCATAGCCTTTTATTTACAGGTTATATGTATGGGTAACTTTACAGCATTAACAATTGCCAAACCTCTTGTTCCAATTTTTCACCTCTTACCCCCCACCTCCTCCCCCAGATGGCAGGATGACCAGTAGATGTTAAATATATTAAAATATAAATTAGATACACAATAAGTATACATGACCAAACCGTTATTTTGCTGTACAGAAAGAATCAGACTCTGAAATATTGTACAATTAGCCTGTGAAGGAAATCAAAAATGCAGGTGGGCAAAAATAGAGGGATTGGGAATTCAACGTAATGGTTTTTAGTCATCTTCCAGAATTCTAGGCATAGCTGGTTCAGTTCATTACTGCTCCATTGGAACTGATTTGGTTGATCTCATCACTGAGGATGGCCAGGTCCATCAGAATTGGTCATCATATAGTATTGTTGTTGAAGTATATAATGATCTCTTGGCCCTGCTTGTTTCACTCAACATCAGTTCGTGCAAGTCTCTCCAGCCCTTTCTGAAATCATTCTGTTGGTCATTTCTTACAGAACAATAATATTCCATAATATTCATATACCACAATTTATTCAGCCATTCTCCAACTGATGGGCATCCACTCAGTTTCCAGTTTCTGGTCACTACAAAGAGGGCTGCCACAAACATTGAATAATAATTCTAATGAATGTATGTAAACTGGAACATTGAGGATGTTGTGTGTGCACTCTGGGTATGTGGGGAGAGTTACTTAGCTTCTTTTTCATAGGGTATAGGGATAGAAAAAAAATGAATATAGCTAGATTCATGAATTTGAAAGAAAAGAAGCTGAATCTAAGTCCTAGGTGTGATAAGTATTAGCTTGTGATCCTGGGCTCATAATTAGTTGAATCTTCATGATTTCATTTGTAATCTTAGAGTGTCAGAGCAGATGATTGCTAAAGTCCCTGTACTGTCTGTGGGAAGGGCCCATATTGATGGCATTATAGAAGGCATTATAGAAGTATACTTTAAATGTCAAAAAGTCCTCTACTCTATGGCCCATAGGGATTGAATTGAGGAGAGGTCAAATCACATGGGACACCATGAAGGTTCACACTTGAATAGCTGTGCAGAAAGGGGTCAATTTTTCAGTTTAGCCAGGGGCAAATGTCTCATTCTAATTCCAAATAGTAGGAAGAGAATTCAGTCTCTAATAAAGGGTAGTCAATTAGTTCTTAAGAAATACACTGAAAAGTAACTAAACTGAGGTGTAAGTACAATGGCATTAGGATCAAAGTATTGCCATTCAAGTGCCAAATTATTTCCTATAATTTCTATTAACTAATGGTAAATCGCAAGAGTGAGAAATGATTTGTATTAGTTATTGTAGTCATGCTGTTAAGTAGCTTTGCTTAATTGTTTTCAGGAAAAGTACTTGGTGAATGTGCCGGGAAATGCCTGTTCTATCAAAACAAAATATATTCATTAAAAAAAATAATTGGGGGCTGGGGGAGAAAAGTTTCAAGAGGAGCTGAAAGGTCAAAGATCTGTCAACACTTCATTACACAATCCTAGGGGATGCCCTAGGTTATGAAAATGACAGTATAAGCCTTTCTGCAACTGCAGAAAAGTCAGATATCCACAATTCATGGCCTTCTTTCTTGCTGGCAGGGAAATGCCAACAGCAAACAAATAAATATTAAAGTCCAAAGAGGTTGTGACTGAGTTGAATCACTAATTTGGAGAATTGAACAATGTTTTAAAACATCCCAAGCTGCTCCTTGACATAAAAACTCATTTACTTTAACATGGGTAATCTATTAGGTGATGCTATGTGACTGTCAATTATGAAAAACCATGATCCCTAAAAAATCAAAATTGTAGGTGATCAATGGAGAAGTGCATAATAGATGTAAAAAGTATGTTACTAATAATGTCTTGGGACCAGAAATTATCTAAAAGATGTCACTCATAAATGTCTAATCAGAAAAAGACATAGTGAGAGTGAAGATAAAAGATGGTCAGCCCAACTGCCACAATGATACACACTGAACTTTCAAGATTTTGTCTTTGGAAAACTCATAAGAAAATAGAATCAAGAACCGAACAGAATTCATAGGGATTGATCATAATTTTGGAACTGGAAGGGGTTTTAGAGGACACTAAAGGAATCTCTTCATTTTGTAGATGAGAAAACTAAGGCCTAGAGAAATGAAGTGAGTTAGAAGATTAGGATTTTAAATCTGAAGAAAGCCAATACTCCCCCCTCCCTCAATATGCATTGCTGAACATATAAATGGGCTACTATCTGTACTGGTGGTATTAGTGAGTTCATAAAGAATGATGAAACATTGAAATATCACTTTGTGTGGAGCACAATGTTCAATCCTAAAGGAGATGACAAAGTTAGACAAGACACAGACCCTGTTCTCAAGGACTTCATAGTTTAGCAGTGAGATAGTAGTCCAAACTTCAAGTAGTAAGCTGCTGAACTGCTAAAAAATCAGAACCTGAATTATAGGATTCCTAAATATTAGACATATGTAATCTCATGAAAATTTAAATATGTAAGATTTATATATCTTCCTTCTTTCTTCTTTGATTTATTAGAATGACAAGGAAATCACCCTGGATTATCAAACCCTATGCTAATGAAGTAATGAAGAGCTGTCTCTGACAATTCTAAATTAGAATGTTGAATTTAGAATCAAGAAATCAGGAAAATTTGGAATCTTGTCCTAAATAATTATTTGTTTATATAATTCTGAGAAAATCACTTAACCTGTCTCAGCATCAGTATCTTAATTTGCAAATGAAGCTAGATCTATGATCTTATGTTCTGATGCTCTTAATTTTAAAATAAATCCACTAATCACAATTACACAAATTATACAAATTACAGAATTGTCAGCTGGAACAAAAAACATAGAATGTGAGAGCTGAGAGAGATGTTAGATTTCATTTAATTATCCCCTCTCATTTTGCTAAGGTTGGGGAGAAGTGAGGCATTGGGAGGAAAAAGAAATTGTTCAAGATCTTAACAAGTTAGTAGTATTACCAGATCTGTGGACTTGTATTTTTGGGCTATTTATACTCTGTCAAAGACAAACTTGGAAGGTGAAGCTGTACTACCTTTTATCATATGTCTGCATGCTCAAATTTCTTCAGTCTTACTTTTAAAAAAAATATGTTGCAATCACCTGGTTTAGGATTTGATTCCAAACTATTCTTTCCCATTTTAAAGTGGGAAAGCAAATTTTTTCCCCACTTTTTGGACTACAATTTTCCAACTAAATGAAAGCTCATTGGAGCAAAGATTGGAGCAAAAGCTTGGAGGAATATTATCTGGTCTAACCCCTTTATTTTGCAGAGTAAAAACCACACAACTAACTTAACCAAGTTCATAGAGCCAGAAATGGCAGAGTTGAGATTTGATCCTTTTCTCATTTTTTTTCCATTTCTCATCCAGTCCTGTTTCCACTAAGTTATGCTACATATTTGTATTAGATTATACACAAGAGCTCCTCCAACTTTAACTTTTGGTATTCCCCAGATTCAATTCAACAAGGATTTATTAAGCATTTTCTATGTGCAAGGCCATTATTGGGGATCCAAAGATGAAAGACAGTATTTTCTACACTCAAACAATTTGATTCTATGATCAATGGTCCTTTACAACAACAGCATTTGATTTTTTTATAGTCTCCTGTCTGTATAAGTGTCATTCATTCCATCAGTCTCAGAATTAGAAAAAACCCTGAAGGCTATCTACCCCAATTCATATCTCAATAAGTACATCTGCTATAATTCATCATCATTGAATCTCTATATAAGAAATTCCAGTGAATTAGAACCAACTACCTTTCCGATTTCTGCATTGCTCATTGATAAATTTTTCTTATATTGGAACTAAAATTTGTCTCTCTTCAATTTCTACCAATAGTTTCTAGTTTTGCTCTCAGAGGTCAAATAGAACAAAGTCAATTACTTTTCAAGTTCTGACTTTGGTGGTTGTTTTTGTTTCATGTTCAAAAGTCCCTTTCAGCTGTAACATCCTTGAATTTTGTTCACTGAGTATCTATGGGTAGGTCTAGCACTGGGCTAAGGCCTGCTATGTTCCTATTGACTAAGGATGCTTTGAGTTGGAATACCATATTATGGGTGCTATTCTTTGAGTTGTCTGAGTGACATATTTAATTAAACTACATAAGTCACTTATTAACTCTGACATAAGCTGTTGTGTTCAGAAGAGAACAAAGAAGCTTCCTTGGAATTTTGGATCTTTTTTTGAGGAATAGTTAGTTTCATACGGTGCTTTTTTCTGCAGTTATTCTATAAAGGCTAAACAAATACAATTTGGGCCATGTACTGGAACATCCATTTAACTTTCATAAAAGAAAAAAGTGTTTAAAGAAAATCTGTCCAACACAGAAAGATTTGGTGGAGGAAGAGGTTTTAATGGGCTTCAATCAAAAATATTGGAAGGATTGGATGTACTTTCATTATTTTATCTTAACTTTCTGCAACTTATTTTCTAGCGTTTGAAAATACTCAGGAAATTCAGAGATACTTGTTAGGGGCCTTGCTGATATGTATATTAAATACATTTTTGTATATAAAATGTATAATTGTATATAAAATGTATATTAAATACATTAAAAAAATAAATGAATTAAATTATGATCTCTATGTAAATAATTCCCTCTCTCTCTTCGTTCAGCTGAGCTAGTCATCCCATCTCCACTTTGAAATGAGCACCGCAAACTTAACATATCTAACACAAAACTCCTTATCATCTTTCCTCCCCTTTCCAAACTTCCAAATTACAGTTCAGAGTACCAAGGGAAGTGTTTCACTGTCATTTCACAGGAAAGATGAGCACATTGGTATATGAGCTCAGCACTGATCTGCTATGTAAAAGGCTCAATAAACTTAAGTGGCTTCCTTGCCTCCAGATCTGTCCTTAGCTGATTTCAGAAATGTATAGAATTAAATTGCTGAAATCTAAAGTTACATTGGAACATGGAATATCAGAACTAGAAAGGACCTAAGAATCCACAAAAACAAAACTGGGATTTTTGAATATTGAATATTAGAGCTGGGACTAGAGGGCTTGGAGAACCTATTTTGAATATTAAAGCCAATCTCAAGATTTAAGAACCAAAGAAACTTTAAAGAAACAGAAACAAAAGGGTATTAATTCCCAAACACAGAGACTAAAAAAACTCATTGATGCAGGAGGATCTCAAAGGTCTTCAAAGAATTCAAAGGTGGGAGAATACTGGGATGGAGCCAGGAAGATTTGAATTTAAGTCTAGTTTCAGATACTTTCTAGATGTGTCACCCTGGGCAAATCAGTTTACTTTTGTTTTGCTTCAGTTTCCTCACATAAGAAATATGGATTATAATAGTACATACCTCCCAAGGTTATTGTGGAAACAAATGAGATAATATTTATAAAATAGTTAGCACAGTGCTTAGAACATAGTAGGTGAGAGTATGATACCCTACGTGGACAAAGGCAGGGGAAAGAAAAGAAAAAACTCTACTTTGTGAGCAGAGCTGTTCCACTTGGGGACCCAACTGGAACTTAAATGAGCAATACAAATGTTTTCGTCTTTTTGATGAGGTCCAGGGTATCCCAGGTGGGCATTAGCAGAGAAAGCTGAAGCACTGATAGGATTATAATGTTCCCTGAGATAAGCATGGAGGAGCACTGATAGGATCATCTCAGCCTTAAGTGGACCTCTTATTCTTAAGTAGGCCTTTTGTTCATGTGGAATTTTTATTACAGTCCTACCCCAAATGGAGGTCTCTGGAAACTTCATCTTTACTATGATCCAATCAGAAATCCAAGTTATGATATAAAACTTTCGGGTTATATTTCCCCCATAAAAGATGGCTCATACTGTAGATCCTCCCTAAACTCTATGAATTCAGCTCACCTGTATACCTTCCTTTTGGTTAATTGTGAGTTTCATTAGTGAACTTGTCTTTCACCATGTTAGTTATCAAAATCCTTATTCTTGTTAAAAATCCTTATAGATTTGGCCTGCTCTTAGCAGAGTAATAAAATATTTGCCCCTTTCTTTGGAGTATGTTTAAACCTACCAATACTTTTGGGATGACTTGTAACATTGACCCATAACCCCAAAGAGACTTTTGGGGTATCACCCAATACCTCATCATTTAGTGGCTAACCCTAAGATTCTGCTAGACTGATATAGGAGTAACCTCAGCATCTTCTTTTCCCTCCCCCTGCCCTCCTCTTCCCTCACCTCCATTCCCTTCCTTTCCTCTCCCTTCCCCTACCCTTCCCTTGCCTTCCCTTGCAGTTTACTGGTTAGATTTTTTTTTCTTAAGAAACATTCCTCAAACCCAAATCACTCTGGCTTTCATTGATCAACAATAGATTCCAGACTAAGCCCCACTTGGTGATTATTTGGGCCCTGATTGACTCAGGGGAAATATAAATAGTGACTGTTTCTCTTTTGGCCAGAAACTCTGAGAGTCTTCTTCTCCAAGAGTGAATTTTTTTTGACTAGGTAAAAGAGGCCATTTTTTTTGGCCTCAATTCTTACCTAACCTTAATCACTGAATAACCTTAATCACTCAGTCAGACTGAGATCTGTTAAAGATCTGAGTTTAAAAAGGCCATGGTCTTCCCCTGCATCCTAAGTCATCTCCAGTCATCGTGACCTATATCTGGCCACTTGGCCCAAAAGGCTCTGGAGGAGAGAGTGAGGCAACTGACTTTGCACAGTCCTTCTTCACTTAAATTCAATTCATTTGCAAGTTATGACATCACCTCCCTGATGCCAAAAGACAAACAACAGCAACAATCTCCCAGGTCTACTTTCTAGGGTTCTTTACTGGCATTCTATGATATATGTCCTGTTATTCCTCCTCTCTATGATATTCCATATTCTACAATGAAAGATCCTTCCCTGCTTTGAAATTCTATATTTTATATTCTAAGATTCTTTTAATTTCTAAAATTCTGAAATCCATGTTTTCAGGTACCTCTAGTTCTGACATTCTATGGATCTATAAAAGTCCACTTAAGGCTGAGATGATCCTATCAGTGCTCTTCATGCTATAAAGAAGATAATGGATTTGAAAATTCTTTAGAATCTTTTTAAGTTCTCTTCCCTCAACACATGTGAAAGAAAAAAAAAACAGGGGAGGGATCCATTGAGAAGGAATAAAGTAGCACTAAATTTTCCTAAAAGAAGGAAACACAGAACATAGTGAGGTGAGAGTAACCCAATGCGTTTCCTTGTGATTCCTGAGGCAGACTGTCAGACCTGCTGAGTATGCAAGCAAGACAGTTTCCCCTTAGATTGAGAGCAAATGAGATCTTGATCAGTCTGAACAGGATTTCATGTGTTTTATTGACTTAGGTCCACAAGATGAAAAATTTTGATTGCTCTAGTGGGTCGGTCTTAGGTATTTATAGATTGCAGAGTCAATCTATATCAGTCAAAAGCTAGAGAACCAAATATGTGTGTGTGTGTGTGTGTGTGTGTATGTGTGTGCATACAAGCACATATGATCATAGGATCATAGAAGAATCATAGAGTAAGATCTCACATTTTAATTAACCAACAAACATTAATTAAGCAATTATAGTGTTGGGCACTGTGCAAAATGCTGGAGATAGGAAGGCCAAAACTAAACAGTTTTTGATCTCAAGGAGCTTCTATTCTTTAATATTTTGCAGTTTACAGGGTACACAGATATCCTAACAATCCTGCAAAGAAAGCAGGGCAGGCATTATATTCATCTTTCTGGAGATGAAGGAATTCAGGTCTCTGGATACTGAGCTCTTAAAATACTTTTATCTGTTGTTTTCTAAATTTTTATTTATTTTTAAAATTATTTGCTCTTGTAGCTTTTTTTTTTTTTTTTTTTTTTCGGTCTTTTCCCTGTTTGGTAAGAGGTTACTTATAGGCATTGGAAAAGAGCATCCTGCAATGTTTATCATCTGTGGGATGCTTTTTGCCCTAGAATCCCTTGCCCTGTGGAAAAAAAAAAACAAAACCCTTTCATTCTCCTGAAAACACACACACACACACACACACACACACACACACACACACACTCCAAAATTAAAAAAAAAAAAAAAACCTAGCAAATTGAGAATGCAGAACTCCTTAGGGAAGGAGTCTCTAGGGACCTGATATTATAAGAAAATTGATCTCAGAGCCTTTCCTGATGAAAATTTATAGGAGAACTCCTTTCCTACCTTCTAATTTTCAACTCCTAATCTTCTGGTCATTTAGACTTGAAACCTATTTTAAATCTATCAAAAATAACAGTAAATTAACTAAACAAAGAGAGAGACTGAAGGGATTTTCTGTGGGACAAAATGCATTGGCTTTGTGATAGCTTTCTTACTTTGGACTTTGAGACTATATTTCAAATAGCTAAAATTTCCAGAATTCTGATTTTTAGGTAGGTAGTCAATGTTTTAATTGTAACCAGTACTTTACCACTGGCTACAGAAGTTACTACTGTAACAGTAGTTATTACATAATAGTTACTACCATTTCTACTGGTGATTATGCTTACAAAAAGTAATTGTTTATTATTTCTGGAGCTTCTAGAGCTATGATTTTTGTCTGTGAGTCTTATTAAGATACATGGGTTAAATTTGTATTCCTCATATCAAAGATAAATGCCCACTTTTCACAGACTTTTGAGACCTTTGTTTACTGTACCCCTGAAAAAACTCTGAGGGCTCTTGAAAGTCCATGGGCCTTAGTCCTTTCCTGACAGTCAATTCATTAATTCGTTCATATTCATTCGTTCAACAAGCATTTATCTAACCACCTATTATATGCCAGATTAGGCGTTAGGGCTTCAAAGACAAAAGCCAAAACCATCTCTGTTTGGATGCTATTGCCAAAGCACTTTCATGTTTTTAAAGCACTTTCCTTTCAGCAGCCCTTGAAGGGAGACAGTTTGACAGTGATATTGCCTGACCTCTTTTCATCGCTCAAACAGAAGCCAATCTGTTTGGGGAAAAGACAAATTACCCAGGGAATTTCCCATAAACAACTTGTATGTCAGCAAATGCTTCTGCTCTGTGTTATAGGAGGTAACTTGTGGTCAGGCAATATAAGGGGAGTATATTTTAAAATTATAATCCAAGGATATCAAGTTGATAAAAGCATCACAGGCAAGTCATTTATCTCCTCCTCTGGTGAGCCAGATGTGTGAGGCTCTGAAATAAGACCCATCTGCCTCTCATATAGGATGTGATGTTATTTCTCCTCTAGGTAGGGACCCCCAGTGTGAGATCTGCAGCAAAATTCTAAGCAGGGGATCTGAAGGCTGCCACCTAGCACGTGTCTGTTTGGGGACCCAATGAGCTACTAATGTCTAGAGCAGAATATGGAATATCATAGAAAGGAGGAATAACAGGACATATATCATAGAATGCCAGTAAAGAACCTTAGAAAGTAGACTTGGGAGATTGTTGCTGTTGTTTGTCTTTTGGCATCAGGGAGGTGATGTCATAACTTGCGAATGAATTGAATTTAAGTGAAGAAGGACTGTGCAAAGTCAGTTGCCTCACTCTCTCCTCCAGAGCCTTCTGGGTCCAGTGACCAGATATAGGTCACGATGACTGGAGATGACTCAGGATGCAGGGGAAGACCATGGCCTTTTTAAACTCAGGTCTTTAATTTAATTTAAAGTGTTTGGATTACATTTTAAAACTATGGGGAAGGAAGAAAGGAAAGAAAAGATTTATTTTATAAGCCAGGATGGGAGAGAGGGAGTGTCATCAAATTCCTATTTTCACCCCTTTATCTTCAGAGGAGTCTTTGGAAAAATGCTGATAAAGGACATTTAGCAAACCACAAATTCCCTTTACTGTGGCACCTGGACAAACTCCTCCAAGATCTGTAAACTGTAAACTTATTCTTCAAATTTCTTTTGATAATTGTATTTAAATATTAGTTTCATTAGTAATCTTCTGTATTTTATTTTTATGCATTGAAAAACCAATTTGGAGAAGAGTTCATAGACTTTACCAGATTACCAAAAGGTTCTTTGACTGAAAAAAAAAGGGCTAAGAATCCTTGGTCTAAAGGTTGAGAGATAATTTATCCAAATTCAGCTCCTTATCCATATTTTAGGATAAATGCCCTAAAAAATGTTTAGGTCCAAGAGCCAGGGTTTGTATACAGAGCCTTTGGACTCTAAATCCAATTATCTTTCCTGGATTTGGGGCCACTGGATCATCAACAAGCACTGATTAAATCACTTAGTCCTTGACAGGGCTAATATGATGTCTAAGGTGAATGTGATTTCATTCTCTTATCTGTCAAAAGAGTTGGGACTAAGTGTAGAAGGAAGAAAGCAGGAGCCTAGTACACAGTAGAGTGTGCATTAATGAGGACTACCCTCTTATTTTTTTCTGAACTTTAAAAAGTTATTTATTTATTTAACATTCTTTTCTTTTTAAACTTTGAGTTCCAAATTCTCTCCCTCCCATTCTTCCCTTGCCTTCTAAAATGGAAAGCAAAGTCATATCAATTATACATGTGAAATCATATTAGAAATATTTCTAGATTAGCCCTATCTCAAAAAAAAGGAAAAGAAAAGAAAAAGAAAAAAGAAAGCAAGAAAATTTGACTTCAGTTTGCATTTACAGTTCATCAGTTCTCTCTCTGGAGGTGGATAGCATTTTTCATCAGGGGCCCTTTGGAATTGTCTTGGATCATTGTATTGATCAGAATAGCCAAATCGTTCATAATTGATCAGAACATCGCTGCTACTGTTGCAATGATTTTCCAGTTCTTCTCAATTCATTTTGCATCAATTCATATACGTCTTGCCATGTATTTTCTTAAACCATGCTCTTCCTCATTTCTCATAGTGCAAAAGTACTTCATATAACAATCATATAACACAACTTGTTCAGCCATTTCCCAAATAATGGGCATCCCATCATTTCCCATTTTTTGGCCATCACAAAAAGAGCTGCTTTAAATATTTTTGTACATATAGATCCTTTACTTTGATCTCTTTGGGCGACAGATTTAGTGGTATTGTTGGGTCAAAGGATATCTGCAATTTTATAGTTCTTTGATCCTTACAGAAATCTTGGGAGGTAGGGGGAAGATGTTGAAGAGAAAGGGATAAGAGAGATGAGAGAGATGAGAGAGAAAGATAGATAGATAGATAGAGAGAGAGAGAGAGAGAGAGAGAGAGAGAGAGAGGGAGAGAGGGAGAGAGGGAGAGGGAGAGAGGGGAAGGGAGGGAGAGAGAAAGATGTGGGGGGAGGTGGCAGACATTTGGATGGGTTATGATCTTTATCACTAAAGGTAGATATCAGAAAGCTATTAGAGTATTTTAACAAGAATAGAAAAATTTAATTTCAATGAGCATTTATTAATTACCAGCTATGTGCCAGAGATCATTTTAGACATGGCAATATACAAGTGAAATAAGACATGTCTTATCTTCCTCATCCCATTATATTATAAACTCCTTGAAGATAGAGCTTCAGATAGAGCTCTCTTTTTCTGAGGTAATTTATTGTTTCCTCAAACAGATTGGCAACTGGCTGAATGATGAAAGAAGGTAAAGGTGAATCTTTGTCAAAACTGTCTTTTCTGAGCCACCCCTACAAAGAAAATGCTTTCTAATAATCGTGTATTGTGTGTGTAGGGGAGAGACTCAGGAATCATTCTAGATTTAGATAACTGATTGTGTGAAGGGCATGGTCGTAGCAAAGAACAAAATTGGAACTAGGGGATAATTAGTAATCCAGTTTATATCTGGTTTAGGGTGGAGGAACACTCTGGAATCAGAGTATGGGGACTTTGGAGGCTTTGCTAAAGAATTCTCAATGCATCATGTAGTTAGTGAGCTATTTGGGAAGGAAATTTATATAGTCTGAATTATGTGATGGATGTGTGTATGCACAAGGGAAGGAGGACTTTGTGGCAGGATAATTAAAGCACAGTGTCAAGTTGTCCCATACAAGAAGTTAGGAAGACCTGGACTAGATTGGTGAAAGTGGGAATAGAGAAGGGACTCGTGAAAAGTAGGACCAGGTTTCATTTTGGCAAAGTCACTTCGCTATTGTGGATCTCAATCTCCTCATCTGACAATGGGAGTTGGATTGAATGATCTCTAAGATCCCTCAGCTCTCATGATCTATGACACTTATGATGGAAGCATTATTATATCTATTTTACAGATGGGGTAGTGAGGTAGTGAAATAGTAAATGATTCATTCATGGTCACATCATTGCATTTAAAAAATGGAGCATCACTTGGATCAAAGTGGGAGAAACCATTTGAAATGCTTTTATCATATCACTGAGAAATAACAAGAGCAAGAAGTTGAAGTTAAGAATGTGAATGGAATCAGGCTATCAGACTTGAAAAAGACTTGACTACTAGCACCAGCTTTGGAGTCAGGAGGACCTGAGTTCAAATTTGGCTTCAGACATGTACTAGTTATGTGACCCTGGGCAAGTAACTTAACCCTGATTGCCTCAAAAAAAAAAGAAAAGAAAAGAAACAATCTGACCACTGATTGAATTGGAAGTTGGGAGTGTGAGAATCAAGAGCCTTGTAATAAATCAAGTTTCATATGTGCAGTGAAAGTTCAAAAACTTTTTGGAGAGGTGGAGGAGGTGGACAATAATACACCAAGAGGAGTATGACTTCGAAACCTTATTGGAAAACATGAATATCATATTCTATATTAATAATAACAACTCATACTCTTAGAATGATGGATTTCCAAAGACATTTGTTTGGAGCAACCCTATGAGGCCATAGAGGCAGCATAATCTAATGCAAATAATATTGGTTCAAGAGTTAAAGGATTTGAGTTCAAATCCCACCTCTGACACTTATCAGATTTTGGCAAGCCACTTAACTTTCCAGTATCTCAGGTTCCTCATGTTTAAAATGAAGAGGTTGGACTAGATGCTTTCTTTCCAGCTTGAGATTCACAATTACGAATCCTCCTTCACAGATGGAGAAGCTGAGGCTTGTAGAGATGATATATCTTACCCAAAGTCACTTGATTCAAAGTTGGAATGGGAGAGTGAGGAACTGAACTCCAGCCTTCAGGTCTGACATCCAGTTCTCTTTCCACTCTGGCTCAGCTGCTTCTCTAACAGGGTAATGCATTAGGTTGTTAAGGGTCATTTGCAGTTCAGTTGGATTGAGTTAAAATCTCTTTTTTTGGTGACAGAGAGAAGTTCCAAACCCCAAGATCTATTTCTTTGGTATAACTAAGTTGGGGGCATTTCTGGGCCTTGGTGTCAGTGCTATATGTAACTCTTTTTCCCCTGGTTTATAAGCAAGATAGAGAAATTCTTAGATATTTAAAGATGGAGTCCTTGAGATACAGAATAGCAAAGCTGGGAAGATCCTTAGAACAAAGTCATCTATCTCACTGTCTTTTCCAGAGCTATGGAAATCCAGTGACAAGATAAAAGTCAGGACAATTGGAGATGGCCTGGGATGCAATAGATGATCTTAGTGTTTCAGATGCCTGACTAAACTCTCAGCACTCCACACTGCCCAATTCAGACATCTTCATAGCCATTGGAAAAAAAAATTGTTCATGCTCTAACTCATCAATAAATCTGAGATCTGTCCCTCAACCTGGTTTAGCCCATCTGCAGAGTCAGTTTTATTGGGGTGTGGCCACTGGGCATAGTATCAGCCATCTAACAGATATTTTCTTGATGGTAGTTAATGGATTGATCCTTTGATCTAAGCCCTGCTTATCTGAACTAAGGAAATAGTCTCATATCTTTTCTCGTAAGACAGGTTTTCAAAGTACTAAAATGATGCTATCATATCCGTTCTAGGACTTCTTCAGATTATAGCCCCCCCCCCCAATTACTTTAACATGTAATTCTTATATGCCATGTTTTCATTTCTTTCTGTCATATTGGTCTTGAAGCTTCTATTAATCTGTTCTAAGTTTGAAATAGTTTTATTTCATTATATTACACTATTGACTCATACTGAGTTAAGACCAGCAGTTGTCTTATAGAATCAATAAACAAATATTGCTTTAAAGACCTACTATGTGCCTGGCATTATGAGCTCAAATGAGATAATATTTGTAAAGCTCTTATCATAGTGCTTGGTACATAGTAGGCACTTCATAAATGCTTATTTCCTCCCTCCACTAGGCACTGGAGAGGAAAAAAAAATCATTGTAGAATTCAAAATTTAGATTGTAGCTCAGATCTATACTAGTTGTGTGCCTCAGAGACACATCCTTTTCTGTTTTTGACTTTCAATGTATTTATCTGAAAAAATGGTAGTGGCAAATATGAACTAGCTATTTCATGAGGTATTTTGAGAAAAAATATTTCATAAAACTTGAAGGGCCACTAACATTGGAGTTTTTTCTAAGGGTCAGAATAAAAAGGGAGAAGTTCCTTGCATATTAGAAATGTTGAAAAAATGATTAGATAATAGATGGCTGAAGGGAGGAAAGGGTGCTGATTTTTCTTTACTCCCCTACAAGAGGGAGGTTAGGTATAATGATTGGAGTAAATACTCATGTAATTTTCCTTTTAGGAGCTCTGAAGCATAGCCTTCCACATTCTCAGCTTAATAATGTTGGGAATCTTGCTGGTAGAAGAATGATAGTACTCTTTCCCTCTAAAGTAGAAAGAGTGATGGCCATGTGGATCCCTAAATCATCCATTTCCTCCCTTTTAAAAAGAAAATGCTATCAATGTTCTTGGATCAGACCCTACGAGTCAGAGGCTCTCTGATTTTTTTTAAATAGTATTTTATTTTTCCAAATACATGCAAATATATAGTTTCCAATATTCGCCCTTGAAAAACCTTGTGTTCCAAATTTTTCTCCCTCTCCTTCTCCTCCCCTCTTCCCCTTCTCCAAGACAGCAAGCAATCCATATAAGTTAAACATGTGCAATTCTGCTGAACGTATTTCCATATTCATCATGCTGCACAAGAAAAATCAGATAAAAAGGGAAAAAATAGAAGAAAGGAAAAAAACAACAAGCAAACAAATAACCAAAAAAAGGTGAAAATACTATGCTTTGATCCACATTCAGTCTTTATAGTTCAGTCCATGAATATGGATGGATCTCTCTATCACAATTCTATTGGAATGGCCAACCATTGCTGTATCTCTGCCAAAAAAAAACCCTAAATGGGGACATGGAGAATCTGATATTACTGAAACATGACTTAACAACATATGGTGGAACATTAAGTGACATTAATAGATTCTTTCAGTCAAGGTGACATTCTTTTTTCTATTCTGCCCATGTAGTCCACCATCTTCAGTTTCCTTGCTGCACTGGCCATCCTCATGCCAAGAATTCTCCTCTTCCCTCTGCCTCTCTCAAGACATAACTCAAGTATTTTCCTCTTTAGAGAGCTTTTCATGATCCTGATCCTGACTCCTTCTCCTACAATGGCTAGTGTCCTCCTTCCTAAACTTCCTCATATATTCTATAGGCACTTGTCTCCTCCATGAAAATTCTGTTCTCCTTAAAACAGCTATCATTTCATTCATTGTATTAATATCCCCATTTCTTGGCCTACAGAATACTTCATAAATTCCTGTTGATTGACTCCTGGCAAAGTACAGCATAAGTCTCACCTCCTCTAGGAAACTCTCTGAACCCAACCTCCCCCTCTCTCATTTTCAACTCCCAATACATCCAGCTTATCATCATGTCTCTGGAACTCCCTGGGACTCTTACAGTTTGAAGTACACCATCTGGCCCTTGATGAAATCACTTTAAATGTGTATTTTCTTAAGCATTCCCTTTAAAATACTATCTGTAATCCACCAAAAGAAATAAAATCCTTTGAAGAGAAGACAGATAATGTATTAATCAAGTTTATGAGTTAGAGCATCAGGTTAAGAGAACTAGATGGAAGGTATATCAACTGTAAACCTAGCTCATGTAAGTAATTAATCAGGTCACACCTGGAATATCCTATTTAGTTCTGGCTGCTATTTTTAGGAGGGGACACTGACAAATTCAACTTCTTCCATTTGATCATCTAAAAATAAGGGGGTTTACTATTAGACTGTGAGATCCTTGAGTGAAAGCATAGTTTTTGCCTTTCTTTGTATCCCCAGTGCTTAGCCTAGTACCTACCACCTTGTAGGTACTTAATAAATGTTTCTTGAGGGGCAGTTAGATGGCACAGTGGATAGAGTACTAATTCTGAAATCAGGAGTACCTGAGTTCAAATCCAGTTTAATACTTCCTAGCCGTGTGACCCTGGGCAAGTCACTTAACCCCAATTGCCTCAGCAAAAAAAAAAAAAAAATGCTTCTTGAGTAAATAAATGCTTGTTGATAGAATTAGATGATTTTAGAAGCCATTTCAAATTTTGATCCTTTGACCCAAGCTGGAGCAAGTTTAGAGGATGACCAGGATGGTGAGGGACTTTTTGGTTTGACTTTGTTCAAATGAAGATCAATTCAAGAGTCTGATTATTTCTAACCTGGAGCACAAAATAGGAAGCTGACCATAACTGGGAAAATCTCATGATCCATTGTGTCGAATTAGACTTGCTCTGTTGGCTCCATAGGCTCAAGATAGGATCAATGAATTGAAGTTAAGGAGACTAGATTGAGACTAGATTTAGAAATAAATCAATGCTTTTCAATGATAGAACAAGTTGCATTGTAAGGTCATTGGTTCCCTGCCATTGGTGATATTTAAACTAAATCTGGATGATAACTCATTAGGGATATTGTAAATAAGATTCATACCCCAGATAAAATTATGCCTGAGGTTCATTCAATTCTATAAATCTCTCTGTCTGTCTGTCTGTCTGTCTCTCTCTCTCTCTCTCTCTCCATATATATCAGTTTATAGAAGTTCTAACTTGTATACTGCACTAGTACATGATGTCATCACAGTGTTAGAGATGCCTTCTCATCTTGTGCAATTTCTGGATAGCATCCTCCTATAAATATGCCACAGTAATACACCCCTGTCTGCCTTTCCATTGCCCTCTGGGGATGACCCACTAAAGACTATGATCGTTGATGACTTATAGCCATACAGCATCACTTTCCTGTGTGTATTGTTAGGCTGAACTAGAAATGATTATAGATCTTGTTTAGGAAACTAATGTTCTAGGACTTGATGTAATCTGTCAAATATGCTCATATTCAAAGGTTTTCTAGCTTCGCAGGGCATGCTAAATCTGGGAAAACCATTGACACAGCCTTTGGAAAACAAGGGTAGTCATGCTGTTATTTAAGTTTTAATTAATTTACTTGAGGAACGAATTCACATCTTATAAAGGTCTCCTATGTTGTGGGAGAATTTTTTTCAGTTTATTTTATCTTTTTATGATGCTCTTTCTGAGATTAATTCAGTGATAGGTCAACTGCCTCATATTTTTTTCAGTTTGTTTATTTTATCTTTTATGATACCCTTTCTGAGGTTAAATCAGTGTTAGGTCAACTGCTATATGTATATCCACACACATACATACACACACATACACATATATGACTCCAACTTCAGTTTATGCTCTTGACTGTCCTCCTCTCTATGCCATCTGATTATCAATGTCTCTACTGAAAAGGAGTAACCAGCACTGATCCCAGGATTGTACTTTTGATGTGATCTGCCCTAGATAGATGAGAGTGGGGCTCTTATTTGCCAAGTTCCTATTGAAAAAAAGGAGACTGGATAAGAGAGTTTCATAGCTCTTATAACATTGGACCAAGATCAGAAAAAAAAAAAAAGTCAAGTGTTTTGAAAAATTTAATTGATGCTAGCTCTTATTTGAACAATACATCAATTCTGTAAGAGTGGTGAGACAGGGGACTATTATATCATCCCCATATGACAGATAGGAAAATTGAGACCCAGAGACATTAAATGACATATTTTATAAAATGTATCCATTGTTACTAGAAATTTCTATTCATGAGATCTGTATCATTATATTATTGTATGTAGAAATACTTATATAGGAATATGGAACTTATATTCTGAGGGGTACAGTTTTCATGCATTGGTTAAATTGAAAAAAAATTATACATAGGCACAAAACTTTGAGTCAAATATATGATATCTGAAGTAGCTGTAGAATGTTTGATTATTTGAGAATGTATTGCATATAAAACTGCCTCAGTTTTTTGACATGTAATGTATTGATTTGGTATTTGACTTAGCTTCTTAAAGGCAACAAAGATGAAATCCCCAATTCTAAAAATATCTGTTGTTTGTGAATTTTTTTCTTTAGAAGTATTATGATTTCTCTGATGACAAAAATAGAAAAGTAGTCTTGTCAAAGAAATTTATTTTCTATATTTCTCACTATGATTATAATACAAAGAAATGTGCTCCATATTATTTTTAAACATTTTGTCCACAGGAAAACTTGCAATAGATGAGCAGAATAAGGCAATTAAAAGCTAGAGATTTATTGTTATTTTGTGATTAATAAATTGTCAAATTGGCTATGACACTTTGCCATAACCAAACACCATTTACTAATTAACCAGACTGAGAAAAAGGCAAAAAGAGCAATTAGGTAAACATCACTGATAATTCAATTTATACTCTTCGTGCCTATGTACTGTCCATTATTCCCACAAAGGGAAAGTGTTCGAACAGATTAGTGAGGCAATGTCGCCTACACAACAATTTTTTGTAGCAAGTAGTTACAGAAGTAATAGAATTGAACTTCAATATTTTCCCTTGATTTTATTGGTCTACACTCATGTTCAGGAACTGAACATATTACAGTTTTTTAAAACTATACACAAGGGGAAAAACTGACTTAAGAAAATTCGGAACCAGTTAGTCAAATATATGAGGAACATCTAGCTCACCTCTGAATTAGTCCTAAAGGAATGTGTCACTCTAATACTTCGAGAATAGGCAAATGGGATTTCTCTGGAAGGAAAATTGTACAAAGAAAAGCCAAATGTTCTCATTATATAGTTAGAATAGCTCTTGATTTTTCATCTGTAAATTATATTTCTATACCACCCAATATCCATTTCAATTCAAATAGATTCTTAATCCTAGTCTAATTAAAAAGCAGATTTCCTTCAAAATAAGACAATCAGTTAAAATCAGAAATGAAAGATGTTATGATAATAACATGGCCTTGTTTTTTATAGCAATAAGATGACCAAGTACAAAGGATTTGATTTAATCATCTTTTTAAAAAATAAAATGTGTCCTTGAATGAGATTTGGGATACTTGGGAGCTAGCTAGTACTGCCTCTGGGAGCCAGCTAGTACTGCTTTATGATCATGAACTAATTGCCTAATCTCTTTGGGTCTTTACTTTTCCTCTCTGTAAGATAAGAAGCTAGACCAGATCAGTATTTCCTAATTTTGTCTGTGTCATTCTTCTTTTTATGATTCAAGCTAAGTCCAAATGAATCCTTGGATACCATTTTCTTAACTAGTTCATTTCCCAAATCTCACTTTCTGTTCTGAAGTCACTTCCTTTAATTAGCATTTGTTAAGGAAAGTACCACTAGTTTCCCTAAGGTGTCAGTTCCTTGACCAGAAGAACTGCTCAGATTCCAGAAGAAATCAATCAATAAAAAATAAAGATGTATTTTTTTCTCATCTAAGTTTATGGGTCAACCCCCCACCTTGAAATTCATCCTTGGATCCTTGGGGGATGGAAAGATGTATGGAACTCGGATTAAGAATTCCTGGTCAATAAATGATCTCTTAGTCCCATGTCTGGTTCTCTATATTCAATTAGAGTGTAAACTTTATGACTGTAGGGATTGTTTCATTTTTTTTTTTTTTTGGTAATTGTATCTCCTAGCATAGTACCTTGCACATTGTAGACAAATGTGTCAATTGATTATATCTTCACACATAAAGATTCTGACTAGACATTATTATATTCTAAGGTCCCTTTCTGACCATTGATTTGTAGTCTGTTCAAAGTCACAGGGATAGTGAATGGTAAAATTGAATCTGGAATCCCAGTGTTTTAATTCAGAGTATTTCCTTCAATCTCTAACTAGGGCACTTTGTGATGGTAGCTTCTCCCTCTGATGGGAAGAGCAATGCCAAAAGAACATTAAGAGTGATTGCAAGTAATAATGAGACTCTAGAAAAAAAGGCAATAAGAGGAATCATATATGCTAGTGGCTACTTATCTGCTACTTATCATTAGAAAAACTTCAGGGGGTGAGGGAGATTGAGGCCAGATGGAGAAGATGAAGAATTACAGAGAATCCATGCTCCAGCAGTTGCTGGGAAACAGAAGACAGCTGTAGATTTGCCATTGATATTCCTTATGGCAGCTTGCTATTGAGGAGGAGGGTGATAAGGCTGGATGATATTGTGGGTAAATAAGAAATCTCCATGGTTTTGAATCCCAATAGGATATTACTATGATTTTTATTTTTGAGAATCAAGAGTCTTGAATACAGCTTTTTGGACCTGGAATCAAGAGACTCATTCAACTCTCAAATTCTGGGATTCCTAAATCAAATTCCTATTAGGATGAACTTGGAAAAGAACACTGGATTTGCGGTCAGAAGCCCTGCTGCTATTTAATTCCTATGTAAGTTGGTCAATTTAGTTCTATATGCTAGGTTTACCTTTTTAAACTATATAATAATGTGATAAGACTTGATCAGATGTTTTTAACCTAGAGTCAGTGAATTAAATTTTTTTGGGTGCACTATAGCTCAATATAATTTCTTTCCCTTGTGATCTTTTATATACCCTGAAAAGGAGTTGTTTAACTAACTAACTGCAAATAGGATCTATGTCACAAAAAGATTAAGAACATCTAGAATAGATGATTATGAAAGTCTCTTGTATCTCTGAATTCTTTGAATCTTCACACCTGAAGTTCAGAAAACATGTAATACTTTGCTGCAACTCACACAATTTACTAAATTGGGGAGGTGTGACTTTACTACAAGCATAGTGTTCTTTCTATTACACTGTGCTATTCAGTTTTTCTTTTAGCCTATTCCCCACCCTTCCTCCAAGAAGCCTTCCTTAATTAGTTCATTCTACAGTGATCCCTGGTCTTTGAGTTCCTATATCACTGTGGAGTTTCACACCTGATTTCATACTATAGTTTATCTTGTACTTCCTGGTGGACTTTTCACAAGTCAGATCATGTAGTAGGTACTTGCTAATGATTCTTTGGTCAATTATTGAAAAGATGGTGTCAAACAATAATTTTTTATGAATAGAAATCTGTGTTCTGGATAGGGAACCAACTCCTGAAGAAGCTTTGTAAGAATTCCTATCTGTTCAGGTCCTGTGAACTGCCTGACAGAATAAGATATTAGAAGGTATTAATTAGGACACATCCATGGCTGACCTTATGACACATACCTTTAAAGATTTCTGTATTGAGTGTCTGAGACCACTCAGAGTGTAGCTCAATACACAAGACTCATTAGGGACAGCCAAAATAGAATAGCATTTACAGGAAAGACCATCCAGGTGACAGAAACAGACCAAGGACTTGGTAGAATTGGCATGATATCTTACTTGAGGCTTTATTTCCTCTTCTTTCAGTTCAATTAGTCCTACAACCAGAGTATGGGGGAAAGGTAAGGAACATAAATTCAAGGCTTGGAGTGTTGCTGCTTGTAGAAATAGCCTACAGGGATCAGTCAGCAAGAGGCAGAATTCTCTTCCTTCTCATCTCTGCCACCTGGCTTCCTTTATATCCCAGCTAAACTCTCCTCTTTATAAGCCTCTCCTAATCCCTTTTAAAACTAGTTCCTTTATTATCTCCAATTTATTCTCATTCTCTCTCTCTCTCTCTCTCTCTCTCTCTCTCTCTCTCTCTCTCTCTCTCTCTCTCTGTATATATTTGTAATTTATACATATTATTGCCTGCCCCATTATATTGTGGATTTCCTGAGACTAGGGACTGTTTTTGCTTTTCTTTGTGTCCCTACTAAACACAGTATTCATAATGCTTCATAAATTCTTACTGAAAAATTTCAGGCACCAGCAGCTATTGGCTTTCTAGACCCATAGCTCAAGTGCTTTTCTTCCTTGATTGTGCTTAAACACACACACACACAGAGAACTTTTCATATACTCCCCTACTCCCTTTTGTGTGGTACATTCAGATTTTTACATAAATCTTATTTTCTTAAATTTTCTTAAATAGGGCTCACTTCAATTCAGGCCAATTCCAATGGACTTGTGATGGAGAGAGCCATCTGCATCCAGAGAGAAGACTATGGGGCCTGAATATAGACCACAACATGGTATTTTCATCTTTTTTGATATTGTTCTTGTTTTCTTTTCTCTCATTTTTTCCTCTTTTGATATGATTTTTCTTGTGCAGAATGATAAATGTGGAAATAATGTTGAGAAAAATTGCACATATTTAGCTTATATTGGATTACTTGCTGTAGGGAGGGGGAAGGAGGGAGGGAGGAAGAAAAATATGGAACACTGGGTTTTGCAAGAGTGAATGTTGAAAACTATCTTTGCATGTATACTGAAAATGAAAAGCTATTATTAAAAAAAAAATAGAACCCACCTCTATGCTTTGTGGTCCAGCAGACAAAATAATCTCAAAGCATTTGAGGCAGGAGAGAAATGTTTTCACCTGGAGATAAGCCATATTAAAAAAAATTTAAAACAAAAATGAGCCTTGTGTGTTCTAAGAACACATTTGTGGAGATTAGGGGGACTGGAGTAAAAGGTATCTATTATGAGACTGCACTAAGCCTGTTTTGCTTGATGCTAAGTTTAAGTAAAAATAATAACCCCTATTTATATAGCACTTGGTTTTCTACTTTCCCAACCTCCTCTGTGTGGTTGATGAATAGAATTAGAAGGACCCTTGGGGGATTGTTACTCTCATTTTTGAAATGGGAAAAATAATGTTCCAAAATATGATTTGCCTGAGGTCACCTAGCTAGTAAGTGGTGGAGGTGAGAAATGAGATTCAAACTCAAGTCTTGGGACTACAAGAACTCAGAAGTTACGCATTCCCTTTCCACTTGGCCCCTTTGGCTGTCTGATTTTCTTGCTTTTGAATTGTAATACGAGCTCATATTTCTACAGTCTGCAAAATGCTTTACTCAGCTCTGAGAAGAATTTCAAGCTATTGGGATGGTGCCATGATAGCAGCCCTGGAGGGAGCTGTTGATTACAACCAGTGGAGGAGGGACATTATTAAGAAGCTCCTGAAAGTTAGTAGATGGCTGGGGCAGAGTGGTGGATTAATAAAAATGGCTTCCATCAAGAGAAGTGGCATGTATTTGAAAATAGTAGGAAGGGGATGGTGGGGCAGCTAAGCAGGCAGTAGATAGATATCAACCATAGAATCAGGAGGATCTGCGTTCAAAAATAGAAGACTTTGATACCCTTCTAGATATATAAGTTGTACCTTCTTTAACCCAATCATAATGAGAATAAAATTGCAGTTCTACCTTCCCTCCTCACTACTAGGGTCTTCTTTATCATAAAAGGAAATGCCTCATTTATATGACATAATTGCTCGTTTTTTACCTCCCCTTACACAGTTCTATTTTATGTTTTTTAGAATCACCCCATCATATTCACTCAGCCCAAGCCTTTCTTTCAAACTCCCTAAATAAAAATAAGTCAAAAAAGAAATGATAATATTTTCTATATAAGAAGTAAATGATTTGACCTTATTGAGTCCCTTATAATTGGTGATTAACATTTATATTTCTCCTTGATGTTATATATCAAAATTTCCCGTAAGTTCTGTGTTTTTTTTCTTTTGGTCACAAATGCCTAAAATTCATTTCATTAAATGTTCATTCCGCGCCCCTCCCCCCACCCCTATTCGTGATTATACTTAACTTTGCTAGGTAAATTACCCTTGACCGGTAACTGCCTCATTCTAAGTGGACATCACCTCAGTCAAAATGACTACTGTTAAAGACCTTAATTTAAAAAGGCCAAGGTCTCCCACTGTATCCAGCACCTTCTACAGTTGTTCTCATCTATGTCTTGCCATTGGACCCAGATAACTCTGGAGGGGAAAGTGAGACTGGTGACTTTGCACAGTTTTCCTCATTTAGATCCAATCTGGGGGGAGCTTTGAAACTTGGCTATGATTAATTCCTGTAATTATCTTGTAATAGTTTTCTTGTATGATTATTTTTAATCATAATTTTCACTCATTCTGACTATTCTTATCTTATTTCTACGCTATCTGTTCTCCAGATCAGTTGCTTTTCTTATGAGATGTTTCACATTTTCTTCTATTTATTTATTCTTTTGATATTGCTTTATTATTTCTTTATGTGTTTGAGCCTCATTAGCTTTCATTTGTCCAATTGGTAGTTTTCTTCCTTAAGTTTTTGTTTTCTACTTCAAGTTGGTTGACTTTCTTTTCTTGATTTCCTTGGGTTGCTCTTATTCTGCCCCCGCCTTTAATTTTTCTTCAATATTTCTTATTTGGTTTACAAACTCTTAAGTCTTGGTTTATAAAGTTTTAAGTTTTTCAAAGAAATCTTTTTTTTTTTTTTTTTTTTTTGCACTTGGGAAAATTTGACATTTCTCATTGAAAAAGGAGTGGTTTTTATTAAGTTCCATTTTCTTCCTCTGAATATGAACCCTAATACATACATACATACATATATACACAAACAATTTTATTTTTAGCAGCTATTAGTGTGATCAAGTTCTACTCCTAATATATGGGGAATAATGTTCCAAATCTCAGGTCCTTCTTACTCTTATTTTTTGAGGTCTGTTCAGTGGATCAACCTTGGGTTCTCTCATCCATTCCTAAGCCATGGCTAAAGCCCTGCTTTAGCTGTCCTGCAAATAATCTTACTCCATTTGGTCCCCCTGGTGGCTGAAAACTACAGTTGTCCTTTCTTCCTTGGAAATGAAACCAGGAATTCTGCTCTTCTGCTAGTGATCACAGCCAACAGGGTCCTACCCCTCTGCACTTATCAGATGTATGACAGTTGCTCCGCTGAGGCAGCAGCAACCCAAATGGAAATGTGTTTGATCAGCACAGCTGTTTGGCTTCTCTCAACAGTGGAAGGCCCTTCAGTCTTCTAGTCAGCAGTCAGATATACTGCCCATGAGATGACAGTTTCTGAGGTTGAGGCTTCTTCTCAACCCTAGCTGTTCCCAGAGCTTGTTATTTGTTGATTTTTCAGGGTTGCCTGGGACTGTTTACACTTCACTCAGGCAGAATATGTGCACCTTTCCTTGGGTCTTCTTAGGTTGTCTTAGGAGAACATCTACTTTAGTCTGACTTTTATTTATTTCTGCTGCTCTACATTCCCTCTGAGGTAATGTTCTGTGTTTTTCTGTGGAGAAAATTTGAAGAACCAAAAGTTTTCTGATCTCCACTATCTCCCCCCAAATCCTCTCTCAATAACAGTTTTTTAATTTTTATTTTATATGGGGAAAAACTAAGCCTGGGAGAATTGAAGTGATTAGCTCACAATCATATGACTAGTTAATGGACGTTGACCCAGATTTTCTGCCTCCTAAATTTGCCATTCTTTCCACTGAGTTATACTGACTCTTGATCATTTTCATTGTCCACTCTACCTTTATGGTCCTAACAAATTCTCCTACGTGCTCCAGGATCCACACCTGGTAGTGTTACAATTGTGAATTTAGTATTACTTTGAAAGATAAAGACAGAAATGAAGTGAACAATTTGCCATCACCTTCTACAGATGGATTTGGACCACAGTATAACAGCTTTAATAATAATACAGGGGGGAATACAGCATCACCATAGTGAGATGGCAAGTCATGCTCTGTAGAAAGAGCCTGAATCCTAATGGACATTTCCATTCAGAAGCTTCATAGCAGATTTTTAGACTGCATTAGAGAACTTAAAAAAATTTTATTAGCACACACTTTGTACATTGGAAAAATTATGTGTATTCTTATTCTTTTATCTTTCAGACTTTTCAGTCTCTTATTGTAAAAGGGCTAAGATATGTTGTTCAAAAAGGAAGGGTTTTTAATTAGTCTTCATGTTGACTTGCTGAAAATGCATTTTCTGTTTGGAAGAATTTTGTCATATCAGACTATTACAGAAACAGTAACTTAAGAAAAAACTCTAATGTAAAATATTGGTGTCATTATTTCTAAAAAATACAATGGCTAAAGTATAAAAATAATATTTTCTGAAAGTTGATTTAATAATAAGCACAATCTATTTTGATATCCATCTTGATAGTGACATTGTATAATTAAATGTTTTCCATGGAAACATTTTAGAGATTTAGGAAAACTTGTTCAAAGATAAGAAGTTCATAACACTATTGTGTTACATGTGTCTTATATGTAAATAATTCAGAACTTAACTAAATCTAGGTTATTTTCTTTTACTTTTTTAGATTGTAAAAACACTAACTATAACACTTGTTTCCTGTTCCTTGTGACATCTTGCAGTGAGAAAATAAGATTGTTGAAATTTTTTTCTATAAATAAAAAGAAACACTTAGGATTCTTTTCTACCTCAAACTAAGTTCTCCTGCATTTCTCTCAAAACTTGAAGGAAAACCATAAAGATGGAAAGTTATTTAAGAATCCCTATATGGTCCATGCTTCTTTAGATGGAGCTCAGTGTAGTGATGGCTTTCTGAACCAGACCACAACATTGAGATCTGACTTGGAACCCTAGGACCAGTTCTTTTCTTCCCCCAGATATCATAGAAACACAGAATCTTAGGGATTGCAATCCAGCTGGTTCTAGTACCAACAATCAAATTATTTGACAGTTGGGAAAATCAGGTTCATCAAGGAAAACTGAGGGATCAAGACAGCCAGGATTCAAACTTAAATGTTTTCATTCTAAAGCTAGGACTCTTTATACTCAGTTGCATAAAATTCCTCCCCCTCTTCAAATTTTCTCAAGTCACTTTACCTCTTCTTGGACCTTGGTATTTTCTCTTTGGTTGCATGCTTATTTGTATTGTTTGTTTTGCACATGGCAGATTATAATCTATTTATGAGTAGGAATTGATTCATTTTATATCTTTATATTTCTTATGCTGATATAGAATTTTGCATCTAGGAAATGCTGGATAAAAGTTTGCTGAATTGATGGAAATTTAAGAATTTCTTTATTGTACTCTTTTTCCCCCTCAATTTTTTGAGCAGTTTTTTGTTACATCACTTCCTGATGTTACATTATGGTTTTGAGATAATGTTGGGGTTTCTCCATGGGGAATCTATTTTGGAGTATTCTACCATGTTTAAGCCATACTGGAAAGGGTTTCGGAGTTGAATTTTTTTTTTACTTCTTATTGATTTACATCATTTAAAAAATACCTTATCATGGCATTGAGGTGACCCAAGGTTCTTAAAAGTTATGTCTGATAATTCTGCCACACTAGGAAGGCTTCCATTATTGGCTGAACAATAGGCTATGTCTCTGTCATCTGAGAATCAGTCTTATTCAGTGCCAAGAAGCTTGTCTTAGAAAGTTTTAACTCTAAGCAAACTCCAAAGTTAAACTCTAAACTTTAACTCTAAGTTTAAGTCTAAGCAAAACTCTGACTTTTTTCCCCAGCTACAGCAATTCACAAAGTCATGTAAAGGTTGTGATTTTTATTAATGGAAGGAATACCCCAATGAGGAAAACATAGATTCTTGAAATATAAAATTATTTAAGCTGTTGGATTTTCTTGCCCATGGAAACTGCTCTGTTCTTATCCCTGTTGGGTTCTACTCTATTGGTTTCTGACTAATCTCCTGGCTTGGGAGAGAGAGGAGATCAGGAAAACACCAATTCCAACAGGCAAAGAAAGTGATTTCTATTATATTGAATCACGGATCTCCTCTCTTGGTTCATTAGTAACAGCCAGGAGTCTGCAGATAGAATAACATCTGAGCCCATGATAGCAAAAGCAACAATTAAAATACCTTTTTATTTGTGAAGGGAATAGCAAAATTTCCCCAATAGTTTCATTTCCAAACACTATGCTAGAAGGAGATTGGGTTTGAAACCAGATTGCTGAGATTCAAATCCCAAATCTTGTACCTTTTTATGTATATTATACAAAACAACAGCATATTCCACTATGTCCAAAGAGAGCAGAGTTGAGGGGGATGTATGAAATTAGTTACAAAAGTTCCCAAAATGAATGCGAAGAGAGAAGGAAGAGTTAAAATAATCCTGGTGAGGGAAAGTTAGATTGAAAATGAAGTGAGAAGTCTGCTAGGGAGAAAGACAACACCCATTGTCACAATTGTGATAGAGGACATACTATAAGCCAATGGAGCACACTATAAGTCAACCAGTGCAATATACACTCACTACTCAAAGGTAAGAATTTTTTCAGGAGGGAGTATTTTTCACCTTCTGGGAGAAGAACCATTTCAGTGCTAGGAAGAACATGCTTTTGATGTTAATTAGCAGTAGCAGGGGAATACCATGGAATGAAAGATGCTGCAAACTTCAGGGTACCCATATTTAATCTCATATGCATCTCTGCATTTGAAAATGCAGAATCCTGAAGTTCCAGTGTTGGAATAGGGCAGCTAAGTGACACAGTAAATAGAATGCTGGCTCTGGGATCAGGAAGACTTGAGTTCAAATTTGACTTCAGATATTTACTAGCTGTGTCATTCTTGGCAAGTCACTTCACTCTATTTGCCTTAGCTCTTCATCTGTAAAATGAGCTGGAGAAGGAAATGTCAAGTCACTCCAGTATCTCTGCAAAGAAAAGTCCAATGGGGTCACAAAGTATTGGGCATGACTGAAATATTGAACAATGTAGAAGTAGCTCTGGAGAGTGGACAGGGAATTTGACAAAGCAGAGGACATTTAGCAAGACTTTTTGCCAATACATACCAGCAGAAGAGAAAGAAATCCACCAACTGTGTTCTGATTGTGGAAGGATTATTTCAAAGACTAGCAATCAAAAGATCAAAGTCAGTGCAGGACATGAATTGAAGGTCTATTGAATAAAAAGGAACTGGGAGCTTGATTGTGCATACTTGAGTATAAAGGAAATAAAGTCCTTCAAGAAAGATCAGAGAACAGAGAGAGTAATCTGTGATGGGTAACATGAATTTCAACAGGATCGAAGATGGCTGCTCTGAGATATGAATGATATTTATAAGAAAGATCTTGCCAGCTAATACAGGCCCTAGACCTCTATGAATTTGGAATTCATATTTGGAATGTATCAAGATGAGCATGATTTTTCTTTCTTTTTGGGAGGTGATGGTGGTTACAATTAATTTTTGTTCTCTGTAATATTTTATTTTTCCCAAAACATATAAAGATAGTTCTCAACATTCATTTTTGTAAGATGTGTTTCAATTTTTTCTTCTTCCTTCCCTTCCCTCCTCAGGACAGTAAGCAATCTGATATAGCTTATGCATATACAATCCTTTTAAACATATTCACATATTTATCATGATGTGCAAGAAAAAAATCAACCCAAAGGGGAAAAACATGAGAAAGAAAAAGCAAACAAACAAAACTGAAAATACTATGCTTCCATCCACATTCACTAGCCATTTCTCCCTGAATACAGATGACATTTTCCAAGCCAAATCTTTTGGAATTATCTTGGATCATCACATTGCTAAGAAGAGCTAAATCTATCATAACTGATCAGCATATAATCTTGCTGTTACTGTATACAATGTTCTCCTGATTCTGCTTGCTTCACTAAGTATCAGTTCATATAAGCCTTTTCAGGATTTTTTGAAATCAGTCTGTGAGCATGATTTTTAAGGGGATTTGTGGGTATCTACAAAGTGGGTCTGACATATCTTGGCTTTTCTAACATCTCTGGTGTACCATTATTAAAAGTGTCAAATATGGTCTGTTCTGGCAAGTTTTGGTTCAGCTGAGTTTAGAATTCATTCACTGCAACAATGCATTGTTGTCCTGACTCCAACAAAAAGCAGGGACCATCAAAAGAATACTGAATCCTTTTGCTTTAGAGCAGATTCAGAGGTGCCCAAGTATGATATTTTCTAGTCTTTAAGGAATGAAGGGATTGTTTGAGAGGAAACTCAGCACCAGGAGTGATGAATTTTTTCTGTATGAGTAGGATGTTAGGTGAGTTTGTGGAGCAATGCATAGTGTCTACACCAAGTCTTCCTCCCTCCCTCTCTCTTTTTCTACCAGTTATAGATAAATCATTAAAATTGATATTAATAATTTGATTCAATTGATATTGATCAAGTGGTCATTTGATAGATCAATCAACTCTTCTGTAGTTTATTTCCCCCTGCTCTATTTCATTTTATAGACATGAGAGTAAGGTCTGGTAAGATGAAGTGATTTTTTAAAAATTAAAAAAAATTAAAAATTTAACAAAAAAAGCCTTTTATTTTCAAAATACATGCAAAGATAATTTTCAGCATTCATCCTTGTAAAACCTTGTGTTCCAAATGTTTCTCCCTCCCTTCAACCTACCCTCTCTCCTAGGCAGCAAATAATCCAATATAGGATTACACATGTGCAATTCTTCTTAAACATATTTTCACAATTATGCTGCACAAGAAAAGTCAGATACAAAAGGAAAAAAAAAGCAAGCAAACAACAACAAAGGTGCAAATACTATGTTGTGATTCACATTCAGTCCCCATACCTCTCTTTCTGGAAGCAGATATGACTCTCTCTATCACAAATCTATTGGAAATGAGCAAGGTGAAGTCTTTTGCCTAAGGTAATTTACCTAGTAAACGGCAAAGCTGGAAATTGAGCTCAAGTGTAAAGACTCCAAATTCAATAGAGCAAATTTGGTGGTCTTTTTGTTGAACTCATGTTTCTTTTCTGTTTCCTCACCTATACTATGAGCTGGATGAAATGAAATGATCTCTGTTGTCCCTTCAAGCTCTGCTTAAAGCCCAGAAGGTAATAAGTATCTTATTCATAGTCACATAGATAGCAAATAGCAACTTGAGATTCAAACTCGGGATAAATGACTTTTATGTACTATACTCTTTCCATTGCACCATCCTCCAGCTCAAAAGGAGAGAAATTGGATGAAAAGGAAGAGGCATGTTGGCATTTTCCAGAGAATCAAAGGTAGTCAGAATTTTTTTTTTTTCCCTCGTCCCAGGAAACTTCTGCTCACATAAGGTAGTGAAGGATGAATCTTGCAGGCTATGCTTATTCCAGCTGTGGAGGTTTATGGGAAATAAATAACTTTTATGGGAGACAGTGATCACTAGCCTAGATCATCAAGGTGCTCTGGAATGGTATTGCAAATGGGGTCTGACAATACCAAGAGAAAAGAACTGTCATCTATGCTAAGATCACATTGGGCTAAGCATCACATAAAATCATATTGCTCAAGGCATGATGGATGAGGTGATTACTTGTGTAGCCTTGTTAGAGTGCATGTCATAGATACTTCAAATGTAACCATAGCCTGTGACTTTTAGTTGCATAATTTTTCATGTCTTATATTCATGTATATGTTATTTATTTGTTTGTATCTATATATACTTATATACATACATGTGTATATATATATATATTTTTACTACATTGTATACTTCTCACCATATTATACTTTCGTGTATTAGAGCTATAATTGTACAAATTATGTTTCAAAACATGATCTGTGTATTTGGTCACTGCATATTGATATACTGTATGTGTTGTATGAGATATTTATATTTGCACTGTATTTCATACATGTTGCCATGTGTCCTATATTTGTGAATAATTACCTATAACTATATGTAAATGATGTTTATAATGTATATTTACAGATATCCAAAAGGCGAGAATTTGTTATTTTGCTAGTTCTTGAACTTTTCAATATGGTTTTCCTAGTCCTTTTCTCCTGAGATTTTTACAACCCAGGAGCCGTTCTAGCACAAGTAGTGGAGTTCTGGAAAGTAACACAAAGAAAAAGACAAAAAGGGACAAAAATGAAACAAGGTGGTAGTCAAGTCATAATCACTTTCTTAGAGCTAGAGAAGGACCAGGAGAAAGTTTTTCTTTACCTTCAAGGCTCAGACTTGGGTGAAGTTTTTCTTTCTCAATAATATTTACTTTTTTCCAAATACATGTAAAGATAATTTTCAACATTCATTTTTGTAATATTTTGTGTTCTAATTTTTTTCTCCCTCCATCCCTCACCTCCCTTCTCTCCAAGACAGCAAACAATCTGATATAAATTAAACATGTACAATCTTTTAAACATATTTCCATATTTGAGACGTTGTGTAAGAAAAATTAGACCAAAGGGAAAAACCATAAGAAAGAAAAGGCAAAGCAAACAAATAAATAAAGGTAAAAATATTAAGCTGTGATCTACATTTAGTCTCCAAAGTTCTCTTTCTTGTATGTATATGGCATTTTCCATCCAAAGTCTATTGGAATTTTCTTGAATCACCCAACTTGCTGCCAGCTGCCTGAGCTGTTGCTACTCATGCTGTTCTTAAATCAGAGTAGAGTTCTTCCTGGGTCAAGTGATTGTGGCTTCTGATCCTGAAGACTTGGTATTCTTACGTGATGAGCAAATTGCTATCCAAACATTTTCAGTTTCACTAGATTAACTTCAGAGATGGGAATAGACTGGAAATCATCCATCCTTGGAACAGTGGGAAAGGATGAAATGGTTTGCTTGGGGCTATAAGTGTTAGCAAAGTTTTCTGATGATATATTTCTTTGATATCAAAATGCTTGCTATTTTTAAATAAATTGTTCTGGTGGCTAATGAAAAACCTAAGTTATTTGCTAATAATCACTGGATCAAACAATGATAAAGAAGTAGAAATGGGTGGAGGCAAGTTGGATCAATGAAAATATCTCTTACCTAGCCAAAGCATAATGCAGGGGACGGAGATGGGCTATATGATTTTCTTAATCTAGCTACTTGACCTTGGACAAATTGATTCCTTTCTTTGGGCAACCTTACTTAGCACCTTGTATATTTCTGACACATTAATTTTATATAGTTGAGGTTTTTAATTTGAAATAAGTATAATTCTAAGTACAAGGATATCTTCTGGGTGCTGATCATGGATTTAGATCTGGAAGCAAGGATGTGCTAGAGTCACATTAAATCAGCTCAAGAGACCTGCTTGTCAAAGTTTCAGTGTGAGCATCTGCACCTTGGAAATCAGCAAATGCTACAAATCAGAGATTGAATTATTGTTTTTACTGGTTGTTTAGAATTGGGAAAGTGATTGGGAAAATGTTAAAAATTCAGATTAAACTTGAGAATATGTCATGATTTTTTTTTTTTTTTTTTTTTTTTGAGATACAGATATTCAGCATTTGCTAGTACACCACTTTCTGGAAGAAGTGTTAGTCTAGTTCTGTTATTTTATAGTTGAGGGAATCAAGGCTCAGAAAAGTCAAATATTTTACCCAACTTCACAGGGTCACTAGCACAGCTGTGATTTGAAGTTAGATTTTGTAACTTCAAGTTCAATATTCTTTATTCTACCCCTTTTCATGTTACTTCTCTGATTCTTTATTTGAAAAATATGAGAAGTTTGACCCAATTACCTTTGCATTTTCTCTTCTATCTCTAAATTCTATCATTTTATTTCATAAAGTTGAATTCATGCATAGTTTCATGGAGAGAGATATGGAAAAAAAAGGTCTTCTTATCTCTGAAATCCATCCTACACAAATCCCTGAGTAATCTTTCTAATGCATTGCTCTCATCATAGCAATCTTCTACTCACAAATCTTCAATGACTTTCCATTAAGTATAGAGGTCAGATCATTGTCTGACATTCAAGGCCCTCCATAATCACTTCTATAATCTGCCTTTCCAATTTCTTCTATAGTGCTCTCCTTCATGTGCTCTTCCTTTTGGCCAAATTGGACTAATCATTGTTTACTAGACTACTTCTTCCCTGACCCCTTTCTTGCCTTTATGTTTCTGCTCCTGGTATGTTCTGTGCCTCAGATACCCTGTTTCTCATACCTGGGGCTGTTGTTATCAATCCCATCCTTTAAGGTTGACCTAAATATACTTCCTCCATACATGCTGATTGTTCTCTCTTTGGACCTTACTTAGCACCTTGTATATTTTCTACACATTAATTTTATGTAGTTGAGGTTTTTAATTTGAAATAGATATAATTCTACATACAAGGATATCTTCTGGGTGCTGAAAGCAAGTCTGTATCTGACTAAGGCTGGGTAGATCTTTGGCCCAGGGTAGTAATACCTGAAGAGAGGGAAACAATTAAAAAAAAATTATTTTTAATTTATGGAATAAAATAAGCATTTCTGTAACATAGTATAATTTAAAAGATAATTACACACAAAACTGCAATCTATTATGTACTTGTTATTTCTTTTATTTTATTTATCTACTTTTTTGTGAAGCAATTGGAGTTAGGTGACCCAGATCCCCCTGGACTCTAAGGCTGGTGCTCCATCACTGTACCACCAGCAATAGCTGCCCCTATTCCTTTTAAATATATAATAAAGTTATCACATGAATTTCTGTTTTTTTCTTTTTTTCTTCCTTTTCTCCCATTTCAGAGATGGCTATCACTAGACATAAACTAGAATATATGTGTAAAATTATTCTATGTAACTGTCAGTTATTTCTCTGGGTGTAGTTTTTTTTTTTTTTTTTTTTTTTTTTTTTTTTTTTTTTTTTTTTTTTTTTTTTTTTTTTCTGTCATATGTCCTTTGTAGTTAATTGGGATATTTATAACATTTAAGTTGACTTATTCCCTCAAAGTTGATCTTAAATACATTTCAATATACTAGTTACACTTTTTCCTTGTGAGGACCACTATGCTTGTACCTCATTTTGTTACTACATACACAAGCTCATTTGTCTTCATGGGTCTTTGCATTCTGCCCCTCCAGGGCAGTATTCCTCTGAGCTCCCCTAGCAGAGCCATGAAGAGTTACCATGGCAACTGCTGCCAAGTACTGCTATCAGAGAGGCTGTCTGAAAAGACCTCATTTGCCTTGCGGTATGTTCCTTCAATAAACATTTATTAATCTCCCATTGTGTACAGGGTCTTAGCACCTATAGAGAAGGTTATGATGTTTGGACAAGACAGAATCCCTGCCTCCATGTAACTCAGAGTCTATTAAGGGAGAAAGATAAATGATATTATATAGCAGTGTGTAATTAATGCATTAAAAAGAGATATAATACTATGTGAGTTTCAGAAAGAATGAAGACAGAAAAAAAGGGTCCCTTTTATAACAAAATAAAACAGCTCTTTCTATGGTAGTATAGAGCTAGAAACAAAGTAGAAGCTTATTGACTGAAGGATGCTTAAGTGAATCAAGGTGTGTTAATATTCTGTAATAAATGATGAATACAATTTAGAGAAACATGTGAACATATGACATAAATCAGTAAAATAAGCAGAACCAGGAAATCAGTATGCAAATACATAAGGAGCTTACCATTGTGAACAAAAGAAGGACAAAACATAATACTTCATAATTATAAAGTCTAAACTATTCTCTAAAAAATTGAGAAAATGCATCTCCCTTCCTTCTTTGCAGAAGTGGAAGACTATAGATCACAACACTTTTGCCAGATGTGGTTGCTGTACCGGTTCATTTTTGTTGCACTTTCCCCATCCCATCCCCTCATGTTTTTTAAACTTTTTTCTTTTTAAAGGGATAGCTTGATGGTGAGGAAATGGGAGATATATTCAGAAATGAAACTCCTCTAAAATTTAATAATACCATTAAAAATTTTAAAAATATATATGGTATACGAAAGGGAAGATCATTATTGAAAGGGATGGTCAAGAAAAGTTTTGTAGAGAAGGTGGTTTTTGAGTAATAAATGAACAATTCTTCCTCTCCTCCCTGCTAATCTAACTCCCCCTACCCCCAACAATAATGACAAATCAAGTACTTTCCACTTCTTTGTAGTTTTTTTTTTTTAATTGTGAGGCAATCAGGGTTAAATGACTTGTCTATGATCACATACCTAGTAAGTGTTGAATATCTCAGGCCAGATTTGTACTTAGATGCTTCTGACTCCAGGACAGGTGCTTTAGCCACTTAGCTATCCAACTTCTTCAAAGATTGTATAGTTGTTATTGAAGTTAATGAGGATGATGGTACTGATAATAGAATTCCAGCTAAAGGAGATTTGGGAGTTACTGGAAGGTGTGGCCCAGGGCTTAAAAATATGCATTAATTTTAGGCAAGTTTGACAAATTGGAATTTTTCTGAAGTAGTTCATCTCAAAGAACAGAATATTTGATTTCCTAATCTGTCTTGACTTCCTTAGCTTCCATACACCCCTCCCTGGTCCCTTCCCTCGAGCTTGTTTTAGCTTTTGTTTTTAATGCAGCCTCTTCTTTGTACTCTCCAACCATCTTAGGTTCAATCATTTCTGTGAGTACCAGCTCTGTCTACTGATCTTGGCTCCCACTCCAGGCATCATTACCCACTTGGTCATTTCAGTTCACTTCAAGACATGAAACCCAAGCCACTGAATTTTACTTGTTCATATGCCCTCTACCCTTGCAAGCCCTATGACTTGGCTCAGATCATCCTGGCTGAACATTTTTCCTCTCCCCCACTGACATGGAACTCATATAGATGCTGTCTCTGTATTGTTACAGAAGTATTATGTATCATGCAGAAGAGGTGTTTTAGCATGGAAAAGCTTGTCTTACTTGATTGATTATTTTGGTGCTATTGTGTTAGTAGGGTGAAGAATATTTAAGGAGGAGGGAGTTGATGGTAGATTTAGTAGGATAGCAATTTCAGTTGATTTGACTTCTTCAGTATGAGAGGGCATCCTAAACAAGCCTGGCACATCAGAATGGCATTATGACTGCCAGATTTCCCAAATTTTCCTCATGTGGAAATGCCTCTTCCTCCTGCACAAGTTCATAGGGAAGTGAGGGAGGAGTGTTGTTCACGTTCCTTCCTTTGGTGCCTTATATCTTGTGGTTGCACTTGGCGTATTGTGGCAAGGGACAGGAGGATGTCTTAGTACTCTGTAAAGGTCTTAAGTTGGTGATGAGAAGGCCTCTCAGAGAGTGTTTTGGCTACATTTTTGAACTATTTGTTTTGAGATCTACTTTATCACCCTAAGGATTAGACTGAATAGCACAAGTTCCCCTTCTCAGATTTTTTTTTTTTTTTTTTTGGTTATTCAACAGCTGCCTTGCTTGCTTTTATAAGGAACTGCTCCAGCATCAGTAACTTCACATCTGTGGAAAATTGTTTTCTAGCATACACGGAATTGAAATGTGCCTTGGTCAGGCGGCATCTGTGGATTTCCACAATTGAGCCTGATCGACTTAATCACAGCTGTGTGATTACATTGACTGCCTCTAAATGTCTGATGAGTCGGGTTTGGAGCATCTAACTGGCCCTCCCCACATATATCCATATAAGAGATATCACTAATGTGCGTTTGTAAGCAACTGGCAGCCAAAAGGGAAAGAGAGAATCAAATAAAAAAAATTTAGCCCCAAATCCAAAAATATCCAAAAAAAGGCACTGGTGACCTTTTGAGGTTATGAATACCTTGTCCATTGATGTCTTCCAAGGAAGGCTGGATCAAAATTTGTTTTGAGTATGGAAGAGAACATATGAGTTAGACAAAACCTGTGGAATGACCCTTCTGTTTCTGAGGTTATGTGAACTACAAATGGCAGGGATGAGAGAAATCAGAACCTTTGGGTCTTATGTTTCTCAAAAGTTGGAAATTAATAAAAGGAACCAATTGTTTCCATAGAGCAAAGGAAAAAAAAATCTATAATTGGATGCCAAGGAGGAAGAGATTAAAGGCGGATGTGCTGAAATGGTAAAAGATTGTACCAGAAAATTCCTCTTTTGTCATGCCTCCTGAATTCATCTGGCCTGAAGCTAGTTGATCATGTTATCAAGGTCATTTCTTATCACCACCAATTTGTTATGAACTGAGGTAGCAATGAGTCGTGACTGGAGGCAGTATGGAACAGTGATAAGAGTACTGGATTTGTAATGAGAGGGCTTGGGTGAAATTCCCAACTCTGCCACATGCTACCTGTGATCTTGATTGAGTGGCTTCATTCCTGTGGGACCATTTCCTTATCTCAAAAATGAAGTGAAGAAGTTGGATTAGATGACTTCCAAGATCCATTCCAGCTCTAAATGTATGAACTGATGAGTTATGATCAGACTATGGCAATGGGAAAGTCTGCCTTATTTGAGATAAATAGATATAATTTTTTAAAAAACATACAATCATGAGGAAATTCAAGTAATATGTCATGAAAATGACTCATAGACATGATATTATAGTGATGGGGGACTTTAATTATATAAACATCTGATTGATTTCTCTTTCTGTTTCTTCTCCCAACTGTCCCTTCCTCTCTATCTCTGTCTCTTTGTTTCCCTCCCTCCTCCCTTCCCTCCCTTCCTCATTTCTCCCTTCTCTCTGCCTCTTTCTCTCTCTCTGCCTCTTTCTCTCTCTCTGTCTCTGTCTCTCTCTGTGTCTCTCTGTTTTTCTCACTGTATCTCCCCTTTCCTCCTTCTCGTCCATCCTCCCTCTCTCTTCTTTCTCTGTTTCTCTAACTCTGTCTGTCTCTCTGTTTCTTTTTATCTCTCTGCCTCTGTTTCTGTCTCTCTCTCTCCTAAAAGTAGAGCTTCTGAGAAATTCTTGACCTCCTTAAAGGTCACCTCACTCTTCAAAAGGCAGAGAAAGTGATGAGAGGAATTGCTATTCTGGACCTGATTTTGGCTAATAAACAGGACATGGTTGCCAAAGTGGAAAGGACAAAAACCTTGAGAGGAAGTGACCATGTCATCCCAGTAATAAAGCCTCATATTTCCATGGCCATGCATGGTTTATTAAAAGATCTCAAATAACAGCCTTGAAAGATAAGGAGAGCAAAAATTATTGTCCCCATTTGACAGAGAAGTTCAAGAAACCTGCCAAGGCTTTACAGCTAATATGCATCAAAACGAAAGACTCAAAGGAATGGTGCCATTTGATATGCTTGTTTCTTTCTACACCAATTGAATCACAGAGTTTGAACTTAAACATTGTCTTGTCCAAGGGTTCTTGGCCAGGAGATTTTTAAGTTGTTTTTCTTTAACATTTTAATAAATACTTAAATATAATTTGTTTCTTTTGTAATCCTATGTATTTTATTTTGTGCATTTACAAACATTATTTTGAGAAGGGCTCCATAAGTTTCACCAGATTGCTAAAGGAACCCATGACACACAAAATTTAACAACCCTTGATATAATTTAACCCTAACATGTGTTAGGAAATTACAGAGAATAAAATGTGATAAATGGGAAGACCAGAGGGACTACGGATCTTCTAGAGCTAACTACTAATTAAGAGTCAGCCATTATAGGGGAAAGAAGATTCTGGTGAACTGAAACACCAGTGATAAAAATCCATGTGTACTCAAGAGAGACATGTTTCAATAAAAGTCAGAGGTAAAAGAAATTGTTTCCCTGATGAGGGACACTTATTCTTCAACCTCAGAGAATGGAGAATCAGGCTACCCAAGTAGGTATGTAGGTTGTTCCAGAAAGCCTCCTCCAGACTGGTTAAAAATACACACCAATATCCACTCCTCCTGATTTGAGAACAAATGAAAGAGTCTAGGAAAATATTGTAAGGAATTATGATTTTGGGGAAAGAAATTGAAAAGCTTAGGGACACAAGTCCAATTGAAGGTAGGGCTTTGGAGCAGGTCTGGGGAATGAAGAACTGGTCAAGAACATGGTTTCTGAGGGTTTAAATTGTATTTGGCTTGATATATAAGAATGATAGGTTCTTATCTAAGTGTGGAACACACTTCATTAGGTCTGGTAAGTAAGTATTTGACTCATTTTGCAGATCTGATCAAGAGGGCTTGACACCAAAAAAGGAAAGTGGGATAAAGAATCAATGTCATATACTATAGAAAGTTGCAAGTACAAAAAAGGGGAAATAAGCAGTAGACAACCAGGAATATGCAGTGGATGTTATCTAAGAAAAGAGCTGGTGATAAAATTCAGAAGTTGAGACATCTTTGTAATAAGATGTACCAATTGTAGCTTATAGAGTGAAGTTGAGGTCCTTGTTCAAGTAGTCAAATTTGAGCATTGTTTTGCAGAGACTTGGTAAGATGGAGATAATAGTTACAATATGATTCTGGATCTGGAAAAGCATGCTTTCTTTATTCAAAAGGGACAGAATAGATACAAGAACTGAGCAGCATTATATATTAAGATATCCTTGAATGAAAAGATACAAAATGGTGGATGTATTTGGATGAGGATCAATAGTCAAAGAAATAGAAGCAATTTCATCTTGAGAGGATAATATAGAGCACATGGACAAAAGGAAGTAATAGATACAAAGTTTGGAAAAGAAATTACTAAGACTAGCCTTGAGACAAGATATAGTAACAGAATGATTATCAAAATGTCTGCTCTGTTTCTGTTTCTTGGTCTCTCCTCTTTCTTCTTGTTCTTGTTTTTCTTTTTCTCTTTTTCCTCCTCCTTCTCCTGCTACTTCTTGTTCTCTCTCTCTTCTCTCTGTCTTTGTCTTTTCTGTTTCTGTCTCTGTCTGTTTATCTTTTTCTCTCCCAATCTCATCTATCTCTATATCTTCAGCAAAGCAGTTGATAAATTCCTGACTTGTGTTAATGACAATTTAAATCTCAGCAATTGATGAACACTACAAGTATTTTGCTATTCAAGATCTGACTCTGATTCATCAGAAAGAATTGATTGCTGAAGCAGCAATGATGGGAACCTTGTGAAGGAGTAGGGTGTTGATGTGATCATTTTTAGAACTCATGATAAAAGAAGGGAAGAAATCCAGACCTAATCTTGATCCTCATCTTATCTATTAATTTTTAAAATAATATTTCATTGATTCTTTTTAACTTTAAGTTAATTATTTCTGGGAAAAGAGCTCTACTCCCCCATTTCCATATTTCTAGATGTTAGGAGATTAAATTTCAAAGAATTCAGAGGAAGCAGAGCCAAGATTCAGCATTGATACAATAAAATGAGAACTTGCTCTCCTGTCAGAGGATCTTGGTTCAAATCCTATCTCTGATGTTTACCATCTTTGTGACCTTGGATGAGTCACTATACATTTTTGAATTTTAGTTTCCTCATCTGTAAAAGGAAGGGGAAGAGTAAATCAGATGACTTCTGAAGTCCCTTTATAGTTCTAAGTCTATCATCCACTGACCTAAAAGAAAAATACTTTGTAGAGGAAATTATCTGCATTGAGGCTAGGAAATGCTCGAGAATGAAATTCAGAAGATGAAATAGAAGTAATTCCAACTAGAAAGAGAAAAAAGCTTGTTTGAAGAATGAATTAATGACAATGTAATTTCATAAGCACTGAAAATGTATAGAAGACTATTATATGTTGAGGATATAAAGACAAAAGCCAAACAGTTTTTGCTCTCAAGTAATTCATATTGAATTTGGCATGAGAGATAACACAAAGAGGAAGATTCCAATCAGCCGCAAGACAGATGCAAAGACTTTATTCTTAGAGAATGGGGGCCAAACAGTTAGAAATACATACATTTTCAGTGCTTATGAGCCAAGTCTGTCACTTTTAATCATCACATAATTTTGTTGTTAATGTGTACAATGTTCTCTTGGTTCTCGTCATTTCACTTAGCATCAATTCATGTAAGTCCAAGCTTTTCTGAAATCAGCCTGATCATCATTTCTTACAGAACAATAAGATTCTATAACATTCATATACCACAACTTATTCAGCCATTCCCCAACTGATGGGCATCCACTCAATTTCCAATTCCTTGCTACTACAAAAAGAGCTGCTAAAAACATTTTTGCACATGTGGATTCTTTTCCCTCTTTTATGATCTCTTTGGGATAAATACCCAGTAGTGAGAGGGCTGGATCAAAGGGTATATAGTTTTATTGGCTTGGATTTTTTAGAGAGAAAATGAAAGAGAATAACCACACTGTTGCTGAAGGAAAAGACTCTGGACAGAAATGAGAGGAGTGGGAAGTCTGCATTATGTCTGTTTCCAACTTGATACTCTAGAGACTCAAGGAGTTTCCTCTTGGGTGAGATCCAAGTACCCAAAACCTTGGGTGAGTGTTTTTTTCCTGCCAGTGGGAGAGTTCTTTTACTCTGTATCATCTCATATATATTCTCTCATGCATTTTTTTGATTTCTCTTTTGCCACAATTTGAATAAATGGACTTCTTTGAAATTTGCTATGTATGTTCATTTTAGAACTGTTATTAGGTAGGAAAGGAGTCAAGCCTTAGATATAGGGTTTGGAATCCTCCTACTTCCCTCCCAAGGAAAGATTAAAAGTTAGATGTAACCCAATCATTTTCTAGATCAGGGCTTCTTAAACATTTTTTACTTATAACCCCTTTTAGCCTGAGAAATTTTTGTATGACAATAAGTATATAAAACAGGTATACATATTAAATACTTACTGATAATAAATCATAATATTGTGACCCCTACATTCAGTTATGTGATCCCATATGGGCTCATGAACCACAGTTTAAAAAACTAGATTCTAGATGGACACTATTTAAGAGATCACATAAACATAATTCTAATCTGGTACCTGCCTTTCTCCCTAAGGAGAGCAGAGTGATGGCTTCTGCCCCAACTTCTGCTTCCTCTCCTGGCAGGAATGAAAGTGTTCCTTGGAGAAGGGTGGATGAAGAGGTTAGAGATGTCTGTTCTGCTTTCCCTTTAGTTACACTCTAGGACAGTTCCATCTCCTCACATGTGGAGTCTTCATTACATTTTAGGACCCATTTGCTCACTTTTTTAAGGGGAAAGAGAAGAGTCCTGGATGTCAAGTCAGAACTGTTGGTTGTTAAAATTGGTCTTAGTTTTGACACACCTTAGGTGTGTGGTTGTCTTCTGTCCCCAAAGGGAAGCCATTGGGATTTTCCCAAGAAGGAACTTGACACTTAACAGATCTTCTGAGGGCTGTCTTCCTTACTCTGTTTTCTCTCTTCCTTCCCCGCAGGTGGAATTGGCAGCCAGTAGCAGTGCCTTTCGGGAAAGCAGAGGGATTTGTATTTTTGGGTTTGTTTTTCTTTTCCTTTACCACCTTTTCTCTTTCTCTACATGTGCACCCCCTTCTCCCTGCAACCTTCCTTCTCCAGCTCCCTCCCTCCCATTCTCTACTGTTTGATTTGAACCTAGAAAACCTTCATAATCTGATTTCAAAACTCAGAAGAAAGAGTCTAATTTCATACTCTTTACAAGGATGTGTGTGTATGTGTGTGTGTGTGATTATTTCAGTTTCTGTAAAGGCTCATTTTAAATTTGTAGAATAACATGATGGATTTGTGTAGTTGTTAGTGAGCTAGAAATTTTCTCCAAAGTCCATTTATTGGTCCTCATTAAATGCTTCTCTCTATTGAGCAAACTGCCTATTTATATAGTGGTGCTCAGCCCTCTGAGCATCCTATTGTCCATTGCCTAGAGATTCTTAGTTAAGAAGAACATTGGTTGCTAAAAGTTTGGATACAGAAAGTCAGGGGACTTCTTATACTATTTTCAAACAAGAGAGCCACCTAAAAGTGGGATGGGCTGCTTTAGGAGGGAGGTTTTTTTTTATTAATCACTGGCCATCTTCAAGTGAAGGCAGGATGAACACTTTCTAGGGATATTATATAGGGGATTTGGAGTGGTCTATGGGTTGAAATAGATGGCCTCTAAATTTCTTCCAGTTCTGAGATTCTATAATCCTTGATATCCAGCACATTTTTATTATGTGCTAACGATGTGTTTGGCACTGTCCAATGCACTTGGGATAAAAGAAGGACAAAACATGATCCTTCCTTTCAAGGATCTCACATTACAATGGGGAAGACAACGTGCAAAAAAATTTATATACAAGGTAAATACAGTGTTAACTGGACCTGAACCAACCTCTAACCTGTGGATGACTGGAGGCACACAAAACAAGCTACAGTAAGAATCAGGACCCAAACAAAAGTTTAATTAATTTTAGTGTGTGGAAAATGACACCTGCAGGTGGAAGCCCTAAAAAGGGCTTAACAAAAGCAGGTTTTATCTATCATAAGTGGGCTAGATTATGCCACATTGTTAAGTCTTGTGTTATTATTCTCATGGACCGTGAGGGAACAGTATTGTCTCAATACTGTTTTTAGGGGTTGTGATCACCCTATAGGACATGAAACCAGAGTTTTGTGATGGGAACAGGAGAGCACTGTCAGTTGCAAGGAACAGGGACTGTGTGATGGACAGCCCTGGGAAATAAAGGCAACCAAATCCTTCAGTGAATTCCTAGTGCTGGTCCAAGTGGCACACTTTGTCAGTGGTTGATTTCATCCCAAGTGCAAAGGATTATTGTTATGTCAGGCTCAGGATCCAGCCTGCCTGCCGGACCTTATCTCTGGGAAACAGAGTATTTCCAAAATATTTTGACAACAGTAAGAATGGAAAGTAATCTTAGGCAAGGAGTGGAAACCCGAAAATGCTGGTTCCTACTTGTAGAGGGTAGGATTTGAACTGAGTTTTGAAGGAAGCCAGGAGGAGGAGGTCAGGAGGGAATACATTCCAGGCTTGAGGAGCAGCTGGTAAAAAGGCAAATCTGGAGATAGAGTTGTCTATAGAAGGAACAAGTCAGAAAGCCAGTGTGGCTAGATCATATGTAAAGGAATAATGTATTAAGGGGAGTCAATTATTAAGAAGGTTAGAAAGGTAGGAAAGCATTGGCTTGTTTTGTTTTAAACGTCTAACATAGGATGCTATTTTTGATCCTGAAGGGTAGTAGAGTCACACTGATATATATTGAATGGAAGAGGGGGAGTCAGGCTTGCTCTTTATATTGAGAGGAATAGAATCTGGCATGAGGAAGGTAATAAGCTCATTGAATTCTGCTGTAATCAGTCCTCATTTAGAATAGTGTATTTATTTCTAGGTATTACATTTCAGGAAGGACATTTGAGAAGCTGGCAAATGTCTCAAGAAAGGCATTCTGGATATCATAGGCCTAGAGATCATGCTGTATGAGGATCCATTGAAAGGATTCATGTTTTTCAGCAAGATTGTGTCTGTTCAACTATGATAGACTTAGCTTTTTTCACAATACAGTGATTCAAGATGGAAAATTCCATCTGCATCCAGGGAAAAAATTATGAAGACAATGTAGATTTCCATTTTTTTGTTTTTTCTTTCTTGTGGCTTTTCCTTTTTGTTCTGATTTTTCTTTTACAACATGACTGATATGGAAATATGTTTAAAATAATAGTATATGAACAACAATACTATATGATGACCAGTTCTGATGGACCAGGCCATCCTCAGCAATGAGATCAACCAAATCATTTCCAATGGAGCAGTAATGAACTGAACCAGCTATGCCCAGAAAAAGAACTCTGGGAGATGACTAAAAACCATTACATTGAATTCCCAATCCCTATATTTATGCACACCTGCATTTTTGATTTCCTTCACAAGCTAATTGTACAATATTTCAGAGTCTGATTCTTTTTGTACAGCAAAATAACGTTTTGGTCATGTATACTTATTGTGTATCTAATTTATATTTTAATATATTTAACATCTACTGGTCATCCTGCCATCTAGGGGAGGGCGTGGGGGGGGTAAGAGGTGAAAAATTGGAACAAGAGGTTTGGCAATTGTTAATGCTGTAAAGTTACCCATGCATATATCCTGTAAATAAAAGGCTATTATATATAAAAAAATAAAATAATAGTATATGTTTCTATATCTGATTGCTTGCTATCTTGGAGAGGGGGGAGGAAAGAAAGACAGGAAGAAAAGAATTTGAAACAAAATCCTATAAAAATGAATGTTAAAATCTATCATTACATATAATTAAAAAAAATAAAATACTCTTAAGTGAAAAAAAAAAGAAAGAATTAAGGTTGTTTAGCTTGGAGAAGAGAAGACTGGGGCTGTGAGTGTGTGTGTATGTGTGGGGGCCAGTAGGGAGATGAAATAGAGAACCAGTAGAGACCTCCAAGTACTTAAAGGACTGAGCAATCAGGATTTTACTTGTTTTCTTTGAACTTAGAGACAAAAACCATAAACAATAAGTGGATATTTCAGAAAGACAATTTTAAATTAGGTACATGGAAAAACATTCTAACAATCTAAGCTGCCCCAAAGTAGAATGGGCTGCCTTAGAAGACGATGGGTTTCTTCTCACTGCAGAAGATGGATGAACCCTTGTTGAGGATATTGGAGAGATGATTACTGTTCAGTTATAGATTGGGCTTAGTGGCCTCAGATTCTTTCCAACTCAGAGATCTTATGATTCTGTGCTTTGCCTCAGGTGACACAGGTGAATGAGAAGACCAAGACTATAGCTGGATCCCCTGACACAAAGAGGAGTCAAACTAGTTAGAAAATAAGGCTGCATGTGTTCAGTGCCCAGATGACTGCTATCGACAATAAATTACTTAGGAGTTCCAAAGGAGGTGGGGACTATAAGGCATTTGGAGGACTCTGATATCATTGAGGTCTCAGGCATTTGGGGAAGCTCCATGGAAAACAAATCTTAAGACTTGAAGTCTGTGGTTCTCAACAGAGATGGAGGAGAAAGAATTTCCAGTAGATTGTTGATTTTGTAGATTCCTCTCATCTATAACATGGGTGAAATTGGAGGCCACTAGGAAGATTTATCAGAAAATCATTTAGATCTGGAGCATTATTTCTTTTTGCCATTTACTTCGACATATTGTTGAAAGTGCCCAGGGGAAGTATTGTCCAAGCCAGGATTATGGAGTCTTCCAGTATTCCTGATTTCATGTGCTGATTAGAGTTCTGAAACTGAATTTGATTCAAAATAATATTAAAATTACTTGATTTGGAGTGGAATGTTCTGGGGTTGAATACTGCTCCTGCTCTTCCTTAATTAGACAGTTAATAAATACTGTCACCCTGGAAAATTCACTTCCCATTCTGGGCACCAGATCCCTTGTCTTTAAAATGAGAAGGTTATAATAATTTCAATTCAATGCAATCTGACTTAGAAGGCATTGGTTAGGTGCCTGCTGAATGCTGGAAGTAGACTAAGCAATGAAGATAACAGACACAATGAAGCAATGCTTTCCCTCAAGGAGCATACAGCTTCTTTGGCAGAAATAATGTTTGTAGAAAAGTCAATTTACATATAGCAATCTTCCTTCACAGGAAATAAAGGAAGTCATTAAGCAATGGAAGAGATCAAGATTGCTTTTCTATAGGATGTGTAAGAGGCAGCCCTGGAGAGCTTTTAAGGAATATCTTGTTTATGGCAGGCAGAGATGATGAAGATGGAGTGCATTCTAAGCATGGGAGAATAGCCTGTACAAAGTCATGGAGATGGAAGCAGGAAAGTTTTGTTTACCCTTAAACTGAATGAGAGCTATGTGTAATAAGCATATTACATATATGAGAGAAGTAGGCTGAATCAAACAGCAAAGGGCATCAAATGCCAAACAAAAACATTTGATTTGAGTGACAATTGAGCTTTGTTCGGAGGATTGACATGATTTAACCTGCATTTAGGAATGTTTGGCAGATTGTGGAGGATGGAGTGAAGAAAGGAAAGATAAAAAACTTTAATTATAAGACTATTGAAATAGTATAGATAAGAGATAATAGTTAATAAAACTAATAACTTTTTATAGTACTTAAAAGTTTGAAGTGCTTTACCTAGGTAATCTTGATACTCACAATAATCTTATGAAGTAGGTATTGTTATTGTACCCATTTAACGGAAGAGGAAATGAGGTTTAGAGAAGTTAAATGACTTACCTAGGGTCACCTGGCTACTAAGAGAATGAACAAAGATTTGAAATCAGATTTTTCAATTTCAAGGTCAGTACTTCAGCCACTATACCCCCTAGTTGGCTTTGATCAGTAGGATAATAATCATGTGAGTGGATAAGAGGGGGCAGTTACAAGAGATATTTTGGAGGCATACTCAACAAGTCTTGATAAGTGATTGTATAAAAAGGGGTGGGAGAGAAGGGGAAGTGTTAGGAACAACTCCAAGGTTTCATACCAGAATAATGTGATGGATAATGGTGCTCTCAACAGAAATGGGCTTACCAGGAAAAGGCAATAGGTTTTTTTTTTTTTGTTTTTTTTTTTGTTTTTTGGGAGGGGGGGGGAAGATAATATCTGCTTTAGAGATGCCTACAAAATATCTAGATAAAAATATATATCAGGCATCTGGTGACCTGGGAATGGAAGAGACACTTGGATATAAAGATCTGGAAGTCATTTGTATGCCTATGGCAATAGATTCTTTGGGAGCTGGTGATCTCTCCCAAAAGGAGAGTTTTGATAGAATAGAGAGTCTTAGAGTACTCCCTGGCAGCCCTAGATCCTATAAACCAATATAATTCAATTCTTTTAGCAATTATTAAATGTCTACTGTATGTACCAGACTGTGCTGGGCCCTGTTAACTGAGTGGTTAAATGTTCTGATCCAGTTTCCATTGTCCAACCTTTTCCTTTTTCAGGAACATAGAATCCTTCCTCTCCTTTCAGTGGAATATTTTAAGCTGCCAGATGCTGTGTACTGGAAATGGACTCCAAACAGGAATAAGGACCTTCATGTCAGTAAAGAAGAAACATGTGTCTTTGGCTCCCAGAAAAGAAACATTTTTTCCCTTCTCCTCTCAGAAGGGAACAATAACATCTAAGATGATAAAAATAGTTTTGTTTTTCTTCAAGAAGACAAAAAAAAACCTTACACACACACACACACACACACACACACACACACCCCGCTAATTGAAAAATCGCTGGACAATTCCTTGTGATGGAAATTGCCATTCACATCCAGAGACCTATGGAGACTGTGGAAAGGGATAATATTTTCACCTTTTTGTTGTTATATATTTGCTTGTTCTTTTCCTTTCTCATTTTTCCTCTTTTAATTTGATTTTTTTTTGTGCAGCATGATAAATTTGGAAATATGTTTAGAAGAGCTGCACATATTTAACTTATATTGGATTGCTGGTTGTCTCAGGATGGAAAAGGGGAGAGGATAGGGTAAAAAATTTGGAACACAAACTTTTGCAAAGGTGAATGTTGAAAACTATCTTAGTATTTTATTTTTCCAAATATATACTATTTAAAAAGATTCTGTTTTGGGATACCTAAGTCTCAACCAAGCCCTCTTTATCCAGGAAATTGCACAGCTTAGGCTGGGTCTAGGAGGCAGTGTGGAATAGGGAAGGAAAGCCTTAGAATCACAGTGGATGAGACAGGACTGGATTTGTAATCAGAAGACTGGTTTGGAAGTCCTAAGTCTGAAACTTTCTAGCTGTGTGACTATGGACTGATCATACATCAGTTTTCCTCATTTATAAAATGAATACATCTATAAAATGTACTAGCCACCTCATGGGGTTCTGATAAAGAAAGCACTTGTAAAGCTTAAATCTTAAACATAAACACTGTTAATATTTGAGCTGTAATAGCACTTAGCACCTAGAAAACTGCCCTGATGGCTTTGTTGGAAATTATGTTGGAGGAGTGGGTGGTCCCATAAGGCAGGATCAATCTATTATGCAAAGTAGAATAGTAGAGAATAAAGAAAGGAAAGTTTTCAATAGGTACTTGAAAGTCAGGATAAGAAATTAAATGGCGATGGAAAGTTCTATCTATTCATGTATACACATCCATACACACATGCACATTAATATAGAAGTGACTTGTTCATAGTTATGCACAGTTATAATCTGAGACCATATGAAGGATAGATTTGAAGGGGAGAACTTAGAAGCAGGAAGATCCATGTGAATGATGGTGATGAGGGTCTGTATCAGGACCATAATGGTGCGAAGAGGAGGGAAGGAATGGATGCTCAGAGGAAAGTCATGTTGATGAGCTGAAATTGGCAGGACTTGGTAGATAATTGCATATAACTTGAGGGATAGAGAAGACTTGAAGACATCCTCAAAGTTTTGAACACGAGAGACTAGATAAAAGTTGATGCCCAGAGAGAAATGATGAATGAGAAAAAAGGAACAACTTTAGGGGGAGATGAATTGGGAACTGATCCAGAGCCCAGAGCTCAAATTTACTGCTCATCTGAGCAAATGTTTATATGACCTTTCTCCTTACCTCAGTGTGATAAATGCCTACTGCAATGTTTCATTTTAAGGACAAGTAGAAATTTAATTGATAAAATCTGGGGAATAATTGGCTATGACACATCAAAGAGAACAACTGAATACAGTGGCAAGAAATGAATCTAGAATTGATAAAATAATTTTTTCTCATTTATTAAATTCAGGAATTTTTTTCTTTTTTTCATTTTTTTGAGGGGTAGACAATTTAATTATTTTATTAACAGGCCAAGAGGTTATTAAATTTAAAAGAATGATCATTTGGTCATCTCTTTTAGAACAAAGACAAACAAAAACAAACATCCATCAATTGTATTTTTTTCTAAAAATAAAATGCATGTACTGTTTCATCACACCTTTTTTCTTCATTTCACATTGAGGGGAAGTTTTTTATTACTATTCTTTCCCTTAACCACCAAGAAAAGCATATTGATATGTATATTGTAATAAAAAGAGTAACATAGTTCAGAATCATATCAGCATTCATACTACACATGACCTATACAATCTTAAACAAATAAGGATTAATTTATTCAACAAATATTTATTAAGAAACCATTTATTGAAAAAAGAAAAAAACATTTATTATATTGAAGACACTGTTGTTGAGGAACTACAAAGATAAATAAAGAATAGAAGGTAATTTTATTTTCTTTCTCATTTTTTTCCTTTTTGATCTGATATTTCTTGTGTCAGATAATTGTATAAATGTATGTGCATATATTGAATTTAACATATATTTTAACATGTTTAATATATATTGGATTAGTTTCCATCTAGGGAATGGGGTAAGGGTAAAGGGGAAACATTTGGAACACAAGGTTTTGCAAGAATCAATGTTGAAAAATTATCCTTGCATATGTTTTGAAAATAAAAAGCTTTAATAAAGTTAAAAAAAGAATAGAATGCAAGGAGCTTATATTTTTATGGAGGTGTGATATTTAAAGAAGCAAATAAATACCATATTCTTTGAAGAAGGGATATACTAACAACTAGGGGAAATAGGGAAGACACCTTGTGGAAGGTGGCATCTGAATCAAACCTAGTAGGAAGCTAAGGATTCTGAGCAGCAAAGATAATCAGGGAATGCATTTAATGAATGTGGGACCACCTCTGCAAAAGATTAGAGGATGAAGATGGAGTGACAGATTCAAGAAACCACAAATAGTTCAGTTGGGTTGTGTATAAAATGCACACAAAGGTAAATTGAGAAATAAGAATGGAATGATAAAATTGAATCAGATTAGGATGGGTTTAAATGCCAAGCTGAAAAATTTATATTTAGCAGAGTGACAATAGGGAGCCACTGAAAATTCTTGAGTAGGGGAGTGACATAATCAGATTTATACTAACAGCTCTGTGGAGGGTGGTTTGAAAAGGGAAGAGAAAGGAAGGTTAATTATGATGCTATAATAACAGTTCAAGAAAGAGGTGATAAGCACTTGAACTAGAGTGGTGACCACATGAACAGAGAGGAGGGAAAAAATGTGGGGGATATGGAAAAGAAAGGAATACTAGTTTGAATTGAAGATAGGATGAAAATATAGAAATAAGAACTGGAAAATACATTAAAGATACTTTTATCTGATTTTTTTTTTTGTTACAAATCAAACTCAGAGGTAGCTAAGTGATGCAGTAGACAGAGCACTGGACCAACAGTCAAGAAAATAGTTCAAATACTGTCTTAAACATTTTTCTAGTTGATCCCAATCCAGTTAACCTTTGTCTGCCTCAGTTTCTATAAAATGGGAATAATAATGCTACCTAGCTCCCAGGATTGTTGGGAAGCTAAAATAACCTTTATGAAGTACTTTGTAACCTTAAAAAGCTATATAAATTTATCATCATCATCATCATCATTGTCATTGTCATTGATGGTCAAGAGAAGTTAATAACTCATATGGTTATTAAGTACCAGAATTCAAATATGAACCCAGCTGACACCAAAATCACTGCTTTTTTCACCACACTCCACCATGCTGCAGTTTCCACGTCTAGAAAATAAGAGGACTGAAATACTTGAGTTTGGTTGTCCTTTTCAGTTCTAAATTTTTCAATTCTCAATAGAAGTTATATAAGAACTGGTTCCAAATGGGTGGTGATGGTTGGAGAGTATCAGATATGAAATCTTCTGCCAGTTCTGCTACATTTGAGTCCTGATTAAATTTAAAAGGTCAATTGGGTATCCACTGCCACATTTTGAGATTTTTAATGAAGCATGAAAGGGCTAGAAGTTAATATGGGATATTGGTGTATGATGGCAGTAAAGGGCATCAGTCAACAGAGAGTCATGGTTCCTTTAAGTAATTCAAGGATTTCAAATAAGAGAATTTAGTAGAACTAATGCATCTTCACACAAATCTCAATATGTTATCTGGAAAGTCTGGTGGTTATGAATACTGGCTTCTCTTTGTAATGACTATGGTGTGACTAGTCAGGTGACTTTAGTGAAGTAAATTTCCTTTTCTGGGGCTCAGTTTCTCCATCTTTTAAGTAAGAGAATTGTATTAGATAATGCCTAAAATCCCTTATAGCACACATATTCTATTAATTTATAAATAAATTTTGGTTGCAGAATTTTACTGCAGAATTTCCACTTAGCTATATGTATTGAATTCTCTCCAAGTGTGAAGTGTGAGAAAGTCTTTTAGAATATTTATAGAATATAAATTTTACATTTAGAATTTAAATATGAAATAATGACGTTAAAAGATTTTATGAACTATATATTTCATTGGGATGCAAAAATCTCCTTCCCCCTTTTAAAATTGCTACCAAAAAAGTCACTTGAGTCAGAGCACAGAATCTAAGATCTAATACTGAAAGACTGCTTAATCCATAGATCACATACTGTTAGATCTGAAAAGTTTAGAATAATGGAATTTTGAGTTGAAAGGGACCTTAGCATTCTTCTTGAAAGAGTTCCTACCTAGATTATATCTGATAAAAGTGGTTTTCCAACCACTTGACGATTTCCAGAGATGAAATCTTCACCTACTACCTCCTAGGTCCAGTTGGGATGTATATCTTAATTATTAGGATATTTCCCCCCCTAAAATTAAGGCTTAATTTGTCTCTTTTCAGCTTTCATTTATTTCTGTTTGTTTTGTCTTCTGGGGCCAAATACATCTAATCTCTCCTTTTTCAAATATTTGAAGACAATTCTGATGTTCTTTTAACCCCTCCCCTTCTCAGACTTTCTTCCATTTTCCTCCTTTCCAGAACAAGCACCTCTACTCTCTTCAATTTATTCCCATAAAGCACAGTTTCAAGCCCCTTTATTATTCTGATTCCTTTCCTTTGGAAATTTTCCTATTGATCAATTTCCTTTTAAAACTGGGATGTCTAGAAATGAACATACTTTAAATGAGGCCTAACCAAGGAAGAGTTCAGGGGATTATCATCTCCTTCCTAGGTGCTTTATAATCCCCTCTCTTTTAAAAATGTAATTGGAAAATGTTTATTTTTAAAATTAAAAATATATATTTAAATTTTAAAAATAAAAAATATGTGTATATTAAAAATGATAAAATTTTAAAATTTAAATTAAAAAATTAAATTTCAAAAAATTCTAAAATTTAAAAATAGAAAATGTTTATTTTTTTATTTTCAGTTCCAGATTTTCTCCCTCCTAATTCATTTAACTTTTCCCTCAAGAATTTGGCCACTTGTTGTATTAGTGTTCAGTATTGATAATAGAATCAATATTATTATTATTAATTATTAAATCTGTTTGCTGTAATCTGGTTTCTAACCTAGTCTGCTATGCTCTTCTTTTTTGGGAGGAGGTTGAATTTATCCTAAGTCACAGTTATATCATGATTACTAACTTTGCATTTTTCTCTTTTCTATTCTATTCATCCTTTTTTTTTTTTTTGCCCTATCCCCTCCAAAAATAGTCTATTTTTGCTTCTGACTACTGTGTTCCTTAATTTACTTTTGTTCTTATCACCTTATCCCTTTCTCTTAACTTTGTCTCCTCCTCCTGTTGAATAAGATTTTTGTATTCAAATGATTGTGCATGTATATTGTTTGCTCCTTGAATTAGTTAAGATGAGAATGAGTTTCAACTGTTGGCAGGTTTCCTCCATTTCCCTCCCTTTAAAAACAAAAAACAAAAAAATTTTCCTTCCCCCTTCTTCTGTCCTTTTCCTTTCCCTTCTCCCAGTATATCTTCCCCACTCCCTTTACCCCTCTATTTTTCTTTTGAGACCATCCCAACACAATAGACTCATGTCCTTTGTCTAAGTAGACTTCTTCTATCTGTCCTAATGATGATAAAGTTCTTAGGGGTTACATGTATAATCTCCCCACATAGGAATGTAACACATTTTAGCCTTAATGAATTCATTAAGATTTCTCAGCCATGTTATTTTTATGGTTCTCTTGAGGTTTGTGTTTGAATGTCAAAATTTCTATTTAGCTCTTTTTAAAAAAATGTCAGGAATTTCTAAAAGCCTCCATTTCATTAAATATCTACCCCTTCTTCAAAATATTATACATAATTTTACTGGATAGGATAACCTTATTAATTAATAACCCTAGCATCTTTTCCTTTTGGAATATAATACCTCCCACTCCTTTAATTAACATGATAGCTGCCAAATCTTATGCAATCCTGACTATGGTTCTATGGTATGTGATTTCTCTCTGGCTGCTTGTAGTGTTTCCAGAGAACTGTGGATTTTGGCTATAATATTCTTGCAGTTTTCCTTTGGGGATCTTTTTCAAAAGTGACTAGCTAATTCTTCCAATTTCTACTTGTCCTTTGGTTCTAAGATATCTGGGCAATTTTCCTTGATAACTTCTTGAAATATAATGTCTTGGCTCTTCTATGATTGTAACTTTCAAGTAGCCCCCAATTCTTTTCAACCCAATATTTAATATTTTCTTCAATTTTCCCAACATTTGATATTTAATTGTTTCTTGATATCTCATGGAATTTTTTTTAAACTTTCACTACACCAATTCTAATTTTTAAGTAGTTATTTTCTTCTGACGGATTTTATATCTCAATTAGTATTTGGCCAATTCTGATTTTTAAGTATTTATTTTCTTCAGCATTTTTGTGCCTCTCTCTTTTAAAAATAAGTTGTTAATTCGTTTTCATAAATTCCTTGTATCACTCTCCTTTCTTTTCCCATGTCCCCATTCCTCTACTACTCTTTTTTGATTTTTAAAATATATTTTCTCCTCTTTTTAGAAAGCTTTTCTAGATATTCTTATTGGTCTTAAGTGTAGACAACATTTTTCTATTTAGGCTTTGCTTGTAGATGTTTCCAGGTCATTTTCTTCTTCTAAATTAATGTTTTGAGCATCCCTGTCACCACAGAAGATTTTTATGGGCAGGTTCTTTTTTATTGTTTTCTTATTTGTCTAATCCATTCCTTGACTTTAGACTTTATGTAGAATTGGGCTCTGTTCACTCCTGGGGTGTGGGAATGATCTGGGGTCTGGAGATGTGGGGATGATCTGAGCTTTTGTCTTTTATATTTTGCTGCTTTTCTAGCTCAATGGGGGATCTATAAGTTTTCAATGCTCCCAAGATGATGTGATCTGGGGAGAAATCCAGTTACTGTCTTTCTGGTCTATTTTCTGGTCCTTATTCAAGTAGATTCCTTGCTCCCTTGTGACTGACCACTCCTCTCCACCTGAAACTGCAACCTTGAACTGGGAAGTGGGTAATAGAGCTGCCAAATGGCACCCAATCCTGTTCCCAGTGTTAGTACAGAGATCTCATGGGTTCTGATTGCATTTTTAGTACTATTATCATCCCTGGGGACTATTGCTTCTCCATAAGCAGTAGTATTTCTGCCAACATAGTTAGTATGTCATGACTATTGGTGTTACTTCTGCCGTTATGCACTCTTGGCCAGCCCCTCCCACCCAATTGTAAACAGACCTTTCTAAGTTGCCATGGCATGGAAAAAATAACTGACTTTTTGTTGCTTTCTCACTCGGATTTCAATTTGTGGTATTTTTAAAAAGTTATTGTAGAGGAAATATGCTGGGAGAATTCTACAAAAGATGCTAACTTTATTTTGCTGTTTTGGCTTTGTCCCCCTGCATTTTTTTCTTCTCTCAGTGCAGTTCAGTATGTATCTCCCCCTATCAAGACATCTTAAATAATGTCTGGTTCATGATTTGTTGGCTTGTTAACTATGTGATAGTGGGGATTCTTGGACAGATATTGGTTGGACAATGTAACCTTCAAGTTTCTGTGATTCCTACTATCAAGGGGTGGAGCCAAGATGGTGGAGAGGACACACACTTCTTTCTGATCTTCTCCCAGGATTCTCAACTAATTAGCAAATTCAGCCTCTGAATTAGTTCTGGACTGGCAGAATCCATGAATACTGGGAATGCAGCAAATTACCAGCAGAAGATAATTTCAAAGATCACAAGAAAAGGTCTCTTTTGGTTGGGCATGGAGGGGGATGGCTAGTGCATGCTGTTCAGACCTGGGGCAGGTGAGGTCTTTGTGCTGTGGAGAATCTACAAGGAGGAATCTACACCAGTGTTGGCTACTCTGCCCTGGTTGCGAGGCAGTAGATCAGAAGAGAAATTATAAAACATCCAACACAAACACAAAAGGTAAATAGCAAACACTAAAATGTCAGAATCTCATGGGACCTGTCCATTTCCACTCACCACCTGGAGTGAGTCAGCATGATCCCAGCACAATTGCAGCCTCTTTGCTGCTTGTAGAGGAAGCTTGGAAAACCTCCTCTGCCCTAAAAGCAGATCCCAACTGTTTTTTTTAATGAGTAAAAAGACAAAGAGAACTTTAACCATAGATAGTTATTATGGTGAAAGAGAAGAACAAATTTCAAACTCTGAGGAGACTAAAAACAGATTGTCTCCAGATGAAGCCACAAAAGGTGATATAACTTGGTTCCTATCACACAAGACTCTCCTAGAAGAAATTAAAAAGGATCTTAAAAGAGAGCTGGAAGAAAAATGGGGAAAGAAAGTGAAAATTCTGCAAGAGGGTTTAGAAGAGGCATATAACTCATTAAAAGATGGATTTGATAAAATGGAAAAAGAAACAACTCTCTGAAAAACAAAATTTGTGAAATGGAAAAGGAAAATAACTCCTTAAAAAACAGAATTTATGACATGGAAAAAAATATCCATGAAACAAAACAATTCATTTAAAAACTCAATTGGACAAATACAAAAAGAAGTAAAGAAAGTAAATAAAGAAAATAATTCTCTAAAAATAAGAACTCAACAAATAGAAATGAATGATTTGATGAGATATCAAAAATCAGTCAAGCAAAACCCAAAAATGAAAAAATAGAAAAAATGTAAAATACCCACTTGGGAAAACAATTGATATAGAAAATAGATCTAGGAGAGACAATCTAAGGATTATTGGACTTCCTAAAAATCATGATAAAAAAGGAGCTTAGACATGATATTTCAGGTAATCATCAAAGAGAACTACCCTGATGTCATAGAATCCGAAAGTAAAATAGCCATTGAAAGAATTCACTGAACACCTCCTGAAAGAGAGACTCCAAAATTAAAACTCCAAGGAATATCATGGCTAAATTTCAGAACTATCAGATCAAGGAAAAATATTACAAGCAGCTGGGGGGTAAAAAAAAAAACAATTTAAATACTGAAGAGCTACAATTAGGATCATCCAGGATCTAGCAGCTTCCATCATAAAGGATCGAAAGGCCTGGAATCTGATATTCTGAAAGGCAAAGAAACTTGGAATGCAGCCAAGAATAAACTACCCCACTAAACTGAACATTTTCTTCCAGGGAGGAAGATGGGCATTCAATGAAACAAGTAAATTCCATTTATTTTTGATGAAAAAACTAGAGTTAAACAAAAAATTTGACTTCCAAATATAGGACTCAAGAGAATCATAAAAAGGTAAAAAGAACTCTTGAGAACTGTATTTCTATTATGGGTATACATAGAGAGTGCATGTATAATTTGATTTTAATGTTATAATATAAAAAAGGAACTAGAGATGGAAAGGGGATTATATCAGAAAAAGGGAAATTAGAGGTAAAATGAGGGAAATTACATCTCATGAAGAAGCAAAGAAAACTATTATATTTGATGGAAAGAAGGGAAGGGGATGAACATTGTTTAAATCTTACTCTCATCAGATTTGGCTCAAAAAAAGAATATTAGACATATCTGGTTTACAAAAAAACTTCTCTCACCTTATTGAAAAGGTGTAGGGGAAAGGTGAAAAGGGAGTAGGCTAAATAGAAGAGAAAACAGAAATAATAGGGGTAAGGTGTAAGGAAAGGGGAGGGATTCTAAAGGGGGAGGGCTTCTTGAGGCAAGTGGTGCTCATAAGTTAAATACTGGGGAGGAGGGAAAGGGGAAAAGGAAAGAGAAAAGTATAATCTTGGGATAATAAGATGGCAGGAAATACAGAATTAATAGTTTTAACTATAAATGTGAATGGGGTGAACTCCCCATAAACCAAAAGCAGATAGCAGACTGGATTAAAAGTCAGAATCCTACAATATGTTGTTTACAAGAAACACATTTAAAGCAGAGTGGTACATACAGAGTAAAGGTAAGGAGGCTGGAGCAGAATCTATTATGTTTCAGGTGAAGTAAAAAAAGCAGGGGTAGTAATCTTGATCTCAGATCAAGCAAAAGCAAAAATTGATCTAATTAAAAGAAATAAGGAAGGAAACTATATCTTGCTAAAGGGTACCATAGATAATGAAGCAATATCAGTACTAAACATATATGCACCAAGTGGTATAGCATCTAACTTCCTAAAGGAGAAGTTAAGAGAGTTACGAGAAGAAATAGACAGCAAAACTATAATAGCGGGAGACCTCAATCTTGCACTCTCAGAACTAGACAAATCAAACCCCAAAATAAATAAGAAAGAAGTAAAAGAGGTAAATAGCATACCAAAAAGCTAGGTATGATAGATCTTTGGAGAAAATTGAATGGAGATAGAAAGGAGTACACTTTCTTCTTGGCAGTTCATGAAACTTATACAAAAATATATTAGGACATAAAGATCTCAAAAGCAAATGCAGAAAGGCAGAAATAATAACTACATCTTTCTCAGATCATTCAAAGGTTCTGATAAAGGCCTCATTTCTAAAATTTTATAGAGAATTGACTCAAATTTACAAGAAATCAAGCTATTCTCCAAAGACAGGAAAAGATAATGACAAATGTTGGAGGGGATGTGGGAAAACTGGGACACTGATGGCTGGAGTTGTGAATGGATCCAACCATTCTGGAAATCACTTTAGAACTATGTTCAAAAAGTTATCAAACTGTGCATACTGGGCTTATATCCCAAAGACATCTTAAAGGAGGGAAAGGGACTCATATGTGCAAAAATGTTTATGGCAGCCCTCTTTGTAGTTGCTAGAAAGTGGAAACTGAGTGGATGCTCATCAACTGGAGAATGGCTGAATAGTTGTGGTATATGAATGTTATGGAATATTATTGTTCTGTAAGAAATGACCAACAGGTGATTTCAGAGAGACCTGGAGAGACTTACATGAACTAATGCTGAGTGAAATGAGCAGAACCAGGAGATCATTATACATGGCAACAGCAAGACTATATACAACAATTAATTCTGATGGATGTAGCTCTCTTCAACAATAAGATGATTCAAACTAGTTCCAATTGTTCAGTAGTGAAGAGAGCCATCTACATCCAGAGTGAGAATGGTGGGAACTGAGTGTGGACCCCAACATAGCATTCTCACTCTCTCTGTTGTTGTTTGCTTTCATTTTTGTTTTCCTTCTCAGGTTTTTTTTTCTTTCTAGATCCTATATATTTTTTTTGGTGAAGCAAGATAACTGCATAAATATGTATACATATGTTGGATTTAACATCTATTTTAATATATTTAATGTGTATTGGGCTACCTGCTAGCTGGGGGTGGGGTGGGGGGGAAGGAGGGTTGGAAATTTGGAACAGAAGGTTTTGCAAAGGTCAATGTTGAAAAAATTACCCACACATATGTATTATAAATAAAAAGCTATAATAATAAAAAAGACACTATCAAAGGACTAATGATGAAAAATGCTATCTACCTCCAGAGAGAAAACTGATGAACTTTGAATACAAATTGAAGAATATTTTTAAAAAAAGTTTCTCTGATTCCATAATCCTTATACAATCCTATAAAATATGTGGTACAAGTATTGTTATCTTAATTTTATTGATAAGGAAACTGAGGCTGAGTGATTCAGTGATTTGTCTCAAGTTAAGTAGACAGTAAACTGTGAAACTTGGACTCAAGCCCAGGAGCTCTCATTTCATATCAAGTGCTTTTATTATTGCCTCTCATTTTACATATGAGGGGGCAACAGCAGAGAAAAGTTGTTTTCAAAAAGTTATACATTTTAAGGTCATAGAAACTTTAGACAAAGAAAATTAGAATCCAAATGGGCATTAGAACACAGAATGTTTTGGAAGTAACCTTAGCCATCCTTTGTAATAGGAGATCAGATGAATGTACAGATCCCATTTGCCTAGTTGTCTATTGCAACTTCTCTATGTCAAGGAATCTAGGGAGCAGCTTTAGGGAAAATTGGGGTAATTTGTAAAGGAAATATCTTGGAGGGACTGTGAAGAAAGTGTGGACATTCTTCAACTGATTCTGATTGGCTAATTATGTATTTGAAAAGACCTATTTTTGATTGGTTGAAGGGGTGGAAATGTTGGAGGTCTTTAAAAAGACCTATCAACTTCAGCTACTTTCATTTTACTCCATTTGTGTCTGGAGGGAAATTTAGTGGTTCTTTTACTCATGTAAAAGGGAATGCCTTAGGACCTTTTTTCCTTCTCTAAAGCCATAAAATGCACTAAGAAGTGAGCCTCATTTCTTGGCCTTGTTTTTCTTCCCTCCCCCCTCATTCTACATGTGGTAGGTGGGAGCCACAAAAACCTAAGAATCAGCATCTAGCATGAATTTGGCAACTAATGAAACACTGATGCCTTCAGGAGGAATCTTTAAGTCCCAAACCCAGCAGTAAAAATCATGCTGCACCTGGACAATAACTTAGTGAGACCAACAAATGTAAGACTTGAGCTAAATTATAATCCTAATCCATTCCACAAACATGTATATGTGGCATGAATACTACATATTTAATTTAAAAATTCTGACCATCTTCTCTCTCATTTTACAGAAGAGAACACAAAGACTTGGGGTAGACTGAGGTAGGGGAAAGAAGTGACTGGATCAGAGTCACATGGCCACTAGGAATCTCCTTAACTCTCAGTTCAATCCTATTTCCAGGCGAGCATGTTACTCATTCAGATTACCAACTTTTAGTGACAGTTACCAACATTTGGTTATTTCACAACAAGTCTCAGTTCTTGTAAAGTATAACTTATGGCTGGAAATTAACATTAGAGAGTAAGGATAATTTATAAGAAGCCAAGGGTGTCTTGTTTATGTGCCATAAATGGCCATTTCCTTTTCTATATATATAATTTGATGGCCTTAGAGTAGTAGAAAAAATATGAATGAATTCATTGTGAGTCAAGTTTTATTGTCTTTGTTTGCCCAAGCCGAGTAACATTTTTGCCAAATTATAGTACCAGAAGCAGTTATCTATCTCTGAAATTCTGTTACTCTAATCTCTCACTTCTCTTTCCCCAATTTAGTATGACCTAAAGAAAAATAATTAATAACAATTATTTAGCTTTCTTGAGACTGAAATATTAAGGTTTCCAAATAATTTCATTACAGATATTCTATGAGGTAGAGGGTTATTATTATTCCGATTTTTCAGAAGAGGAAATTGAGGCGTGTTGTTGTTCAGTTGTTTTCAGTCATATTCTACTTTTCATGACCCCATTAGGGTTTTTTTTTTGGGGGGGGGGAAGTGGTTCACCATTTCCTTCTCTAGTTCATTTTGTAATACAAGGAAAATGAAGCAAACAGGCTAAGTGATTTACCTAAGGCCACATAGCTAGTATAGTCATAAGTCATATTTGGACTCAGGAGGATGAGTCTTCCTGACTTCATGTTTAATATTCTATCCACCATATGAAGTCTTTGTAGGTAGCTACTTGCCTTGTAGGTAAAAGGAGGTCAGACTTAGGTCACTAGTGTGGTGGAAACAATAGAGGTTCTAATTAGGGATGATAACCAGCTTTTATATAATATATAATCATTATTTTTGATCAGGATCACTCATCCCATAGAGTAGACTGTTAGCTCTTTGAGAGAAGAAACAATTTTTTTTTTTTTTTTTACATTTCTTTGTAGCCTGGACACCTGATAATTTCTGGGTAAGTCTCAGATGGGATACCCATCTGGTTTTAAAGCTACCCTTTTCCCACAGAGCTATTGTCATTTGTTGGTCTGATGATTTTCTTTATTGAGCCTCTATCTCTGCTGAGATATGACTATAGCTATTTCAATTGTCTCCTTGCATCCCTGTCATTTGTTGGTTCTCTTGCTAAATTGCTGCAGTTAACCTGCTGATTCTGAATTACAGCTATTCTCCCAAAGTGTACAATTCTTTTTGTATATGGGCGATCAGCTCATGATTTCAGTAGTTTTTGAGAATTTTGATTCTAACTTAGAGTCCTATCTGCTCAGCAGAGTGAACAAGAAGAAAGAAGAAGAAAAAAAAGAAGAAAGGAGAAGTCATTATTTCAAAATCTATCTATTATTACAAAATCCCTATGGAGAGCACCTTGAGCTGAGCCTGCTACTTGAGATGGAGTGAGTACATCTCCTTCAACTTCCATTATTTCTGTGACTTCCATACTAAGGCTATGAAAATTAATTTAAAGTTTCACTTTAGTAAAACTTGAGGGGACAGAATGGAATTAGTTAATTTTATCCTGCCTCACTATAGATTAATCTTCTCCTTACAATTATTATTCCCATTTTATAGATACTTAAAAAAGTTGCCCAATCACACATCTAGTAAGAGCAATTTCCTAACAATTAAAGGAAAATTTTACTTTAAATGAAGTTGTTTAATTTTTTTCTGAAGCAATTGAGTTTAAGTAATTTGCCTAGGGTCATACAGCCAGGAAGTGTTAAGTGACTGAGACCAGATTTGAACTCAAGCTGGTGCTCAAATTAAAATTATTTTAAAATTTAAGTTAAATTAATTTAAAAAAATGAATGAACTGTTTCTTGAGGTAATTTTTTTTGGTCATTGGAGTTTTCTCAAAACATTCCTACATTGGTCAATGGTTTGGATTAAATAGTTTACTTTCAAAATCTGTGCATTCTGGTATTTTGCCACTAAATAGGCATATGACTTCTAGGTTTATATTCCCTCATTTGTCAAATAAAGAAGTTGAACTAGATGATCTCTAAAGTTTCTCTCTCTTTCTTTTTCTCCCCTTTCCTCTCTCTTATCTAACTTCTTAATTCTGGGTTTCTTTCTGTTCCTTACTTGGAAGAATGGAATTTATAGATTAACATTCTAGTCCCAAATGAGAAACCAATTTTCTAAGAGGGAATACTGTTTATTGGGAAGAACATTTGAACACAAGGAATATCTTCTAGTCCTAGCAGAGCCCAATATCATATATATAATATTTACCTCTTTTACCTTTATCTATAAAATGGGGATAATATATTCTGGATAATCTCATCTGATAGTTATGAAAGAAAAGAGGAAAAAATATTTGAGAACATTTTACAAAGGATGAATTATTAAATAGAGAATTATTACAAATGAATAGAGTGATCTAGGTTAACACACACTGAAAAAGCTATAGGTCTACTGAATCACTGTAGTATAAATAGACACCATGTTTATAGTCACAGGTAGAAAGTTACACAGGTAGAAAGTCAAAGGTAGAAAGAACATAGACGATCTGGAAGAGAGATTAGACCACAGATAATAAATTGTTAGAGCTGAGGCAGCTAAGTGTTGCAATGGATACAACACTGGGTTTGGAATCAGGAAGATTCATCTTCATTAGCTTCAAATTCAACCTCAGATACTGAATAGCTGTGTGACCCTGGGCAAATCACTTAACCCTGTTTGGGTTAAGTGGTCTGGAGAAGGAAATGGCAAACTTCTCCATTATGTTTGTCAGGACAAACTCAGTAGGGATCACAAAGAATCAGACATGACCAAAACAAATGAATAGCAGAATTGGATGGAACCTTGGAACAATCAAAACTTGTAAGAACTAGAACACAGGATGTAGATCATTAGCCCAAGAAAAGATTTGAGACATTAGGGCTTTAAAGACCTTCTGAACATAGAAAATTAAATTGGAAAAAAGACATGAAAATTAGTGTTTAGAACATCAGAATTTGGAAGGATCTAAGAAGATACTTTATCAGAATTGAAAGAGACCCTAGAGATGACATAATCCAATGTTGTCAATAAATTCAGACCCAGAGAGGGGGATTCAGTCAGTAGCAGAGCTGAGATCAGAATTGAAGTCTCTCAGCTTTCACCTTAAGACCCTGTCCTTTGCAGTATACACCTCTCTATTTAGTTTCTGCCTCTTCAAGCCTATGTGTCACCTCCCATTTGGTTACCTGGACTGGGGACCTGAGAGCATTATATTTTGGTCCCCCCTCACTACTTGTACAATTCATAATCCAATCTAATATTGAATCATTCAGCATCACATCTAATTATACCCTAAGACCAGAGGCAAAACTTCAAGCCACTGATTATATTTTATCCTAGCTTTGTGGAATTCTATCTTCATTCCTCCTTACATTTCTTCTGGATCAATTCCTCAATATTTTGAGTTAGGATAATTAAATCATTCTGGGGACACAGAAAAAGACAGAGACAAAGACTTCTTATTCCCTTCCTTCTAATATCATAGGCTGTTTCAGTAGAAGACCAGCCAGTGAGGTTTTTAATTTGGTTGTTATAATGTTGTTATTTGACATGTTGCTAATTGTCCAATCTGCTGATTGGTGACAGGATATTTATGAATGATAGAGGACATTGGGCTTTTTCTCTTCTTTCCTCTTCTTCCTTCTGCTGCACTAATTTATCACAGATCTCATGCAGTAATTTGAGGATACAGAATATATTGAAAAAGAAATCATGGTGATGCCTAACGTGGGCTGAATTATCCAATTATTCTGAAAAACCTGGAATTGAATTAATTTCTTAATAACAGACAGAATTTTTATGGCGTTTTAGGGTTTGACAAATGCTTTATAAATATTGTTTTATCCCCACAATAACCATGGGGGGTAATTGCTATTTTGATCCTCATTTTACAAACGAGGAAACTGAGACAGATAAAGTTTAAGTGACTTGCTCAGATTCATAAAGTGTCAGGCTAGATTTAAACTTAGATCTCATAATGGGGAAAGACAAATAAATACATAATTCTCATGATACATATAGAGTGGCTTTGACCAAAAAAAAAATCTATCACTGATACATGATTCTCTGAAAGTAAGCCACTTTGAACTTAGCTAGATTACGTTCAAATGACAGACATTATTTCATTTGAGGTTCTCTGTTTTTTAGTCTATAAAATGAAAAATCTGGACTAGATGGACCCTTAGATTGCTGGCAGTTCTAAATCTATGGTTGTGTGTCCCTATGACTTTTGCCAAGTTAGCTAATTGGCTTAGCCATTCCTTTTACTGATGCAAATCCTCAAGTCTCTATACATTCCAGTTCTTGAACTTCTCATCCATGTTTAGCTATCTCTGACATCTTGTACACTTATCAATCTGATTTGACCTATCACTATCGTCTTGAATAAATCAATATGTTCTTTAAATGAGCTGTCCCATTATGCTGGAAGTCATTCTGTGAGACCACCAGATGATGCAGTGGATAGAATAAATGCACCTAGAGTCAGGAATATCTGAGTTCAGCTTCTACCTCAGAGATCAATTAGTTGTGTGACTCATAGCAAGTAACTAAGCCTCAATTTCTAAGCCTCAATGATATCATCTATAAAATGGGAATAATAATAGTAGATATATATATATATATGTATATATAGACATAGTAGCTTCTTTGCAAACCTTAGAATGCTATATAAATGCTAGCTTCCATTACTAATTGTGCTTTTGAATATTTTGTAGATATCTGTGCAATTTTAATACTTGCCACAGGCTCTTCCTCATCCTTCTTATCTAGTTGTTCCACTTTTCTTTCATTTGCATCCTTAATGATGTCTTTTATGTCACTCCTTGGACCAAAAATTCTTAATAAAGAGCTTCAGTCTGCTCCCATTCACCATGCATCTCCGTGTCATCCACTGGGTCACTTGTATTTTGGATTCTTTGGAGATCACGATGTTTCATGATTCACAATTGTATAGAATATTAGTATTGAAAAAAGTGATTTAATGCAATCCAATCTGATCTCTTCTAGCTGTTCACTTCTGGCTCAGCTTATTGCCTAGTGTAGTATTTCTCCAACATGGATGTATTGATAGGTAATTGGATGGATGTTGATCTAACTTCATGTCATCATCTGGGTAAGATGTATCCTTTTTAAAAATTTTAAAATATTGTAATTTTACTTTGAAATGACATTTTAACTCTATTATCTATTTTATTTGTCTTTTGGATTAAAAAAATGCATTGTCACAATGGTAGTTTTGTCCTTTGAGTTCTTAATTTCCAGCCCTTCTAATGTTAAGCTTCATATATTTTCCTATAGCTCTTTTAATATTGTACACTTTTATATTTGCTTTTTAAAATGTATTTATTTAAAACTTAAAAAGAAAATAAAAACAAGAAAATAGAAAAAACAAAAAAAAATTATCATGTGCACAACATTCAGAATTGCCCATCTTTTTTTTTGCTTCCTTATAGGTTTTCTTTTGTTCTTTGCTGTGCACTTTCTACTATATTCTAAAATGAATTATCTGTTTTATTTTTCTAATGTGAATGCCTAAACTTAAATCATCAATAAAACCTATCATGCATAAGACCCCATAAAAATGCAGACATTTTGTGATTCAAAATGGAGTTCTTAAAAGATAGATTGTAAAGAAGTTCAGTAATTTCTGAGGTATTAGGTACAATGAAATGAGGACATTCCTAAGCATACTAAGGCAATATGATATAGTTGTGAGAGTTATGCACTTCTAATCCATATCTTAGATTTCATAATTTGGCTTTCAAGATCTAGTTTTGTCAGTTATTAGCTGAGTAAACCACTTTATCTTTGTGAAATTCAGGTTCTTCATCTGTAAAATGGGGAGAATACTGAGGTATCTGTTGATCTCATAAGACTATATTATAAGGATCAAATTTGATAATTCAAATGATGAAACACTAGACATATATGTGGATAATAGACATATAACCTGGTAAATACATGCATATAGAAACATCTATGTATATAATAGACACATATTATAACCTGATAAATACCTACACATAGAACCATACATGAATATACACATACATATGTTTTGCAAAGTGATCATATATAACAGAAATATAGTTGAATATGTATATTTAATAAAAATATATACATACATAGTTTTCTATGGCTTAAATTATATAAATATATACATATAATAAATGTATAAATATATTTCTATATAAAGTTATTATTTAAACTAACAAGTAGTCAACAAACATTATTAAACACTTACTATATGACAAGCAACTATGCTAAGCATTGGTAATATAAATTCAGTTCAAAAACAGTCTTTTTTCCCAAGGGGCTCACATTCTAATGAGGAAGACAACATGCAAACATCTAAGATATGTCCAGGGTAAATTGGAAATATTCTTTTTTCTTAATAGAAAAATACATTTATTATTTTTCTTTTAAAATTTTTTCTTCATTTACATTTTAATTTATGAGATAAAACAAGGATTTCCATAACATAGTAGAATAGAAAAAATGATCGCATATGAAATTGTAAATCTATTCTGTACAATTTGCTATTTCTTTTAAATACAAAATATCATTATCATGTAAATTTCTTAGGTATTCTTAGAGGGAAAGCACCAGCAGTTAAGAGTTGATGGGGAGAGCACTGAGAAATGCTATTAAAGCCCTAACTGATTATAACGGAGGAGGGAGAATTAATAAATCTGGAAGCAGAATTTGACCCAAAGACTGAGTAAATCATTTGCTTGTTGGGTTCTTGGTTTCCCCATCTCTAAAATGAGCATCACAGATGAAATTATGGCTCTCATGTTAACATTCACATTTTCCAGGCTCTTTCCAGCTCTAACATTCTATGCTTTGGAATAGGATCTAGCCTTGAATCTCAGATCTGATGTTAGAGAAATCATTTTTCCTCCCTTTTATTTCCCACCCCATAAAATAAGAGAGTTGGACTAGGGTGATTTTAAGGTTTCTTCTTGCTTTCAGACCCATGATTTTATTTTATACCCCCAAGCAAAAACTTCTGGACTCTCTCATGCCCTTCTGGCGTCTGCTTTCCCAGCCCAGAAGATGGAGCATACTGTGCTTTCTCCTAAGGAGGTTTTATTAGTGGTTAGTGGTGGAATAATGAAAGCCATTTACTAACCCACACTTTTACTCTGGCTGCTGTGCTCTCCTATCAAGGCACAGGCCACAATATATTAGTTGTTAAATCAAATTCAACCCTTCATGAATACAAAATGGATTAAAACAAATTCGCTCTTTTCCATATGAGCTTTATGAAAATAAGCATCAGTCCCATAATACAATTTCTACCCCTTTGGAAAAAATCCACCCCCAATCAGGTTCTTCATGGTTGGCTGTCCCTGTGATGTTTCTGGACGAGTTAATGTTAATAATCTATTAGAGAGGTAAGTCTAGTATCATGTCAAAGATCCCTGAAATATAATAATACTTATGATTATAATAGTAAAAATGACTAATATTTACAAAAATTCAAAGGATTGCAGAATGATTGCATATATGAATCCATTTGATGAAGTTAAGAGTCAGGATAGGGACAGTTAGATGGCATTGTGGATAGAGCACTGACCCTGAAGTTGGGAGGGCTTGAGTTTAAATGGAGGATCTCCAAAGTTCTACCTTTCAGCATTTTCACTTTTCTGTTGTTGTCTGCCTGCATCTAAGGTTTTTTTCCTTCTGATCTGATTTTTCTTGTACAGCAAGATAACTGTATAAATAGGTATATGTATATTGGATTTAACATATATTTTAACATATTTAACATGTATTGGACTACCTGCCATCTAGGGGAGGGGTGAGAGGAAGGAGGAAAAATTTGGAACAGAAGGTTTTGCAAGGGTCAATGTTGAACATAATATATTTTTCCCAAAACAATTTCTGGTGGTACAGTCTAATGAACAGGTTTTGGAGTGAGAAGATCCACATATATGATTTGCAGACTTAACTCCAAGCTTCAGTTTCTTCAACTAAACAAAGAGAAGTTTGAACTAGTTGATCTCTAAGACCCCTTTCAACACAAAAACTATATTCTTATGTTTAGGAACAAGGATTAAAATTCCAGGAAGGCAGACTTAAACTAACTATAAAGATTTAAAAAAATAATGAAGTCAGTTTAAAGTTTGAAGTAGCTATTTTCAGGTAGAAAGTACCTCATTATTGGAAGTATTCAAGAAGGTAAATAATTATCTGTCATTGACATTATGGATAGGATTTTTCTCATTCAATGGTAAATTGGAATTTGTCATTTTACAATCATGTCCAATTCTTCATGGCACAATTTGGGGTTTTCCCAAAGGTATATGAATCATTTGTCATTTCTTTTGCCAACTCATTTTATGAATGAGGAAACTGAGGTAAATTGGGTTAATTGACTTGCTCAGGGTCTCACAGCTAGCAAGAGTTTGAAGACAGATTTGAACTTTCAAAAAATGACTTCCTTACTCCAGGCTCAGTCTTCTGTCAACCTAGTTGTCCTAGTAAATTGGAATAGATTATGTCTAAAATTTCTTTCTATGCTGAGGCTTTCATTTATAGTATAGATCTGAACAGGACTCCAAGATAAATGCACTGAAAAATGAAAATATCTATTCTGTAGCTTCAGCTGTCATGATTGCATAAAGGGTTCAGATGGCAATTGCAAGAATTGTTTTTATTTGTTTGAAGGCAAACAAGACATGAATATAAATGTAGGTAATAAGAAATAATTCAGGGGAAAAGAAGAAATTAAAAATGAGATGAAGGGAAAGATTAGTGGAGAAGGTCCCTGTAAGAGTTGGGAGCTAAGGCACAGTGTCCTTCTAGGGGTTAGTTTTAAAAATGAGGAGGTCCCCCTCATCTACTGGCATCAGAAAGAGAAATAGAATAAAGAAAAACCTATTGAATTTTTAAGATATAGAGGATGAGAAGTGATGGAGTTATCAAGAGATGTTTTTATTATGCTGAAAAGAATGAGTGTGAATGAATTAACACTTGCCTTGCTATGGTGAGAGCTCAGTCATAGTTAGATTGCATTAACTTGTAATGGATGCAGTTGATCTAATTTAAAAAAATTTTCTCTAGAATAACCTCAGTCTTAGAAGTAGGAACAGAAAAGTTAGGGAAAAAAGTGGAAACATTACAACAAAAACAACTAATTGGTGGTTGACATCAGGGTATCTCAAAAATCTTAGTGCAGTTTCAAGTTTTAAAAACTTTTCCAGAGGGCAAAGATTTAAGCCATACTATCTTATACCATATAGCACAAAAAGTTGTAAAAAAAAAATCTTTTACTTAATTATAAAAGGTCCTGCCCTTAAAAAGTAGGGGAAAATGGATGGAGATATCTTTCAAATATATGTCTAAAGAAAAATTCTTAAACAGAAGATAGAGATAAGATAAAATAGGTGGTTTGGATTATTATGAAACTTAAAAATTTAAATCTCACAAGAACAACATCAGTATCCAAATAAAAAATCTAGAACCTAGAACCTAACATTTTATAAACAGAAGGAACCATGTTTGTTTCTGATTACTTGATTTTGACCTACTTTTCCAATTTGACTCTTCATTTCTATGTACTTCTTGGGTTTGGACCATCCTTTTGTCTGGCTCCTTTTCCCTTTTCCCCTAGTTTTTTTCTGCAGGTTTCTCAGTTCTGGCTCACAGCTCTGTCTCCCTGACCTGCTGTGGCCCAAGGCCCAGTCTAACAGTTATCAGACATACTCCTCAGGCTCTTTGCCTGTGTTTCCATCTGCCAGGATAACAAACCTTAGCTATTAGCCTAGCCCGCCTCCTTTGGTGGAAGAGCATCTGTTGACATCAGAAGCCAAGACCATGTATCTGAACAATTAAGAGGAGAGATGAGGGACAGAGAGAAAGAAAGGGGGAAAACATAGCATTTATCACTTCCAAATGGCAGAGACACAACTTTCATGTCCTCTTGCATCCCAGGAGAAATAATTAAGCCTAATCATTTCATTGATGGAGAATATAATAGGTCACATAGAGATGGGCTGGATTAATAAATTGGCTGACGATATATGTAAGTCAGATAACCAAATAAAGGTCGTTGAGCCGCATGGTATCATTGGAACCATCTCAGACAGGAGTGGACATCTCAGGACTCTGAACACATTGGGGACCAGTCTGTTCCTTCCGAGTCCATTGAGTTGACTCCAAACATATGTCTAAAGGACACAGAGCAGGGAGAAGTCATAAATTGTGAAGAAAAGGACATTCAGAGAGCTTTAGATTCATAAGGAGAGGGGGCACCTTTCCATCTGCCCTAAAATGTGGTCAGTGCTCAGGAGCAGAGGCTCCATCTGTTAACGGAAAACATTGTTAAGACCCAGTTCTGGTCTTCTCTGGACCATGCTGACAATACAGGTGGATGAAATCTGGTTAAACACTGAAACTAAGCAACTTACATCTTCCCTGACTGATATTATCAACTACCTGATTAGTATACTGATAGTACTTCTACTTTTTTGCTAACATAATTCTGCTCATGTAGAATGTCCTCTTCATTTCCTTTCATGTATCCAATCTATCTTTCAAAATTTAGTTCAAGTTTCATTGCATTCAAATAATTAACTGAATTCAATAAATACTTAAAACATTCCTATTAAATACAAGACAAGAGCTGGTCTAGTAAACAGGAACACTTGAGTTCCAGTGACTTCTGACATTTCCCAACTGTATATTAAATATTGTGTTTGCTGACAAGGTTATTAGATGATCAATTCTGATGGACATGACTTTCTTAAACAAGAGATGATTCAGACCAGTTCCAATGATATTGTGATGAAGAGAGTCATCTACACCCAGAGAGAGGACTGTGGGAACTGAGTGTGGACTACAACATAGCATTTTCACTCTTTTTGTTGTTTGTTTGCATTTCATTTTCTTTCTCATTTTTCCAATTTGATTTTTCTTGTGCAGCAAGATAATTGTATAAATATGTATGCATATATTGGATTTAACATATATTTCTACCATGTTTAACATATATTGGGCTACTTGCCATCAAGGGGAGGGAATGAGGGAAGAGAGGGAAAATTGGAACACAAGATTTTGCAAGAGTTATTATTGAAGAATTATCTCTGTATATATTTTGAAAAATAAAAAGCTTTAATAAAATTTTTTATAAAGGGTTTGCTGTAAGATTTTGCAACAATGGGCTATGTGCTTCTCTGGAAGGTCCATCCTCACTGTGACCTGGGATATGTTTCCTGCTAGCCCAATTCCTTGGTATTCTGTGAACCGTAGCCCAATCAATTTCCTGCTATCCTTGGCATGAAATGATTAGGGCCTGAAGAGAATGCTGGCCATTTGAGTAAAAAGAAAGAATGCCAGTGATGTTGTGGAGGCAGGAGGGACAAATCTTGACAGTTGATTGGGTTGAGGAAGTTGGGAGAGTGAAGCATGATTTCTTTTCTTTTTTTTTTTTTTTTTATTTAATAGCCTTTTATTTACAGGTTATATGTATGGGTAACTTTACAGCATTAACAATTGCCAAACCTCTTGTTCCAATTTTTCACCTCTTACCCCTCACCCCCTCCCCCAGATGGCAGGATGACCAGTAGATGTTAAATATATTAAAATATAAATTAGATACACAATAAGTATACATGACCAAACCGTTATTTTGCTGTGCAAAAAGAATCAGACTCTGAAATATTGTACAATTAGCTTGTGAAGCAAATCAAAAATGCAGGTGGGCATAAATATAGGGATTGGGAATTCAATGTAATGGTTTTTAGTCATCACCCAGAGTTCTTTCTCTGGGCGTAGCTGGTTCAGTTTATTACTGCTCCACTGGAAATGATTTGGTTGATCTCATTGCTGAGGATGGCCAGGTCCATCAGAACCGGTCATCATATAGTATTGTTGTTGAATGAAGCATGATTTCAAGGTTAAAAACCTGGGTAACTATGAGGAAACTTTTCCCATGAACCCATACTCCAATGATCTCTTGCTTTTCTGAACTCCTACCAAAAAAACCAACTTCTAACTAAAGTATGATTGATCTTTTTCTTGCTGAAGTTATCTATCTATCTATCTATCTATATATATATATATATATCTCCTTTGGTCCTTGATTTCTTGACTTTGCATCATCATATAAATCTTCTCATTTTTCATAATTATCATTCCTTGTTCAGTTATAACATTTCATTGCATTCATCTAATATCACTCATTCAGCTGGGCTCCTTGAATTAGGCATATATTTTGGTTCATCTTTTTGTTACTTGTTATGAATACCTTTCCAAACAATGTCCTTTTCCTTCTGACATTAACTTTTTTTGCAATTAATCCCCAGTAAGAGAATCTCTGAGTCAAAGGAAATGAAAAATTTAGTAATTATTTCTCAAAACTTTTGGGCCAATTCTCAGCTTCATCATCAATAAATTAACAAGCTTCTGTTCTCACAACTATTTCAGCACTGAATTTTATTCAGCTTGGTATAGTATTAGTCTTGGAGAGGGAGGAACTGAATTCAAGTTACACTTTGCTGTGTAACTTTGGCAAGTCACTTAATTTCTCTAGATTTCTATTTCCTCAGTATAGAATAAGGAGTCTAGACAAGATGACCTCTTCCAGCTTCAGATCTATTATCACATCATGATATGAGATGATGCCTCAGCTTGCATCTCTTATTATCAGTGATTTTGATAAAATATTCAGATGACTAAGAATTCATTTTTTTCCACTCATATTCCATAGTTACTTGTTCATTGGTTAGTGGCTTTTTAAAAAAAATAATTATTTTTAAAGCATTCTTTAAAATTTTGAGTTTCAAATTTTCTCCTCTACCCTTTGAAAAGACAATAAATGTGATGTAAATGATATATTTGAAATCATGAAAAACATGTTTCTATATTAGCCATGTGTTTACAAAAAAGAGGAAAAATAAACTGAAAAGATTGTGCTTTAATTTGCATTCAGACTCAATGAGTTCTCTCTTTGTGGATGGATAGCATTTTTCATCATGAACTCTTAGAATTGTCTTGTATCATTGTATCAATCAGTGTAGCCAAGTCACTCACAGTGGATCATTACCCAAATTTGTTGTTACTGTGTACAAAATTTTCCTAGTTCTTTTTACTTGACTTTGCATTAGTTTATATAAATATTCCTAGGTTTTTCTGAAACCATCTTACTGGTCATTTCTTATGGTAAAATAGTATTCTATCACAATCATATACTACAACTTATTCAGCCATTCTCCAGTTGATGGCATTCCCTCAGTTTCCAATTCTTCACCATCACAGAAAGAGTTGCTATGAATATTTTTGTATACAAATCATGGCTTGATATAATTTTTATTGATTATCTATTCTTAAGATAGTGATGGAGAAAATGTTAACATTAAACTTAAAAATATGCCTTTTTAGGTCTATATATTTTATTTTTTAGAAAATTATTTGTTAAACATTTACTGGCATACTGCTGCAAAGAGCATTCATGTCTATTGACTTTTTACAAAAAACATAGAAACACAGGGAAAGACCTTAGAGATTATAATTTATCCTCTTATTTTATAGTTAAAGAAATGAAGGTCCAGAGAAATCATAGGAGCAGAGAACTAGAATTATATGAGAGCTAGGAAGCCATCTAGTTCATTTTACAGAGGAGGAAATTGGTGCTTTGGGGTCCCTAAATGACTTGCTTTAAGATGAAAGTCACATAGACAATAATTAGCAAAGGTGAAATTTAAGCCCTTATCTTTCTTTTCATTAAATAATGCTGTGACTCATTGGAGCCCTGTAAGATATTTAGTACAAATAATTATTGGATAATAGGATCATAAATCCAGAGCTTCAGTGAACTTAAAGTGAACTTCTGGTCCAATCAACATTTTATAGATGAGGAACTGAGGCAGATCACAGATGATGGTGTTGTGCTTTACCGAGGTAAGGGACTTGACCAAAGTCATATTGTAAACTGGAGGATTCAGATTTAAGTTGTTTGGTTCCCAGGATAGGGCTTTTGGTACTATATCCCACTGTCAACCAACGAAACATCAAATATTTACTGACTCTCTTTGCCTAACAAATATTTATGGAGTACTGGGTTAAGTTTGTTGGGAATAAGAAGATGTAGAAGCAAAGGTCAGGGAGCTTAAAGTCTCTTTCTGTCTTCCAAACTTAGACACTTGAAAAAATTTAACTTAATTCCACAAATGTTTATTAAAGGCCCCCTGTGTGCAAAGGCATTTGTAAAGATGATGTGGTCTTTTGCCTTATGGAGCTCAAAGTTTAGTAGGGCAAATGTCTAAAATATAGACAATTAGAGTATACAATATTTATCTTTAGCAGTATTTAAACATTTGTATTAAATGCTGAAGAATTGAAAAAATCAAGAATGTTGACAGAATTGTGATGAGATTCAAATAAGATAATAGATGTAAAGCACTTTTTAAGCCATAAAGCACCATATAAATGCAAATTACTATTGTTGTTCTCCTCCTCTTCCTCATTATCACCATCACCATCACCATCACCATCATTATTGTCATTATTATTACTATTATTATCCTTTAATCAACAAGTATCCATTCCAGTGGTGATTTCTGAGGAAATCCGGTATGGTTTATAGAACAGTAAAAGGAATGTGCTCATAAATGTTTAATAATCAGACTCTTTTAGGAAAAAATAATATCCACAAACACTTTTAATTTTAATCTGAATTATTAACTTTTTTTAGTCTAGAAAGGGCAGCAGCTAAGTGGCATGGTGAATAGAACACTGGACTTGGAATCAGGAGGATTCATCTTGAATTCAAATCTAGCCTAAATAACTTACTCAGTTTCCTCATATGTAAAATGAGCTGAAGAAGGAAATGGTAAATCACTCCACTATCTTTGCCAAGAAAATCCCAAAAGGGTCATGAAGAGTAGAGGACTAAAATGACTGAACCACAACAAAGTCTAGATAATCAGCACAATAGTAAATCAAGATCTAATTTGTAGGTTATTTATTTATAATTGAGTATATTAATAGCACCTCCCTCACAGGGCTGTTGTGAAGATCATAATTATAAAACATTTGGGACAGGGCCCAGCATACAGCAAAGCTCTAAAAAAGTTATTATTATTAGAGTTGGAGCTAGCTCCAGAATATCCCTAAATGTCAGAGTAGCTATAAGCCTCATATAATAAAATAATTAATAATAATAAATTAACATTTATAGTATTATTAAAATTTTATAAAATTCTTCAAAATATTCCAAAAAATCTTCACAGCAAACCTGGGAAATAGGCACAACATATTATTAGCCTCATTTTACAGATAAGGAAACTGAGGCAAAGAGAAATGAAGTGATTTACTCAGTGTCACACAGTGTTTATAGCCAAATTTGAACTCAGATCTTCTTGCCTCCAGATCCAGTGTTATATCTACTGCATCATCTAACTGCCTTGGAGCATTTAAAAAACTGAAGTACAATGGGGCTTAATGCAATTAAGACAATGTCATCTGCAAACAAGAGTATTTGAATGTCCTTAAACTTGATAGGGTTGGACTCTGTGTTGGATATCCTTCAAAACAGTGGCAAATATCTGTGATTAGCATTTATTTCTCTTTCTTATGAGATTAATTATCTGAGAGTCATCAAACAAAATGATCTTTCCTTTTCCATATTTCAGGGAATTAAGTACGATGTAACATGACTTATCACATCATAATGTCTTATAATGTATACTATATCATGTAGGGTATGATACTTAATATAATATTTGTCTATATGCCACATAATATATAATATGCATAGTATGATATTATATCACATTGTGTGATATTGTATTTTATAACATAATATATTGTATCCTATTACTACGTTAGCATCTGTATGAGAGGTTAGCATAGGCGGGTTGAGTCTGGGGTTTGATGATCATTTCCACGCAAGGTTGGATGAGGTTCTATATCCAACCTCAAGAGACTTTTTAAGGCAATATTTTGCTCTACTGAATTGAATGCCTTTTTGGAATTTAAAAAGGTATGCAGAGAGGGATTTTATATTCTCTCTGCCTTTTAGTCAATTGTGCCTGTCCTTCTATGGTTTGCTGCAGAATATCACTTGTGAATGCAAGCCTGTTTTCTTCTCATTGCTTTATGATGTATGTCCTTCATAAATCAATTATTCTCATAACGTTTTGTGAACATAGAAGTGTAGGTATATGGAAAGAATACAGGAGGGATCATATCAATAACTCATATTTATATAGTACTTGAAGATTTTCAAAGTGCTTTCCTTATAACCGTGAGAGGCAGGTTGTATAAATATATTATCCTTCCCATTTTACATGTAAAGAAACAAAAACTTAGGATAGATGAGTGATTATCTTATGATCATTTGGCTGGTTAATATGTAGCTAGGATGTGAGTCTAGCTCTCTCCAACTCTTTAATCAATTCTTTCTTCCATAACACAATGTCAAGGACCTTTGAATGACTAATTTGGTTAGAATAGAGAGTTTATAGTAGTGGGAGGTAAGTTAGAATCATATTAAGTCTAAGTTATAGAGTCTTGAATGTCAGGCTAAGTAATTTTGACCTTGGGAGTATGGGAATGGAGAAAAATGAATTGCTTTTGATCACAGTAAGAGTGCTGTATTAGAAAGATGACCCAGGGATGTATAACATGGAATTGAAAAGGGAGGGACTGGCGTAAGAGAATTTGGCTAAGAAACTGTTGAAACAGCTCAGTGAGATAAATCCTAAACTTAGAGTGATGGTTGAAAGAATAATTAAGAGGGTTCAGATGAGACAGATTTTTATAAAAGCAAATTTAGTGATTTCTTCAAAGTCTAAATTTTCACAATTCAATGATATGTTAGGTCCTGTGCTATCCTCCAAGGGGTTTTCAAGAGAAGACTGCAGCTGCCTTCTGAGAGTTGACAGTTTATTTGGTGAACATTCAGCTCAATACAATGCGTCATTAAGTCCTAAGCCCTGTGATTTAAACAATAAGCATGATGTGAGAAGGCAGGAATTAACTTAGACAGGTGGGGTTTGATGATCATTTCCAAGCAAATGATACCCACATTTCTGTATCCAACCCCCATCTTTCTTTACTGTTTCCTTAATCTTTCCTTGATCTTCTGTCCTGCATATCCAATTTACAAATGGAATTTTCAAACTGAAAGTCCTCCAGATATCTGAAACACCCCCTCATTATCTTTCTCTCTAGTTCTCTTTTTCAATAGTCTCTGCTATCCTTCCAAACTCCTGGGTTCATAAGCTCCCTATTTTTCCCCTCATCTGTCCTATCCAATCAATTGGCATGTCTTATTGTTTTCCTCTTTCATGATATTTCTTACATTTTGCCCCTTATCTCTGCACTCAAAGCTGCCGTCTTATTTTAAGACCTTCTCACCTCCTGGGTTATTGCAACAACCTTTTGATTGGTGTTGCACCTCCCCCCCCCAAATGGTGGCCCATCCTCTATATGCTACCAGATTGATTTTTCTTAAACGCAGGTCTCCCCATGTCACTCTCCTACTCAACCACTAATTTCCTGTTTTCCTTAGAATCAAATATAAACTCCTTTTAAAATGTTATTATTTATTTTAAACACACATTGCTTTATGAATCATGTTGGGACACAAAAATAAATCAGACCAAAAGAGAAAAAAATATGGAAGAGATAAAAAAAAACAGAAAAGAGAAGTGAACATAGCATATGTTGATTTACATTCAGTCTCCTTCTGGATGCAGATGGCATTTTCTGTCCAAAGTCTATTGGGATTGCTTTGAATCACTGAACCACTGAGAGAAGCAAGTCTTTCACAGTAGATCATTACACTTTCTTGCTGTATTTGTGTACAACCTATTCCTGGTACTGCTTGTTTTGCTCGGCATTACTTCATGTAAATATTTCCAGGCCTCTCTAAAGTCAGCTTGTTCATAATTTTTTATAGGATAATAATATTCCATTACCTTCATATACAACATTCAGCCATTCCCCAATTGATAAGCATCTACTCATTTTCCAGTTCTTTGCTACCCACAAAAAGAGCTGCTACAAACAATTTTGCTTTATGGAGGTCCTTTCCCCTCCTTTATGATTTACTTGGGATACAGCCCCAGTAATAGTGCTGCTGAGTCAAAGGATATGGACAGTTTTATAGCCCTTTGGGCATAGTTCTAGATTGCTCTCCACAATGGTAGGATCATTTCACAACTCCACCAACAATGTATTAGTGTTTTTTGGTTTTAAAAGTCTTACACTATCTGTCCTGATCTATATTTTTCAGCTTCATAGATATAACTTCCTTTTCCATTCTTTGTGATCCGGCTGTCTGTCACATAACTGTCCATCTCTTGTCTATGTGTCCCCGTACCAGCCATCTTCTCATACCTGTAATGTGTTCTCTCCTCCATTTTATGGATTTTCTCAATGATGAGCTCAAGGACCATTTTATAGATTAAACTTTTCCCCAACTACTAGTGTCCCCTACCTTGAACTATATTGCATGCATTTGTATATGTACAAATATGCATGTATTTATGTATATATTCATATGATTATGTTTATATTTGTATATATGAACATATATCTAGGTATCATATATATTTGTATGTATATATATGCATTTCATATACATATATGAGGAAATACATACTATATATATTGTACATACACATATAGTAATACATAACAAATGTATACTATATGTACTATATAGATGCATGTATACATGTAGCTATCTACATATACATATAAATATATATGAGGAGATATATTCTATATATCATATAAAGTATATACACAAATATATATTATGTATAATATATGTACATGTATTTATGTGTATATATACATGTATGAGGAAATATGTGGTATATTTAAAATATATAAACACATAACATATATATATATATAATATACTACATATGATATATATCTATATATACATATATATGTAATTGTGTATATCTATGTGAGCATATATAGATGTATATATTCATAACTCTGGCATATACTGACTGTGTGACCCTTGAAAAGTTATTTAACTTCTTAATGCCCGATAGGTTTCTAAGACTTTAAATTGCCCAGGCTTTGTTAATTTATATTGGAAGAAAGCATTTCCTCTGGGAGATCACTATATCAATGAAATCACAGGTTGGAAAAAAAAGAAAACAAAACCCATATTAGTGTAAGTTTTCCTCTGAGATGTATTGTAATTTATGAATAACAGAGCAGCATTTGGACTGCCTTTCTATTGGAAGTGATTCTAATTTTATCACCAGCTCACCTTAATAAGCAATGTGCTGTGGTGGATAGGGTGCTGGCTTCTGAACCAGGAAGGCAGGATTCTAATCTTATTTTTGACATCTACTAGTTAATTTACTTTACTTGGCAAGTTACTTCACTTCTTTGGACCACAGTTCCTTCATTTATAAAATGCAGGATGGAGGACTTGGATTTGATTATTTCTAAGGTCCCTCTTTGCTCTCAATACAGCTCTGGACAGTTTTATTGGTTATCTTTCTTACCTGGAATACTCTCCCCCTTTATCTTTGTCTCCTGATATACAAAATCAATCAGTTAATAACATCTATTAAGTATCTACTATGTGCCAGGCACTATGCTAAGCATAAGGGATACAAAAAGAAGCAAAAGAGTTCCCGCCTTTATGGAGCTTATAGTCTAATGAGAGAGGCAAAATGCAAACAGTTGTATATCAACTCTGAATTAATCACTTGTTATGTTTTTAATCTATCATCCTATAATCTATTTGGCTATCTTTTTTACATCTTTGACTATCTTTTATACATCTACAGAATGGATGGCTCATTATGGATGGAAGTGAATGTAGGTAATCAAAGATGTTGCCAACAAAGCATCAATCAATTAATCAACAAGTATTTATTAGGTGCCTACTATATGCCAAGCACTGTGCCAGGTGTTGGGAATGTCTCCTACCCGCCATAATTTCTGTATTGACTAATTGTTGATGCTGGAGGAACACAAGCCATTAGCCTAGACTGACATCAAGGCCCATGAACTTTCATTACAATGATAAATAGGGAAGACATACCCCAGTAACAATATCCCCAGTACAACAGAAACATGGATACTATCAGCTGCCATTTAAATCAGTCTACCGCTGGTTCTGTAGACCAGAGATATACGTTCAACAGGCTAACCCGGTATCTCATAGTCAGTGTAGATATCACCTGCCTCTCATACTAAATGACAAACTTTTGAGAAGCTGGGACATATTTTCACTTTTCTACAAAGTGACAGAGCATGATGTTCATAGCAGATGTGCCAATTTGACAGCAGCTCCACTCACAGTGGCTGCCATCTAGTTTTTGAAACACTTCTCTAACCATGATTTCCTTTTATTCTCATTGCAGCTCCATCAGGGAGACAGGAATCTTTATTCTTATTTAAAGAAGTGAAAATGGCAGCTAGATGGAGCAGTGGACAGAGCACCAGCCCTGAAGTCAGGAGCACCAGGCTTCAAATCTGACCTGGGGTATTTAACACTTAATAGCTGTGTGACTCTGGGCAAGTCATTTAACCCCAATTGCCCCACTAAAACAATAAAGAAGTGAAAACTGATACCTAGAGGAAGTAAGTTATTTGCCTAAAGTCATTCTAAATGCTGCTCAGCATCCATATCTTATAGAATATGAGATTATTAGTAAATCTGAACTACAAGGAAATTCCCAAATCATCCAATCTAGGAGCTCTTTGTCCCCCTAAATGGTCCATGGATAGCTCAAATGGAAAAAAATTGAACCTTTATTTTCACTAAATTCGATCTGAAATTTAACATTAAACATTTAATATTAAATTGACATTCAATTAAGAATTAAGAACAGTGACAATAACTACAACAACAAATCTCCTAAGATGGGGTAGACAGACTTTACTAAAGTGTGGAATGGGTCCATGAAACAAACAAAAGAGAAATTAAAGAATCATTGAACTAATTCAACCTTTTATTTTCCCAGAGGATAAAATTCAGTTTCACAGACAAAGGAAACATTTTGTCCAAAAGGTCACATGGCAAAGTCCATTGAAAAGATTTTCTAAGTCCATCCAAAGGTTTTCCCTTTATTCTCTCTTTTTTTGCTAACTAGTAGTTTTCTTAATGGAAGTTCTCTTTTAAGCATCTACACTCATCTCTGTCTCCCTGGAGAAAAATCCCATCTTTTCTCTGAAAGGACATTGTCAAAGGGGCAGCCCACTAAATTGGTTTAAGTATCAAGAGTGATTTATGTTGTGGGAAGTGGGGCCATTACTGCAGGATGAGTGGATTTCCATAGAAGCTTGGCCCTCTTCAAAACCCCTCCAGAGATATTCTGTAAGGAGCCCATAGGTATTGCTTAGATATACAGCTTAGACCTGGGTTTTTTTCTTCGTGAATGAGCTTAACGAGTGTTGGTGTTTTACTTCTGATTGTGGCTTATTCTATCCCTTCCTCATTGAACAATGAAGAATGCAGAATCATGCTTGATTCTGGTCAGCAGAAAAGAAAGGACCAACATTCATTTGAAGGGTGCCTATAATAATAATATGGCAGGGGGTGGAAGGAAGGAAACCAGCTAAAATACACAAAACCCAAGTCCTGCTATCCCCTCAAACCTTTGCAACTCTGTATTAGCAGATGTTTTGAGCTAATTGTTCCATTACCTGTATTCATAATTCTAATCAGGACTGGCCTTATGAGTAAGCGAGGTAGGCAGTCGCCTACATGGTATTATTTGAGGGACTCTGAGCATGTCCCAGCCCACCCCCTTTTTCCATCCCCACAACACACCTGCCTGTCATATTTCCTGAAATTCAACATTACAGGTTTTTTCCATGGGTCTTTAAATCTTATTAAAATATATGCAGCCTGGGAAGTAGTCATTTATACCTTAAATTATGTCTATAATCTATAGTAATAATGATTATTCATTATAATTAATCATTAACAATAAATTTAAATATCAGTGTAAAACATAATGTTTATAATATAAACATCTGTAATTTTAAGAGAAAAGAATCCTGGGCTAGAATTTTCTAGGGCTAGCTCTGCTACCAATTAAATGTTGAATAAATCCATTCCCCAAACTGGGACTCAGTTTCTTCACCTTTTTAATGAGGAAGTTTAACATGACCTTTGACCATCCTTTCAGCTTTGACATTCAATGCCTCATGTTTTTTAAGGGTTTTCTCATCTTTCCATAGTTTCCAAGGCCTAGCTAATCTTAGTAAACACTCAAAAATATTTGTTGAAGTGATTTTTATTGGACTGGAGAAAAGGATGGGCAATGTTTAGAGTTGCCAACTCAACTGAGCTCCAGGCAAAAACTAATTTAACTGTTTTGAAATATTTCCCAAGTTCTTAGGTTGATTCCCAGATGTTAGGCTCCCAAAGAATCTGATGTGAAGTTCTCCTGTACATTTTTTATTCACTAGGTCTGTACAGTATAGCTAATCTACCTTCAAAGTCCGGTTTGAATACTATTTTCTGACAAACCTTTCCTGACTTCCAACACATTGGAACAGCTGAAAATCTTTTTCTTCTCACACTATACTAGGGTATTTTATTTTTCATCTACCTATCACTGTTTACTGGCATGCAACCTCTTTACCAAATGGCTATTGTTTTTCATTTTTCTATTTTTAACATAAATTCAGCACCTAGGATGCAGGCTCTCAATAAATGCTTGTTGAGTTGAACTGAACCTGACATTGTTGTTTCAGAGGCTAAGAACGTGCTGCTTCTCTTGCAGAAAATCTACTTGGTTGCCAAGCATCTCTTAAGGGATATAACTGAACTGCAAAATCACCATGAATTGTCAGCATGATCTAAGGCAAACAAAGCTAATATGATTTTGAGCCACATTAAAAAATAAATTACAAATGCCCAGAATAAGGGAGATGATAATCCCAGTAACTTCTCCTTTGATCAGACTACATTTGGAGTACAGGGTTCAGTTTTAAGCCACATTTTAGGAGAGAATATTGATAAGTTTTAACTTTTCAAGAAAAGAGTACCTAGCATTCTAAAGAAACCAGAAATTGGGGATGTCTAGCTCAGGAAGGAGAATGTTTATGTGGATATAATTGTTGTTTTTAAGTATTTGGAAAGCTATCATGTAGAAAAGGGATCAGATTTGTTTTGTTTTGTCCTTGGGGATAGAACTAACAACAGTGAGTTAATGATGGAGGGAGGAGGAGAGATTTCACCTCAACTTAAAGACAAATCTGCCAATATTAAAAACTGCTAAATTATATTCGCTGCTTAAAAAATGGATAAGCAGTGAGCTTCTTGTTATTGGAGGTGTTCAAGTCCAGTTTGGTTGAATCCTTGATGATAAAAGAGATTTCTGTATGAGGTAAAGTCTGGTCACTTTTTGTGCTGAGATTCTTTTTTCCTTATTAAATATGAAATAATGGCTCAGCAACTACTCCATGGATACTCTTGCTCATAAGGAGTCTGTCTGTTAAATCTCTGTAATCAATAAATCAACAAATATTAATTAAGAAGTCACTTAATCCTGTTTGCCTCATTTTTCCTCATCTGTGATTCTCTTTGAAAACAAAGGATCACCATCATCATCATCATCATCATCATCATCATCATCATCATCAACATCAACAAAAAAAAATAACAATGTTCTAGGGATTGTTATAGACTTAAGCAATACAAAATCAAAAGCCAAATGGTCCTTGTTTCTCAGGAAGATTATTTTCTATCAGGGGACCCTCAAAATAACTTGTCTGAGGTCTTGTAGCAACTATAGTAAATAGCGGTGCGTCCTTTGTTTGGGATTAAAGATGTGGCCATTCTTCCAACTGGCAGGCCTTCCTCCACCTCCATGAACTCATTAGCTTGGAAGTTGTATCAAATCACTTCAGTAAGAAAGATATTAATAGCAGTTACCAGAGAATAAGAGATCACAGACGTCAAAACTCTCCTATTGAAGACATAATTATGCCTGCTTAGAAATATTTGACTTAACTTTCTCTCCTTTCTTCTTTTCTCTTTCTTTTTACTGTGAATGCCCAAATTTATGATTCAGCCAGAAGAGAGCTCACTGCGGGGAGAAATTCAGTAAGAAGAAACAAACTTGGTCAGCTGGACCTAGAAGGTTAGATTACCTTAAGTGTCATGAGGATTTACAAAGACAATGTTTGAAAGGGAAAAAATGGCAAGAGGGTCCTTTACATTTCAGCTCTAACATTTTGTGTTTTGTGTTCCAAGGTGCCTTTTAATTTATTGGATGACAGGGTGGGGGAAAAATGAGTTCAACATCTGGAATTATTGAATGCAACATCTAGAGACCCAGATTCCAGTCCTGGTGCTATTTTGTGTGACCAAGGGACTTCTTGTCCCTTTAGCTCTTGTTTAAACAAAATAAAATGCTTGAATATGTCATAATGGTCATACAGATTTTTATCTGATGGCAACAACTGCATTTTCAGGGGGTAGCACAAATTTTATTGTATCATTATTTATTGTGTTATTATTTTTACAGGGGAAGAAATTAAGGCTTAAAGAGGAGATGACATTTGCCTACAGTCTCAAATCAATTCTATTAGATTTAAAGATGAAAAAAATCATCTAGTTTAACTTTTTATTTTATAGATAAGGAAGCTGAGGTCCAGAAGGAAGGGACTTCAACCTTAGATCATGTAAAGAGTAACAAAACAAGGATCCAAACCCAGTTCTCTGACTTCAGAGGCAATATTTATGTTATAATTACGTGTACATGAACAGAGAGACTGAGTTTGTTTGACTCAAAATAACTTATAAAAAGTAGAATTATTTGCCTCATGAGGTGGTGAGTTTCTTGTTACTGGGACTGTTAAAGTAGAGGCTTAATGATCACTTTTTGAGGATGCTATAGGTAAGAATAAATGATGCTCTGAGATCTCTTCAGGTTTGAGATTTACTGACTAGTAGAATGATACACAGCTAAAATACAGAGAAAATACCATTAGGCAGTAGGTTACTGAGTACTCAGTTAAAATTGTTGAGTGCAACACTATGCTCTGGACCTTGATGATTGGGAGCATTTTATTTTTGCTTACATATTCTCACCACTTGGCACAGTGCCTGATACATATAGTAGGTGCATAATAGATGTTCACTTTATGATTGCTGCTGTTAGCCTTTTAGCATCAGTAGGGGGTAATGTTCCCAATTGCCACAAGGGGGAAGCTGAGAACCATAGACAGCTGCCCCTGCTCTGATCTTGTATCACCACTTGGGAACAGGGAGAAAAAAACACCATATCTTTGAATTAATCCATTTTTGGAAACTAAAAGACCATTTGGAAATATAATAGAATAATCATATTTAGAGATACTAAAGGGAGACTGTGCAAGGAAGCATTGTTGCAGTTTCAGAAGTGGGAGGAAAAAATTAGGAGACATGGAGTCGAAATAGGAAAGGTAGGGATGTTTTTAGGGCTGGTGGGTTAAGGAAGAACATTAGGAGTAGGAGCTATGAGACAGAGCCACAGAATCATAGAAAATAGAAAATCTGGAAGGATCTTTAAAACATGGAACATAGAATGTTTAGTTGGAAAGGACCAAAAAGTAACAGAGGATGTAATTCAGAGCTGGAAGGGAACTTAGAATTTAAAACAAGGAAGTTAGTTATCTTCATATAGGACACAGGATGTAAAATCTTAAAACACAGGGTACAGGACATAGAACAGAGAATGATTTAGCTGTCAGGGATCTTAGGACATAGAACATTAGTGCTGGAGTGCATCTCTATACAAAGAATATCAGGGTTTAGAACACAAAGCTTTGGAACTGGATGGGATTTAGAACATAAGAGTGTCTGATTTGCAATGGATTTTGGAAGTCATCACTAGAATTATTAAGGGTAGGAACATTTTTTTATTTTTATTTTCTTTTTAAAAATTTATTTTATTATAGCTTTTTATTTACAAAACATATGCATGGGTAATTTTTCCACACTGACCCTTGTAAAACCTTCTGAGGAACATTTTCTAAAAAGAAAATTATCTTTGAACCTTCAGTGCCTAGCATGGGGTATTCAACATATTAGAATTAGGAATCCCAGAATTTGACAGTTGGATTTGAGTCTCTTGATTCCTGGTTCAAAAAACTGGATACAAATCTCTTCATTCAACCCCAAACAACAGCAACAAAAACAACAACAACAGCAAAATGAAGAAGCTGTACAAACATTTGCCGATTTGAATTGAAATGAATTGATTTAATCTAGCCTCATTTTACAGCTAAAAAAATTGAGGACTAAAATTTATGCAATTAGTCAGTAGCAGATCAAGAACCAAAAGCAGGGTTTCCAGTCTACCATTTCATATGGGATATTTCATTTAAAAAGTTCCCATTTATCCTCATATATTCATTGATTAACTTTTTAATTTTCAAAATCAATTCCAAATAGTTTTGATGATTACTGCTTTGTAATATTGGGTCAGGCTGGTAATTGCTATTTCTCTTTCATTCGTACCTTTATTTAATATTTCTCTTGATAGTGTAGATGTTTTGCTCCTTTAAGTGGATTTTGTTATTATTTTATCTATCTCTGTGAAATATTTCCTTGGGAGTTTGATTTGCCTGGCACTAAATATGTTTATTAATTTTTGTAGTATTGTCATTTCTGTTACATTCCTTTTTTATTTGAAGTTCTTTATTTCACTAAGGAATTCTTTGTAATTGTACTTCTATAGATTTTGATATTGCTTTAGTAAATTGAGACAGATTTTAAAAATGAATTTTGTAATTATTTTGAACGATATTTTATATCATCACTTTGTGTATTTTGTTTATTTGGAAATACTATTGATTTTGTGAGTTTATTTTATAGCCTGAAACTTTGATTGTTTCAAATATTTTCACTGTTGATTCTCTAGAAATTTTTAAGACTATTACATCATCAGTGTATAAAGACTGTTTTTTCTTATCTTTTACCTATTTGTATGCTTCAGTTTCTTTCTTTTGTCTTCTATTATTGCTTATCACTTTTAGAAGTTTGTTAAATAACAGCAGGGATAAGGGATAGTCTTGATTTACTTGCTGTATTCATTGGGAAAGTGTTTAATGTTTCCCAATAAATATGTAAATGAGAGTTGAGAACTGTTTGTTATTTTGTATGGTAATCCCAAGGGACAAGCTTTCTCCCCCCCCAAATTTGAGAATGAATTGAAACTGTTGTGCTTTTTGAATTGGTACCCCAAATTGATTTTCACCTTGGAGCTCTTATTTTTTTATTATTTTTTATAGCTTTTTATTTACAAGTTATATGCATGGGTAATTTTACAGCACTGACAATTGCCAAACCTTTTCTTCCACTTTTTCCCCTCGTTCCCCCCATTCCCTCTCCTCGATGTCAGGTTGACCAATACATGTTAAATATATTAAAGTATAAATTCAATACAATATAAGTATAGTGTCTTAACAGTTATTTTGCTGTACAGAAAGAATCAGACTTTGAAACAGTGTACTATTAGCCTGTGAAGGAAATCAAAAATGCAGGCGAACAAAAACAGAGGGATTGGGAATTCTGTGTAATGGTTCATAGTCATCTCCCAGAGTTCTTTCACTGGGTGTAGCTAGTTCAGTTCATTACTGTCACCTTGAAGCTCTTAAAGAAACATCCATAGTATGGAACTTTGCCCAAAGGGCTCTCAACCTGTGCATACTCTTTGATCCAGCAGTGTCTCTACTGGGCTTACATTCCAAAGGGATCATAAAGGAGGGAAAGGAACTCACGTGTGCAACAATGTTTGTGGCAACCTTTTTGTAGTGGCAAGAAACTGGAAACTAAGCGGGTGCCCATCAGTTGGAGAATGGCTGAATAAGTTATGGTATATGAATGCTATTGTTCTGTAAGAAATGACCAGCAAGATAATTTCAGAGAGGCCTGGAGAGACTTGCATGAACTGATGCCAATTGAAGTGAGTAGAGCCAAGAGAATATTGTACACACCAACAAGAAGATTATGTCACAATCAATTTTGATGGATGTGGCTCTTTTTAACAGCGAGGTGATTCAGGCCAGTTCCAATATATTTGTGATGGAGAAAGCCATCTGCACCCAGAGAAAGGAATGTGGGAATTGAGTATGGATCACAATATGGTATTTTCATTTTTTTGTTGTTGTTTGCATTTTCTTTTCTTTCTCATTTTTTTCCTTTTTAATCTGATTTTTCTTGTGCAGAATGATAATTGTGGAAATATGTGTAGAAAAATTGCACATCTATTGAATTACTTATTGTCCAGGCTTTGAAGTAGGGGAAAGGGAGGGAGAAAAAAATTTGGAGCACAAGGTTTTGCAAGGGTGAATGTTGGAAAGTATCTATGCATATCTTTTGAAAATAAAAAGCTTTATAAGAAAAGAGACATTCATAGTTTATGAAGAACAGACTAAGAACAAGGTGACCACAAAGACTGAACCTGAAAGAACAAATGACTGTTTATTAATAGCCATAGTTACTTAATTATTTATTTACTCCAAAGTTTATAGTAATCTGAATTTTTGCCTTAACCATAAAAAGGATAGGGTCTAGGTAGAGATAAACATAAATTTAAATTAAGGGTTAGATAGTTTACCTAAATACTAGTGCTCTGAATTGTAATTGTACTCCTAACTTTTCATTTAATATGAATTTGATAAAACAGCAGATGAGGAGACCATCTGGACCAGAGAAACCATTATACTGCCCCTAGGCTAAAGAAAAAGTTAATTGTTACAACACAGTAAGACTGATTAAATCCAGAGAGACAAAGAGGAATTCAAAACCAGGTGATGAATATCAGCTGGTAAGCTACACCTTTCATACAAGAATCACAATGACTATTGTTACACCTGCATGTTTCTCAGTCATCATCTTGCTCACCCAGACCTTCCTTTCCTGATTTCTGAGGACATTGCATGCTCACACTTTTGTCTTTCTGGACACTTGATCAATAAGAACTTTGAGAACTGGCTATCTCTTAACCTACTACTTGAGTATCTAAAATTTGAAGCTTCTTTAACTTTTACTTATTCAACTGTACAAGTACAAACTGGTACTCCTATATTGACATCCTCCACTCTATCACTGCTATTAACCTAAGATGTATTCAATAAATTCAAATAACAATTATGACATGCCCATATATGTAAGGTACTATTACAGACTTTGAGGATATAAGGATAAATATAACAAATAACTCACTTTCAGAGAAGTTATGCTATAATAGAGGAAAATTATCCGATAGTTATTAAATGTAGGGTACTATGCTAGGTACCATGTTAATAGAGATAGAAAATAATACAATTTTTTTCTCTTTCCTATGATAACCTTTTAAGATGATCAGCTGTTTCCTGAATATTTTCTTCTCTAGGTTAAATACTTTCAATTTTTTTCTAGAGACCATAAGAATAAATAGAGTTTTCCTTAAAATGATCAGTAGCATCTATATAAAACCATCAGCAAGCATCATATGTGATGGGAATAGAAGCATTCACATTAAGATCAGGGGGTGAAATAAAGTTGCCCACTATCACCTTACTATTCAATATTATATTAGAAATGTTAGTTTTCGCAATAAGAGAAGAAAAAGAAATTAAAGGAGTTAAAATAGGTAATGAGGAAACCAAATTATTACTCCTTGAAGATGATTTGATGATATACTTAGAGAATCCTAGAGAATAAAATAAAAAATTACTAGAAACAATTCACAACTTTAGCAAAGTTGCAGGATACAAAGTAAATCCACATGCAGGGATCCTCTAACTATGGCCGCAGGCCAGATGTAGCAGCTGAGGACATTTATCCCCCTCACCCAGGGCTATGAAGTTTCTTTATTTAAAGGCCCACATTTTGTTTTTACTATAGTCCGACCCTCCAACAGTCTGAGGGACGGTGAACTGGCCCCCTATTTAAAAAGTTTGAGGACCCCTGACATAAAGCTTCAACATTTCTGATTGTTGTTAACAAAGTCCAGCAGTAAGAGATACAAGGAGAAATTCCATTTAAAATATCTGTAATATAAAATATTTGGGGGTCTGGTTGCCAAGACAAAGTCAGGAAAACATGAACACAATTATAAAACACTTTCTACCCAAATAAAGTCAGATCTCAACAAGTAGAAGAATACCAAGTGCTCATAGATGGGCCTATCTAATAAAATGAAAATGACAAATCTACTTGTTGATCTACTTATTCAGTGCCATATCAATCAAACTCCCAAAAAATTATTTTACAGAGCTAGGAAAAATAATAATAAAGTTCATCTGAAAGAATAAAAGGTCAAGAATTTCAATGGAATTAATGAAAAAAATGCAAATTAAAATGATCTAGCTGTACCAGACTTAAAATATATTATAAAGCAGTGGTCATCAAAACCATTTGGTACTGGCTAAGAAATAGAGTAGTTGATCAGTAGAATAGGTTAGGTTCACTAGATACAACAGTCAATGATCATAGTAACTTAGTGTTTGATAAACCCAAAGGCCTCAACAAGACTTTGTGATGATCAGTTCTGAAGAACATGATGTTTTTCAACACTGAGGTGATTCAGACCACTTCCAACAGACTGGTGATGTGGAGAGCTATCTGTATCCAGAGAAAGGACTGGGTGTGGATCACAACATAGTATTTTCATTTTTTGTTGTTGTTGTTTGCTTGTATTTTGTTTTTTTCTCATTATTTTCCTTCTTGATCTGATTTTTCTTGTGCAGCATAAATGTGGAAATATGCATAGAAGAATTGTACATGTTTAACATATGTTGAATTGCTTGCTGTCTGGGGGAGGAATGGGAGAAAAGAGAGAGAAAAATTTGGAACACAAGGTTTTTCAAGGATCAATGTAGATTGTGTTAGTTTTGTAAAAGAATATTATTTGTTTTTAATAGATTTTGGTTAACTGAAACCTCCATATATATTAAAAAATATGTCAGACCAGCTATCTTCCATTCTTAGCTACAGAAATTGATTTTTTGAACCTGAGTTCAGGACTTTACATTTATTTCTATTATAATTATGCTTGGAGGTTTTGTCTCATTGTTTAAAATTTGTTATATATTTTAGTCCTGATTTTTGTCATTTATCATATGATTATATCACTCAAATTTGTGTCAGTTGCCAGATAGATAAACATAACATCTGATTCTTCATCTAAGTCACCATTAAATATGTTGAATAGGACACAATCAAGAACAAAATTTTATTGTGACCACTAGAGTCCTCCCTTGATCTATTAGCCAATATTCCATGGTTGTTTAACCAACTATTGAAGCATTTAACCAAGAAATATTTTTCTATCAGAATTCCAAACATCTGAAAAATTTAAAAATAGACTCTTTTACTGTTATTATATGGATCTCAGGAAGAAGTAGAGATGTGGGGGCAGAGATGGAATTATATTCTTTGATTAACCACCTCAATTCTCTGATTCCCTTGACCTGATGTGAGGAATTTATTTTAATTTTAGAAGAAAAATAAGAAATTAACCAAGAAGACTGAACCAGTCCTCTTTGCCTGGCACTATTTCTATTCATTCCTTGAAGTATTGTAACAGTTAATAATTAATCCGTTATGTTCTACTCTCATTTCCTTAAATCTATGGTCTGTTAGATGAGCAACATTTTGGAGTTTCTCCATGGAAGCCTTGAAAAGCACATGCCCTCAACTCCAGTCACTGTCTATATCAATGATTCAGGATTTCAATACATTTTTGGACATGAATTCATACTTCTTGTAATAATAATATTAAAATATACTTGTATAGAATCCCATTATTGCTCATCCTTTATTTTCAAAGAGGAAATTGAGTCTGAAAGGAGAGATGATCTATTCAAGATTACATTACTTAAAAATTCAGAGAAAGGCCAAACTTTGACTTTAACTCTGGACTCCAAGTCCATTATTCTTTTTACTATGCATCCCTGTATACCTGTGCTACTTCAGAAAGTCAGAGGAATCAGCATCCATGACTCACCAGATATCAGTATGGGCAAAAGTGTTTTTGCTCATTAGAGGCTGTGGGACCATGAATTATGAAGATGGACTGATGTGTCTAGCTTTTGAAGTTTGGGGAAAAGGCTGCTATTTATTTCAACTGTTCCAGGGCTTTTACTCCTATCTGGGTGATTAAAATTATGTGAAAAAGTAGGAAAATATGGCACTGTAGAATTAGTTCAGAGGAGGAAAGACACAAATCAATTTAGAACTGGTTAAGCACTGGTTAAGATCCTGGAACATAGAATGTATGAGGCCTTAGAACCATGGACATGCCTTGATGGGCATACCAACACATTTTGGATGATACTATGCCATTGTCTTCCCCTGAGGGGAAGAGGAAGACCACCAGTATTCAACCTCTTAGTGCCCAAATAACATCTTCCAAGACTATATATCATCCACAGAGTAAGTAACTGATTTAATAAAGGGACTTTTCTCACTGGGTTAATCCATCATTTAATGAAATCACAGATCTAGCCAACATTAACAATAACAACCAAGACTTTTGTAAGTATAACAATTTAAGATTTGCAAATGACTTTCTTTACTAATAATCCTAATAGATCAATAGTAAAAAAAAAAAGATGTTACCACAAAATTATGTAGATCATTCTAAAAGTCTTAGGACATTTTAAAAAAGATTAAATAAGATTTAGAGGTACTCTGAAAAATTTGTAAGTAATCTTAGAGATATTAGTCCAACCTGTATCTATAAAAAATTGTTTTTACAACACTTACAAGGGCTAGTTATGACATTTAGTAGCTGTGTGACCTTGGAAAACATTTATTCTCCTTACACTTGGATTTCCCCATTTGTGAATTGGGTTTAATACTTCTTCCACTTCTGATTTTCACTCTTACTTTCACAGGAAGAAAGGAACTTTTGGAAGAAGAGTACTATGAGATTCTTATTATCATGGGATGAAAACAACAGAAGAGTTAGATTACCATTACAGAAATCCTTTTGTAATAGAAAATGATTATTCCTGGAGATGAAGTTAAAGAGAATGTTGGGGATGGAGAATAGAAATATGTGCCAAAGCCTATTCGCAAAAAAAGTCAAGATAAGCTCCGCAATCAGAGATAAATCTCCAGAAAAATAAAAACATAAAATGCAATTGTCACCTTGTTAGGAGTCTGGTTTCCTAGCCATGCTTTGTAATAGAACACAATCTTGTTCCCTTCTAGTTACTCTGAATAGGGTGGAGGTTTAATAATTTAGCCGTTTCCCATTTGGCTTTAGCTGTAAACAATAGGTCAAATTTGGGAAAGTGGGCCATACTCTGTTAAGAGGCATTCTGGCAAGAGGTTGGGACTCCCTTGATTTACAAATGACTTATTCTTTGAAAAAGAAGTGGCACTTCAGATGGGCCTGAAGTCTGGCTTTTGGTTTGAAATAAAAAAGGTATGATGTTGACTCTGTCTCTCCAGGGGAAGAACTGAGGAGAAGGGTAGAGGTTCTAGTATGTTATCTTCATAGACAAGAATTAAAGAAAAAACTAAAAGATACAGGGTCTTTTGGAGTCTCCTTTCCCTGATATAATAATTCAAATTCCTTTCCTAATGACTTTCAGCTGGTTGTGTATGATTCAGTGCTTGGGTACTTTGAAAGTGATGAAAGTGTCCCCTTATTGGACACTGAACAGGCAGAAGTCAGGGAGTTCATCACCCTCAAAGTGCCTAAGTCCTGAGCTAGTACACATGGTATGCTAGAACCAGTCAAGACAGCTCTGCCCGTTTCCTGTTCAACCCTCAGTTACATAAGGTTGGCACAGTTCCTGCTTCCAGAGCCAGGAATCAAATGAGATAATGCATGTAAAAGTACTTCATCAAACTTAAAGTCCTAAATAAATGTTGGCTGTTGTTGCTATTGTAATGTGTTCTGTCTATTAGCAAGGGAATTTGAATTACCAAGTATCCATTAACATGAATTATGTAAATAAATATTAATAAATGTCAGTAAGCAAATAAATTATTTTATTGGTTTCTTCCTTCTTCTGTTCTTATTTTGTCTTTTAGAAGGCTACATTTATGTTTGTACAGTGCTTCAAGACAATTTTATGTAAGCATTTTTATACCCATTAAATCATTAGGTGGCAAAAGGATCACCTCAACTTTAGAGCACTGACTTGAGGTTAATGACTGTACTTTACACAATGACCTTGATTCTCCATCCAATCTAGTTGGGTACATGCCCAATTTAGAATCAGCAGGTTTAGATCTGAAAGAGATCTTAGAGCTCATTTCTCCTGAGTCCTTTATTTCAAGAGGTTAAGTGCCTTGATTAATGTCATACAGATCTTGAGTAAAAAAAAAAAAAATCTGGTTTTTAACCCAGAACTTTTGACTTCAGATACAATGTTCTTTCCAGCATGTTGCCTCTGTATCCATCCATCCATCCATTCTTCCATCCATCATTAAGTGGTTATTCTGTGTAGAACCCTACATTTTATATTAAATAGATATAAGGATGAGTAAGACATAGTACTAATTCTCACAAAGATTATAGTTATATAGTGGGATGGAAGATAGAGATTAGACACCCAAAAAAGTTAGAACATGGTGAGAGCCGGAAGTGCTACGGGAACATAGGAGGGAGAGATTACATATTTGTGGGTTAGAAGGGAAAGTTCCCTAAAGGAATGGATAGTTGAATAGGCTCTTGAAGAATGGATAAAATGTTAAAAGCTCGAGAGGTGAGAGGAGTACTGGATTAGGGATTGGGCAAGCCAAATGTATGTTTTAGCTTAACCACTGTGGGATTCAAGACAAGTTTCTTCAATTTTCTGAACTATTCCTTCAAGAAAGCAAAGGATAATAACACACTTTGTATTCTGGTGACTGGGGAAGATCACAGTGTCTGAGAGATTAAGTAAAGTACAGGGCAGAGGGCTCCAGATCTGAAGATAGTGACTAATGAAGGAACATCAGCCCAGAAAAAGAAAATAAAGCATCCAGAAGAAATCATCTCTTACCTGTCATCATTAGTTATGGTTATATTACAGCTCCCATCAAGTGGTCCTAAATCAAAGAATTCTGAATCATTTGAAAACTGATTCATTTGAAAAAAGTTAGATCAATATTTTTCAAACTGAAGGTCCCAGAATAGATCTTTCTAAGAAAGAGTACAAACAGACCTAGGCTACTTCTCTCCATCTAAGGCCAAAGAGCCCTTTTCTTTCCTCATCCTGACTCCATGGGTGTGCATACGCTGGTCTCCCTCCCAAACTGGGTTGTTGTTAGAAATGCCCCATGTAATTACGGGATGGACATTGAAGCTAATTAGTTGATTTAGGTCCAAATTTGTCTTTCTCAGTATACTCTAAACTAGTTGTGTCAAATTCAGGCAATAAATTAATCCCTGCCAGCAGTATATTGACTTAAAAAATCACAAATTAATACTCTCTCTATTTTGTTGTATTTTATTTATTTTGTCAATTTTTTATCAATTATATTTTAATCTGAATTAGGCCATGCTCTGGATTTCTGTGTCTCAGTGATTATGAGTTTGTTTTTAAAAAAAGTTTAAAATAGTAGTAAAGAAATAACAACCTGAGAATCTGGAATTCTGGCTCTGTTTTTTGTGTGCTGTATGGCATGGAACAAGTCCTGGCCTGTCTTTGTGTCTCATTTTTCCTATGTGTCAAATGCAGGGGATTGATGGACTAGATGATCTCTAAAGTCATTTCAGAATTGTTGATAAAAATTCTGGGTTCTAAAGTTCCTTCCTGCTTTGATACTTAGAAAGACATCTCTTTGTCTAGCTGTCCATTAAAGCCCAACCCAAATGCTACATGTATTATGGAATTTCCCTCTTCTTTTCTGTAGATTTCATTTCTTCCTCAACTCTGCTTTTGACTACTCACACTCTCTGCATTAGCTGCCTTTTCCCTCTAAAACTTCCTTTATCCCTATAGACTTCTCACCCTGGAAGAACTCTCCACCCTTCCAACTTTAAATCATTTCCCCGCCTGTGGTCGCCTTCTCCAATTGGAAAATTCCTCTCAATTTGCATTTATAGGAAAGACTTAGCCAGCCAACCTTTATTTTTCATCATACTCTCATGTGGGTAACTTTCCTCCAAATTCTCTTTTCAGCTTCTCTTTGGATATTTTATGTGCTGCCCTGACTACTGAGTTCCCTGGCTTCCTTTAAACCCTAAATAAAACCCACCTTTTACAGAAAGCTTTTCTCACCCATCCTTAGTGCTTTCCCTCTGGCAATCCTCCCCTCGTCTCATGTATCCTGTATAAAGCTTGCTTAGTATAGTTTATATGTTATCTCTCCTTGGTTAGATTGTAAGCTCTTTGAAGGCAAGAACTGTCTTTTGCTTTTTTTATTGTCCCCAGTGCTTAGCATGATGTCTGGCATATGATATAGGTGCTTAAGAAATGTTTATTGATTGATTGTTATTTTTCCCTAAAAGAATATAAGTTTTTTTTAAAGGCAAAGCTTGTTCTTCTTTGTCTTTTTATCATAATCATAACATCAGTGATTAATATAGTTCCTGGCACATAGTAAGCACTTATTAAATATTTGTAGTTTTGACTTATTATCTTGGGAACAACATGCTCTTGCTCATCCCACAAAGTGCTTTGTTTTTAAACTCTGTTCATACACACAAATGTATATAAATATAAATATAATTTTTATATGCATATATGCATGGGGCAACTAGATGCTGCAGTGGATAGAGAACCAGCAGTGGAGTCAGGAGGACCTAAATTCACATGTGGTCTCAGACACTGAACATTCTTTGGCAAGTCACTTAATTCCAACTGCCTCATCAGAAATGCATATATACATAACATATATTTTCCTATATATAAATTTATAACTACATGAAAATATATGTATATCTACATGTATATACATATGTATATATAGATTTATCTTTCCCTGTAAAAAGTTATCAGGGCCAACAAAAACAGCAATAACAAAAAGCTATTCATATCTCATAAATAATTAAGCAAAAAAGAAAAGTAATTGTCAATGATTGTACATGAACTATTTCTTTTATAATTTACTAATTAACCAAAAAAAGAAACTAGCTTCAATTGTCCATTGTACTTACCATGAACTTTGTTATTATTTCATATTCTCATACTCTAATAATAACCAATATTAATATGGTTCTTTGAGGGTTTAAAATACTTTACATTAGTTATCTCATTTAACTTTATAACACCAGGAACTAAATACTATTATTATCCCCCTTTTAGAGATGAGGGAATTGAAGCACAAAGAGAGAATATATGCCATTTACCTAGAATCACAAAGCTAATAAGTGTCACAAGTGTTTGTACAATTGAAGTGTATAGTATGCTGCTGGTTCCTATGCATATTCTTCCCTCATTTCTAATGTCTTTTAAAAAATATTCCTTATGACACAATTATCATTAGACCATAGATCTGGAGCTAGAAGGTATTTTTAAAAACCATTTAATTCATTTACCACACTTTATAGATGAGGTAACTGAGTCCCAGTGAAATTGCCTTGTCCAAGATCACCGAAATAATAAGCATCAAAGGTGAAATTTGAACTCAGCTCCTTTGATTTCAGAACCAATGTTCTTTCTATTTTATTGTACCATCTTCAATTATTCACTACACTTAAGATCTAACTTTTTTTTTAGCCATTCCCAGTTATTGAGGATAGAGTTTGCATCTAGTTTTTGTAACACATATGCTGTAAATAATGCTGTGAATATCTTTGTTCAGATGGATTCTTTCTTTTTGTCACTTGCCTCCTAAAGTCAGATTTCTGGGTCAAAGGGCTTGAGTATTTTTACAACTTTGTTTATATAATTCCATATTGTTTTCCAGAATGGTTGAATCAATTCACAGCTCTACTAACAGTGAATTAATGTGCCTGCTTTCTGGCAACCTGGAGAACACTGACTATCGTCATCTTTCATCAACTTTGCCAGTTTGATGGGCAATGTCTCAGAGCTGTTTAAAGTTGTATTTCTCCTATTAATAATAATTTTAAACATTTTTCCAAGTGGTATTGAGATTATATGTTTCTTCTATTGTGAATTGCCTGTTTATATCCTTTTGACTGCTTATCTATTGGAAAATCATTCTTATTCTTATAAGTTTTTTTGTCAATTCAATTCAACAAGCATCTATTAATAAGCACCTATGTGCTAGGTATTGTCCTGGGCACTGGGAAAGCCAAAATAAAAAAGAGCTCATATTCTTCTAAGGATGGTAAAACAACATATATATGGGTAATTAAAATATATATGTATTTTTTATGCCTGTGCATAGAGCTATATACAATAGATAAAAAAATTATATTTTTGGTGGATACTAGTAACTGAGAGACCTCAGAAAAGAATTTTTTTAAAAAAAGGAAATTGCAATTGATGTAAGTTTTTACAGAAAGAAGATTTTCTAAGAGTCAAGAGTGAGGAGGGATTGCATTCTAGGCATGGGATACGGTGGTATGCAAAGATATGGAGGTGGTAGATAGAATTCCCTATAGATTTTTGGTGTCAAATTAAAATTTTTCAGAATTGTATATTACCAAGGTTATATTTTACAAATTCAAAATGTTTCTTTGAACCTCTATGCCTCATGGGGTCCCTTACAGAGAGATCTAAGTACAAACAGCAAGTTACCCACTGGAGGATTAGATTTCTCTAAATCTGCCCTCACTCTGGAGTAACTTTCCAGGAAAAACTCTAAAGTAAAGATGAGGCATGTTCAGGGTCTCCCCCAAACGTGGATAATAGAGTTTCCTTTAGAAAAACATACACATGTTACAGGGAAGGAACAGGCTGTGGTTTAGGTAGGATAGTATATTAAGTTTGAAGAAACTTACTTCTCCCATGTCCCTGAATAAGTCACGTATCCTGAAATAGCCTCAGTTTTTTCAACGTTGAAATGAGACCAATTGAGACAATAGATGCAAAGTCCTTTGCAATCTTTAAAGTATTATATAAATTCTATCATCATTATCATCTGATTAATTATTATTTTTGTTGTTCTTATTATTTTCTCTATTACCGAAACAGCAAAAAACATAATGGATTCCATGTAAAAATGGACAAATACAAAAACTTAAAATATATAAATAGCCTGTTACACTAATATGTTTTCCTGGAAGGTAAAGATAAATTTAGGGACTTTCTGAAAAGATATTTCTCATTCACCTTGAACCTAAATTGTCTGATCAACCCTCAAGGTTTATATTTCTTTGCCAGCTAAGATGTGATTTTTTTTTTGAGTCCTTAGATAAAAGATGTGCCTATCACTCATCCTTTGCTCCTCTGAGAAGAATGGCATTAAAAAACTCTCCTTTTTCTAGTTGGCTGATGCCCAAATCCCAAATTCAAGAACTCTTAGTCCATGACAGAACTTTCAAAGTGGAAAACAGCTTTTTTCAGGATTTTTATTAAGAGATTGTCATATTAGAAGAAAAGTAAAAGTAATCCAGGGAGCCAGCAAATAAGTCCAAGAACTTCCAGTCTCAGGTTATGTGCAAGCACATAATTTCTATAGTTACGTGTTTCTACTATGTCACCTTTTTGCTGGTAGGGAGGTGATGGGGCAGAAATCCCCAACTGGTACATCATTATACTTTGTCAAGAAAGTGCTTGGAAAGCATAAAAAGAGATGGTAATCTCACCCTTATAGACAACTGTTCGTCATTCAAAGGCTAGGTTATTAGTTTACTGATGTGACCAGAGTCACTAAGAATTCATATGTTCTCTGAGAAAATCATGTTCTCCAATAAGGAGAATGGGGCTCATGTCCAGCTCCATAGGAAGCATCCTGTTCTGACAAATGTCTATGACTTGTAATTTTATCAGATGAAAGGGACCCATCAAATTAATTAACAATTTCTCTGTTCATCGCTTATACAAGTTCTTTATAAATATATTTTTATTTGTGTCAAAGGCTATTTTATAATAACCTTCCTTACACACACTTCATTTGTTCTTCAAAATAGTATTTCTTCTATTTGTTTAGGAATTTTCTATCCATCAATAGCTGTAAAATGGATAGCCTTTTATTCTCCTCTAATTTTTTAAAGCAGGACTTTATTTTTACTTCATAGATCCATTGGGAATTCATAATAGTATATAACTTTATTTTTTAAATTATATTTTAATTTTTATTGTTATTATAGCTTTTTATTTATAAAACATATGCATGGGTAATTTTTCAACACTGACCCTTGCAAAACTTTCTATTCCAAATTTTCCCCTCCTTTCCCCTACCCCATTCCCTAGATGACAGTATATAACTTTAGATGATCATCTATTATCATTTTTGGTGCCAAATTACCCTCTAATTTCTCAGCAGAGTAGTTTTTGTTGAAGATTCTTTCCTTAGTAATTTGTAATTCAGTTATATCAATCATTAGTCTAGTATATTCAATTGGTGCATTTGGTTCTCAGTTTTACTTATCTACAGGTATTATATTCTGCTGCTGCTATTTCTACATTTATCCAATTTTCAGTAGTTTTGATGATTGTTGTTGTATAGTATGTAGTTTGAAACATGTTAGTGTCATTTACTTTTCTATTATTCTTTTTTTCATTATTTCCCTTGATATTCATAACTTTTTATTCTTCCATATGAATTTTCCAATAGTTCCACAGTTCTTTAAAATATATCGTTGATACTTATAGCATTTTTTCTTATTTTCTTGAGGCAGGGAAGTGGGAGAAGAGAATGAAGACCTGAAAATACAATAAAAGGGAATAAAAATATATAAATAGATACTGTATTTTGTTCAAGGATTTTTCCCTCATCTGTTGAGATGAGCTTTTAATTATCTTGTTTCTAATATGATTAAGGATATTTATAGTTTTCCTAAATTTAGGGCATCCTTGAATTTTTGCTATAAATCCAAAATGATAATAATGAATACTTTTTCATATTTGTTGCTATAACCTCAGTGCTAATCATTGTACTCAAGACATTTACATTGATATTAAAAGCAAAAAATAAGGTATATCACTGGCATTTTGATTGATATTTTGTCTACTCTGTAGCTTAATTCGGGTTATGTTTGCAACTTTTTATATAAGCTTAAACAAACCATGAATATAAAACACTTCTTTAATTACTTAGATCTTTTATTAAAATGTACAATAATTTTGTACAATTTTTGCCACTACAACTGTATTTACTATAACACACTTTTATGTGTATGTGTACAGACTATCAGTTATTTAATATATAATTTATTTTATGCCTTTTTTTACCCAAAGTTTTTGTTTAGAATATTGATCTGTAGAATTTGTTGAAGTATATAGATTTGCTGGTGATTTTTGTGACTTTATTTGTATCCTGATTAGTTTTTTATTAACTCTTAAGTTTTCTAAGTAAACTATATATATCATATTATATATATTATATATCAGCAGAGATATTTTAGCCTATTCTTTCAGTGTTTGTTTTTTTTTTCCCCTTGGCTAGCATTTTTAACACATTGTCAAATAACAATGGTGTATGTGTCTATTATGGAGCTTTTTTTTTTTGAGTTCAAAAAATAAAGCTTAAGATCTGAGAAATCCTGTCAAGTTGAAAAGGTATTGAATGCAGATCCAATGACAGAATTGTGCTTGTCATACTAGGACCAATATAAACCATCTGATAATCTGATGGTCTTTTCATTTCCCTTATTCTTTGCAGTATTTGTTAGTGTTGGACACTTTTCTCCTTGATATTCTTTTCTCTTTGAGTTTTTGTGAAATTGCTCTTTCCTGGTTCTCCTCCTTCCTGTTAGCTCATCCTTTTCAATCCCCTTTGTCCAATCATCCTCTATACCAAGTCTCTTAACTGTGAATGTAACCCAAGGCTCTATTTTCTTCTCTTTCTATACCACTTCTTTTGATAATCTCATTAAGTCCTGTGGACTCAATGGTCATTTTTTATGATTCTCATGCTTATATACTTAAACTCAGTATATACCCCCTGAGCTCCACCTTACCAATGGAACTGGTTTTTGGACATTTTTAAGTGGTAATCATATATCATATAATACTTAAGTTTCTTTTCTCCTAAACCTCCTAGTCCTTTGACCAATACTCATAGATCTTTCAAACTCAATATATATAAACCATAACTCATATTTTCCTCCAAATCTCCCACTTTTCTTATGTTTCCTATTTTTGTCAAAGTCATTAAACCACTTCTGTTTACTCTATAGTCTCAGAGTCATCTCCTAGTTTTATAGTTTCAATTATAGTTATTTCAATCTTCTTCCCTTTGTGTTTTAATTTTGTTGTGTTAATTGTTCAGCTACTGTTTTTCATTTTTTTCTTTTGTTTGCATTCTGATACTCTTTCCTAAACCTGCTGTTTTAAGAATCTAGTTCATTTTCCTTTGTTCTTCCTGCATTAGTTTGGTGGAGGTAGTGTTCTATGGAGATAGAACACTACGCTTGGAAACAGCAAGACACGGGTTCAAATCCTGTCTCAGACATTTGTTTTCTGTGTAACCTTGGGCAAGTTATTTCCCAGAGCTTAAGAGACCTTATCTCAAAAAAAGAAGTGTTCAAGTCAGAAGACCACTTCAATTCACAGGACCAAGTGCCAGGAATATCAGAGAATTTCTACTTAAATATTATTTAGACTAGGTGGCTTTTGGGACCCTTTTCAATGTTGAGATTCCATGATTCCATGTCAATATGAATTGAATCAAGCCCAGAATTCCTTATCTAACACATCATTTTTGGTTTTCTTAAATGACCTATTCTTCACTTTCAGATGTTTTTCACATTATTCTTGACAATAACCTGGGTTCCAGGTTAATCTTCATTTTGCAAAAGAATTACCTCTGGGTTGGATATTGATGCTAAGTGGCAATAATTTAAAAAATCAGAGCTTCAGGAGGGGAAGGTAGGGAGTCCAGGTATAGAACACAGCATGAACTAAGGTGAATAAGCATAAGGGACACTTGGGGAATGATGAAAAGGGCAGTTTGACTAGAGGGTAGATACATCAAAGCTAATAGTTAACATCAGAAAGTAAGAGGCTAGATCCATAGGCTTATTGGGCAGTCGGATATAGACTCTACACTGTGGTGGGAAATCAGGAGACCTGAATTCAAGTCCCAGATAATATTCATTTGCTTTATTTCTCTGAGCTTCATTTTCTTCATATGTAAATTGAAGTTGATATTATTTATATTATTTACCTTTCAGAGTAATTTATAGAAAAGCCTTTTGCAAATCTGGAAGTGCTTCAGTAATGTGGATTATAATTGGTCTGTAAAATTTATTTTTTAAAATTATTATTATTATTATTGCTGAGGCAATTGGGGTTAAGTGACTTGCCCAGGATCACACAGCTAGGAAGTGTTAAGTGTCTGAGGTCATATTTGAACTCAAGTCCTCTTGACTTGAGAGGTGGTACTCTATCCACTTCACCACCTGGCTGCCCCTGGTCTGTAAAATTTAATGAAGAGACCTCCAAGATGATCTATTATAACTTTCTCATTTAACAAAAAAAAAGAGAAAGGGCTTGTCCCAAATCAAACATCTGGTAAGTGAAAGACATTGAATGCCAGGATGAGAAATTTGGACTGGCTTCAGTAGGAATAATTTGGGTTTTTGTTCTTGACAAGAGGGATTTGGGCAAATTGGAGAGTATGGAAGTCCTCTGAGAGCTGCGGGGAAGGAGGAAATCCTAAAGAACAACCTATTCATGGCCCCTAAAATGATCTCTGACATCATCTCAATTTTGTCAGGGTCTAATCTTACTTGGATTAATCTTGGGGAGTTGGCTGTGGGCTTCCAAAATTACCAGTTTAATGAAACAAAATGTGATGGGGATAAAATGTCCAATTTGCTGAAGGACCATTGGTGTCAACCACTTAGCCATTTATGAGTATAAAGATTACAGAAATGGGGACAGCAGGCTCAGGAGTTTGAAATGAGATGGGATATAAAAGGTTTTCCTAGAAACCTTTGCATGCCAAATGCTCATTTTAAGGGAACAGTTTCTGAATTACATCCCCATGCTAACACTGTCTTCAAAAACCCAGAATAGAGTGATTCTGCTGACTTAGCAACAGAAATCATTCTTTCTTACTTGAATATTAATATTTAGTTACTTGAAGAAATTGCCATCTTGTGAACTCACTGTTATTTCCATAGTCTAATCATGACTTTTAAAAATCTACTTAAAGTTTTCATCAGAAGGATTCAATTAAATTCAGCTTAGTCCAACCAACTTTTGTTATTTCAAATTGACATTTATAAATATTTATCAGAATCTAATATGGAAGAGCTCCTATTCCTGTCTCTAGTGATACAAAGATAAAAACTATAGAACAATACCTGACTTCAAGGAGCTTACAGTCTAGAGAGAGGAAATGAGAGGGATGAAAACTTACTTTACTTCCATTCAGTTAGGTTTAACAAACAGTTATTCAACATCTACCATGGCAGCCCAGGTAGCTATAGAGGGCTGGGTGAGGAGTCATCTTCATGAGTTCAAATTCTGTCTCACATACTTACTAGCTGGGTAGCCCTGGGCAAGTCACCCTTCCTTCCTGCCTCAGTTTCCCTATCTGTAAAAAGAGCTGGAGAAGGAAATAGTAAGCCACTTTAGTATCCTTGCCAAGAAATCCCAAGTGGGTCATGAAGAGATGAGTATGACTGAGAAACAACTCAGCCCATCATCACCATGTATATACCCCTGACTACAGCACTTAGGATATAATGATGCAAAGAGATACAGTTTCCTGTTCTCAATATCTTGTACAGATGGAGGTATAATTCCTATATTCAGGGACTTAGAGGATGAGTCATACGTGCAATTCTAGAATTCATATACATCTAATCAACATTTGTTAAGTATCCATGATTTACAAAATCCTGTTTTGTTAATAAACTTATAAAAATGAAAAATAACCCAATCTCATCCCTCAGAAACTTTACATTTAGAAGGAAAGACATTCAATTAAATTGGCACATGTATATTAAATGCTTACTGTGTTTCAGGTGCTATGGTTGCAGCTAGGGAAAAATGTATAGTGTGACTAAATGAACTTAAAGACTAATGGGAGGGGAGTGTGATAATACATGCATAAATAATAATGCTACAAAATATAATGTGATGGGGCAAAGGAAAGATGAAAATCAAGATCTCCCTTAATTCTGGTGGCTTCACTCTGTTGGTTATATCTCCAGTGTCTTCGGTATATGGCTTGTTGTTACAAAATTGTTTGCTGTTTACCCCATGCTTGAATTCAGGGACCGATTTTTCTTTTTTATATTTTTGTATCCCTAGTGCTTAGCACAGTACCTGAAACATAGTGGGCACTTAATAAATGCTTAGTGACTGACTGATATTTGAGAAGGGAGAGCATCTTCAGTAGGATAATGGGAGAAATATGGGAAGAAGATTAGAAAAGGCTTCATGAAAGAAGGGGTATTGAACTGCTAATTCTTGAAGAAAGAATTCAATAAGAGAGGAGGTCTTCCATTCTAGGCATTCTAAGCCTTCCAGAGAAAATGTTTAGGGATAATGACATCTGGTACTATTTTATGCTCATCCCTATTTGTCCAATTATAGCCATACTTTCCCTCCAAGTTAGGTCTCCTTGTATGAATTTGGGCAAGCTACTTAATTTTTCTGCCTGTCCTCAGCTGTAAAATATATTAAAAAAAACCTACCACCACAATTACCATCAGGATGTTTTAAGAGACTTCTCAACTAGGGATCTATACTGGTGTAATGCTTATATTAAAAATTGAACTCAGTTTAAAATTGATATTATTCAGTATAAAGGTCTCCCACTCCCCTTTTAGAGAGATTATAAAATCGTAAATTCTATAACTAAAAAGGACCTTAATGATCATGGGATCCTTACATTTCTGTCATTTTCTGGATGAAGTGATTTGCCTAATGGCCATTCAGTTAGTTAAGAGCAAAGCCAGGCTCTCAAATTCATTATTTTTGTGTGAGTCCGGGTGAGTGTTTCTGTTCAGTGTCCGAGTGGAGATCTGAAGACAGATTGGCATGCTGGGGTTTGGAGGGCTGATAGGGAATGCTGCCTAATCCTTGGCTGCCAGTCTGTTCTTCTAACCCTTACTAAACTTGCTAGGATTAGAATTTCCTCATAGAGTCTCTATCCACATCACATGAAATAAACAGCAAGGTTTAATCACACTTTGGGGAAAGTTTGGACTAGAATAAAGGATTCTTAACCTGAAGATCTTAAATCTGTTTAAACATTTTTTTTCATAACTATTTCCAAACAATTGCTTTCTTTTGTAACCCAGTGCTTTTTTGCTTTGTTATTTTCAAAATGCATTTAGAGATATTGTTCTGAGGAGTACATAAGCTTTGCCAGACTGATTATCAGAAAGGTCCAGGATTAAAAAAAAAATCAAGAACCCTTAATCTAAATCAGGGATGTCAATAGGCCCCATTGTGACAACCCTTCCCAGGGTGGCCCAAACCAGCTATAAATATAATTAAATAAATATAAAAATAAATAAAATAATTAAATAAAAATTAAATATAATAAATATAAATAAAAATTAAATTAAATTAATTAAATAAATAAAATATAGGAAATATTTTAAAAAATAAATATATAATAGAACATAATATTGATTTTCTGAGTCAATATACTGCCTACAAGGATCCTAATGTATAGTTTAATGGTCCCTGTTTCCATATGACTTTGACCCTCTTGCCCTAGGTGATCTCTGAGGTCCTTTTGAGCTTAGTATATGATGGCTCTTGGAGTCTCCATATTCACTGACAAAAGAGTTGGAACATCTCAGGCACTTAGTAAAGACAAGCCTAATTCAACATATCCATAAAGACAATATATGATTCATCATCCCCTGTCCATTCACTTTATATCCACCTTCCCAAATCATTTTGTATGAGACCACTAGGCTGCCTTGGAAATGCTGCAATATGGAGGGGCCAACTATAATGAAAAAAAACCCCATGGATTTGGAGTCAGAGTGTGTGTCTGAATCCTGCCTGGGACATTAATAGCTAGACGACCTTGGACAAAATCCTTCTCTCTCAGTCACAGATTTCTCATCTGTAAAATTAGAAGATTGGACTAGGTGATCCCTAAAATCCTTTTAGCTCCAAGCCCCTGTGGTCCTTTGATCTGTAAAATGGAGATAATTCTTGCTTTGTCTATCCATTGTTGTGAAGATCAACTAAGCTAATTTATGAAAAGCACATTGTAGACCTTAAGGCACATTAGAAATAAATGTCAGCTGCTTTCATTATTAGAATTATTGTCAGATGAATCAAGAAATTATTTGATTTCAACATTTCTTAAGTACTTAGAATATATGTTGCTTCATTCTGCAAATATAATATGTGTACAATGTTTCATATATACAGAGATAGTTACAATATAAAATATAATTGCTGATCTCAATGAACTAATTTTCTGGAGGGATAAGGAGTTATAGCAATGACTAACAACAGATCTGTGAGATGGATGTTGGTGAATTGTGTTGTTATGATTTACTCTTTGTGACCCCATTTGAAGTTTTCTGGGCAGAGATACTGGAGATGTTTGCCATGTCTTTCTCCAGGTCATTTTAAAGAGGAGGAAATTGAGGGAAATAGAATGAAATGACTTGCCTGAGTTCACAGATAGTAAATATCTGAGGCCGGATCTGAACTCAGAAAGAAGAGGCTTGCTGAGTCCAAATCTGTTGCTCTATCCACTGTAGCACCTAGCTATCCTCTGAGATAGATGATATTACCTCTGTTTTAAAGATGGAGTAACAGATTCTGAGGCATTAAGTGACCTATCCAAGATCACACAATAAGTGCCACATCTTCTTATTCCAGTCCTTTATTCTTTTACAGATGTTCCACTGTTGCTTGTAAAGAAGTATGACACAAGGTATAATATGGAAGAACTAGATACTGGGAAAATGAAGGAGAGATGGAACTCTTTCATGGAAGTGCCAGCTTAGAAATGGAAAAGATTCAGGATTTCTGATTTCAGCAATATTTTGTGGAAGAAAAAAAGCCTAATTTATGGGAAATCAAAAGACCTAGATATAAGTCCTGGTTCTGTTGCTAATGAGCTATATGAGAAGATCATGTGCTTTCTCCACAACAGCCCTTTGAGGTAGGTAATTCTAGTATTATTTCCTTCATTTTACAGATAAAAAAAATTTCTTTGTTTCTTTTCACCACCTTTTGGTCTCTCAGATTTGTGGCCTTAGAATTAACTCTGTCTCCTTCCCTCTTTGTTCTCTCTGTTCCCTCTCCCCTTCGCTGTCTAGTTGTCTGTCTGTCTGTCTCTCTTTTTCTCTCCTCCCTCAATTCAAGAATCTTCTCATTTCTAACATATCTTAGATTCTCACATCACATCCTTCTTTCTAGTTACAGAGATACCACTTTAACTTTGGCCTTTATAATGTCTTACTTAGACTATTGCAATAGCTTCCTAATTGAGCTCCTTGCCTAAAGTCTTATTTCACTCCAGTCCATCATATTTATGGCCGCCAAAGTAATTTTCCTTTCAGAGAACTCTAGTCCTGTGACTCCTCTAAGCAATCAACTACAGTGGCTTCCTAATGCCTTAGGATAAAATATAAACTTCTCTGTTGTGTTTGTGAAACCCTTCTCAACTTATACTCAACTTATCCTTCCAATCTTAAACTCCTCCCCCTGCATTCTTTCTCACCCAGGACATTCCAGCTCCTTTTCTAACTGTCCCTGCTTGGAAAGTATTTATTCCTCACTTCCAGTAAGAATCTCTCCTCTCCTTCAAGATATAGTTCAAATACTACCTTCTGCATGACAGTTTTCCTGACCGAGGTAGCTACTAGTATTCTCTCTGTCTCTGACTCTCTCCCTCCACACATATTTTATTTTAATAGCATTTTATTTTTCCTTAATTAGATGTCAAAATAATATTAGCACCCATTTTTACAAGATTTTGAGTTCCAAATTTTTTCTCCCTTCTTCCCTTTACTCCCTCTTCTGAAAATGGTAGATACTTTAATATGTTATACATGCGCTATCATGTAAAATATTTTATATTAGTCACAGTTGTGAAAGACAAAACAGATCAAAAGGGAAAAAAACATGAAAAAGAATAATGTGAAAAATATGCTTCAATCTGCCTTCAGAGTTCATTAGTTCTTTATCTGGATGCAAATAACATTTTCCTTTGTGAGTTGTTGAGAAGACCTGAGTCATTCATAGTTGACTTTCACAAAATGTTGCTAATACTATATATATATATATATATATATATATATATATATATATATATATATATAATGTTTTCTTGGTTTTGTTTATTTCACTTTGCATCAGTTCATACAAATATTTCCAGATTTTTTTGAAAATCTGCCTGTTTATCATTTCTTATTGCACAATAGTATTCCATTATATTAATATATTATAGCTTGTTTAGCCATTCCCCAATTAAGGGAGATCCCCTCAAATCTTTGCCACCACAAAAAAGGCTGTTAAAATATTTTTTGTACATGTGGGTCTTTTTCCCTTTTTTGTGATCTCTTTGGAATACAGACCTACTAGTGATACTGCTGAATCAAAGATGTCCTTTGGGCATAGTTCCAAATTTCTCTCCAGAATGCTTGGATTAAGTCACAATTTCATCAACAATTAACTAGTGTCCCAATTTTCCCACATCTACTTTACCATTTATCGTTTTTCATTTTTGTCATGTTAGCCAGTTTAAAAGGTATGAAGTGGTACCTCTTTTAATTTAAATTTCTCTGGTAAAAAGTAATTCAGAGTACTTTTTCGTATGCCTGTAGATATAATTGATTTTTTCATCTGAAAATTATTCATAATCTTTGATCATTTTATTAAGTGGGGAATGATTTATATTTTTAATATATATGTAAATATTTATATTTATAAATTCAACTAAGTTCTCTATATATTTGAGAAATGTAGTTTGTTTCAGATACTTGCTATAAAGATTGTCTCCTAAATTTGTTTTCCTTTTAAGCTTGGTTACCTTTGGTTTTGTTTCTGCAAAAGCCTTTTAATTTGATATAATCAAAATTATCTATTTTACATTTTGCAATGCTTTGTAATTCTTATTTGGTCATAAATCTGTGACAACTTCTTTTTAAGAATTCGGATGCTATATAACTTATACATATATGGTTAGTATTGGTATTACTTCATTGTTCATGGCATTCTTTATCATTATCTAGTTTTATTCCTTATCTCTTTTAATTAGGTCTATGTTTTATTTTGTTTTGTTTGTCATCAGAATTGCTACTCCTGTCTTTTTTTTTTTTTTTTTTTTTTTTTTACAATCTTAGCCGAAACATAATAGATTCTGCTCCCTCTCTGCTTCAAGTGTGTTTCTTTCAAATAACATATTATAGAATTCTGGTTTTTCACCCAGTCTACTATCTACTTGCATTTTTGAGGAGGGTTCATAGTTATGATTACTGTGTATTTCCCTCTGTCTTTTTTTTTCTTTCTCCCTCCTTTCTCCCTTTCCTTCCCACTTAGTGTTTTGTTTCTGTCTCTCACCTCCCCTGGGCTGCCCTCTCTTCTGTTACCCTGCCCCACTTTTACTTAATTTCCTCCCTTCCTACTTTCCCATAAGGTAAGATAGATTCAACCTATTATATTTATTATTTTCTCTTTGAGCTGTTACAGATGAGAGTAAGGTTCAAGCAATGCCCACTGCCCTCCCTTCTACCTTTCTTTCCGCTGTATTAGCTTTTTTGTTTCTCTTCAGGTGAAACAATTTACTACAGTCTATCTTTCTTTTCCTAGTGTACTTCTCTTTCTCATCCCTTAATTTTCTTTGTCATTCCCTCAGATTTACATTATACATATACCCTCTATCTATGTACATTCTTTCTAGCAGTACTATTAGTGGTGTAATTTTTAAGAATTACAGATATCATCTTCCTATATAAGAATATGAAAAGTTCAGTTCCACTAAATCCTTTATGCTTTCATTTCTCTTTTTAACTTTTTATGCTTCTCTTGATATGGAAGATCATTTTTTTTGGTTCACTAGTGATCTTCTCTTTATGAAGACTTGAAGTCCTTCTATATCATTGAATGATCATTTCCTCCCCTTTATGCATGATGCTTAATTTCATTGGGTAAGTGATTTTTTGTTGTAGTCTTAACTCCTTTTCCTTTTGGAATATCATGTTCTATGAAGCCTGGTCTTTTAATGTTGCTGCTGCCAGGTCCTCTGTGATCCTGATTGTGGCTCCTCAATATTTAATTTCTTTCTTCCTGGCCACTTTCAGCATTTTTTCCCTTGATCTGATAGTTCTGAATTTCGGTTATAATGTTCTTTGGACTTTTTATTTGGAGATTTCTTTCCTGAGGTGATTAGGGCCTCTTTCAATGCTTATTTTTCCCTCTGATTCCAGGATATGAGGGCAATTTTCTTTGACAGTTTCTTGAAAGATGCTGTCCAGGTCTTCCTTTTGATTATGGCTTTCATGTAGTCCAATGATTATCTCTCCAGGATCAATTTTCTAGGTCAGTTGTTTTTTCCATGAGGTATTTTACACTTTCTTCTATTTTTTTCATTCTTTTGAGTTTGATTGATTGATTCTTGTTGTCCCATGGAGTCATTGGCTTCCACTTCCCCAATTCTAACTTTTCAGGAGTTATTTTCTTCAGTGGATTTTTGTATCTTCTTTTCCATTTGACCAATTCTACTTTTTAAGTACTTTTCTTTTTCTAAGTTATTTAAAAAATAATTTTTTTGAAATAATTCTCTTGTATCACTCTCATTTCTTTCCCCAATTTTTCTTTTACCTCCCTTAGATGATTATAAGCTCCTTTTTGAGTTCTTCCATGAATTCTTTCTGGATTTGAGACCACTTTTTATTTTTCTATGGGATTTTGCCCATAGGTGTTTTGACATCGTTGTCCTTTCCTGAGCTTGTGACTTGATCTTCTCTGTCCCCATAATAACTTTTTTATGGGTTAGATTCTTTTATTTTTATCTTTCTGTTCATCTTTTCTTTTACATGTCAGCCTGGGTTTGTAGGATTTGACTGCTTACTCTTTACCTGGCAGCATTAACATTGCCCCAAGGTCCTTGAGTAATGGGTTTTGGGGGTGGTGGTTGGGCTGCTGGGGGCATTAGGAGTATGGCAGCTTACTTGGTGCTAAGCCAGGTGCCAGTGTTGGTGTCTGACAAGTGCTGAGGCTGGTGGAGTGTTTCTGTGTTTTCCCAGGGCTACACTGAAGCAAAAGGCAGTCTGGATGCTGGTGACTACCTATCTGCTCAGGCACCTGTAAGTTTGGCAGCTACCTGTTTGCCTGGAATGACACTGAAGCGTGTGGAGGTCTAGCAACTGGAGGTTGCCTGTTTTTCTTGGCTTCACTGAAGCACAAAGCAGTTTTCAGAACTGGATTCTGCTGGCTTTCCTGGCTAAACCAAGGCATGTGGGAAACTCTGATATTGTTGATTGCCTGCCACACTGCACTGGAGCTCAGGATCTCCCCCTGGTTTGCCGAGGTGGGGCTAGCTGCTGGCTTTCTGGGATGCTTTCTGTCTTGGGCTATGCTCCTCTGTACCTGAGACAGAAATTTTTTTTTGCTGATTTTTCAAGTTTCTTGAGTTTAAAGATTGTTTCACCCCATCTTTTTGCTGATTCTGCTGTCCCAGGAATTGGTGTGGAACTCTAATCTAGGATTGTTTGAAGGTGAATATGGGAGAGCTACAGTAATTTACTGCTTACTCCCCACACATATATTGTATATAAATACACATATAAAGTAATTAAAGAAGAAACAACTCAAATACTACCCTCTTTGATTCTGGTAACTGCTAGTGCCTTTCCTCTCTAACTATTATATATATAGATATATATACATATATATATATATATATATATACATATATATATGTATGTATAAAATTAGCTTATATTTGTTTTGTGCTATTTGTGTTCTATATACTTATAAAATATGAATATAGAATATAATAGTATATGGAATATATTTATTCTATTTCTATTTTATTTTATATAGTTATATTCTCTTTTCTATTAAAATCTAGCTCCACGGGCAGTTAGATGGTCCTGGAATCAAGAAGACCTGTGTTCAAATCTGACCTCAGACACTTAACACTAGATTGTGACTATGGGCAAGTCACTTAACCCCAATTACCTCATCAAAAAAAAGTCTAGGTACACATGAATAGGGATTGTTTCATTCTTTGTATCCCCATGGATTGGCCAATTCTTGGCACCTAATAAATGCTTAGTAAATTCTTGTTTTTTGATTGTTTGATTAAATGACAGATCATAAAACCAGGAAGAAAATTAACAATCATCTAATCCACCTATTTATTTTACAAATGGGGTCAAGGAAACTAATATCACCAAATGGTAGAGTTGAAATTAGAATCCATGTTTTAGACTTCAGATCCAATGATCTTCCTCCAGTATAACCCTTTGACAACCAAGGAGTCCGTCCCAGAAAGATGGCAAAGTCCTAGCTTAGCTCATTCTGTTGTGGAAAAACAAAATCATTAATAAAGCACAAAGTTTGTTCAGCTTATTCTGAACAATTAATGTAGTCTACCTCAAATGCCAGAGTAAGCAGTAATTCTCTGGAAAAAAAATAATTACTTTTCCCTTGGCTCCCACACAAATTAGTCAAATCAACAATTCTGTGTTACAATTTATTTAAAATGGGAACTGGGAAGGTAGTAACTGAGTTGTCTCTTCTTTAATTATCTTAGCCTTATCAGCATTTACTCTGTTAGTAGGATCATATTTATTTATTTAGATTTTTTTTTGGACAAGGTGAAAGAGGAGACTTGTTGCCTCAGTTGCTACTTACTTACTTATTGAATGGGTGCTGCCTCAGTCAAACTGAGACCTGTCAAGACCTTAAACTTAAAAAGGTCAAGATCTCTCACTGCGTCCAGGGCCATTTCCAGTCTTCTTGATGTCTATCTTGACACTGGACACAGATGGCTCTGGAGGAGAAGGTGAGGCAGATGACCTTGCCCAGCCTTTCTTCACTCAAATCCAATTCACTTGCATGTCACAGCATCACTGCCCTGATGTCACGGGCCTCTTTGAGATTGAAGAACGAACAACTACAACAACAATCTGTATCAGGAACTAGTTAGAACTTTAGAAATCAGATCATTTGAATCCTTCATTTTAAATATGAAACAAGAAATTGAGGACTAAAGAAGGTAAGCATATTGCACAAGGTTACAAAGCTACTAAGTCACAGAGTCATGGATTCTTAAAATCTTGGGATTTAGAACTGGCAGGAATTTTGGAGTTCCAATCCAATCCTAGTTAAATCTCAAATAAAATCCCACCTTGTTCAAGAAGCCTTTCCCTCAGTTCCTCTTAATGCTAGTGTGCTTCCCCTGAGATTTATTCTGTATATGTCTTATTAGAATAGTTTGCAATTGTCTCCCCCTTTAGCTTGTGATCCCCTTGAGAGTGAGGATGATTTTTTTTGCCTGTTTTTATATCTCCAGGGCTTAACATGGTGCCTGATACATAGCAGGTGCTTAATAAATGCTTATTAACCTGACTCCATTCCCTTCATTAAATAAATGAGGAGACTAAGATCTATGTAGGTTGAACCTATGTAGGTTGCAAAACTAAGGCAAAATTTCAATGTAGATTTTTTACCTCACTTTTGGACTTTTCCCCATATATCACTTTGCCCCTACCTCTTTGAGAGCCTTTCAGTGTTTGTAGGATACTTGGCAACTCATCAGAGACTGTGAATTAATGATTAGATTCTGGCTTTGGAAGTTTGTTATGTAAAATACTTTCTTATGTTCTTTATTGCATTCTTCTGGGGGAGGATGATGGGAATGGGATAGAACACTGGATCTAGGTCAGTAAGTCTCATCTTTCTCAATTCAAATATTATCTCATATAAGTACTAGCTTTCTAATCTTGGGCAAGTCACTTCATCCTGTTTACCTCAGTTTCCCTATCTGTAAAATGATCCAGAGAAGAAAATTCCAGTATCTTTGCAAGAAAATCCCAAATGGGGTCATGAGTTGAATATCTGGAAAACAAGAGGTAAGATGATGCTGATATGTGATGTAAAGAAGTTAGATTGTTTTTGAAATGGCCATTTGAATTATTATGGGAGGTAATAACTCACATTTACATCATTGGAAGTAGAGAATTATAGATCTAGAATTGGAAAGATTCCAGAGGCAGTGTAATCAGATCCTCTCCTTTTACAGATGAGTAAGTGGAGGTTAAGGGAAATTAATTGAAATTAAATGACTTGCCTAAGGTTGTATCTAATTCCTCTGACTTCACAGCTGGGAATGTTGTGTGTATCAGGTGGAGGGAAATGTGGTGAGAGAAGGAGTTCTAGCATTAGGTGGGCTGCATTGGACTAATTGATCTCGAAGACCTTTTCTACTTTTGGGTTTCTATGGTTCCAAGTCCTGACTTCTCCAAGGTTCCAAGGTCCTTCCCTGACCCACAGTCACTCAGAACCCTCACTCCAATCAGATCCTCCAACAGTTTCTATTTTAGCCAGCTGTAAACACCATTTGGGAGACATGGCTTACGAATTTTGGAGTCAGGATGACAGCAGCTGCTGCCAATAGACCTGAAAAGGACACCCACATTCTCCTACTCTGAGACTGCCCAGAGGTAACACTGGAAATATAAGGGTTGCTTAGACCTCTACTTTTGAGTTTAGGTTGGTCTGTTACTCTGCAGTGACATATTATTGCACTGCAGGAGGGAGGGCAGTTGAGAAAGTTAAAGAAGAGCAATGTAGCGCTAAAGAATCTGTATAGCTTCCCCAAATCCCTGTATTTATTTCCTATGTATCTCTTGGGAAATCGTGTATATGTCCTTTGGAAAATCTCTAAGTCTCAATTTCTGTATTGGTAAAAGGAAAAAGTTTGCCTTAAGTGATCTGTCTAGTTCTTTCCAGTGATAACATTGCATACATCTATCTATCTATCTATCTATCTATCTATTCATCTATCTGTCTGTCCCTCTGTCCATTCATCTCTCTCCCCCCCATCTATGTATCTATTCATCTATCTGTCTATCTATCCATATATGTACATATACAATATAAACATGTAAATATGTATGTCTATACATATATATTGTATTTATAGAGGGATATACATATATGCCTAGATAATATATGCTTATGAACATGTGCATACAGTTTGTGCACACATAGACATGGTTCTCGGTTTACAAATCATTTTTACACTCATTAGCGCAAGAGGTAATTTCTGGGTTATTTGAATAAGTCAAGTGAAGACAGTTTGCTTTTAGATTTTCGCATCATTGAATGTTGACCATGTGTGGCTTCAGTGTTGAGAAATTGCCTGTGCCCAGAAGGGGCTCACTTCAGAATAAGTAATAAGTGCTGACAATCATATTCATCATCCCAGGCAATAAGAACTTTTCATGAATTTAGAAAGGTTTTTGAGCTCCTGGAACTCATTTGGAAAGCACAAATTCCCAGAATCAAAGGTTTAACCATTCATGTACAGGTCTCCCCAGGCTTTTTCACCCAGCCACACGTTTCTTTCCAAGCTCTGAAATAATTGATATTTGATTCTGTCTTTAAAGTTCAGATGATATCATCTCTATTGCAAATCTACCAAGCAAAATGGTATTTAGGCAAATACTAGAATAGAATGGACCTTAGATTCTACCACCTGATTGACAGGCAGTTAAGGAGGTGGCCAGCTAGGCAGTGGAAGGGGTCCTCAAACTACAGCCCCTCGGGCCAGATGCAGCAGCTAAGGACGATTATCCCCTTCACTCAGGATTATGAAGTTTCTTTATTTAAAGGCCCACAAAACAAAGTTTTTGTTTTTACCATAGTCTGGCCCTTCAACAGTCTGAGGGACAGTGAACTGGCCCCCTATTTAAAAAGTTTGAGGACCCCTGGGGGGATAGATTTAGAATTAGGAAGATGAATTCAAATCCTATTTTTGGCAATTAATGAACTATTTCAGTAAAAAGTGGGAATAACAATAAAAATAATGCTTCTCTCACCTTGTTGTTGTGAGAGTAAAATGAGTGTCTATAAAGTACTTAACCTTAAAGCACAATATGTATGTAACTGATATTCTCAATATTATCTGTGAAGCATCCACTATGTGTTGGGCATAGTATTAAAACTAAGAATATGAAGACAAAAAGAAAAAATCCCTCCCATCAAGGAGCTTACATTTTATATGGAGCATGCATGTTCATAGATAAAGACAGATTATATATACATATACATTTATATATACACATGTATATATATATATATATATATGTAAAAATATATATATAGTATCTACATAAAATATTTTCAGGTACATGTTTGGATATAGGGATTTACATTTACATGTGTACATATATGAATATATAATGTTTTGGGGTGAGAGTGAATAAGAGGAAAGTTTTCTTGAAATAGAATTTTAGAATTTGAAATAACCTGGAAGTTGATGTCAGAGCAAAATATTCTCCTGAGCATTAGAGCTTGCAGAGACCTCAGAACTTCGAACATGGAATAGTAGAGCTAGAACAGATTTTACACCATAGACTTTTCTGATTTGAAAGAGTCATTAGAGCTCACCTAGTGTGCTACCCTCCTTTTACAAATAAGTAAAATGAAGTGCAGAAAAAGCAAATACCTAGTTATAGAGCTGTTACACAAGCCCAAGCTTTTTTTCCCCAACCCAGTGTTACTCCTATGACTTCACTAAACAATTTATATGCTTGTAAAGCCCCAATATTAAAATTAATAGGCTACAGCTATTTGAAAGGTAATTTATGACTGTAATTTTTGCTTTGGGCTGAATCTGATTTGTATCAGAAGCAATTGAATGTAGTAGGAATAATGGTTGTCCTTTAATAAAAATTCCCTCTGCAGACAGTCAAAAATACTCCAGGATGTCTTGGCAGCAGATCTTGTTTTATTGGAGGGCTTGCAGGAGGAGGCACAGTTTTCCTCCTCATTTCTGAAGTGTAAGCCTAGAGATCTCAATGAAGAGAAAAATTTATGAATATTTCTTCCCAACATAAAATGCTTCAAAGAATTCTTTGCCTTTTCTTCCAGTATTATCCATTTTCAGCTCTTTTATTGGATGTGATTTTTATTATATCTTACAAAACATTGATTCCATTAAGCATAGGTTTCTTTCCTCTCTGCCTGCCAAGCCATATTCCTGATCTTAAACTGGTTATTGTACTAAGGCCATTGGGAAGCTACCTCAATGGCCTGAACCTTGGTCTCCTGAGACAATCATGTCTTGAAGATGGTTTCAATACATTTTAAGGAGAAAACTATCTAGTCCATATCCCTTGTGAAGCTTTCCTTGATCCCCCTCCAGATAGAAATAAGTCCTTCCTCTTTAAATCTCTCATTCCATTTAACTTTCCTATATGCTTGTATGGTATGAAAGTCACCAAATCTATGCTCAAATCCTGGCTCTGATGGGTTATAAGTTATGCCATAATGAGCAAATTTTTCAATTTCTCTGAGCCTTGGTCCCCTGTTCTATAAAATGGAGATTGTACCTATTCATTGCCTATCTCTCAAGATTGTTGGGAAGAAACCATTATATAAAATTATGGAAATATGTGTTTTTAAAAATTAGTAATATTATTTTAAAATTTTAATAGAGTATTTCAAATTACATGTAAAGATAGTTTTCAACTTTCATTTTTGTAAGATTTTGAGTACCAAGTTTTTTCTCCTTTTCTCCCTTTCTTACCATCCCCTCCCCATGCTAACAAGCAATCTCATATAGCTTATACATGTACTTTCATTTTTAACATATTTTCATATGAGTCATGTTGCCAAAGAAAAATCAAAACAAAAGGGGAAAGTCATGAGAAAGAAAATAAAACCAAATAAAACAGAAATAAAAATAGTATGCATTGATCCACATTCAGTCTCCATTGTTCTCTCTCTAGATGTGGATGGCATTTTCTATCTAAAGTTTATTGAAATTATCTTGGATCACTAAATTGCTGAGAAGAGTTAAGTTTCTCATAGTTGATCATCACATAATCTGGCAGTTTCTGTGCATAATGTTTCCAGGTTCTGCTCACTTCATTCAGCATTAATTCATGTAAATCTTTTATGCTTTTCTGAATTCAGCCTGTTCTTCATTTCTTATAGATCAATAGTATTCCATTACATCCATATACCATAACACATTCAGTCATTCTCCAATTTATGGGTATCCACTCATTTTCCAATTCTTTGCCACTACAAAAAGAGATGCTGCAAACAGTATTGCATATGTGAATCCTTTTTTCCTTTTATATGATCTCTTTGAGGAACAGACCCAGTAGAAACACTGCTGGATCAAAGGATATGCACAGTTTTATGGCCCTTTGAGTGTAGTTCCAAATTATTCTCCAGAATAACTGGATCTAAAAACTAGTATTATTTATTGCTATCCACCACTGGACATAAATGATGAAATCAGGGTGCAGATTGTGACATACATTTTTTGGACTTGGCTGATCTGGTAATTATAAAGGTTTTCTTTGTTTTTTCAATGGGAAAGAGAGAAAAGAAAGAAAAGAATATATAAACACATTCATAAAAAAAAGATTATATTTTGGGTATCCATCTGGGTTCCTTGCAAGACTGTAGACTCCATGAGAATAAAGAATATATCATATCTGAACTTTGTAATAATCCTACCACTTAGTACTTGGTTCTATTTCCAATAGACACTTAATAATATTAACTAGATAGTGCATTGGATAGAGCACCAGCCTTGGACTCAGGAAGACCTGAGTTTAAATCCAGCCTCAGATACTTTACACTTACTAGCTATGTGACCAGGGCAAGTCACTCAATTCTAATTGCCTTGACCACAAAAATGTTAGCTAAAATTATTGTGGCTATATAGTAGGCTAGGTTTTTGCTGAGAGCAAATGGATTTTATTACTTCACTTAAGGCCCCTTGTAATCAATCAATAAACATGTATTAAGTGCCTACTATGTGCCAAGCACTGGTGTAAGCACACTGGATGAGCAAACGATGGTGGCAAGTATCCTGTGCCATTTACTGCTTTTGTGACCTCAGAAATCCCTCTTTCTAATTTCAATTTCCTCAACTATAATATTAGAGTTTGGAACAATCCTTCCAACTTTAAACCTTATTTTCAATTCAGTGTCTAAAGCCTTAGAGTCTTACCTTCTTAACTGTGATGCTAGGCCTATCGGTAAAATCTTTCCAGACTAAACCAAGCCTCTTCAAACCCTACCCTTTCCATTTGCTCTCCAAGGTCCTGAGCACCAAGCATGGGATCAGATGAGTATATAATAGAAACTCAAAAAAGACTTATGAAATGGAATCAAAGGTGTTTTTGCCTTTCAAACACACTTGTAGAAGAGGAAGCTCAAGCATCTTGTTAAAGCCAGTCATCAGTTTTTACCCTTCTCAGAAAGAGCCTCAGTGACCTCCTGAATTGGAATTATACAGGTATTAAGACCACTTTTCCTTGGGTACTTCTTTGATTACATTCATGGTACATGATGCTAGAGGGTTTGCCTAGAATTGAAATGGATTCTGATGAGCCTGAGACCACAGGATTTATAAGGGGCTTTCATCAGTATGCTGCTAGCAGCTACATCCCAGTTCTCAGGAACATAGGCCAAGGTCTGTTTGTTTTTTTCCTTTCTCATTCCCTTCTCTTCCTATTCTACCTGAATGCCAGAATGGCTGAGGAAGCCTATAGAATTAAGTGAGAATTTTATCAATCCAAGTCTTGGAAAGACTGCTAACTTGGTGGGACCTTCCCTCTGCTACAATGAGCTTTGTGAGTTAGTTGCTTTCTGTGGTACTTAATTTCTTCATCTATAAACTGGAGCTTACATCCTTCTCCCATCCCTCTATCTCATAAAATGGGAGGGAACAGATAAAGAAATTGACATGGTAATTTTTACAAACTGCTATAAAATATAACAAGAACCTTTAGACTTCAGAGATACAATTTTATATCCAGACACTAAACAAACAGTGTGGTTATAGAGACAGCATGGAAACATGGATAGAAATAAGTCATGAAGACTGAATCCTACCTGTGGAACACAGGCAAAACAACTTGTTGGTGCCCCCAGAACATTCATTAAAATTTTTTATATGTAGCTCAGGGGATAATCTACACTAGGAGAGGGAGTTTCCTCACTGGGCATTACCTATTTTAATGCAATCATATGAATGGGCAATAAAAAAGAGCAAAAATAAAAATAAACTCATGCTTTAAAGAGACTGGTGGAAGGAAGGAGCTTGTGTGGCAGCACAGAAGCCAAATGAGACTGGGGTAGGAAAAGGAGGTCAGCTGAGATCAGAGTATTGGGTTCTTATCATGGTTTTGATGCAAGTGGTAGCTGTGGGTAAATTACTTAAAACTCCCAGGCTCAGTTTCCTCATTGTAAAGGGGTATAATAATCTTGGCATTGCCTACTTGAAAGGGAAACAGTTATATTCACTTTTAATTGTTATAGAAATGGAGACTATGGAATGAAGATGATTCCATTAACTTTAAATTGAAATGTCTTGATCTTTAGGTAGCCAGGTATGATGATGGGTATAGAGCATTTGCTTGGGGTCAGAATGACCTGAGTATATGTATGATTTCAGTCAGCTGTGTGACCGTGGGGAAGTCAATTCATCTCACCTCTGTTCATCTTAGTCTCCTCATTTGTAAAGTAGAGATAATAATAACATCAACTTTGAAGGGCTATTGTGAAGAACAAATGAGATAATATTTATAAAGTTTCTGGCATGTAGTAGATTCTATATAAGCTTAATCCTTTCCTTTCCCCTGAGGAAGGAATTCCAAATCTTAGTTAGGAAAGTAGAAAAATGGTTTCCACCAAGAAGGAGGAATCATATGCTCAGTTCTGCCCATCTGTGCCATTATTTCTGTTTTGAAGAATGCAGTGGTTTCATTTTATTGGGAGCTTATGTTTTTTGGAGAAAAATCCTTTTTTAGGGCAAAAAAATCTCATGTTGAAGAGATCGTGTTGATCTCCAAGTCAGGTATCTAATGGAAGTATGGATTTCTTCTTCTACAATATTCTCATTCCATAAGATAAATTTCATATTAATCTGAATTCAGTAAACCTTACTCATCTCATTTTCTTTCTTTTACTTTCAAAAATATTATTAATACTTTAAATAACACTTTTATTTCCCTTCATAGCCTATTTCCTTCCGCCCAGAAGAATATCCTTAATAACAAAGAGTAAAAAACAAATAAAAGAACAGTTCAGAAAAACTAAGGAATACATCCACCTAGGTTAACAAAGTATACTCATATTCCCTGTAAAGATGGGAGAGAAGTTTATTCTCACATCTCTTTTTGGTGCCAAATTTGGTCATCATATTTACATGACATTCAGTATTATTTTGTTGTCCTTTCTGTGTGCATTGTTGTAGCTATTTTGTATATTGTTTTATTGCTCCATTTACTTCACTTTGTATCAATTAACACAAATCTTCCTATGCTTCTTGGTTTTTTTATTCATTGTTTCTAATAGCACATTAATGTTTCATTACAGTTACATGCCATAATTTGTTTATCTACTCTCTAGATAATGGACATCTACTACTGGTTCTTGTTCTTAATTACCCTTCAGATTTTGGACTCATTCTCAAAGTAATCAGCTTGATAAACTCTCCATTTTAACCAAAGTAAATGATTGGTTCTTTCTTTGATTTCTTTTTGTTCATTCCCACCTACACATAGTTATACAGTTAGTTACTTCTATTCTTGGCACACAATTATTCCAAATAGTTTTTTGTCAAACTTTACTTCAAGATCTACTTATGTGCCTCTTACTCTGTGATGTTTCCCTTAATTACTCTTAGTTAAAATGGTCCCTACCTCCTCTAGTTTCTTATAAAACTTTGTTTTAACCTCTTATTTGTTCTTATATTCTATCTTAAATGTATAAATTTGTGTCATATAATAATGATTAGATTTGAATCTTCTTGAAAGTAAGGACTAAGTCATTTTTTATTTTTGCCTACCCCAGGGGCTTGTGTGTATATGTATGCAAACATATATACACACATGCATAAGCCTCTATACTCAGCATGACTGGTCCTCAAAAAATAAACATACATTGGATTATAGGGTCAAACTCAAAATCTTTCTGACTTTATATAGTTTGGATATGTTCGTTGAATTTAATTTAGCATCTCTTTGAAATGATTATTCTACCTCTGTTTGAATACCTACATTGATGAGGGTATCATTACTCTCAAAGCAATACCTTCTGTCACTCTTAGTAAATTCTTTTTTTTTAATTGAGCCAAAATATGCCATCTTTTCTTCTCCCTGTGAACCTAGTTCTGCCTTCTTGGGCCAAGAAAAACAAATTTAATTCATTTTCCACTTGAAAGAATTTTGAATAATTGAAGATATTTGTCATATCCTCCCTTCCCCCAAAGTTTTCTACAGGCTAAAAATTTTCATTTCTAATTGTTGTTCAGTCATTTTTCAATCATGTACCACTTTTTGTGCTCTTGTTTTCTTTAGCAAAGATATTGGAGTGTTTGCCATTTGCCTCTCTATCTCATTTTTTAGGCATACAGGGTCAAGTAACTTACCTAGGATCACACAACTAGGAAACATCTGAAGCTGAATTTGAACTGAAGAAAATGACTTCAGGGTTGGTACCATAAAGCATATGGTTTTCTAATTCTATTGTTAGAAAAGAACCCCAAAGTTATTTGTCCCCAGCTTAAGATGAAGAGTTTGCTTTAGATAGCGCATTCACTAGATGATGTCACCTAAGTATTTAATTTCCTGAATCTTTCAAAATCATACTCTGGTTATTTTTCAGGTCATTAAAATCTAATCCTTAGGTTTAAGTTGCTGCTTGAATTAAGCTTAATTATTAATTTGTTGACTACAGATGATTTTTTTAACAAAAGAAGTTTTACTATCTGTAATAAAGCAAGATCACTTTGAAAAGAAGAGCAGAGGATCTAGAATGAAAAGACCTAATTTCTAATCTTGGCTTCTCTACTTAACAGTGTTGTGATTCTGTCCAGTTGCTCTAGATGAGCTTCACTATAAAATGAAGAATTTAGACTAAATAATTTCTCAGTCCAGCTTTACTTTAAATCCTATGATACTATGAAATGTAAACTTGTACCCTAATCTTATGTTGAATATTAAGCATAGCAACTTAGTAGGGATTCTGGAGTGAAAACAAAGTTTGGTATGAAGGGGCTAAATTATGATCCAGGACTATGTAATTATTGTAGATCCCTGGGCTGGAAGTCAGGATTGCTACTTTTAGCTCTGTTGTTAACTGGGCATTTAGTCTTGGGCAGCTTACTTTTCCTCTCCCAGTGTCAGCCTGTGTAAGATTAGGTGATTAGAGTAGATGGTATCCAAGGTTCTTTCCACTCCTGGAATTTCAAGCTCTATACTTCCTTGAAGATGAACCCTTTTTGGGAGACTATATCAGCATAGCAACTGTATGGATGATGAAGAAAAGTTGGTATATAGTAACAAGGACACTGGGGGAAAATTGGATTTCAGTCTTATATCTGATGTTAAATATGTGTGAGAATGTAGATAAGTGACTTCCGTTCCTGTGGAACCCAGTTTCCCCCATAATATGGGAATACTTGTACTAACTACCTCATGGAGAGTAGTGAAGGAAGAGTTTTCTTAACCCTAAAAGTACCAGAGAAATGGGATTATTATTATATTTTCCTTTTCATTGGTGAAGTTCAATTTTCATTAGTGATTTTAAACAAACCCTGTACATTGGTTAAAAGGAGCCAGGAAGGGAAAATTACAGAGTCTTCTTCCCTGGCTTTGAATTCCAATCAAAATAACAGCTTTCTTAGGGAATTATTCATTAAGATGAATACTGACACTTTCATGAACAAAAGCCAGGTTCTCAGGAACAGGCCTTTACTTTCTTTTCCCATCAGGAAGAAGAGGAATAGGAGCTCCTTCTGCTCATAGAATGATAAAATTAAAATCAAAAGGGATCTTAGAGAACATTTGCTCCAAGCTGCTTAATTTACAGATGAGGAAACTGATCCAATGAATGTAAACTGACTTGCCAGGTTTACACAGCTAGTATGTATCTGAGGTGGAACTTGAATCTAGGTCTTCCTAACTCTGAATGCTGCCTTCTTTGTTCAAATTTGATTGAATATTTTCACTGCCAAAACTGGTTTCTGTGGTTTCTACATGATTAGGGTAAATAGTTTAAGCTAGGATTTTTTTTTTTTAATTGCAACATGGTATAGTGAAAAGAATGTTGGATTTAGAGTCAAAAAGACATGAACTAAAACCTGGTTCTGATTTAGCAGACACATAGGGGTCTGAGTCAATTTCTCCATTCAACAAATATTTCATATTATTATACTTTAGATTTAGTGCTGGAAGAGATGTTAAAGTTACTGAGTGCAACCCAATCCTTTTGCAAATGAAGAAACTGCAGTTTTCTTCAAGGTCATATAGATAGATAATGGAGGATCAAAGGCTGAATTCCATGTCCTCTGACACTAAAATAGCACACTTTTAAAATATTTTTGCTGTATTCCATAACAAATTAACAAGCATTCATTTTCTTTTTCTCCCACTATCTACATTGGAAAGAATTGCTATAAATATGAAAGTTCAAACAAAATACATGCTGTAATTGATCATTTCCAAAAATGTCTATTTTAGCCAGAATCTTGATCAGGAAGAATGATCAGAATCTTGGTCATGTGTTTCTTTGCTAGGAAATGGGTAATGTGTTTCATAGTTGGTCCTCAGAAAATCATTGTTGGTCATTGCACTGATTAGAGTGCTGATGTTGCTGGCTGTAATAGTGTTGTCCACATAACAGTGTTATAAATTGTCCTCTTTATTCTTCATACTTCCTTCAGAAACAGTTAATTAGACTGGAAGCTCTTTGACAACAGAAACTAATTTTTTGGCCTTCTTTATGTCCCCAGAATTTAGTATGGTGCCTTCCATATAACTGTATTATTATATTACATTCTTTTACCATGATCTGTTCAAAAGTAATGGTTTCCATTTCTTTATCTCTACAAAATGGATTACTATTAATGTTTTTTGTATATATCAGTACTTTTCCCCTTTCTTTGATCTTTTTGGGAGAAGGTATCTATATCACTCAATCAAAAGGTGAGCAGAATTTAGTTACTTTTGGGACCATACTTCCAAATTGTTTTTTAATGGCTAAATCAAATCACAGTTCAATGTTAACCAACAATGTATTAATATGACTATTTTCTTATATTCCAATGTTCATTATTTTGCTTTTTTTTCTCAACCTTGATAATCTGATGGATATGAAATGAAATTTCTGAACTGTTTTAATTTTATGTTCTCTGTTAGTGACATAGAGCCTTTCCCCTCCACATCTTTGAGCCTTTCCCCTCCACATCTTTTGATAGCTTTGTATACTCCCTTTGAGAACTTCCTTTTGTATTCTTTGGCCATATATCAATCAGGGAATAATTCATTCTTATGAATTTGAAGCAATTCATTATACATATGGAGAATAACCTCTTTATCAAAGAAATGTAATACATTTTTTTCAAATTATTTCCTTTCTCATTTTAGATGTATTGGTTTTGTTTGTACAAAAAAATTCTTTTTATTTTTTTTTATTTAATAGCCTTTTATTTACAGGTTATATGTATGGGTAACTTTACAGCATTAACAATTGCCAAACCTCTTGTTCCAATTTTTCACCTCTTGTCCTCCATCTCCTCCCCCAGATGGCAGGATGACCAGTAGATGTTAAATATATTAAAATATAAATTAGATACACAATAAGTATATATGACCAAACCGTTATTTTGCTGCACAAAAAGAATCAGACTCTGAAATATTGTACAATTAGCTTGTGAAGGAAATAAAAAATGCAGGTGGGCATAAATATAGGGATTGAGGAATTCAATGTAATAGTTTTAGTAATCTCCCAGAGTTCTTTCTCTGGGCGTAGCTAGTTCAGTTCATTACTGCTCCATTTGGAAATGATTTGGTTGATCTCATTGCTTGAGGATGGCCAGGTCCATCAGAACTGGTCATCATATAGTAGTTGTTGAAGTATATAATGATCTCCTGGTCCTGCTCATTTCACTCAGCATCAGTTCGTGTAAGTCTCTCCAGGCCTTTCTGAAATCATCCTGTTGGTCATTTCTTACAGAACAGTAATATTCCATAATATTCATAACTACCAATTTATTCAGCCATTCTCAACTGATGGGCATCCATCAGTTTCAGTTTCTAGACTACAAGAGCTGCACAACATTCGTGCACATCAGGTCCCTTTCCCTTCTTTATGATTTCTTTGGGATATAAGCCAGTAGTAACACTGCTGGATCAAAGGATATCACAGTTTGATAACTTTTTGAGGAAAGTTCAAACTGCTTTCAGAATAGTTGGATTCGTTCACACTCCACCAACAATGCATCAATGTCCAGTTTTCCCGCATCCCCTCAACAATCATCATTATTTTTCCTGTCATCTTAGCCAATCTGACAGGTTAGATAGTTATCTTAGAGTTGTCTTAATTTGCATTTCTCTATTTAATGACTTGGAGCATCTTTTCATTATGACTAGAAATAGTTTCAATTTCTTCATCTGAGAATTGTCTGTTCATATCATGACCATTTATCAATTGGAGAATGGCTTGATTTCTTATAAATTAGAGTTAATTCTCTATATATTTTGGAAATGGGCCTTTATCAGAACCTTTAATTGTAAAAATATTTTCCCAGTTTATTGCTTCCCTTCTAATCTTGTTTGCATTAGTTTTGTTTGTACAAAAACTTTTCAGTTTGTATAGTCGAAATTTTCTATTTTGTAATCAGTAATGATCTCTGTTCTTCTTTGGTCATAAATTCCTTCCTTCACAGGTCTGAGGAGGTAAACTATCCTGTGTTCCTCTAATTTATTAATAATGTCATTCTTTCATACCTAGGTCATGAACCCATTTGACCTATATCTTGGTGTATGATGTTAAGTGTGGATCAATGCCTAGTTTCTGCCATATTAGTTTCAATTTTCCCAGCAATTTTTGTCAAACAGTAAGTTCTTATTAAAAAGCTGGTGTCTTTGGTTTCAAGAATAGGTTGCTATAGTTGTTGACTGTTTTGTCCTTGAACTAACCTGGTCCACTGATCAACTAAATCTATTCCTTAGCCAATAAATGGTTTTGCTAACTGCTGCTCTATAATATAATTTTTAGATCTGGTACAGCTAAGCCACCTTCATTTGATTTTTTTTTCATTAATTCCTTGAAATTCTTGACCTTTTGTTTTCCATATAGAATTTTGTTTGATTATTTTTTCTAGTTATTAAAATAGTTTTTTGGGGTCTGATTGGTCATAGCGCTAAATAAATAGGTTAGTTTAGGTAATATGTCATCTTTATTAGTATTTGCTCGCCCTGTCCAAAGAGCATTTAATATTTTTCAATTGGTTAGATCAGACTGTAATTTGTTGTGAAAAAGTGGTCTGTAATTTTGCTCATAAAGTTTCTGAGTTTTCCCTTGGCAGATAGATTCCTAAAATATTTATATTATCAGTAGTTACTTTAAATGGAATTTCTCTTTGCTAACTCTGACTGTTGGATTTTAGTTGAGTGATGATATAAGAATGCTTGATGAACTTATGTGGGTTTATTTGTATAACAGACTTTGCTAAAGTTGTAGATTATTTCTAATAACTTTTTGTAGAATCTCTGGGGTTCTCTAGGTATACCATCATGTCATCGGCAAAGGTGATAATTTGGTTTTTTCTCATTACCTATTCTTATTCCTTTGAATCTCTTTCTCAGCTCTTTATTGCGAAGCTTGCTTTTCTAATACAATGTTAAATGAGTAACGGAGTGATAGTGGGCACCTTGTTTCCTCAGATCTTATTAGGATAGGATTTTGCGGTTTGTCTCCATTACATATGATTACTGATGGTTTAAATAGATGCTGCTGATTATTTTAAGGAAAAGTCCATTTGTTCCTATCTCTCAAGTGTTTTTTAATAGGAATGGATGTTGGATTTTTGTCAAATGCTTTTTTCTGCATCTATTGGGGATGATCATATTGGTTTTGTTAGATTTGGTTGATTAATATGAGCTCAATTATATTGATAGTTTTCTAATATTGAACAGCTGCATTCCTGGTATAAATCCTACTTGATCATGGTGTATTATCCTGGGGATGATTTTCTGTAGTCTTTTTGCCAATATCTTTTTGAAGAGTTTTAGCATCAATATTCATTAGGGAGATTGGTCTACTAATTTTCTTTCTCTGTTTCAACCTACCTGGTTTAGGTATCAATGTACCATGTCTGTGTCATAGAAGGAATTTGGTAGGACTCCTTCATTCCCAATTTATCAAATAATTTATATAGCATTGGGGCCAATTGTTCTTTAAATGTTTGGTAGAATTTACATGGAAATCCATCTGGTCCTGGGGATTTTCTCTTAGGGAGTTGTTTAATTGCCTATTCTATTTCTTTTTCTGAAATGGGACTATTCAAGAATTTACTTCTCCTCTGTTAGTCTGGGAAGTCTATATTTTTTGGAGGTAAGTCATCCATTTCACTAGGTGTATCAAATTTATTGGCATAAAGTTGAGCAAAATAACTCCTTAGTGTTCTCATTTCCTCTTCATTGGTGGAAAGTTCTCCTTTTCATTTTTAAGACTACTAATTTCTATTTTTCCTCCTCCTTTTTCTAATCAGATTTACTAAGGCATCTATTTTATTGGCTTTTCATAGAACCAACTCTTAGTTTTATTAATTAGTTCAATGTTTTTTACTTTCAATATTTTTAATTTCTCCTTTTAATTTTAAATTTCAGATTTAGTATTTGATTGGGGTTTTAATTTGGTCTTTTTTTAGTTTTTTTAGTTGCAAGCTCAATTCATTAATCTTTTCTTTCTCTGTTTTATTCAAATAAGCCTCTAAGGATATAAAATTCCCTCTTATTACCGCTTTGGCTGCATCTCACAGATTTTGGTATGACGTCTCATCATTGTCATTATCTTGAGTGAAATTATTAATTGTATTTATAATTTGCTGCTTCACCCAATCATTCTTTAAGATGAGATTGTTTAGTTTCCAATTACTTTTTGGTCTATTTCCCCTAATTTTTTGTTGAATGTAGTTTTATTTGCATCATGATCTGAAAGAAGCATTTACTATTTCTGCTTTCTTGCATTTAATTTTGAGGTCTTGTATGTCTAATATATGGTCAATTTTGAATAGGTTCCATGAACTGCTGAGAAGAGAAGTATATTTCCTTTCTATCTCCATTCAAATTTCTCCAAAGATCTAACATACCTAATTTTTCTAATATTCTATTTACTTTAATTTCTTTCTTATTTGTTTTGTGGTTTGATATGTCTAATTCTGAGAGTGCAAGATTTAGATCTCCTACTATTACAGTTTTGTTGTCTATTTCTTCTTGCAACTCTCTTAACTTCTCCTTTAGGAAGTTGGATGCCATACCACTTGGTGCATATATGTTTAATATTGATATTGCTTCATTGTTTATGTTACCCTTTAGCAGGATATAGTTTCCTTCCTTATCTCTTTTAATTAGATCAATTTTTGCTTTTGCTTAATCTGAGATAAGGATGGCTACCCCTGCTTTTTTGACTTCACCTGAAGCATAATAGATTTTACTCCAGCCTTTTACCTTTACTCTATATGTATCTCCCTGCTTTAAATGTGTTTTTTGTAAACAACATATTGTAGGGTGCTGACTTTTGATCCAGTCTGCTATCTGCCTCCTCTTTATGGGGGAGTTAATCCCATTCACATTTACAGTTAGAATTACTAATTCTGTATTTCCTGCCATCCTAATAACCCCAGATTATGCTTTACTTTTTTTTGCCTCCCCCAACCCTCTTTCCTCTTTTTGAACTTATGTACCCCACTTGTATCACGATGCTTACCCTCTTTAGAATCCCTCCCTTCCCCCCTTTGAATCTTTTCCCTTCCTTCCCTTATTACTCTTTTTCTTTTCCCTTTTCCTCTCCCCCCTTTTTAATGAGGCAAGAGAGAATTTTCTCTAAAACAAATGTCAATTATTTTCTCTTTGAGCCAACTTTGATGAGAGTAAGATTCACACAATGTTCCTCCCCCTCTCTAAATTCTCTCAGATATGATAAGTTTTCTTTGCGTCTTTGTGGGATGTGGTTTCCCTCTTTTTATCCCTCCTTCCACCTTATTCTGCCATCATCCCTTTTCCATATCTACTTCCCTTTTTTATGTTATATCAGTACAATCAAATTATACATGTATTCTTTTTGTATATCCACAACAGAAATACAATTCTCAAGAGTTATTTTTACCTTTTCTGCGTCTCTTGAGTCCTATGGTTGGAGATCAAATTTTTTGTTTAGTTCTTGTTTTTTTCCTTAGAAACAAATGGAATTCATTTGTTTCATTAAATGTCCATCTTCTTCCCTGGAAGAAAATGCTCAGCTTACCTGGGTAGTTTATTCTTGGCTGCATTCCAAGTTCTTTTGCCTTTTGGAATATCAGATTCCAGGCCCTTTGATCCTTTAATGTGGAGGCAGCCAGATCTTGGGTGATCCTTATTGTAGCACCTCGGTATTTAAATTTTTTTTTTTTGGCTGCTTGTAAAATTTTTTCCTTAATCTGATAGTTCTGAAATTTGCCACAATATTCCTTGGGGTTTTTATTTTAGGGTCTCTTTCAGAAGGTGTTTGATGAATTCTTTCAATGCCTATTTTACCTTCTGATTCTATTACATCTGGGCAGTTCTCTTTGATGATTTCTTGTAAAATAGTATCTAGGCTCTTTTTTTCATCATAATTTTTGGAAAGTCCAATGATCCTCAGATTATCTCTCCTAGATCTATTTTCCAAGTCTTTCATTTTTGCAAGTAGATAATTCATGGTTTTTTCCAGTTTGTCATTTTTTTTTTGGTTTTGCTTGACTGATTCTTGCTGTCTCAATGAATCATTAGTTTCTATTTGTTCAGTTCTAATTTTTAAAGAATTATTTTCTTCATTAGCTTTTTTATTTCTTTCTGTATATGTCCAATTGAGTTTTTAAATGAATTGTTTTGATCTATGGAATTTTTTTCCATTTCACTAATTTTTTTTAAGTGAATTATTTTCTTTTTCCAATTCACAGATCCTACTTTCTTGTGAGTTCTTTGTCTTTTCCAATTCACAAATCCTACTTTCTAGTGAATTCTTTATTTTTTCCAATTCACAATTCTTACTTTCCTGAGATTTTTTTACTTTTTCCAATTCACAAATTTTGTTTCCCTGCCCTTCCTGGGAATTTTTTATCTTTTCCAATTAGTATTTCAGGAAGTTGTTGCTCTCTTGTAAGGCTTCTCTTTCCTTTCTCCATTTGTCTTCTAACTCTCTTTTGAGACTTTTAATGGTCTTTCTATGAGAGTATCATGTAAAAGAGGACAGTCTGGTGCCTGTTTGCTATTAGTCTTTTCAGGTTTGCTGACCTGCTCTTTTTCTGCATAGAAGCTGTTCGATCGTTCTTTTCATCTTTTTATTCATGTTTTAAAGCCTCTAGGGTATGCCTCCTAGGCAAGGGGGTTACCAGCTTCCTCTGTAGAACAGGAGAGATGTAAACCGGTTTCCGGCTCTGAGGTATGGGAGTGCTCTGAGTGAGAGTTTTCCCTTCTCCCAACAGGAGGTGGATTCAGCACTGGCCAAGCTATCAAAGTGCCCAGTTGGGTTGTGTGGGTTAGCAATTGCCCTAGGCTAGAGACTAAGCAGTAAAAGTGTCACTGCCCCAGGCCAGAGCCTCTTGTGGGGCTGTGGGTATTGGCAGCTGACCACAAACCTCTGATTCTGCCAGAATTCTGCCCCACAGTCTGTGCCCCAATGTCTCTGCCCGATGCAAATCGGCCCTGCAAAAGCTCTATGGCCCCAAGCTGAGCCCCCCATTGCGCAGATTAGAGGCTAACTTGGGCTGTGCCCTCCTGTGGTGCAGGTTCGCAACTGCCCCAAGGAAAAGCCCCGTACTGTGGGTTGGGGCTGCGAGCTTGTGCTGAGATCTGTGCTCTCACTTTCAGTTTGAGGCTCTCCTTGGAACCTAATTTCTCTCCCAGTCTGCACTGATCTCCCCCCAGCCCTGGAACAGATCTTTTTTGGCGAAACTGCAGATTTTCTTTGACTGGTGAGTTGTTATACTTTTTATCTTTATGAATTGTAGCAGTCAAGACTATTTTTGAGGCTCAATATAATATTGATAAAGAGGGTAAGAGAAGAGCTTAGAAAGTCCCGTGTGCCTTCTCTGTCATCTTGGCTCCGCCCATCTGTTTGTACAAAATTAAAAAAAGAAACCTTATATAATCAAAGTTGTCCTTTTTTCTCTCTCTGTTCTTAATTTGGTCATGAACACTTCTCATAAATCCCAAAAGAAATTTCTTCCTTGCTTCTTTTATTTCTTTATGCTATGTTTTTTTAAAATGAAGTTGTGTATTTTAGAACTAATTTTGATTTATAGTTTAGAGGTTTTGGTATAAAACTAATTTCTACAGCCTTAATTCCAGTCTTCCCAGCAGTTTTTTTTCAAACAACCTTTATTCCAGTAGTTGGAGTCTTTGGGTTTATTAAAGACTAGATTATTAGAAACAATTGCTTTGATATATAGTGTACCTAATCTGTTCCACTGATTGACCTTTCTATTTTTAAACCAATACCAAATCATTTTGATGATTACTGTTTTGTTGCATAATTTGAGAGCTGGTAATGCTAGACTCCCTTCCCATTTATTTTAATGATTTCTCTTGAGATTCCTGACCTTTTGTTTCTCCAGATGAATCTTGTTACGATTATGTGGTAGCTTTACAAAGTAATCCTTTGGTAATTTGATTGGTAAGACACTGAATAAATAAAAAATAAGTAAATGTCAGATAGTTCTGACATTTTTATTATTGGCTTGGATTACCCATGAACAATTAATAATCCTCCGATTATTTTTATTTCCATAAGAATGTTTTGCAATTCTATTTATATAGTTGTTGTGTATGACTGTGTAGGTCCAGTGCACTTCCTATTTTATCAGTTTTTCTGCTTGCCCTTTCCATTTGTAAATTAAAGGAAGTTGGAAGAGATAATCTCTAAGATTATTTTTGCTGAACATTCTTTGATGTTATGAATCCTGGCTTTGCTACTTCTTAGTTCATTGTTTTTAGATAAAATAGTTCTCTTCCTTGAGGCTTATATAGTAAATAATACTTACATAACAATATAAAGAGTTTGCATTAAATGATCTCCAAGGTCCTTTCAAGCTCCAAATCTATATTATGTATGACATAAATTAAAAGTCTTCTCCCTGGTCTCCCTGCCTCCAGTCTTTCTGTTAATAATTTCTGTATATATAACATCATCATTCTAAAGTCCAGATCTTATCATGTCCCTGCTCTGCTCTGAAACCTTTTTGTTTCCTTTTTGGTTACTTGAAGAAATTATGTAGTCTAATTAAAGGAGTGCTTGACGAGATCAAAAGATCTAGTTTATATCCAAGCTCTTCTATTTATGAACAAGGTACTATTTTAATTGCCAGTTTTACAGAGGTCAGAATATTCAGGCTGGAAGAACATTAGAAGTTAACTAATGCTTTTGTTTTTCAGCAAAGGAAACTGAGGGCCAAAGAACTTTGTTGGCTTATCCAGGGTTATCCAGCTAGAAAGGCTAGGTGGTTATGAGGAAAGCTTTTTAAAGTCCAGTTCAATAAGAATATACTATCTCTATCTAATTCCCAGAGCAGCTGCTGGAAGAGAAAACCTTTGTAAACCTCAAACTGCTACAATAATGCAAATTTCATGTTTACTAATGGATTTAGGCATCTAGTAGACCAAAGTTGCTAAACTTTTTTTGTGTATCATGAACTTCTTTGGCTTGATTTAGTGATCTTTGATTTTAGTGATCTTTGATCACTTGATTTAGTGAATCAAAAAATCCTTCTCAGAAGAATACTTTAAATGCATAAAATAAAATTCTCAGTGTTGGAAAAGAAAAAAAATTCAATTACATTGAAATACTGTTATTGACATAGTTTTGTTTTCAAATTCATAGAATCCAAGTAATTAATCCCTGATCTAGGCTAACCTCATCTTTTTACAGATGCTTGAGGTGAAATTATTTTTCCAAAGGCATATAAGTGACCAACATTTCTATTGTGCTTTAAGACTTACAGAGGTTTTTATTTTAATGCTTTATCTCATTTAATCCTCACATTTTGCAGAAGAGGAAACAACTCACAGTGGTTGTGACTTGGTTATGGGTCACTTAGTTAATAAAGGTTTAAGGTGAGATTTGAATCCCCAATCACTTAGGACAATCCAGTACTCTTTATAGAACACTGTTTTTGTTCAAGTGTAACTTGAATTATGAAAAAAAAAATAGATTTTAAAAATGTGCCAGGGGAAATGGGTATTAAAGGGAATTCTTTTTGTTATCATATAATGACCTTGCATAATACAAATAAATTTTTGGGGGGATGTAAATAGTCATTTCCTGAGTAGCATAATAAATAAACTCATTTTGCCTAGAGTAGGGCCTAGGGCAAGAGTTTGTAATCAAAGGCAGGCTACTGTCCGTGGTGCTGATCAGCTTGTTGGTATACTGAGGGAAAGGGGGACTTCAGAGAGCCAAATGACCAAGGCACCAAGTTGTTTTGTCATAAGTCCCTTCATCAAATTGGTTTGAGCATTTAACTGTCTTCATTTGCTTTACTGTTTTGTCTCTCAGTCTCATATTTCTCCTACATCTTGTCACAAAATATTCAAAGCTGTGAATGTGAAAATTGTCAACCAGAGTTAGCCGCCCCTCTTTAAAAACAACAGCCTTAATTATCTTAGCAGCATTTAGGTTCCAGCTGCTTTCAGATTTATGAAGAAGGAAAGATGTTGTATGATGGCACTACCAATTATTTGAGGCTGAAAGCTTACCACAAAGCTAGGTACATAGAAATTGTTTAGTAAATACTTGTTTAATGCCTATATGTCTTCCTATATTCTGTGTCAATAGACATGTATTAAGCATTTGTATATTGAGAACCATACTGACAATTATGAAGATGCAAAATTTGATAAGTTCCTGCCCTAATGGAATTTACAGTCCAGCATAGAGATAAGATCCGGACTCAGAAAGTGAAATATTCAATATTACATGCTGAGTGCACAAGAAAGGCACACACACACACATTACATATAAACATAATATGTATATTTTATCTCTAATTATTTATTTCCCCCCTTTGATGTCCTAGCAAAAATACCCATGGGGAATGAGATCAGGAGAAGGTATCTTGGAGAAAGTTAAGGACCTCAATACCATGTTGTATAATAATTGAAATAAATGAGAATGTTTAGTTTGGACAAGAGGAGATTTAGAGGGGACCTATTTATGTCTGTTAATATTTGAAGGATTGATAAATTGAAAAGGAATTATATTTGTTCTATTTGACCTTGGAGAGAAGAAATAGGAGCAAATGGACATTGCAAAGGGAAAAATTAGACCTGAATGTGTAGTGGGCTGTCAAAGTTGGTATTGAGTTTCCCTTCACTTGTGTTCTTCAAATCAAGTCACTTGCAGAATATATTGCAGAGAAGATTCTTGTTCAGGTAAACACTGGTCAAGATAGTTTCTGAGATCTCTTCCAGAAGAGATCAGAATAAACATATTCTATGATTTTGTGTTGGGCTTTTGAGGCTGAGAAAGAGGTCAGAAAAATATAAATAGAGGAAAAAGCAAGGACACATAACAAGAAAGGGAAACATTGTTTGGTGGACATATCTTAGTTCAGTTTGGCTGAAATTTGATGTATGTAGAGGTGAGATATGTGAGACAAGTCTGTCATCAGATTATGGAAAATTTAGAATTTTAGTCTAAAAGTTTTGGATTTTACATGGGCAGTCAATAGAGAGCCTTTGAAGGTAGGGGTTTTTAGAAAAGTATTCAAGTTCCCCAGAACTAGAGTATTTAACAGCTTGTCTTTATCAGTATCAAGTTATCCTCATGTTATGGGCACTTTGTCTTCCTGTTGTAAGTGCAAAAAAGGATGAAGTCTCAGATTAGGTTGCTTTAGAAAAGAGATTATGGGTCCTAATCAACTGCAAATCTGATAATAACTTTGCTAATACAATAGTATGTCTGAAGAACTAGTATTGTCTTCCTCAAATCCACCATAGACCAATTGAACTTCATATTTGTCCCTTACTCTTCTTGGGTTGAAGATAGAGAAGACAATGCTTATATGTGTCATATGATGCTATAATTCAAAGGCCATGGATCTAATGACTGGAGTTATAATGAGGGGTTACAGTTCCTGTACTGTGTCTCTGGGCCTCTGTTTCTTCATATGTAAAATATTAAGATTGGACTAGATGACCCCTAAGATCTAGCTTTAAATCTTATAATCTTTGATACCAAAGAAGAATCATCAATTTTCAAAGAAAGAGCATTCAATAAATTTTACTTCTAAAGCAATCCACTAGACTCTCATTTCCTACATCCACAGGTATCTCAAATCATTCTATTTAATTTTGTGGTAGTGGTGAGTTTTTCCTCCTTCTCTCTCTTTTTTGTTTGTGTTACATTTAATGTTTAGCAAGATTTTTGTTTCTAAGGGAATACTAAAATCTTAAACCTTTGTACAACAGGACCCAACAAGTTGGAGTATTCTAAACTAAATAGATCAATATATTTGATGAGCACAAAGTTTCCTTACCTCAGCTAGTGTCATCCTGAGCCATATTGAAGAGTGAGCCTGGACCCATGAGTCTTAGCTATTGCTTTGGCCACTAGATATGTGCTCTGCATCTTATCTCTCCCAAGTTTTGTGCTGAAAATCTTTCCAAGACATATCCATAAGTCTTAAATTTTCCTATCTTTTTGGATACTAATGAGAATGGCTTCAACCCTTCAACATATTCCATGCCAATCATGAATAATCAAGATCAACTTTATATGATCTGGCATAATAATCACACCATCAATCTAGTCCAAACCCTTCAGAAATAAATTTTCATCTTTTTTATTTGTATCATCAGTACTTACCCTTATTCCTTGAATCCAGTAGATTCTTAATGGACATTTGTCAGTTTGAATGAGAGCAAACTGAGTTAGTTTGGAGGAAAAGGCAATGGATTTGGAATCCAGTAATTTGGTATGGATATAATTCTTGCCTTTAACATTTACTCTTTGTATTTAGGGTTAGGGTTAGAGTCGGGTTAGAGTCGAGAGTAATTTTGGTCATGTCTGACTCTTGGTTACTCCATTTGGGGTTTTCATGGCAAAGATATTGTAATGGTTTACCATTTTCTTCTCCAGCTCATTTTACAGATGAGGAAACAGAGGGAAACAAGGCCAAGTGCCATGTCCACAGTCATACATCTAATAGAGAGTGTCCAAGGTCAGATTTGACCTCAGGAAGATGAGTCTTCCTGAATCCAGATCCAGAGCTCTATCCATTGTACCTGATAGCTGTCTTAGCTATTTATGTGACTAATACAAATTCCCTTACCTTTGAAAAGTCTCATTTTCCTCTGCTATAAAACAAAGATAATACTTATATTGCCTGACATAAAGAGTTGTTGTAAGAAAGGCACACTATCTACCTTAAAATTCTATAGAAATGTAGTCACCTATTATCAAAATACCTAACATTGAAAGTAACCACTGCATAGCTAATTGTACCTTTAAGGACTCAGATGGCATGAAGTGATCCTCTTGGGATTTAGAGTCAAAAATCAGAACATCATCTCTCATTGTGCTCTAGATATGTGTGATTCTCAGTAGAGGATTTGAGTCAAAGATTAAGATTACAGATTCCATATTTGCTTTTAAATTTGGCACTATTTTTCAACCTTTCATTATATCTTTTCCTTAGTTCAAATCAATTAAACGGATTATATCTCAACATAAAACAACATAGTTTAATACAACTTATTTGTTAAACCTTTATCCTGTAAAACAGTGAACAAATTGATGAAGATACACAACTATTATAGACTTGGCTCTTCTCAGCAATGTGCTGATCCAAGATAATTCCAATAGACTTGGGATGGAAAAAATTCCAAAAGACTTGGGATAAGGATGAGGCCATCGTCATTCAGAGGGAGAACTATGGAGACTGCATGTGGATCAAAGCATACTAATTTTACTTTTTAGTTTGCTTTTTCTTTCTCATTGTTTTCCCCTTTTGTTCTGATTTTTCTTTCACAACATAAGTAATATGGAAATGTGTTTAAAATGATTGTCCATGTATAACTTATATCTGATTTCTTGCTGTCTTGAAGGGGGGAAGGTAAGAAAGGGAAGGAGAAAAAATGGAATTCAAAATCTTTTTTTTAAATAGTGATTTTTTTATTTTTTAAAAAAATTTCTTTACATTATCCCTTGCACTCACTTCTGTTCCGACTTTTTCCTTCCCTCCCTCCACCCCCTCCCCCAGATGGCAAGCAGTCCTATGCATGTTAAATATGTCACAGTATATCCTAGATACAATATATGTGTGCAGAACCGAACAGTTCTCTTGTTGCACAGGAAGAATTGGATTCAGAAGGTAAAAATAACCCAGGAAGAAAAACAAAAATGCAAACAGTTACATTCATTTCCCAATGTTCTTTCTCTTGGTATAGCTGCTTCTGTCCATCATTGATCAATTGAAACTGAGTTAGATCTTCTCTTTGTCGAAGAAATCCACATCAATCAGAATACATCCTCATACAGTATCATTGTTGAAGTATATAATGACCTCCTGGTTCTGCTCATTTCACTCAGCATCAGTTCATGTAAGTTTCTCCAAGCCTCTCTGTATTCATCCTGCTGGTCATTTCTTACAGAACAATAACATTCCATAACATTCATATACCACAATTTACCCAACCATTCTCCAATTGATGGGTGTCCATTCATTTTCCAGTTTCTAGCCACTACAAACAGGGCTGCCACAAAAATTTTGGCACATACAGGTCCCTTTCCCTTCTTTAGTATCTCTTTGGGGTATAAGCCCAGTAGTAGCACTGCTGGATCAAAGGGTATGAACAGTTTGATAACTTTTTGGGCATAATGGAATTAAAAATCTTACAAAAATGAATGTTGAGAACTTTTACATTTAATTGGAAAAATGAAATAATATTAAATAAAAAAAATTGAGAAGTAGAACATAGAGTTTACTCTGAAGGAGCTTAGATTCCTGCCTATATCATACAAATCTGTTTTGATCAAAACTTATCCATCTTGTTTCCCTTCCCCTCTCTTTTAAAGTTTTTAAGAAAGTAATTAAATATTTATTATAAATTACCTTACTTTTAATAAGTCAGTCATGAATTAAAAGTCAAACAGGGCACAGAAAGCATTTGAATAAATTATCTTAATTATCCTGATCATAGTTGCATAAAGATATACAAAGAGCAGTGCAATCTATATCCAACATATAGATAAACATATAGATCACTTATAATGTGAAAGTGTGGTATAACTAATTTATAGTTATTTGTTTGGCTCTGGATCCCATGTTAACTGTTCAGTTCACAAGCCTTTCTTTTTTTTTTTTTAGCTTTTTATTTTCAAACACATGCATAGATAGTTTTCAGCATTCAACCTTGCAAAACCTTATGTTCCAAATTGTTTCCTCCCTCTCTTCTCCCCATCCCTTCCCTTAAACAGCAAGTAATCCAGTATGTTAAACACATGCAATTCTTCTATACATATTTCCACAAATATCATGCTGCACAAAAAAAATCAGAAGAAAAAGGGAAAAAATGAGAAAGAAAACAAGAAGCAAGCAAACAACAACAAAAAGGTGAAAATACTATGTTGTAATCCACATTTAATCCTCACAGTCCTTTCTCTGGTTGTAGATGGTTCTTTCCATCACAAGTCCATTGAAACTGGCCTGAATCACCTCATTGTTGAAAAAGTCAACATCCATCTCTCTTTTTAACTTTTAAGGTATTTCTGTCATGTAATAGTGATTATATGCGACAAAAAGGGTGTTGCAGAACTGGTTCTGATTGATAACATACTGGAATTAAAATGGTAACTTTTTACACATTTTAAAGGATATTAATAACATCAATTATTGCTGTTTTTATTTACAAAAATTCTTTGTTTATTATCTTCTATTTCTCATGTCATTGTCATTTCCCTTTCCCATAAAATCTTCCTTTTTTTTTCCTGAGGAGATTGGGATTAAGTGACTTGCCCAGGGTCACACAGATTTAAACTCAGGTCCTTCTGACTTCAGGGTTAGTGCACTATCCACTACACTAACTAGCTGCCCCCAAATACTCCTTTTTTAAAAGAGGTACATTCATATCAAATAAACCAACTGATTGTCCATGTCTAACAATGGATGTCCTATTTTGCAGGTGTAATCCACCTTTAAATCATGCAGGCTTTACTGTCTGTCCTCTGGAATCAAAATTAATCTCTATATTGATTAGGGAGTTCTGCTGTCTTTCAACATTGTTTTCCTCATATTAATGTGATTATTGTCCTTGAACAATCTATATTGTCTAGTTTTTCTTATTTCCATGCTCATCAATTCATATAATGCTAACAAAGTTATTCTGAATTCTTCACAGCCATAATTCCTTAAGGCAAAATAATATTCTATTACATTTTGATGTCCCAGTTTTTTCAACCATTCCCCAATTGATTACTAGCCATTTTCATTTCACTTCTTTGCTATTATAAAATATACTGCTATGATTATTTTGTTTATATGTGTGTATATATATATATTCTCCCTGTCTTTGACCTTTTCAAAGATTCGCATCTAGTGGGACCATAGCTTTGGGTCCCTTTCCACAAAGGTCCACTCTGTTATGTGATGAGAGTTAACATGATCATATAAAGCATCTGAATGCATCAGTGTTTCAATAATGCCTTACAAGGTACAAGTAATGTGTATATCAGCAATATTTGAAACCAAATGGGGAATTTTAATGTTTCACAGAGCTGTAGTACAAAGGAAATTGGACAAGAATCAGATGACCTGAATTGGAATCTTGATTCTGCCACTGAATAATTGTTTGATGGCGAAATCATTTCTGCGTGGTAGCCCTCAGTTTCCTCATTTATAAATGGAAAAGATTGGACTAGATGATTTTGAAGGTACTTTTCAGTTCTTACTATTTGTGTTCTTTGATTCTATAACCTTGCTTTACAGAATTATTTGACTCAAATGACTTTAGCAAACCACTTCACTTTTCTAAGACACAGTTTAAATGGAAAAATAACATTTTGCTTCCTGCTTCATAGAACTAACATAAGGAAAGTGTTAAAGCAATATAAGAATTATGAGCAATTAGAAAGGCTCTGAGTAATACCAATGTCTGAAATAATTGGCTTGTTACTACATTGTAACCATAAATTGCTACCACCATCCCCATCATCATTCATCATCCTACCAGTGATGCAGGACACATTAGAAGGGAGAGGCTAGAGGCAAGGAGACTGGGAGGCTGTTATAATAATCAAAAGAAGAGAAAATGGATACCTGAATGAGGGAGGTGGCTGCTGTAGGAGAGTAGGTAAAGCAGATTTGACAGGACAATACAGTAGGTTTATTGATGCAGCCAGGGTTATAGTCTCTGATAACTGGGCCCCTAGAGCCCCATTGTAGGCAGCTTCATGGTATGCTTTCCTACAATTTATTATCCAAGTCTGAGTTTATGATTTTCCTACAGGAAAAAATGCATCCCCCCTCTGCCAGCAGTCTACCGAATAGTGTCTGTGTTATCTGCCTTTCTTTATTATCTAAATATCAATGCCAAGAAATGATCTCTCTCTGGGAGAACACATTTCAACTTTACTTCAAAACACCTTCCTTTAATTCCTTACTAAAAACTGAGTGGTATTAATATTCGGCGACTTTTGGATGAATGAGACAAAGCAAAACCTCTGTTGTTAATTTGTGTTGTTTTCAGTGAAACAATCTCTATTTTTATAAGAAAATTTTCAGCTGATTGTTATGGAAATTGAATGATCTTGTTCCAAACCTCAAATAGCTCAGGGATGCAACTTCCCTTTTCTGGGGCTCTTTTCTTTTATTGGAAATTGAAAGGCTTGGATTAGATCTCTAAGGCTCCTACTAACTCTAACATTCTATGTTCTAAGGTCTCTTCCATCTCCAATGTCCTGTGTCCTACAGTTCCTTCGAGTTCTGTTTACAGGCTACAATTCCTTTCTAATTTGAACACTTTACATTCTATGATCCCTTGCAGACCTAACAATTTATATTTTAAGATTTCTTCCAGCTCTAATACTGTCTTAATAAATTAATCATGAGATTATAAACCTTAGATTTGGATTTGAAAGTGACCTTATAAATCATCTAGTCCAATCTCTTCATTTGATGGATGAGAAAACCAAACTCAGAGACTTTTTGACTTTCCTGAGTTTACACAAGTAATAATTAGAATCAACAAACATTTATTTAGCATTTATGTCCTGAGTATTGAAAATTCAAAGGCAATGAAATTAATAGCACTTACCTTTAAATTGTTTGTATTCCAACAGAAGAGATGATATAAACATAAGTAGGAATAAGTAAAATGCAGCTAAAATGAATAAAAGGTAATTTTTTGGGAAAGGCCCTAGCAACTGTGGGTAAACCTTTTGTGTATAAGGTGGCATTTGAACTGAGTTTTGCATGAAATTAGGAATCTAAGAAGTGGATGTGAGGAGGCAGGAAACTTCAGGTCTAAGCAATAGTCACTTCAAAAGCACAGAAATGGAAGGTAGATCGTGTGCATAAGGTCAATAAGTAACAAGGTTGGAAAGTTATATTGTAAATGGCTTCAAAACTAAGCAGAAGAGTTTATATTTAGCCTTAGAGAGAAGATTAAGCCTTGAGGAATAATATGGTCATATCTGAACTTGAGTAAAATCACTTTGGTAATAATGGGAAGAACATTTGAACTGGGGTGAGACTTGAAGGAAGGAAACATATTAGGAGGAATTTTCAATAATTGCATCATTCTATGATTTTACTCCTGAACTTTGTTTCCTAAGTAGGTTTTGATAGTCCATTGATAGCTCCATCCCCATTATGGAGCAGTAAGTGAATATAGGATTTTTTGCTAAGTCAGACTCTTGGGCAACTATAAAGGCAAAATGTGTCTTCTATTTCCTTCTACCTCCATTTTCATATGCTATGTTTCACTTTTAGGACCCTCTCATTTCTACACTTACTTGAGGCATCTAGTTTCTCACCTTGATAGGCTGGAGTAATGATAATAGACCAAAGGAAAATGATAGACTGACTGATTCTCGTTTTGCTTCTGTTTTCTCTACTAAAGAGAATGGTCATTGGACTGGTGAATGTAGAACAAACATAGTTAAGAGGTGATTGAAATTCAAGATAAATGAAGACATTGGTAATAGAGATCTAGATGCTTTCCTGAATTCAAGTCTCCAGATTCAGAAAATGATATCCTAAGGTATTGAAACAACTTGTCAATGTGGTTGCTGTGGAGGAGGGATTAATTTATATACTACATTAAAAAGTCAATATTAAAGAAGGTCTAAGACAGGATTAAAATTTGGGTATAACCTAATAAGATGAAGCTTAATAAGGGTTCAAAAATTCAACTTCATAAATAAATAATGGAGGACGCAGGGTTAGACTCCAACTTATTTAATAAAAGATGTATAGATTTTTCTAGTCTGTAAATTCAATATGAGTCAATATTGAGATATGGATTTCAATAAAGCTAATATAATTTTTAGGTTTCATTAAAGAAGAGAGACATTTTCAAGAAAAAAGGAGGGGATAATACTGATATATTCTTCCCTAGTCAAAATATGGATCACAGGCAACAGATGGAATAATATGTTTAATTATGGGTACAAATTTGAGGAAAGACATCCAGAAGATTAGTATTGTCCAGAGGAATGCTAATTAGAATAATGAAGAGCTTTGAGCTGTTGTCAAGTGAGAAAGAATTTAAGAAACTGAATTTAGCTTAGAAGACAGAAAAAAGGTGGGACAGGATAGGTACTTGAAAGTATTGACAGGACTCTCATGTGAAAGATTGCATTTATTCTATTTGACTCCAGAGAGTAGAGCTAGGAGCAGAGTAGAAATTACAAATAATAGGATTTTGATTTTGAAATAAGGAAATCAACTTCTAATTAATTCAAGTTTTCTAAAAGTAAAATGGGTTACCTTGGGAAGTAGAAGGTCTTTAGATGAAGAGCAGATAACCATTTGTCAGGTATCTTGTCAAAAAATATGCATTTTTTTAGGTATGGGATAAATTAATTTGGGCACTAAGTGGCACCATAGTGCATAGAGCTCCAAGTCAAAAAGGTTCTTCTTGAGATCAAATCTGGTCTCAAATACTTGCTAGCCCTGTGACCTGGGCAAGTCACTTAACTCTGTTTGCCTCAGTTCCCTCATCTATGATCTAGTCAAGAATATGTTAAACAAGATTTTCAAGTATAAGGTGGCACTTCAACTGAATCTTATAGGAAACTAGGAATTCTAAAAGGTAGATGTGAAAAGGAATTCAGGAAGGGGAGATTATTTTTTCAAACTTCAAAGTTTGTTTCTATTATTTTTACCAAGAAAACCCCCCAAATAAGGTCAGGAATAATTAAAGCCAACTGAAGCAATTAAATGACAAAATAGATTACATGGTTTCTTGAATTTGGGATTCTTTGAGAAAGAAAGAAAGGAAGAAAGAAAGAAGGAAAGAAAGAAAAGAAGAAAGAAGGAAAGAAAGAAAAAAGAAAGAAAGAAAGAAAGAAAGAGAAAAAGAAAGAAGGAAAGATAAGAGAGGGAGAAAAGAAGGAAGGAAAGAAGGAAGGAAGGGAGGAAGGAAGGGAGGAAGAAAGGAAGGAAGGAAGGAAGGAAGGAAGGAAGGAAGGAAGGAAGGAAGGAAGGAATGGAATAGAAGGAGGGAAGGAAAGAAGGGAGAAAGGGAAAAAAGAAAGAAGGAAGGAGGGAAAGGGAGGAAGGAAGGAAGAAAAAGAAAGAAAGAAAGAAGGAAAAAAGAAGAAAGGAAGGAAAAAGAAAAATATTAATTATTTTATAGAAATCACTGGTAAAGATGCTGGATTGTCTGAGTAGGTTTGTGGAGAATTTGCTAAAGGAATACATCTAAAAGTTATAGATTAATAGGTCAATATCATCCAGGAGAAAATTAGATCAAGACTGAAAATAGAATGATTCCAGAAATAAATGAATAAATTTAATGTCTTAAAGTTGGTTCAAAATGATTACCCAGACAAATACTGGTAACATCTGAGTATCAAATATGCATCAATATGGCATATACACTTGATTTGCTTGATTCTAGAGTGCATGACTAGGAGTGATAGAAATAACAGGGAAATGGGTTTTTGGGTTGTTCTAATCAAAAACCTTCTAATGATTAGAGCTATGAAAAAGTGATACTTCATTTTTTTAAAGTGATACTTCAAATGCAAGAGTACTTAAGAGAGTAATAAAGTGTTCAAGTGAAGACTTGGTAACTATTAGGAATGGTGGAACACTGGAAATTGAGTCAGGAAGATGTGAGTTTAAATCCTGCCTCAGATACTAGAAGCAGAACAAATCACTAAAATTCTCTAGATTTCAGGTCTCATCTACAAAATAAGGGGATTAAATTCTACAAACTTTCTTTCAGTTTTAAATCTTTGCTCCTATAAGGTATATGTTGTCCTTCTGTCTAAGTAGTTAGCTGGCTCAATCTAAGTAGTTAGCTGGCACACCTTTTTCAGATTTTATATTTCCTGAATAACCTGACATTTTGTATTTCTTTATATGTAAGAATTGGCAATATGTAATAATGTACTTATATCCATTTTCTGTGTTTCTATTGCTCTTTGGATCATTCATACCTTGAACTTTCTGAGATTATGTTGTTACATGATTTGCAATTTTATAGGATCCCCAAGAGAGTAAGTTTGGGGAAACATCTCCAAGGTAAGTGGGTGGTATTGGCAGTAGAAGGTTTCACTTAGAGTCAGGAAGATGTAAATTCAAATTCTGTCCCAGACCTTTCCTAGTAGTGTAGCTCTATGCAGATTGTTTAGCTTCTTCCAGCTTCAGTTTCTCATATGTAAAATGGGGACAGTGATAACATCTACCTCATAAGGTTATTGTGAGGATTGAAGGAAAGAATATATGTAAGGTCTTTGCAAACCTTAAAGGACTATATAAATTTTAGCTTATTATTTAGTTGTTCTTGTTATTGCTAAGTGGACTACACGAGGATAATTTTCTTTTCTTTCCCCTCTTTTCATTTTTGTCTTTCTTTTTGGAGGAGTGGCTCTGGAAATTCTTAGAGGCAAAGATCTATTTTGGGGTAGGAGCCCCCAAGCTAAGAAACTGTGAATCTAGAAGTACTGAAAAGAATCAATTACAAAAGGAAGTCTCTTTTAAGGATAATATCCCAATATTCTTATCAAAACAACACAGAAAATAACCACCTATACCCACCAATGAAAATTAGGAATGTGACAATCAGATTTGCCTGGAGAAACTTAGAGTCTGGAAAATTGAAAATTGAATTACTTTTTGAGAGTGCTCCTATGTAAACCTCTGCAAACATTTATGCCTCCGTAGCTTTCAATAATTGAATTCAGATGGTTCCACAAGTGGTGATTTTGGTTTTCCATTGAGTGTCTCCAAGGATTCTATCCTCCCGATTTTCCCCCTTTCCTTTCTCTTTCTTCTTTTCATACCTTTTACCATCCATCACTATTTTCCTTTCACTCTGAGTGATCTATTCTCTTCATTCTGAGGAGAGATTTTTTTTGGTGGTGATTGTCTGCAACTATTCTCCAACCAGATTTTCTCGATATGAATACTTTACTGAGGACCTACAATGTGATCATCTTCCTAATTGAACCAAATGCCAGCATCAAGAACAATTTCTCTAATATTATGAACATAGGGAGTTTTGTTTAACTAGATTCAATGTTATAACAAACACTGGGTATTACATGGCTTTATCCTAGGGTGCTGATCTCTAGTAGGGCAAATTTCCTCTTTGGAAGTGAGATGAATTTTTTCCCCTGCTGTGACTGCCATTCTCACACCATCACATGGCCTACTGGGGGAGGTAGATTTCACTTTCTTTCCATTGTGACATTATTTTCATGGTAACAACATGCCACTTTCCCTCATTGTCCTATCACTCTGATGTTCTTCTTGTGAATTTTGACATCTTCTTCTGAAGGGTATAACTTTAATTGTTCTTTCAGAGTCAGAAAGCACTTGAAAAGTCATCTAGTTCCAATTTCTCTTTTTACAAGAAGAAGAAACTGACTCAGAGAGAAGAGATGATGTCCAACTTAATTCAGTAAATTAGTGACACAACCAAGATTGAAATCCAGATATTCTGACTTTATAATTCCCTCATAGAATGGTAGTCTTAGAAGAAGTCATTTTGGCTACCCTGTGCCTGAAAAGGAAACATCTCCAGTAAAGAGTCATTTAATCTATATTGAAGACCTCCATTAATGAGGAACTCACTAACTCTTACCCACTTTTAAATGACACTAATCATTATCAAATATTGGCTTCCCTGTAATTTTCATTCATTGTGCCTAGTTCTGTCATATGAACCCAAATAACCAAGTCTAATCCCATTTCTCCATGAAAACTCTTCATCCAGGCAGTCAAAAGCATTTATTAAACATTTAATATAAGCCAAATCCTGGAGATTCAAAGAAAGGCAAAAAAAATCTCAACCCTTAAGGAACTCATATTCTAATGGAGGAAAATACTACTGTTTTAAAGGTCTCCCTTTAAGTCTTTCCTTTTCCAGACTAGACATCACCAATGACTTCAGCTGATCTTGGTATGATATCATCTTTAGTCTCTGGCCATGCTTGTTGCCCTCCTTTGGATATTCTCCAGCTTGTCATTGTTTTTTTCTAAAATATGAGTCCTTCCTACCCCACCAGATAGACTCTGCGTATCACAGGGCCTATCTATAATGACAGAAAACTTGAAAATTTATGAGTTTTAAGAATACTATTGCCATTAATCAATGATATGAAGGCTACCCACATATTAATTAACCAAATTAAGTCAAAGTTCCTAGTTCTTGTTTTCTCAGTAAGATGACATTCTGTTTTTGCTGCATGGCACATAAAAAGATTTTGCTTTAAATAGAATTAACTTTAATATAGTACTTCAATGATGTGTTGAAAATATTGCTAATGTAACTTGGATGATGACTTTGATAATGTATTTATCACACTTGCAGAAGCCCGGAAGCCGGAAAAGGTACCTCATATGTTGTCATCAGATTCAGGATCCAAAATGATTTCTGGAAGATAAAATGTTGTACTATATCTAACAGGGTGAATCTTTGGATATGATATGAATAAATGTAAAGCCTTAGGTTGAGCTTAAAAGAAATAAATTATACAAATAAAAGGTTGGGAACAGCATGGCTAGGCAACTATTTGTAAAAGAAAGACTTGGAGATTTTAATAGACTTGAAACTCAATATAACTTAATAATATAACATAGTAGCCAAATAGTCAATGTGATCTTGGATCACATTAAATAACTTATAATGTCTAGAATCCATCATCATCATTATATTCCATTCCATTCAGTCTCAAGAGCCAGATTTCAGGAAAAACACTGAGATGCTGCAGAGCATCTAGAAGTGTTTAGCACAATACTTGTTATATAGTTATATAATATTATATATATAAATGTTAATTGACTCACTGACAGGATGGCAAGAAGGCTCAAAGCTACATTATAGCTTTGAGGGATATTTGGACCAAAGAAGATAGGGTTTGGTAGAAATGGTGAGATCAGTGTTTATTTACTCATGATAATCAAAATTTGAGGGTGGTCATGTTCAACAGGGATTAGATTTGTTCTTACTACAGTCAAAGGACAAAATTAGGAACAATGAGAGGAAATTACAAAGTAGTACATTCTGGCCCAGTTCAAGGAAGAATACTTCTCAAAACTGTCCAAAAATAAAATGGACTCTCTTGGTAGGTGGGGAGATTCCCATTGATATAGGTGTTTAAAGAAGAGGAAGATTGAAATTTGGGGGGGATACTGTAGAAAGGAATCACTTTTCAGGTAGCAGTTAAATCAAGTGACCTCTAAGGTCCCTTACAACTAAAAAATCCAGAGATTCTAATATCAAATAAAAGTGGTAAGAATCCAATTAACATGTTTTCCAAGCATATAATTTTCCACAATAATTCTCTATAAAAGATAAAATGATTCCCCTACTAAGTTTTAGGGAGGTTTTGGTGGTTATTTACTTGTTCCTTTTGTTCTTGGTTCTTTTTTGATTACTTAATATTTTGATTTCTTATTTCAACTATTCATCAAAAAATGATTAGAATCCCAATGTACTTTGTTTTCTAGATTCCTTTTTCACTTGTTCCTTGATTGTATTTAATTGGTGATATGTTTAAATTCTCTATTGAATATTCCAACTATATATTAATGTAACCTTTCAGTGCCTTTATATTGGTCTTCAATAGTTTGTTCAATTTGCATCAGGCTCAGGGTACTTAATGTTTGTTATCAAGATTATTTCTTGAGAGATCTACCTTTGTTCCTATCATTTTTACCATGGCAATGATCACTCTACGTAAATCAATCAATAAACAACTATATGCCAGGAACTATATTCTGTGCTGTCATGTGCAGGATCTGAAATGTTTTTGTATTTTCTTCCAAATATAGATATCAAAGTCAAAAAATATTAATTAAATTTCTATCCTAAGTATGTCCATCTGCTCTTCAAAATAATTTGAATCATGAGTGTTACATTTTTCATCTGTTTCATCTTAAGGTATATTTTCTAAGTTTTAAATGATCATTAGCAACAAACTCAGTTTTTATTCTTTTTTTTTGCTCTTTGGATTTCCATTAATCCTTGATTATACCTCTTGTTTTTTATCTAATTAGAGTTTAGGAATGAAATTATTTCTCAAGATAGACTTGCATTAAAATTATATGATGGTCAATTCTGATGGACGTGACTCTTCTTAACAATGAGATGATTCAGGACATTTCCAATAATCTTGTGATGAAGAGAGTCATCTTCATGAAGAGAGAGAACTGGTGGGAACTGAGTGTGGATCACAATATAGAATTTTCATTTCTTTTATTATTGTTTTCTTGAATTTTTTTTCTTTCTCATTTTTTCCTTTTTGATCTGATTCTTCTTGTGCAGCAAGATAATTGTATAAAGACATATGCCTATATTGGATTTACATATATATATTTACACATTTAACATATATTGTATTACTTGCCATCTAGGAGAGGGGATGGGGGGAATTGGGGGAATTGGAACACAAGGTTTTGCAAGAGTCAGTGGTAAAAAATTATTGTTGCATATATTTTGAAAATTTAAAAAAAAACTTCACTTAAAAAAATTGACCTTCATTGGCCAGTCTCAATGGTCTTGTTATGGCAAGAGCCATCTGTGCCCAGAGAGAATTGCAGGGACTGAGTATGAATCACAACATAATATTCTCACTTTTGTTGTTTAAAAAATTAAACTTGTCAGGGGATTCTGGGAAGAAAGTGGAATAGGTTGCTAAATTTCAAAATCTCCCCCACAATTTCCCCCACAAATAGAACAAATTAGCACCTCAGGGTGAACATAGACCTGTAAACCTTCAATCTTGGGGTTGAACAGGGATTCTCCCGATGCAACCTGAAAAGATCCAAAGAAAGATGTGGGAAGATCCAAAGAAAGATCCATGTAAAGTGCAAACACCTCCAGGCCAGCTCCATAGAAACACCTCCTGGACCATTTGTTCAGTCAGAACCTGAACCTCAGCTGACTAGAAATGCCAGGTCCAGTTGTGCTTCTGAAATGTAGCTCTGAGCAAGAAGGAATCAGCACATGCAAGTGTGCAGTGGGACAGGAATGCTGCTGGCTGCTGGCACTTACTAGAAGGTGGAGCTTTTGGTTTGGGGTTCCTGGTCAGAGGAGTGAGCTGAAGTGAAGCCAAAGATACTGTCTCCTCACCCCAGGATTAGAGTGCTTACACAAATACCTCTAATTTTTAAAAAAAAAGTCAGAAAAGAATTAAAGAACTCCACCATAGAAACATACTATGGGAACAGAGAAGACAAGGATTCATCTTCAGAGGAGGACATGAAAGTAAAAAAAAAAAAAAAAAAGAAAAAAAAGCTTTCACTCTAGAGAGCAATGTGAAATGGCTCCCTACCCAGAGAGAATTTATTGAAGAATTTGAAAAAGAATTTAGAAATCAAAGGAGACACTGAGGAAAAACTAAAAAACAATAACAACAACAAAAAAACAACATTATTTTTTAAAAGTTAACTAGACAAGAATATATAGAGTCTCAAAGATGAAAACTCTTTGAAAATTAGAATTGGGCAAGGGGAAATCAGTGAAAGCCATGAGAGATCAAGAAGAGTAACAAAATAGATTATAAAGAATGGCAAAACAGAACAGAATGTAAAACATTTTATAAGAAAAATAAAAGATATGGAGAACAGAACAAGAAGAGAAAATATAAGAATAATTGAACAGCCAGAAAGCTGTGACCAAAAAGAGAACTTTGTTAGAATAAATCAAGAAATCATACAAGAAAATTGTCTGGGGTGGGGTGGTGGTGAGGTGAAGCCAACATGGTGGAGAGTAGACAAATCTTTTTATCTGAGATCTTCCTAGAGTCCCTCAGATCAACACCAGATCAAGTTTCTGAACTGGTTTTGGAATAACAGAAACCAAAAATTTTTAAGTGTAACAAATTTCCAGCAGAAAATATTTTGGAGAAACTTCAGAAAAGGTCTATTTCAATCAAGCAGGGGGAGGAGAGAGGAGGCTGAGCACAGGCACAGTACAGGAATCCAGGGCAGTGTGATACATGCTGGGGAATCTACCAGGAAGTTCTTAGCCAAAATACAATAGCATTGACTAGTCTGTCCTGGTTCATAAGTCAGTAAATCAGCAGATTAACTGTGAGACATTCAACTGAAATACAAAATGCAAATAATCATCCTCTGAACCCCAGAATAAGTTGCGAATTGGCCACACCCACCCAGCACAGTAAAGAAGTCAGCAGGGCTAGCCCAGGGCAGCAAAAAGCCACTGTCAAGGAAGCTTGGGACAATCTCCCTTTTGTCTTAAGAGCAGATCTCAACCTTTAAAAAATGATCAAAAAAAGCAAAAAGAACTCCGACCAAAAATAGCTTTTATGGACATAGAGAAAAACAGACCTCAAACTCTGAGGACACTAAAGGCAAGTTGTCTCCAGATGAAGCCCCAAAGGGTGATATGAGTTGATTTCTAACTCACAAGGCTCTCTTGGAAGAATTCAAAAAAGATCTTAAAGGAGAGTTAGAAGAAAAATGGGGAAAGGAAATGAAAACTTTGCAGGAAAGTTTAGAAAAGGAAACACAGAAAGTATCTGAAAAAAACTCCTTAGAAAATAGATTTAATATAATGGCAAAATCATATATCTCCTTAAAAAATAGATTTGATGAAATGAAAAAAAAAAACTCCTTACAAAATAGATTTTGAAAAGAAACCAACTCACTGAAAAACAGAATTTATGAGATGTAAAAAAAAAATCAAATGAACAAAACACCTCATTTAAAAGTTCAATGGGCCAAATGCAATAGGAGATTTAAAAAAAAAAACTAACTGAAGAAAACAATTCACTAAAAATTAAAATTGAACAAAAGGAAGTGAATGACTCAATGAGACACTAAGAACCAGTCAAATAAAACCTCCCCAAAAATTGAAAAATAGAAGAAAATATAAAATACCTCATTGAAAAAACAGCAGACCTAGAAAATAGGTCAAGGAGAGACAATCTAAGAATTATTGGACTTCCTGAAAATCATGATGAAAAAGAGATCCTAGACATTATTTCAGGAAATAAGCAAGGAAAATTGCCCTGATATTTTAGAACCAGAATGTAAAATAACCATTGAAAGAATTTACCAATCACCTCCTGAAAGAGACCTCAAAATGAAAACTCCAAGGAATATTGTAGCTAAATTTCAGAATTATCAAATCAAGGAGAAAATATTGCAAGCAGAAAGAAAGAAACAATTCAAATATTGAGGAGACACAATCAAGATTACCCAGGACCTAGCAGCTTCTACTTTAAAGGATTGAAGGGCCTGGAATCTGATATTCCAAAAGACAAAGGAACCTGGATTGCAGCCAACAATCAACTATCCAGCAATAGTAAGCATTATCTTTCAGGGGAAAAGATGGACATTCCGTGATACAGGTGAATTTTAACCCTTTCTGATAAAAAAAAATGCTGAACAGATGTGATCTTCAAATACAGAACTCAAGAGAAGCATAAATAGGTAAAAATGATAGAAAATAACTGTTATTTTTAAAAGTTAAAAAGCTTGCTTCCCTGTTAAGGATTATGCCTAGGTAAAGGGGCAGGTCAATTCTTTGAGAGCCTCCACAGCTGTGAATCATAACACTTGAAGGAGTTGCAAAGCAGCCTTTATTAACATACATGTTCTTTGTGGATTGGGAATGAAATAAATTGGAGGGAGAGCAAAAGGGAAGAGGAGAGAGATCAGACAATGCAACTGTCTCTCAGGAGGGAGGTCAGAGAACAGCAACTGCCTCTCAGTCTCCTTGTATCATCATCATCCTCTCACATGAAGAGATCCATTCTACAGGTTTGAGTTAGATCTCCAGCAGCCACTGGCAGGTGGCTCCTGCATCACAATACATCCCTACATGGGAGGATATGTTTAACTATTGAGAACTGCATCTCGGTTATGGGTATACTTAGAAAGTGCAGGGATAATTTGATTTTATTGTGATGATATATAAAAAAGAAACTAGAAATGGAAAGAAGGTTATATTGGAAGAAGTGGAAAATGGATTTAAATTGGAGTAAATTACATCTCACTGAGAGGCAAAAAAAGACATATTATAATTGAGGAAAGGAAGGAGGGAAGATAAGCATTGTGTAAATCTTACTGTCATTAGATTTGCCTCAAAGAGAGAATATCAGACATATTTAGCTTCACAAAGCTTCCTATAGGGAAATAAGAGGGGAAAGGGGAAAGGAACGGGGGAGACTAATAGGAGAACAGAAGTAGAAGGGAATAGGGATAAAAAGGGGGAAGGGCTGTAAAAGGGGAGGACTATTTGAGGGATGTGGTGGTCAGAAGCATAATACTGGGGAAAAGGGAAATGGGGAAAGGAAAGAGAAAAGTATAACTTGAGGAAAATAAGATGGAGGAAAATAAAGAGTGAGTAATTGTATTTGTGAATGTGAATGGGATGAACTTTCTCATAAAATGGAAGCAGATAGCAGAGTGGATTAAAAGCCAGAATCCTACAACATGTTGTTTACAATAAACACATTTAAAGCAGAGTAGTAAATACAGAGTAAAGGTAAAAGGCTGGAGCAAAATCTACTATGCTTCATTTGCAGTTAAAAAAAATCAGAAGTAGCAATCCTGATCTCAGATCAAGCAAAAGCAAAAATAGATCTAATTAAAAGAGATGAGGAAGGAAATTATATCTTGCTAAAAGTACCATAGCTAGTGAAGTATTAGCAATACTAAGCATATATGTACCAACTATTATAGCATTAAATTTCTTAGAGGAGAAGTTAAGAGAGTTGCAACAGGATTAGACAGCAAAACTATAATAGTGGGTGATTTCAACCTTGCTCTCTCAGAACTAGATAAATCAAACCATAAAATGGATAAGAAAGAAGATAAAGAGGTAAATAAAATTTTAGAAAACTTATATATGATAAACTTTTGGAGAAAATGGAGACAGAAAGGAAAATAAGTTTTTCTTGGTACATGGAACCTACACAAAAATTGACCATGTATTAGGGCATAAAATCCTCAAAATCAAATGGAGAATGGGAGAATTAGGAAATGCATATTTTTTATATCATGATTCAATAAAACTTTTCATGTAATAAAAGGCCAGGGAAGATAGACCAAAATTTATTGGAAACTAAATAATCTGACCCTTAAGAATGAGTGGGTGAAACAACAAATCATAGGCACAATCTATAATTTCATCCAAGAGAATGATAACAATGAAAAAAAAAACATGCCAAAATTTATGGGATGCAGCCAAAGCAGTTTATAGGGGAAGTTTTATTTCTCTAGGTGCTTACTTGAATAAAATAGAGAAAGAGAAAATCAATGAATTGAGCATGCAACTAAAAAAGATAGAAAAAGAACAAATCAGTGCCCCCCAATTAAATATCAAATTTAAAATTCTGAAAATAAAAGGGGAGATAATAAAATTCAAAATAAAAATACTATTGAATAAACAAAACTAAGAGTTGGTTTTATGAAAAACCCAACAAAATAGATAAACCTTTAATTTGATTAGAAAAAGGAAAGAAGAAAATCAAATTGTTAGTATCAAAAAATGAAAAGGGTGAACTTTCCACCAATGAAGAAAAAATAGAGCAATAATTATGAGCTATTTTGCCCAACTGTATGCTAATAAATCTGATAATCTAAGTGAAATGGATGAATACTTACAAAACTATAGATAGCCCAGATTAATGGAGGAGGAAATAAATTACACAAATAGTCCAGTTGTAGAAAAAGAAACTGAATAAGCTATTTACCAACTTCCTAAGAAAAAAATCTCCAGTATCAGATGTATTTACATGTGAATTCTGCGCAGTCTATTTGGAAAAATAGAGAAAGAAAAAATTATTTTTATGACAGATATGGTACTGATACCTAAACCAGGTAAGGCTAAAACAGAGAAAGAAACTTATAGACCAATTTCCCTAATGAATATTGATGTAAAAATCTTAAATAAAATATCAGTAAAAAGATTACAAGTTATCCCCAGCATAATACACCATGACCAAGTACTATTTATACCAGGAATGCAGGGCTGGTTCAGTATTAGGAAAAGTATTAGCATAATTGACTATACCAATAACCAAATTAATATAAAATCATATGATTATCTCAATAGATGCAGAAAAAGCATTTGACAAAGTTCACCACCCATTCCTATTAAAAACACTAGAGAGTAAAAGAATAAATATAATTTTCTTTAAAATGATAAATAGCATTAGCAAGCATCATATGTAATGGGAATAAACTAGAACCATTCCCCATAAGATCTGGGGTGAAACAAGGTTGCCTACTATCACCATTACTATTCAATATTATATTAGAAATGTTAACTTTGAGGGGCAGCTAGGTGGCACCAGCTCTGAAGTCAGTAACACCTGAGTTCAAATCTAGCTTCAGACACTTAACACTTCCTAGCTATGTGACTCTGGACAAGTCACTTAACCCTAATTGCCTCAACAACAACAACAACAACAAAAAGAAAGAAAGATTAGCTTTGGCAATAAGAGAAGAAAAAGAAATTAAAGGAACTGGAGTAGGAAATGAAAGTTAAATACCAAATTATCACTCTGCATATTATATGATGGTATACTTAGAGAATCCTAGAGAATCAATTAAAAAACTACCAGAAACAATTCACAACTTTAGCAAAGTTGCAGGGTACAAAATAAATCATATAAATCATCAGCATTTTGTATATATTACCAACAAAGTTCAATAGCAAGAGATATAAACAGAAATTCCATTTAAAATAACTGTAAATAATATAAAATATTTGGGAGTCTGCCTGCCAAGGCAGTCAGGAATCATATGAACACAATTACAAAGCACTTTCTATACAAATAAAGTCAGATCTCATCAAGTGAAAAAATATTAAGTGCTCATGAGTAGGGTGAGCTAATATAATAAAAATGACAATACTATCTAAATTGATCTACTTATTCAGTGCCATACCAATCAAATTCCCAAGAAATTATTTTACAGAGCTAGGAAAAATAATAACAAAGTTCATCTGGAAAAACAAAAAGTCAAGAATTTCAAGGAAATTAATGAAAAAAATGCAAATTATGGTGACCTAGCTGTACCAGACCTAAAACTATATTTTAAAACAGCAATCATCAAAATCATTTGGTACTGGCTAAGAAATGGAGTAGTCAATTTAGTGAAATAGGTTAGGTTCACAAGAAGCAATAGTCAATGACCATAGTAATCTAGTGTTTGATAAACCCAAAGACCCCAGCTTCTGGGATAAAAACAAAATTGGATATTAATATGGCAGAAAGTAGACAATAACCTGCACCTAACATCTTATACTAAGATAAAGTTGAAATGGGTTCATGAATTAGACATAAAAAGCAAATTGCAAGGACCTTACCTCTCAGATCTGTGGAGAAGAAGATCTTGTGTGACCAAAGAATAACTAGAGTACATTGTGGAATACAAAATAGATAATTTTCTTTATATTAAGTTAAAAAGTTTTTTTTTTTTTAACAAACAAAACCAATTCAGACAGGATTAGAAGGGAAGCAATAAAGTGAGAAAAATTTACATTAAAAGGTTCTGCTATGCTCAAAAAGTTATCAAACTGTGAATGGCCTTTGATCCAGCAATATTTCTACTGGATTTATATCCCAAAGAGATCTTAAAGGAGGGAAAGGGACCTACATGTGCAAAAATGTTTGTGGCAGCCCTTTTTGTAATGGCAAAAAGCTGGAAACTGAATGGATACCCTTTAATTGGAGAATGTGCTGAATAAATCATGGTATATGAATATTATGAATTTTATTGTTCTGTAAGAAACAATCAGCAGGATGATTTCAGAGAGTCCTGGAGAGACTTACATAAATTGATGCTAAGTGAAATGAACAGAACCAGGAGATCATTATAGATGGCAACAACATTTTATGATGACCAATTCTGATGGACTTGACTCTCTTCAACAATAAGATGATTCAAACGAGTTCTAATTGTTTAGTGATAAAGAGCCATCTACTCACAACATAGCATTTTCACTCTTTTTGTTGTTGTTTGCTTGCATTTTATTTTGCTTCTTCTTTTTTTAACTAGTTTTATTTAATTTTTCTTTTGTGGCCTGATAATTGTATAAATATGTATGCATATATTGGATTTGACATATATTTCTATCATGTTTAACCTATATTGGACTACTTCCCATCTAGGAGAGGGTGTGGGGGAAGGGAGAGGAAATTGAAGCACAAGGTTTTGCAAGGACTAATGTTGAAGAATTTTCCATACATATGTTTTGAAAAATAAAAAGCTTTAATAAAAAAATTAAAGGGGTTATTGGGTAACAGTATGATACTTATCATGTAATATACATCAAATTAATAATTAAAAGAACACTATTGGATGAATATTATTAGTCTAACCAATTAAATAGTAAGCAAAAAATGAAAAAAAGATTCTGATAAAGGCCTCATTTCTAAAATATAAAGAGGATTGAGTCAAATTTTCTAAGAATCCAAGCCATTCTCCAATTGATAAATGGTCAAAGGATATGAACAGACAATTTTTAGATGAAGAAGTTGAAACCATTTCTAGTCATATGAAAAGATGCTCTAAATCACTGTTGATTAGAGACATGTAAATTAAGACAACTCTGAGGTACCATCACATACCTCTCAGATGACAGGAAAAGATAATGACTAATGTTGGAGGAGATGTGGGAAAATTGGGACACTAATGCATTGTTGGTGGAGTTGTGTGAACTGATCCAACCATTCTGGAGAGTAATTTAGAACTATGCTCAAAGGGCTATCAAAATGTGTATACCCTTTGATCCATCATTGTTTCTACTAGGTTTGTATCCCAAAGAGATCATAACAGAGGGAAAGGGACCTGTATGTGCAAAACTGTTTGTGGCAGCCCTCTTTATAGCGGCAAGAAGATGGAAACTGAATGGATACTCAGTTGGAGAATGGCTGAATAAGTTATGGTATATGAATATTATAGAATATTATTATTCTATTTTATTAACTAAAGATAGTTTATTTGTACTCCCTATGGAAAGATGGACAAGATTCCTAGCATATATATTCATTTTTGTAAATTGCATTTAGGCAACTCATATTAACATACACTTAACATATATGGGAAAAATATATACATCTTACAATAGTGTAATCTGATGCTTATCTAAGACCTTGAGAATTTTATTTTACATTTGTTATAAACTGTCTTTATAACTTATAATCATCTACTGTTAAGCATTTTAAACACCTACTATGTACTACACGGTATAATTAGTTAATAGTAATAAATGTTCCTATTTCTATTGTTCTTTAAAAGTTCTATAGCACTTTTCTATAGTACATCTACTCTATTGTGTAGGAAAGGCATTCTCACTGTCCCTGTTTTACAGAGATGGAAGCTAAGGCTCAGGAAAAAAGTGATTTACTCCAAATTATGCAGCTAGTCAGTGTTGATGTCAATATAAGAATCTTGATCTCCTGACTCAAGGTCCAGAGCTCTTTTTACAACATCACTTCTGACATAGCACTTAGAAGTGCTAAAGTGATAAAAGCCACTTTAATTTGTGCCTCTGAGCCAAGCTTGTGCCATGCCCTTTACTATCTCTGGGCGTAGTTGTCTTCAATGGCCAACTGAATCCTGAATACTTGGGAGTTGTGGGGAAAGGAGAGAAGATGTGAGGGAAGAAAAGGAATTTAGCACAAGACCTCAGTGGCAAATGGGCCCCAACTGTTGTAGAACACAGGGACCTGTAGGGGAAGAAAAGTTCTAATTTTTTTCCTCTAAAGAAGATTGTAAGAATAAGAAGGACCTACATATATATCATGCTTTAAATCCATTATCCTAGTAACCTGCATAAATGGTAAAATCCTTGACTAGAATCAAAGCACCTGAATTCTAGTCAATATTTTGCCCTTTTCTCCCTATATGACCTTTATTTGTGATCTCATTTTCCCATCTGAATTAGACTAAATGAATCATCTTTAAGGTTCTGTTTAGCTTTGATATTCTATATTCCAAAGTCCCTTTCAATTAAAGCATTTTATTTTCAATATTTTAAGATCCTTTCCAAATTTGACATAATATTTTTCTATGTTCTAAGTCCCTGCCAGTTCTAGTATTTTATATTCCAAGGCATCTGCTCCATCTGACAAATTAGCTTTTATGTTACCTTTTCAAGCTTCAACTTTTCTGAGAATCAGTTCCTTCAAATAAGCTGAATTACAAAGTTAAGCGAGTTTTGGACCTGAAATCAGGAGAACATGAATCACTTATTGTCTGGACAAGTCTAATAGAGTATAGGATTTGGGGTTTGGAAGACTTAAATTCAAATCCTGCCTCAGATAATCATTAACTGTAAGATCCTGGGCAATTAATTTAATGTTATCCAATCTCAGTTTCCTCAAGTATAAAATGCAGTTAATACTAATGTCAATGTCACAGGTTTGTTGTAAAGATAGCATATATGAAATGTTTTGCAAACCATAAAGTGCCCTATAAATATTAATTAGTTAACCAATCAATTTTGTCATCTGTCAAATGAAGGAATTGGACTCAGTGACTTCAAAGGTTTCATCCAACTCTAAATCACTGATTCAATTATTGTATATGAATAGGTTCTTATAGATTTACAGTTCTTGACTTCTATGAATCTCTACAATGACCCTGAGGTAGCTAGGGCTAGTATTATAATACATCTTTTCAGATGAGGAATTTGAACTTAACAAGATTAAAAGCTTTGATTTACTCAATGTACACACAGCTAAATTAAGGCAAAATCAAATGCCTAAAACTAAACTCTTGAGGATCCCAATATAGTTTGCTTTCCCTATCACCATCATACCTCTTTAGCTAATGTTAGTATTGAGTTGTGCTTTTCTATAATTACATGTCTATGTAGAATCATCTGCATCCTGGCCTTGAGAGAGGGAAACCCTGGACAAAGAGCAGGAATTGCTACTTCACGCCTTGGGGAATAATGTTCAGTAACTCATTACCCAGAAAGGTGGATCAAGCGGAAAATGCAACCATCTGGGGAAAAAGTTTAAAAGAGTTTATGATTGCCTGAGCTATAATGAGTCATTCAAGGAAACAAGGCTGTTTGGGCAGGTCTGGCCTTTGAAAATGTTGTAAGGTCAGTGAAGTTAGTCTTTGGCACCCTTATTCTCCCTGTTCTAGCATCTCTTCTCTATGTTCTCATCCCCCAAAATCTTTGAATGTGAAAACAAAATAATTTGGTTACTTCCTAGACATACATATTTCCTATTATCTACCACATTGTGGTAGGGTTTACAAAGTTAGTTATTTCATAGAGATTTCATCATTTTCATAGAATATTATTATTTTTAAGGTAAAGAAAGTGACAGAGATAGTGAGGTAATAATGAATCTTAAACCTTTTATATCTGATCCAGAATTCAAATCCAAGTCTTTCAACTTCAAATCTATAATTCTTTCATTGTATCATGCTATTACAGAAAGTAGATAGGATAAGTTCTCAATATTGGAGTTAAAAGTAGCATAAAGATTTAGAGTTTCTGTAACTGAATGTATGGTAGCACCACTGAAAGAAGTAAGGAAGTCAGGAGGAAGAACTAGTTTGGGGGGGGAATAAGGAATACAGTTTTAAATGTCTCATGTTTAATATCATGACATGATATCCCAACTGTGATATTTAGAAGCTAGTTAGGAATTTGAATTTAAAAGTCTTTGATTAGAGTTTGGAAATCCTTTAGCAGTTGATGGCCAAATGGAAATCATGAGCAAGGTAAATTCTCCACCCCCCCCCTTATTAAAGCTTTTTAATTTTCAAAAGATATGCATGGATAATTTTTCAACATTAACCCTTGCAAAAACTTGTGTTCCAATCCCCCCCCTTATCTCCATCCCTCCAAAAAGCAAGTAATCCAATATATATTAAACATGGTAAAAATATGTGTTAAATCCAATATATGCATACATATTTATATAATTATCTTGTTGCACAAGAAAAACCAAATCAAAAAGAAAAAAATGAGAAAGGAAATAAAATGCAAGCAAACAACCAAAAGAGTGATCCACACTCAGTTCCCACAGTGCTTTCCCTGGGTGTAGATGGCTCTCTTCATTACAAGATAATTGGAACTCCTGAATTGTCTCATTGTTGAGAAGTGCAACATCCATCAGAATTGATCATTATATAATCTTGCTGTTGCCATGTACAATGATCTCCTGGTTCTGCTCATTTTACTCAGCATCAGTTCATGTAAGTCTCTCCGGGCCTCTATGAAATCATCCTGCTGGTCATTTCTTATAAAACAATAATATCCCATCACATTCATATACCATAACTTATTCAGCCATTCTCCAACGGATGGGCATCCACTCAGTTTCCAGTTTCTTTCTAGCACAAAAAGGGCTACCACAAACATCTTTGCACATGTGAGTCCCTTTCCCTCCTTTAGAATCTCTTTGGGATATAAGCCCAGTAGGAACACTGCTGGATCAAAGGGTATGCACAGTTTGATAGTCCTTTGGTCATAGTTTCAAATTGCTCTCTAGAATGGTTGGATCAGTTCACAACTCCACCAAAAATGTATTAGTATCCCAGTTTTTCCACATCCCCTCCATCATTCATCGTTGTCTTCTTTGTCATCTTAGCCAATCTGAGAGATGTGTGGTAGTACCTCAGAGTTGTCTTAATTAGCATTTCTCTGATCAATAGAGATTTAGAGAATTTATACAAGGTAAATTCTTAAAGAGAAAGTAGAATTGGAGGGAGGGAAGGAAGGAGAGGAAGAGAGAGAGAGAGAGAGAGAGAGAGAGAGAGAGAGAGAGAGAGAGAGAGAGAGAAAGAGAGAGAGAGAGAGAAAGAGAGAGAGTCAAACTCTGTTACACACATTGTTAACCCAACTCAGGTGTGCATAAAAAGGAAAGATTCAAAGGAATAAAAGGAACTCGGCAAACAAAAACCCCACCTGTTTTGACTTTCCAAGGTTATAAAGATAGTGACCAGTATTTGTTTTGTCTTTCAATTATATTATATTAATAAATAACATTAATTTATATATATATATATATATATATATGTGTGTGTGTGTATATATATATACATCAGTTTGTACTTAGAATTCATCAATTCTCTTTCTGGAGGTAGAAAGCATTTATCATCATGAATCCTGCAGAATTATCTTGGATCATTGTCTTGATCAGAGTAGTCAAGTCTTTCACAATTGATCACATTACAACATTGCTATTACTATGTGTAATGTTCTTCTAGTTTAGCTTACTTCATTTGGCATCAATTCATGTACATATTCCCCGAATTTTCTGAAGTCATCCTGTTCATCATTTCTTATAGCACAGTAGTTTTTATCATAACAATATACCACGACTTATTCAGTCATTTTCTAAGTGATAGATATCCTTTCAATTTCTAATTATTTGCTACAAGAACAACAACAAAAATGTACTCTAAATGTTTTTTTTTCTTCATTTTTCTCTGATTTCCTTGGGATACAGCTATAGCAATGCTATTTGGGTCAAAGGATATACATGGTATTATATAGCCTTTTGGGCATAGTTTCAAATTGTTCTACAGAATATTTGTTATTTTGAATCTGAATCTAATTAGGAGGAATTGGTTGCTAAAGATACACTGATTGCAATCTTGGGAGAAATGACCACTCCATGATAAAAAATTCATGATAAAAAGGAGGAGTCTAGGAATTTTATAGCATTATATGGTATCAGGGGAGGAATGTATAATTGTACAGGAAGGACTTCACCCTGTCTTCTCTTGTTTGATGTGAGTAATGAATACCATTTTGGAATGTTTCCATTTTGACCAACAGGATGATTTCAGAAAGGCCTGGAGAGGCTTACATGAACTGATGCTGAGTGAAATGAGCAGGACCAGGAGATCATTATATACTTAACAATACTATATGATGATCAATTGTGATGGGCATGGCCCTCTCCAGCAATGAGATGAACCAAATAAGTTCCAATGGAGCAGGAATGAATTGAACCAGCTATACCCAGCGAAAGAACTATGGGAGATGACTATGAACCACTACACAGAATTCCAAGTCTCTCTATTTTTGTCCACCCTGCATTTTTGATTTCCTTCACAGGCTAATTGTACACTATTTCAGAGTCCAATTCTTTTCGTACAACAAAATAACTGGACATGTATACTTATTTTGTATTTAATTTATACTTTAACATATTTAACATGTATTAGTCAACCTGCCTTCTGGGGGAGGGAATTGGGGGAAGGAGGGGAAAAACTGGAACAAAAGGTTTGGCAATTGTCAATGCTATAAAATTACCCATGCATATAACTTCTAAATAAAAAGCTATAAGAAAAAAAAAGAAAAAAAAAGAATGTTTCCATTTTGATGTCCATTGTGTGGTCACCTGTAATCCTTATGTTTTACTTGATTTTTCCTCCCCTTTTTAGCCAAGATAACCAAAAGACCACAGACCCTTAAGAACAAGAACATATGAATGATGGGAAAATCTCTTTTACATCATCTGAAACGCAGCACAAACTATTTCTAAGGCTAATTGTTAATTAACTATGAATTTATCATATCTGTATGTTTTCTATATACTCTGAGTAAACTGTGGGAAATCACTCACACATTTATACCACAGAGACAAACTTTTCTATGTGCTAACTGATTTTTCTATTTGTGTAAGCTTATGGCAACATATAGAATAAAAAATTTTAATGCCTTGTGAATGAATGAAGAAATGTGGAAGAAATACATTTTATTAAAAGTTACAATGTGCTAAGAACTATACTAAGTGCTCAAAATGCAAATGAAAAATGGCAACAATCTCTGTCCTTCAACTTATATTCTAATAGGAAGAAAGGAAAAAGCATCCTAGATAACTGATATCTGTTTAATGATTACTGTTGATGTGGAAGATAATTGATCCTTACTGATCCTTCCTTCTGGAAGGAGAGGGAGCAAAATATCACTTAGGCTTCAACTGTTTTCATGTTTCCTCTTCTTTTCTTATACAGGAAGCTGGAGACTTAGCCACACCTTATTATAACAGCTCTCTTTTAGTCTAGGGGCAATAGAATGGCTCCTAGATCCATTTAGCCAAGTTCTCTGTCATTTTATGGAAATTATATCATGCAGAAGAACATAAGTACAGTAACAATAACTCAGAGCACCCAATTAGGAACATTCCTAACATTTATAGAAATTTGACTCTGTCCTAACTTAAATTAGTCTTTTATATCTCTGACTGATCGCAGATATCTTCATGTTTGAGGCAAAATAAAGATACAGAAGCTCTCTAGGTAGAAGAACTTGTATTCCAAATCATAATAAAGTTGGTTTTCTTGCCACTACAATATGTACCAAATATTTGAGGGGTAACATATTTCAGAGTTTTCAGAGATAATAAGCTTGATGCTATGGGAAGTTAGCTAAAGAGAAATGAAAAGGTCTTAAAGATAAATTTCTAATATACAGGAAGAAAAGATTTACACGAAGAAGAAAAGAGAAGTGCTGTTGAAAGAGATCAATACAGATGAACATGATACTCATCAGTTATTTCAGATTTAAGAGAAATAATACAGAAGTTAAGAGCAAGGGCATGATAAATATCCCAAAGTGTCATGGTCTCATAAAAGTAATGCCAGGAATATGAATGTTCAGAATGACTTGAGGCTGCTGATGAATGCAAAGAATGACCAAAATGACTTTAAAAAGCTTTTTCAAGCAAAGAAGATGAAAGAAGTGGCACAAGACCATGATTTGAATGTTAGAATGAGCAATGAAAGGGCAAAAGAAGAAAGAGCAAAGAAGGGAGGAAGTCAATTCTTACTTTACCAAGTAGAATGATCTTAAAATTTAAAAAATGCTTAGGGCAATGAATTTGACTTTGATTCTCATCAGAATTCTAGATGTGTTCCTGTTTGATCTCTCCTCATTTTTCTTTGTTGCCTGTTGCTCATATCATAGTCCCTAACTGTGGTGTTTCCACAAGATTCTGCCCTGGATTCTCTTCTCTTTTTTCCTGATATATTCTTCCATTTGCTGACCTTTTCAGCACCCATGGATTTAAATTTCATCTCTATGCTTAGGACTCTGACTATATATCTAACAATATACCTAACACACATTTAAAACTGGGTGTTTCATAAACATCTCAGACTCAACTTCAAAACAGAATTTATCATCTTTTTCTTCAAACCCATCCTTTTTTCAAACTTTACTAGTCCCATTGTTACTGTATCTCCCAGGGGTACAGATTCAATGTAATCCTCAACCACAGGCTCTTCTTCTCCCCATATAGAATTCAGCTGCCAAGACTTGCCATTTCCACTTCCATAACATCATTTTTACCTTAGCTTTCCTCATTACTCACATAGAAACCACTATAGTTTAGGTCCTCCTTCCTTCTTATCTGATGTGTTATAAGGTCTTCTTAATTAGTCTCTTTGCTTCAAGTTTCTCCCTACTTCTATTCCAACCTTTATTCAGTCACCAAATACATTATACTAAAGTCCACATTTGACTATGTCTCCTACTAGAGTAGACTTTAGTGGCTCTTTTTGTTTTACTCCTAGGACAAAATATAAACTCCCCTATTTGTCATTTAAAGCACTTAACAACCTGACCCCAACTTATCTTTGCAACTTAATTATATTTTTCTTCTCTTGGACCCTGCAGTTCAACCAAGCTAGCCTTGTTTCTCACATATGGTACTCTATTTCTGGTCCAAATTCTGCCCTAGATTCCTGAGAGGGATGTGAATAGACATCAATTCTTATGAAAATGATCTGGGAATCTAAGTATACTCTAGGCTCATTGAATCAACAATGAAACTTGTCAGTCTAAAAACCTAAAGTGAGTTTAAGTTACATTGAGAGACTGAGTATAGAGTGGGATAGTCTTGTTATCTGTATTCTGTTTTAATGAGCCCACATCTGGAGGACAGTATTCAGATAAAAAAAGATATGTTTTAAAAATCCATCAAATGTGGATGAGTTGAAGTTACTGGAGATGTTTCATCAAGATAAGACGATGACTTAAGAGGGACATGATAATTACCTTCAAATTTTTCATGAATTGTCATAGGGAAATGAGGTGAAATTTGTCCTACTTCACCTTCATAAAGTTGAACTCAGAGCAATTGATATATGTTGCATAGAAATATATTTAAAGACTTGATAAAAAGAAAAAAATTCAAAGAAAGTAATCTGTCCCAAAGTAGAAAAGGCTACATCATAAGGCAATGAATTCCTCTTCATGGAACAATTTCAAGTGGGAACTAGACAGCCCCTTTGAAGAGATGGTATAAGAGGAATTTTTATTCATTTATCAGTTAGTGAGATCAGTATAGTTATGTCTCTGAGGGTCTATGGAATGTCAACACTAGTTGGCTATAATTCAATCCAACAAATGTTAAGTGTGGAAATCACTCAGCTTACTGTTAGGGGCATATATATGAAAATCAAAAGTCTAATTTGGGGATAAAAAAGGTACACAAATCAACATAATGCAAGTTTGAAATAAAGGACATAAAAAAGGTCAAGAAGAAATTAGAGAAGGCTTTCTGGAGGAATTAACACTTGAATTGAGATGTTACAGAGACATGAAGGGAATATGCATCATAAATGTATAGAATCTCAGAGATAGAAGGGAATTCAAAAGTCACTGCAGCTTAATAATAGCTTAGAATAGACCTACATTGGTCATCTTGTCAAAACTGTGCCTACACAAGAATTCCTGCTGAAATATTGCTCAAAATTAGTTATCCAGCTGAGCTTAAAGATATCCCTTGAAGGATAACCCACTCCCTTTTAAGGTAACCTATTTTACTACTTTGGGAGAGCTCTAGTTATTAGGAATTGTTCCCTTAAATTGGACTAAAATTTGTTTCTCTCTACTTTCTATACATTTTCCCCCAGCTCTGCTTTTTGTTTCCAAATGGAATAAGTCCAATTTTTCTTATAGGTGACAACTCTTAAACTACTTGATGGGTTGCTGAGAGAAAAAAGCTTTGTGAAATGTAAAGTACTCTAGAAATGTGAGCTGCTATTATTCTAAGTTCTGTTATTGGCCCATTAAATTCTGTACCTTGACCTATGTTTGTGTTACCACAGATGTGGAATAGACAATTACCCTGCCCCATATCAGGCCTGAGAAGCCACTTAGTAAGTGCGGGTTATAAATGAAGAAGGTTAAAATGACTTTGGAGGTTTGCATCTTTAGGACTAAGGATTGCTTATGTAAGGGTCTCTGTTTTGTTTTGCTTTTTCTTCTTTTAATAAGAAAATGTTCCTGGTGATATCAAGGCTTACTGCTGCAAAAGCCAATCTTTTCAATGTCAATATTCTTCTAGTGATGCTATATGGCCATGAATCATGGAACATACTGATCTCAGAAGAATTATAATGGCAGGTGATCAAAAGGGCAAGGAGACACTGCAAGGTGGGTGTCAGCAGGCTCAAGCAAATTACCAAATGATGATATGTTGCATGAGAAGTGATAGAAAAGGCAGCTCCAAGGACACATTTGAGTGGAAAGGGAGGCAGGCTAGTCCTATAACAAAAGTGATAGCTAACTGAGAGATAAACTGAGAGGGAGACTGATATCTGCAAAATATTCAAAACAAATTACCAGAAAGAAGACCTCCAATATGTTGATTAGAGAGTCTCTGGAGAATTTGTTGGAAAAACCTTGGCAAGAATTCCCCAGGCTAACAAAGGTACAAAGTAGCAATCTCAAATGGTAGAAAGCACAGTCACATGGATAAGATAACTGATTCATTAAAGCATTTACATTCTTTTTTTTTTAATTTGTAAAATGAGGATTTATTTATTTATTTGAGGAAAACTGCTGAATTTGCAATCAGATGATCTGAGTGTAAATCTCTCTCTCTCTCTCTCTCTCTCTCTCTCTCTCTCTTTTATACTTAGTTTATTTATTTATTTTTTAAATAACTTTTTATTGACAGAACCCGTGCCAAGGTAATTTTTTACAACATTATCCTTGCATTCACTTCTGTTCCAATTTTTCCCCTCCCTCCCTCCCCTTCCCCAGATGGCAAGCAGTCCTATACATGTTAAATAGGTTACAGTATATCCTAGATACAATATATATGTGCAGAAGCATTTGCATTCTTGAGAGCTGTGTACTTTTAGGCAGAATGGCTATATCAAGAGGTAGTGAGTTCCCCATTATTGGAAGTCTTTAAACAGAATATTTTCATATTGGAGATATTGGAGAGGAGAATCTCATTTCATGAGTTCATTAAAATAGCTGTCATGAAGAAATCTCCCAATTCCAAAAAATCTATAACTTTAGGTCAAAGCTGATAAAACAAATATGGGTTAGACAGATCAAAAGCACATAATGGAAAATATTTATTGGTCAAGAGGGAAAATACTTTTTTTCCATTTTAGAAATGACAATACTAGCTCTTTTTTCTATAACACTCCACAATTTATAGTGGGTACTACCTTCACTATAACTCCAGGAGATAGATAATGAAAATGTTGTTATTCCAATTTTACAGATGAGAAAACCAAGACTTGAAAACATACAGTACCTCGTCCAAAGTCACAGATTTGGCAACAGAGTCAGAACTCAAACCCCAGTCTTTTGTCTTTCTTGTGGGTAAATTGAGGATAGATGAATGGGGTGAAAATGAGGCAAAGCTCATTGATAATTGATGATGAAGTAGATAATAATAGCTCCATACATATAGTACTTACCACATATTCTCATTTGCAAAGCACTTTCCATGTATTACTGTACCTCATTTGATCCTTACAAGAACTCAATAAGTAAGATGCTATATTATTTCCATTTTATAAATGAGGAACCTGAGTTTGAGACAAGTTAAGTGATTTTCCCAAGATCACTCAGCCAGTAAGTCTCTGGGGCAGGATTCAAATTCAGATCTTTCTGATTCCAAGTGTGACCCTTTATCTATTCTATTAACCTGATACTGAGAGAGAGTTTTGGAAACTTAAGGTTTTTGCAGTTACTGCCCACTCAACTTGTCTTCTTGTAGAATTGGGTTCTACATTAACATTAAGTATGGAAAAAGATAACTAACATTTAGGAAAAAGTGAGTCTTTTCTTGCGAGAATGTTGGAAAATAAGTGAGCTTAGGTGCCTGAGGCAGTAACTGGCATGAATGATGTGGGTTTCCTTCAAACAAGAACATTGAACTCTCTTCTCAGTTGTCCTCATGAAAGCTTTCTTTCAGATCTTTTGATAACCAAGCAAGCAAGCAAGGAAACAAGTAACTAACTCCTGACAACAAAACCAAAATACAACAAACCTAAAGTCTCAAATCCATGTTTTGTAATTTACCAAGCATTTCCCTAACAAGAATTCTGTGAAGGGGGTATTGCAGTTAATTATTCTTAGTTTAGAATAGGAAGAAACAAAGGAAAAGGGAAGGAAGCTAATTTTCTGAAAGTCACATGGTTAGTAAATGTCATAGCCAGGTCTTCTGTCTAAATGTATCCACCATATCTACTGACAAAAAGCAGGCAATTAATACTCAGAATGACTAAGGAATGAACTGTCTCTAGTTTGGTTGTGATGATCTTGGGACAAACCCTGGCAATCAACTGCTCCTGCAAGAGCTTGGAGCTGAAGATGAAGTCGATTACCCCTAGGGCAAAAGCTAAATGAGTGAGGTGAATCATGAACAAGTTGACATTTCTCAAGTGGGGGAAGAATATTTTCTTCTTTCTTTGGTGTGTGCAGAGGAAGGAAAGCAATGGGAAAACTAAAGGATTTCACCTTCCCATAGAAAAATGCTACTATTTATTCATTCAACCAATAGATAAATGCTTGACTTTGTGCAGAGTTCTGGAGAAGATGTAGCAGAAATTATAAAATATAAATAATATAGTCCCTGCCCTCATCAGATTGAGAGTCTAGTGGAAGGATAAAGTATATACACACAAATATTGTATTTGACATTATGGGAGAGGGAGTATGATGTAATTGAAAGCCTCCTAGACTTGGGATCAGAACATGTGGATTCAAATCTTACACTTATTGTGTGATCAGAGATGTCATTTTTTACTTCTTTTCTGAATCTCAGGTTTCTGATCTTTAAAATAAGAATAATAACATCTGTACTTTCTTCTTCATAAGATGGTTTTTAGGAAAGCAGTTTGTAAACAGTTTGTCTAGATAAGTGAGTTATTATTATAATGATATAAGTAAGAACATGAGAGTGGTGAAGTGCTGGACAGGGCTGTTAACTCAAGTTTGTCTGAGGGTGATTAGGGAAATTTTCCTGGAGAAAGCGATATTTGAGTTGTATTTAAAGGGTTGGTAAAATATGATATCTAAGTTTTGAATTCCTAGTGATCCTGAAGTTCTCATAGGTATATTAGAATATTGAGGTCCTCACCATTTTATTTTTAGATTTATTACATCAGTCTTTGCTGCCTACCTACTCATTACTAGGGACTCTTTTTAGAAAGTTCAAGAAAGAGAGAAAAAGATAGCTCGTACTATTATAATATATAATATTGTACAATATTATACTATATGTACTATGTTGCACTATGTAATATGTAATATCTCTAATCAAAGGATCTCAAATTAGAAGGGATCAGTTGGAAGTAGAATTGAAATCCCTCCCTGAGTTTTCCATTAATCCTGTGGTGCCGAATAGTAGAATTATAGAATCTTAGATTCTTGGATTTAGAAGAATTTTGGACTGGGGCTATTGAATCTAACCCTTAACTGAAATACAAATGTCCTTTATAATATCCCTGAGAATGATCATCTAGCCTCTGCTTCAATACTTCCAATAAAGAGGAACTCAGTCCCTTCTAAGGTGGGCCATTCCCCTTTTGGAGAACTATGATTGTGAGGGATACATTTCCCTGTTTTAAATAGAAATTTTAAATATAAATGCCACTTCTTCCTCTTCTTATTCAACCTCCTGGGGACAAGCAGAGAGCCTCTAATTTCTTTCGAATTTATTTATTAAGATATTTATATTTTCAGATGAAATTGATAGACCTTTCAAGTGTTAGAGGGAATAAGCAGTGAACTTAAAGAATTTAAGGATAAATGAAACTTAAAGACAACAGAAGCTCAGGAGAAAAAAAGGAAAATCTTTATCATATGTTTAGTTTTGCTATGAATTTAGTGCTCATTTTCCCCCGTATACATACACATATATGTGTATGTATGTATGTGTGTTTACACACACACACACACATACACACACTCTTACACAATCTAAATCCACACAATAATTATTCCTTTCAAAGAAATCTCATTATTGTTGTAGTGAACCTATGAACTTTGAATCGGAACATGTTTGTATTAATAAAGTCATTCAATTCAAAGGACCATAAATTTAAAACTGAAAAAGATATTAAAAATCATCCAGTCCTTTAATTAACTACAGTGATTTACTTAACACAAGTGTCAAGTAAATTAGACATTTATTAAAAGCTCTTCTTTGTAGAGAGTACTATGCTGGACGGTAGGGGAGATGTAAAATTTAGCTAAGATAGATGTGCTTGGATGGGAGAGTTGTAGAAGTAGCAGGACTTAGTAACCGATACTTATGAGAAATGAGTGAGAAGAAAGAGTCAGAGACAATCTCAAAATTTTGAATATGCAAGATAGACAGAAATAGTGATGCCAGGAGAGCATATTTTAGGAGAAAGATCACTCTTGGCCATGTTGAGTTTGAAAGACCCTTAAATCCAAAAAAAAAAAGTGGTGTTATAAGATGTGAAGACACTGAGAAGTAAATATAGTTCAATTCATGAAATCTGTATCAAGTGCTGTAGAGATCTGGGTTTCAGATGACCAGGGAATTCACCAAAAAAAGAGAATGATGTAAAGGGAAAAGCATTTCCAAGAAGAAGATCATGGTATTTATTATAGATTTAAGGAAGTCATGCAGTTTTCTCCCTGTATGTATTAAAGAGTGATAATCACTCTCCTTCAGATTTATATATACATATATATATATATATATATATATATATATATATACATATATATATTTATATACATATGTACATTTATATATTTTATTTACAGATACATATGTAGATATATACATATATTTCTTTGTATATATGTAGATATATACATATTTATATATACATAATATGCATTCCCCTACCCTCCCATACATATTCATGCATGTATATACTTCCATGTAAAAATAAACAAATTGTCCACGTTAAATTTCTTGAAATTAATCTTTGATACTGGCTTTTAAATGTTGAATTTTCTTTTCAGTTTGGGTTTGGTCAAAAGAAAATTCTGAAAATCTGCGATTTCATTGAAGACCATTTTTTTTTTCATTCAATATATGGATAATTTTGCTAGGTATGGTATTTTCAACTGCAGGTCTAATTCTTTTGATTGCAAGTATATATGTTTCCAAGACTGTAAAGGATTGAAACTCTGAGTTCATGCACTGAGGACAGACAACCGAGCACTTAAGGCTAACTACTGATTGGATAATACTCTAGTAGCATATACTTGGAAAATGGCCCTTCTTACTATTCTGTGCTGGTTCAATCTTTTGGTGTATACAGAGAATTGTGGGAAGGATTAGGGAGTGGAGTAAGACAAGCCAGGGTCACTTTGTCGGTAGACAAAGAGAAGGAAGGTCCTGCATCCATCCTGTTCACTTCTACCCCTAAAGACCAAGAATAAAGACCAATGACTTTTGCTTATCCTGACTCCGGCTGATTCTAAGGTATCCAGGGTGCTAACTCGATCTTCACACAAGACCTGCGTTCTTTCATTGTGGCTGCTAAGTCCTGTACAATTCAAATTTTAATTATTTTTTTCTTGTTTCTTGCAGAATTTTGTCTTTAATATGGTTTTTTTTTAATTTAGCAATAATATTTCTATGTGTTTTCCACAAAGGAACTCTTTGAGATGGCAATTAGTGAATTTTTTTCTATTTTTACTTTCCCCTCATGTTCTACCATTCTAGGACAATTTTCTTGGATTATTTCTTGCATTATTATGTCAAAGTTCTTTTTTTGGTCACAGCTTTCAGGCTTTACTTTAGCGTTCTATTCTGACGATGAATCCAGGTCTTCCCTGTTCCAATAATATGTTTCTATGATGGGGTTCATTCTTCTTTGCCAATTCATTTTTAACAAGAGGTATTAGTGTAAGGACCTCTAATCCTGGGGTGGGGGATGGTTCATTCACCTTAACTTCAGCTCTCCCCTGTGACTTGGAACTTCAAACTTTACTAGTCCCATTGTTACTCTTCAAACTAAGAGCTCTACCTCCTGCACCGCCGGCACCCAACAGGGTAGATCCTTTGACTTGAGTAGATGTTTTCATAGCTTCAATTCTTATATGACATTAGTAAATACTCCTTTCTAAAAATTGATTAAGGAAGGCTGGTTGGTAATCAATAGGAAACATATCAGGGGTCCATGAATGACAGTATTAGAATCCATTCCCAATCCCTTAGAATTACTTCTAGAATTTTAAGGGAGGGAAATAGCTTCCCTTGGCAATTAAGCTCAGACATAAATGAGAATGGGGGAAGTAGCCCCTAAGTAAGTGCTACAATTAAATAAAGCATTATTGGGCAAATGTTGGATTGTATGAAAAATGTATACAGAAGTTAGCTAAGACACATTTCATTTGGGAGTTTTGCTTTTAGGACCTCTGGTGTTTCTTTTCCTGACTCTTTTCCTGACTGGAGAAAGTTTATTTCTTTTAGATTAACTGCTTTACTGTAAGGAATTCAGGCCTTCTTCCCCCTCAGCAGACATTCCCTCCCAGAATTTACTTAGTCTCCCAAGTGCTTCTTGTATTTCTTTTTCCGTCAGCTCCCACACATTGAAGTAATTTCCCTTTCTGAGAGCTCTTTTGAGAGAGAGAGAGAGAGAAGGGAAGAGAGAGAGAGAGAGAGAGAGAGAGAGAGAGAGAGAGAGAGAGAGAGAGAGAGAGAGAGAGAGAGAGAGAAACAGAGACAGAAAGACAGAGAGATAGTCATGTAGAAGAAAGGGTAGGTGCACAGTGTTTATAGAATACTCAGCTTGGAATCTGAAAGACTGGAGTTCAAATATGGCTTTAGACACTAGCTATGTCATCCTGGGCAAGTCACTCACTTAACCTTTGACTGTCTCAAAATTAAGGATAATAATAGACTTACCTCTCTAGGTTATTGTAAGGATCAAATGAGGTTATATTTATAAAACATTTATCAATGTGCTTGTCACAGAGTTAAATGCTTAATAAATGCTTTTTTCCTTCCTTCTTTCATGTGCTAAGTGTGGAAGTACATGTTTAAAGAACAGAACTCTTTTTAGACTCAAGAAACTTGAAATCAGATAGAGGGGATATGAGATGAAGATGGTAGGGATGATAACTAAGTTTTCTCTCCCCTCCAGCATTGAGAATGTTCAGGCAAACTGAAATTGGTGCGGGGATAGGAAGTAGGGAGGGAGCAAAACAGAGATATAAACAAATTGCTGCTGGACAGTTTGTGAAAGAAGCCTATGGTTCATTTTAAGGGACATTGAAAAGGAGGGAAATGTTTTAGCAATTGAAGATGAATAGGAAGTATTTCAGTTACTGGGGATAAACCTCTGTGAATGCATGGAGGTAAGAGAGACAAGTTGGGCTTCAACAGGGGATTGTTTAGTTAATCTGCAAAGAAAAGGGTAAAAGAAAATGGTATAAAATATGGCTGGAATAATAGGATGAAGTCAGATTGTCCATTGTCACAGCTTTTTCTGATATAATCAGATAAAGATGACCCTATTGTTTCCCAGTGTGGAAATGGGCCTGTATGTTAGAATAAATGATAATAGAGAAAGCATGCTTTTTTGATTAAAAGGTGAAGCTTCCAGGGGACTGATGAGTCAGAAAGCTGCCTTATCTTTCCTTACCATTCTTAGTAGAATCAATAAGATGAGAAATTGAGGCTGAGAGGGGAGAACTGACTTTCCCAATGTCACACAAAGAGGAACAGGGCTAAACCTACAACCTGGATTTCTAGGCTCACTGTCCACTGCAATCAATGGCAACAAGCAAACTCTTCCCCTATCAAAGGAAGGGGGACTGTTTTCTGATTTGTGTTTTAATCTACCAGTGAAAATCATTTATAAAGATTACAAGCAATTGGCAATGGAATCGGACAATTTCCTGATATTTCTACAATTGTCTGCCTTTCATAGGCAATGAAATGGCTTATTATCTACTAACTGACTAGTTTTATAACCATGTAGAAAGTAAGTCTCAGAAAGTAGGTATCAGGTTCAAATGAATAGCAAAAGCAAGCACTGGCAATTTGAGCCTAAATAAAGTATAAAAATATATTCAAAAAAATAGTATGGCATGGGAACTGTTTGTTCTTCTGTATCAGTAACTTCTCTACCATGAATGTGGCTAGTACAGACTCATCAGGAATCCTTTACATTCACCAAAATCTTGGATTCTGATCAGAATTCAATGGGATCTTAGAACACAGAATGTCAAAAGTTTTAGAAAACAGAAGATGAGATGTTAGTGACAGAGGAGACTTTAGAACAGAGAAAGCAGAATTTTAGATCTGGAAATGATCTAGCTTCAAGAGACAATTCTATATATCAAGAGATAGATAGAATGCCAGCTTATAAAATAATATGGGATTTTATAATATAACAAATATGATGTGCATGTGTATATAAACATATGCATAATCTAGATATTACCTGCTTTATAAATTTATATTTATAAATTATTTAAACTTATTTCCTAAATAGTATAAACTAATATTATACATATATTCTCTAGACATATATACAAATTGATATGTATATATGTATAAACCTAATTTTAACAGATGTTCTGCAATCATGTATATACACTCATTTTCTAGAATTAGGTGCACATATACATATATACACAATGCAAATATGTACACATACATACATATTCTCTAGTTATAATTGTATATAAAACATGTATTTATGTGTGTACATACATGCATATAATACATTGTACATAATACAGATATATAAGTATATGCTTATTCATCTCTATATACTATCATTATGTTCTCTATTCATAATTATATGCATATGTAATATACATATATGAATGTATATACCTACACAGATGTGTGTATGTGAGAAAGAGAGAGTTACAGAGAGTGAGAGAGACAGAGAGAGAGAAACAGAGAGAGACAAAGAGAGACAGAGAGAGAGACAGAGACACAGAGAGAGATATAGAGAGAGACACACACAGAGAGAGACACAGAGAGACAGACAGTGAGAGAGAGAGACAGAGACAGAGAGAGACAGAGAGAGAGAGAGAGAGAGAGAGAGAGAGAGAGAGAGAGAATGGAGAAAGACAAAATGCATGTATATATATATATATAACTCTAGTTTCTGTTTCTGGATAACATCATTCTGACTGCATCAAATCCCAGGACACTAAAGAGCCTTCTCTATGAGATCTATGACTACTCAAAAGTTTTAAGTTTGCTGAATCACAATGGAAAAACCAAGTGGATAAAGAATATTTATCATCCACAGAATGATACATAAAGGATGACCCATAAAGTTTATCTATTAGTGCGAATATGTAATATATACACATATAGCATGTGTACACATATATACATATATAATATATATACTCAGTATATATAATATTGTAATATATCATATTAAAGTAACATAATTGTATACAATAATAAATTTTATGTAAACACATTATATACTCATTACTTTATACAGTTTATCCATAAACATGAATATATGTATTTATTATATATATACACTTATGTACATACATACATATGTATACATATACATTTATGTATATACACTTATTTATCTGCATATCTATCTTTATCTACTTATCTAGCTATATTTTGGATAAGGACTGCAAATAGGACAAATTAAATAGAAAAGATAGAATTACCTTTAGGAAGTTGGAAAAACTTTAATGACCCCAAACATCCCTAAAACCTAAGGGTATTTATTTTTTACTCCACTATTTTCCCAGCTTAGCTCTGGATCAAAATATTCTACAAAAAATTAAAAATGAGAGACCAGTGAGGAGGTCTACTGTAGCTGTGACCTGACTGCAATACCTAACAAATAAAGAACCACAACCAAGAACTCTGCTAAAGGATATTATCAAATAAATGTATAATTGAAATAAAAAGATGGAGCTAATCCTAAGGTGACAGTAAGGGATAACCAGTAGACAGACTATGTGAGCCACTGGTATCCTTTTGAAGTCAAGAGAAAGTGAGAAAGTCATGCTGGGTAGACTGTCTTTTAGGACGACATGGAAGAGACTTGCTCAGGCAGGTGTGGATGTATTATGTCTTTATTGGAGGAAATATTCACATGAATAATATCATAAATTCATCCGATTGTTTGAAACCATAGATGATGGTTCATTTGTAGCATTAGATACAGGATGGTATTGTCCATGGATAAGCAAGTTCTGCCTGTGACATAGTGATGCTGATCAAGTCTCTTAGCCTCTCAGAACCACTGACAACTAAGAATGAATTGTAGAGAAAGGGAAAGTCTACATTGGTAGAGAATGATTTTTGTCAAATGCTTGCAGGTCTGCATTGGTAGAGAATGTTTTTTGTCAAATGCTTGCTATAACACTGGAATCATAAATATGGTTCAAAAAGGTTAATTTGCAGCAGGTTCACTAGTGCATATCTACATAAAACATTTGTATAAAGTTCTTCATGCTGACCAGGCTAAAACTTTGCTTCTTCATTTAATGAGGATGAAGAGTCAGTTCAATCAAAACTTCCATTAAGTCTTGACAGTTTTGAGGGTAGAATATGTTGGCTAGATCAGAATAATGGCCTGGCCCAGGCTCCCAGATCCCAAAGATGTTTGTGTAGATGAACACTACACTCTGGATTCATGTAATTTTTCAAGTTTAATGGTAAGGAAGAAAATGTATGTTTTTATTTCTATATAAAACATTTTCACAGTGAATTAAATTGAACCAAATTGGAAGACTAGAAGAGCAAATATTAATTGATTGGTGAATTATAGAACAGCTGTGTATATTATAATGTTTATGTACATTTAATAATTTTTTCTTCTTTATTCAAATTGTACCTCATTTTGAAGATTCAAAATCTTACCTCTCCATTGAAGTCTTTCCTGCTGGCCTTAGCCGACAGTGTCTTCAGGACTTCTATAGTAGTCTTTGTCTATATTATACTAATTAACTTTTAATTATATGTCATATTATTTAAACATTCTCGTGTAGATTTCATTTCCCCTACAACAGGCAGTAAAGAATAATACTGCACCCCAAACAGAAAAGACACAAAGTACAATTGGGAACAGCCACATCACCACATGGAAATGAAATGACTAAAATTTGGTTATTAAGAGAAATTGCTTCAGTTGGACTTAGATGTTTGTAAAAAGCCCTCTTTCTAGTTCTAACTCCATTACTAATTAAATAAATCATATAACTAGGCTTTTCTCAACCCACTTTCTTCTTCTGAAAAAAGCCTATGCTGGGGTGAGACGCTCCCTAAATTGCTAGTATTCTAGCTTTGGTATTTCACCTTCTTTGACTGAGATAGATAAGAATTCAGAAGTCATCTAGTCCAGGACTTCTTAAACTTTTTCCCACTTGTGGCCCCTTTTTATCCAAGAAATTTTTACATGACTTTAGGAAGTTGGAAACACCTTAATGACCCCAAACATTCCTCAAAAACTAAGATTGTTTATCTTTCACTCGACTATTTTCCCATCTTGGCTCTGGAATACAATATTTTACAAATTAAAAATGAGTCTGGTGAGGAGGTATATAGGTATACAAATATATATACATATTATATATATGTATCTATACTAATCAAACATTTACTGATAATAAATCATAATTCTGCAACCTGCACATTCAGTTACGAGACTCCATATGGGGTTATGGTCCACAGTGTAAGATGCTGGGACTAGTTTCTAGATCCTACCTGGAATCCAGTACTCCTAAAACATTCCTAATTGATGGTCATCTGTCCTTCAAGGATCTAATGGTATTTGCTCATTGCATTTTTGTTTGGATAAACTACTAAGAAATGCTTTCCAAGGGCACTTGCTGCCATGATATTCTTTATTCTATGTTCTAAGATATCTTCCAACTCTGACAATTTATGTTTTATGGTTCCTTCCACAATTGAGATTGTAACATCCTATCATCATTTGTTCTTTATACTTATCTGTTGGAATACATAGGGGCTGTTGGAATACACGGGAGCCACCTGACAGTGGCTGCTGGAGATCCAACCCAGAATGGATCCCCTTTTGTGTGAGGATGATACAAGGAGACTAAGAAGCTGGTGTTGTTCCCTGACCTCTCTGACTGAGAGGCTGTTGCATTGTCTGATTTCTCTCCTCTTTCCTCTGCCTCCAGTTTATCTTATTCCCAGTCTGTAACACTTGTATCAGCAAAGGCTGCCCTGCAACCCCTTCAGATGCTATGATCCACAGCTGTGGAGGGTCTAGGAGAATTGACCTGCCCCTTAACACTCATCCAACCAAGTAGAATTATTATACTCATGATTGTAAAATGACTGAGTTTATTCATTCAAGTTTATTCAGGAATTTCGCTTCATTTTTCCCCTTTGATGTTTTCATTACACAGTGAGAGGGGAGAGATAAGTTTACACAATTACCTGAGATTAAAATAAAAAAAATTCTAACAAAATAAATTAGGAATTGTATACTGTACATGTTGTACCCCATTTGTAGGTATACTGTATATATTTTGATGTTTGTGAGAAGCCTAAAAAATAAAAAGAAAAAAAAAAGAAACACAAACAAAACAAAACAAAACAAAACAAAACAGGGAAGTAGAGAGTCCTGTTCCACATAAAATTTTCTTTCTTTTCAAGTTCTAAATTATGGTGAAGAAGACACAGACATATGCTGTATCCCCAGCTTGTTGTTCTAATGTCCAAGGTATGAAGGATCATTGATCTAATAAGGCTTTCACATGTTATTTGCAGCTACCATACAATTATGTTGACAGAATAAGCTATGGAAAATGATAAAAGAAGGCAATAAAGATATAAAGAAAATAACATCTAGATACAACATTAAGGAAAAGGAGAAAAGTACATTATGACTTGTCATTATCTTTCTCTGTCTTAGCCAGTAGCAAATTCTAGTCTGTGGCCTTTAAATGATTGTGTCATTTTCTGAATATATACTACATTTTCAAAATGAGATACAGGTTTCAATTCAATTTAAAGATGTAGATTGTAAGCATCATGATTTTCCTCATATTTGAGGAAACTTTTCCTTATTTCTTTTTACTAAGAGTGTGATTTTTGTAGGCCATTTTCTTACTAATGGCATGATTGTGGGTTACTTTCTTATATAATATTGTACACTGTTCTGTTAGAGAGTCTCTTGGAGACATCATCAAGAATGGTATTAAAGGCCATTTTTCTTCTAAGGGTGAAGTTTTAGGTGGTTCTCTCACTAAGAGCATGGTCACAAACTACCCTCTTATTAAGAATGGAATTATAAGCTGTCCTCAGGTTTCAAAAAAGATAAAAATTTTAAAAGTAAAGCCTTAATTTGGATAAAAATGGCAATACTTTTGCCTACTGTTGTACGTGTCTTATGGGATATGTTCCTTAATGAAGAATGGAATTATAGGAAAAATCAAGTTGGAAATATTTTGGGTTAGACATTGCCAATCTTTTCTTGTCTCCAACTGTGAACTTGATTGATATTCTCCAAATCTCCAGGAAGGCTCTGCAGACTGCCATGGTTGCTATTTTAACTCAAAAACAAAAAAGTGGCAGAGTGGCCAAGGCCTGGAGCAGGAGGAGATCTTATGGGAATCAGAATGTTTCACATAGTGAAAAAAAAAGTACATGGTTTCCTTCTTCCAACAAGGGGAAACCAAATATATGGGTTAATATGGGTAATAATACAGGGAATTTTAAGTAACTCTCTCTGAATTGTAAGAAAATGTGGTTCATATTTCCAGGGAGTGGAGAATGTTTCAAAATTCTAAGACTTCTGTCCTTAAAAGAGCACAGATGGCCTTTGGATTACTATGTGGTCAACTGAGTAAGAACAAATGATTGACAGAGGCCACGAACTTAAATTATGGGTTTATTCAATAGGGAAAAGGAATGTGTTGAGGCAGAACTGGCATTCAGAAGGCTGACTGAATCCAAGAAGATGATTTATGGAAACTGTTGAGTCACACAGTGGAATTCTTTTGAGATGATGGTCCTTTCTTTCTCCATCTTTTGAGTGATGGTGGTGATGATGATGATAACCAAGATAATAATAATAATAATCCACATTACTATGGGTTTGGTTTTGCCAACAGAGTTGTCCCCTGATATGCCCATTTGTGTTCTAAGAATTAGACCTTTATATGGAGTTGAATTTCATCTCCCTACTTTGTTTTGCAAGGAATTTAATCATATTTACAATGACCAACTTCCATTTCTAATAGTATTCCAGGAATGACTGAACACAGAGAAATGAAAGTCTTCATTGGATCATCTTTTAAGAATAGTCTTTTCGGATTATTTTTGCTTTTCTAGTTTATGAGAAGGATAGTCTGTTTTTTTATTTAATAGCCTTTTATTTACAGGATATATGCATGGGTAACTTTACAGCATTAACAATTGCCAAACCTCTTGTTCCAATTTTTTACCTCTTACCCCCCCCCCACCCCCTCCCCTAGATGGCAGGATGATCAGTAGATATTAAATATCTTAAAATATAAATTAGATACACAATAAGTATACATGACCAAAACGTTATTTTGCTGTACAAAAAGAATCAGACTCTGAAATATTGTACAATTATCTTGTGAAGGAAATCAAAAATGCAGGTGGGCATAAATATAGGGATTGGGAATTCAATGTAATGGTTTTTAGTCATCTCCCAGAGTTCTTTTTCTGGGCATAGCTGGTTCAGTTCATTACTGCTCCATTGGAAATGATTTGGTTGATCTCGTTGCTGAGGATGGCCTGGTCCATCAGAACTGGTCATCATATAGTATTGTTGTTGAAGTATATAATGATCTCCTGGTCCTGCTCATTTCACTCAGCATCAGTTCGTGTAAGTCTCTCCAGGCCTTTCTGAAATCATCCTGTTGGTCATTTCTTACAGAACAGTAATATTCCATAATATTCATATACCGCAATTTATTCAGCCATTCTCCAACTGATGGACATCCATTCAGTTTCCAGTTTTTAGCCACTACAAAAAGGGCTGCCACAAACATTCGTGCACATCAGGTCCCTTTCCCGAGAAGGATAGTCTTGAATATCATGCTCCCTAAAATGAAGAGACTGTCTAAGTGACTTTCCTCAGAATCTCCTCCAACCTTTTTCTCATCTTTTCACACAATGTCAACTTATTCAGTGAGTGTCATATAATTTCATTATATTCTTTTGTCATTACCTTTTTTCATATTAAAGATTTAATTACATAAACATTGAATATGGGTGTTAATTTTGGCATTCAGGAGAATAAAAATTTGTCCCATTGAAATGAATAGTAATTACATTTTCCCTAAAAAGCGTACTAATAAGACTTTTTCAGGAAGGAATTATCTTTGTGAAGCGGGGAAGACTATTATATTCTTCTAATATACCGTTCTTATCATTGTCATTGTCATCATTGCAATGAAAGAACTCTTCCACTCAAGTTCTACTGTCTCAGTTTCTTCCCCATCCCTCAAACCTCATGTGAAAAATGGTCATGATTCTTAGGAAGACAAAATTGGAAAGTGTCATTGAACTGAACACACAAATCAGAAATCCATATTATATGCGACACAGTTTTATAGATACTTAGAGAAGTTTCCTGGAGTATAAGAAATATCATGGACAATACTGTGATTCCAGTAAAGATATTTGAGACAACATTCAGAACTACTCAACCAAGTGTTACCTTTTATATTTGAAATATTTTGTTGTTTCTTGGAAACACTCCTTGGTCCTTTCTTTCTCCCACCTACTTCAATCATGATGTCTGGTGCCGGTGATGGCATAAACTAATTCAGCCTCCAAGTACAAGAGAATGTTAGAGGAGGCAAAGATAAATCAGTCAGGGATTATTGCTCAGAATTGAATGGAACCTCAGGCACGATGACCTAGTTAGATAAGCACCATCTCAGTAAAATGAGGAACAAGGGGATAGGATGATTTAGTTCTATTACTTTCAATGAGTTGTCAGTCTGTTCTGGACTCTATTGATGAGAATGGAGGCACATCCTTTACTCCAGCTAGGGTTTGAGATAGAGGGTAGAGAGGTAAACTTTTTTCTTAATTGGAGGAATGTTTTCTTTGCATGAAAATTTCTAGTATTCTTATTTCCAAATTTATCATTGGTTTTTAAATAAGAAGCAGGAAATTTCTCTTTTGTTTGTCCTTTGTTTTTGAAGATCAATAACATCAAGAAGGTGATGTTTTGACTCTTGCATGGTTTGAAGTGAGACAGAGTTGTACAAAGTTGTCAATCTCAATCTGTCAACCATCGAAGTTCAGTGGTAGGACAAATGTCAAAGAGACGGGCAATGTCCAGGATGGAGTGGATGATCTTGATGTCTTTGATGTCTGATCAAACTCTAGGTACTTCATAATCCTACAGTTGTCTCCATGCCATTAGAACAAAATGTTCTCATCCATCTATTCTATCAGGGGAAGTCTTTCTGTGTTTGGAGTAGACATATCTCTAACTCACCAATAGGTTTGAAATCTCTCGCTATTTTCAAATACATGTCCTTTTGATGAATACAATTTGGTGGTGAGAAACTCAAATATTTGACAAACACTTGACCAAGTTTATAAAATTTGCTTCTATGTTTCAACATTCCCATCACCCTGACCAAAACTAGAAGTGTTACAAGTTCATATGTTTTCATGGTACAAAGTAGAAGAGAACTAACCTCACAGTTATCAAACTTTTGTGTGTTCTAATCTCACTTTTCTTTAAAATGCTGATTAAGTGATAGCCTTTGCTGATTTCCTCAGGTCCTAGTGAAGGGGTCCTCAAACTTTTTAAATAGGGGGCCAGTTCACTGTTCCTTAGACTGCTGGAGGGCTGGACTATAGTAAAAACAAAAACTTTTTTTTGTGGGCCTTTAAATAAAGAAACTTCATAGCCCTGGGTGAGGGGGATAAATGTCCTCAGCTGCTGCATCTGGCCTGCAGGACCTAGTGTATTCCTGCCCCAAATTTACTTGGTACATATTTTGTATAAAATTTCAAGTCAAGTAAGTCATCTAGCATTGGTAAAGCAGCTAATATGTGCCAGGTACTTAAGCTCTGGAAATCCAAAGAAAGACAAAAATAGTCCTTACTCTTAGTGGGATCACATCTTAATGGATTCAACATGCAAAAAACTATGTACAAAGAATGACACAGACAGAATAGGTAGAAGGCAATTTCAGAGGGAAGATACTAGAACAGAGGGGTTAAGGCTTCCTGTGGTTTCAGTTGAGACTTGAAAGAAGCCGGGAAAATCAAAAGGTAGAGACCAAGAGGTCTCTTTCCAGGCATGGGAGTCAATCCTCATTTTGATCCTTATTAGCTGTGTAAGTCATTTAACTCCTCTAAGCCTTGATTTCCTTACTTGTAAAACAGTAACAATAGCTGTTCTCTCAGTATCAGGTATTAACTACTAACCACCAATATGTTTTAAGTGCCTACTATGTGCTAGCCACTGTACTAAGTATATTTCAAATATTTGTTTAGAAGAGAATGTTTTTATACCATAAATTGCTATGGAGTTATGTGTTATTATCATTATTATTCTATTATGTGGTCTTATGAGCAGAGACTGTACCATTTTCATTTATGTCTATTTTCCATTTTTTTTTAAAAGGAGGACATAGATATTTAGTAATCGTTCAACTGAATTGTTACTTGGAGTTGGAGTTGAGTTTGACTTTTAGGAAAGTCATTTAGCAGTTATATTTTCTAAGACTTCTGCAACTATACTACATTGTGGGAGGGAGAGAGGGAGGCAGGGGATTTTGGGGGATTGCTGTAGATCAGGTGAAGCTATTCCTAGAATGAAACACTTGATTCTTCTCCACAAAATAAGGAGATAAATGGAAGAAATACGGGTGGTATAGTTGTGTTGTATCAGCAGAGAGAAATTACCAGCTTTAATGGTGCCCTGAGGAATGAAAAAGGAGAGCTCATTAGCTTTTAAGGATTGAAGAAGTTGTTACCTTGAAAAGTCCCACACAGGTATGAAATATATTTCTTTCAAAAAGGCATTATTTTCTAGTTTGTCATCCATAAATGGGTGGAGCGACCTTGCTAGATAAAAGATCTGATGCTAGTAAAACATTATTTTATTTACCTCCATGGCTTGGATTAAAGCATTGACTTTTTTTAGGAGATCCACAGTAAATAAATATTCAGAAAACTATTACAAACAGCTTTATTATGATGCAGCACAGCAAGCAATCAAAAATATACTTTATATAACAATATAATTAAAGGTTCATCCCCACAAGAGCAAGAAACTCACCCAGAATGAGAGCAAAGAATGAAGAGAGTATATGCTCAGAGTAGTGGTTCAAGCAGGGAAGTTTTATGCCCTAAAATTGACTTGGTGGAAAGAAGAGAATTGATACCAGATGTGCAATGGGAAATTCCTAGTCAGACCCAGATGTGGTGGGAGAAGTTTTCAAGGTCACTTAATGATACCAAGGTCAGGTGAAGCTTGCATTAGAAGAGTTCCTTTTTGAGCATCAGAAATTAGGAGAGGGCAACCAAAAATAGTGGCTCCTAACCAGCTACAATCTGTCAGGATTTTTAATCAATTATAAGCTGTGAGAACTAATTGCTTGAAAGAGGGATGTTAGAACCATGGAAAAATACAAAAACTGGCTGTTTTTGTTTATATGCTTTATGGAATTATGACTGTTCAACTTAAGGAACACCATATTTGACTCCTATCACTATAACATCTAACAAAAAATTCCAATGATCAAAAGCATCTTCATATATCATATCTCTCCTCCCATCAAGTTCCTTAAAAAGTGTACAAGCTCTTAGAAAACTGTAAATCCTTCTAGAAAGTAATTGTCATCATTTATTCATTGGAGCTATAAGGGACTTTGGGGCATATTGTTACAAAGCTTTCCTAGACCTCACATGGAACTTCAAATCCAAACTGGATTTTAGACCATTGGAAAGTAGAATTTTAAAGTTGGAAAGGACATAACATCTAATGCCGAAGCAGGAAGGACTTTTAAATATGAATGTTGGAAGATGCCACAGAAAGGTGATCTTTTCTGAGGTTCAGAGAAGGAAAAGGACTTCACAAGATCACATAGATGAGATTTGACAGAATAAGGGTTAAAATCCAGCTTGCAAGGTGAGATCATAAGAAGTTTAAAATTCACTGGAGAGCAGAGAGTATGGAGAGACAGCATGTAGATAAGTAAGTAAATATGAAGCCCATTTGGACATAGAGATATGTAGCTAGAAGGTTGTGTATGGTTAAGAGCTAGAAGTTAGTCTGGAACAGATAGTAAATTCAGGGGAATGAAAGGGTCACTAGGAGATAGGTTGTAGAGGGTTCTAAATGCCAGACTGAATAGAAATTAGGAAGCCATTAAAGATTTAGGGGTGCTTCATATAGGGGTATACCTGTATTTTAAGAATATCATTTTGGTAGCTGTTTGGAATAGGGAAAAAACTAGAGGCAGAACATTCAGACAATTGAAATAGGCTAGATAAGAGCCTGAATTATGCTAGAAGATAATGTGATTTAAGGTCTAAAGTTCATCCCAGGTCTAAATTCTCTCATCTTCTAATGAAAGTAAAAAAGAAAAAATGGCAAATACGTAGGAGAGGTACAAAGAAAGAGACACATAAGGTTTGAGGAATGAAAAATATAATTTCCCATGAAGAATTAGGAAAGTCTTTTTGGAGAAGGTGGTAATTGAACTGGATCTCAGAAAATGAATATAATTTCAGCTGGTATGAATAGAATTTTTAGTGTAGGCAAGGTTACTCTGGGTGTTGGAAAGAAGGCGTAGTAAGACTGAAGCAGGGGAATTATGGATGTGTACAGGGCATAAGGCTAGTAATAGAGCTTTATGGGAGCATAGACTATATGAGACAAAGATAGAAATATACATTGGAGCCAGCTTGTGTAGAGCCTTAGGTAGATTACAGACTTCCATTGTTTAAGTAATAGGATCAGGTGAAGGGATTTGTATCACTTTCTTCTAAGCTTAGCCTTCCTGTAGTCATGAATGTAGTGGAATGAGTACCCCCTCTGTCATACTCCTTCCAAACCAATTCTTTAGTCTCATACCAGCCTTCAACCATTAAACCCTTCCCTCTTTTCCCAGTTGACTCTTCAATCCTTGATGTGGTCTCATTTTCCCCCTTCTTTTAAGATCTTAAACCTAGAATTAACCAGTTAAGCCATAATCTGTCCTTTGTCCTCAAATCTTTTGTCCCTCTCATGTTATTGCTATTCATACCTGGCTAAGCCAGGTATGAACATCTTGTGTTACTTTCATTATCATCCTTCTCCAGTCCTTTTGAATGATTCCAGAACTTCTCTGAATGCTCTTGGAGAAAGTCACACAACTGTGCCATGGGTCTATTATGAAGTTGTGTTATCTCCTTGCTCTTGGGCCCTAATTGTACATGACAATTATTTTATTCTTTCCTGGTTGACTATCACACTCTCTTGCAGTAGACTTTCCTTGTAAACCTCTTCACTCCATTTCTCCTATACCACACCTTCCCTTTGTTTGAGAAGTAGATCTTACCTCCTACTTTCCTCAGTAAATGATGGCCATCCATTGAGAACTTCTCTCCTAGTCTACCCCACCCCAAACCTTAATATCTTAATCTTCATTCCAAACAATTATGGAGACTTGACCCTTCTCTGTGTCAAATCCAACACCTACCCTTGTGTTCTTATCTCATCCTTTCTGGTAGCTTGTCCTTTCAATATCACACATTTGCAATCACAGAATCACGGAATTTGAAATTTGGAAAGGACCTCATTTTCTATATAGTCCATATAAAAGTGATCTCTACTATCCACATTCACAACATGCAGTTGTCTCTGTTTTAAGATTCCCGAAGAAGGGAAACTTGCTACCTATTTAGGCAAAAAAAAATCCCACTTTGGGACAGTCCTATTTGTTTAGCTTTCCTTTCTTCAGCTTTTGTTTATTCTTGGTTCCTGGTTGCCTCACTGGGAATGGATATATAGAAGGGGTCAAAACTTAAGTTCTTGAAAACCATTATTAGGCACTCACAAATATTCTCTTCTTTAGGAAAAACATCTCCAGGTCCTTCAATTGATCCTGATGTAACAAATTCAAGCCCCTGAAATCTCTTATCTTCAATTTGTTCCTAGCTAGTGCAACTTCTCCTGATATCTACAAACAAATCTAGGTCTCTCTGATTTGTAGAAAAAACCCTTTCCTTTACCCTGCTATCATCCTATATCCTTCCTTTGCTCCTCTCTTTTACATCTAAACTGCTAGAAAAAAAAATTATTCAATCTTCTTGCACTGCTTTGCCTCCTCTTCATGTCCCATCTTCTTGTAATCTGGCTTCCACAACTACCACATGACTAAAACCATTCTTTCCAACATTACCAATAATTGCTTTACTGCTGAATCTGATGATCTTTTCTTAGTTCCCACTCTTCTTAATCAATCTGAAGTTTTTGAAATTGTTGACCATCTAGATGCTTTTTTCCCCTCATCCCTTGGCTCCATGGTCTCACATGACTTTTCCTTTACTTGTCTGACAGCTTCTTTTCAGTCTCTTTTGCTAAATTGTCATTTTTCACCTTCCCCTAACAATGGGCCACCCCCCAAAACCCTGTGCTGGTCTGTCTTTTCTCTTTCCATATTCTACATTCCCATTTGACTGTCATAAGCATCTCAAATTCAATATTTCCAAATCAGAACTTATCTTCTTTCTTAAATTCATTTCCCCTTCACATTTTCCTATTTCTATTGAGGATATTGCCCTTTTCCCAACTAATTCTTCCAGATTAGCATGTGGCAAATACTATGGAGAGGCCCTATGGAGTCAGAGATCTGATTTCACATCTTACCTGGGACGCGTGTAGCTGTGTTACTTTGAGCAACTTGCTTAATCTCTCTAAGTCTAATTTTCCTCATTTATGAGATTGGGAAATAATTTTCATGCTAATTCACAGGGATGTTGTGAGACAAGAGCTTTGTAAAGATTAACAACCCATAGAAATGAAAGTGATAAAAAATTTAAAAAAAGAAAGTGATGATAATTATAGATTGTCACACTTCAGTCTTTCTCTAAAAAAAACATATTTTTTTTATCTCCATCAGGATTCATAATTTAAGGCTTTCATGGCCATGATTGTTATTATTATTACTTCTTCATTTCTATACCTGGTCTTGACTTGTCAAATGTTCCTGGTATGTCAAGGAGGAGATTACACTGATATGAATGGGTCTCTTTAAGAGACAAGGATAAAGTAGTTAGAATAGATTTGGACCAAAAAGTAGCATTTCCTAATCAGGTGGGAGTTTGTGATTCTTCTGCTCAACATTATAATTACAAAAGTAATTTATATCCATCAGAAATGCTCTCACTGACTTTGTTGTTGTGATGGAATCTTTTCACTCAGTCCAATTCTTTGTGACACCTTTGGGATTTTCATAGAGTAGTTTACTAATGAGGAAACTGAGGCAAAGAGGATAAAATGACTTTTTTCAGGATCACATAGATGGTCAGTGTCTGAAGCTAAGACTGAAATTTGGAAAGATGGTTCTTCATGATTCCAAAGCCCAGTGATCCATCCACTATACCACTACACCGCCCAACTAACAAATGACTGTTACTAGTATTTCAGGATTGTTTGGGAAATAATTAGGGATCAATAAAGATAAGAACTGATGAAGAACTGTTGTGGAGAAGTAGAGCAAAATTTATTAAGTCCTAAGAAAGCAGATACTCCAGTCCTTAGGGAGGGATTAGTCATTCTGATAGCAGAATGAGCACAGAATAAAGAGTCAACTGATCTGTCCTCTTAATCTCAGTTTTGCCACTTCTTGGAAGCATAATCATGGACAAATTTCTTAAATTCTCCAGATCTTGGTCCTCTTATGTATAATAAATTATATAATATCCCCTCTAATTCTAAATCCTGTGATCCTTGTTTATGAAGGAAAGGTTGAAGCAAGATGGAGATTATGGAACTACAAAAAACACAGAACAAAAATGTTTAATTGGGAGTTGATAATTTGTGATTTGTATGAAGATAATCTGAAAACACTAAAATGCTCTTGAGTGGGTCCTTGAGGGGGTACTTGATCCAGATAAATACCATCATGAGGTAGAACTATTGAATGTGATTGCTGTAAATTAAGCTCAGGCATCTTTGAAAAACAATGGAGAACAAATGTGGTACCAAAGATAGTAAAACAGTTAAAAAAGGCCCAGAAGGCCTGGGTTTGAATCCTCATTCTGATACTTACAGCCAATGTGAACCTGAACAAGTAATTCAGCTTTGCTAAGTTTTAGTTTTTTATTTGTAAAATCCTGGACCTCTTACAATACTCCTTTCCTCTACTAGCCCTCACTGAGAATGAATATGCTTTCACCCACATCCTTGACATATTGGTCTTAGAAGGATGTCAGAATACTCTGTGCACCCCACCTCATTTGGCCTCTTCTTTTACCACCATTATTCAACAATTTCTCTTCCTTTGAAGTTTACAAGATCAAAATTTTGATTCTTTTATTCTTCTAAATTTTGGTAATTATGACTCCTTTTCCTTTCTCAATGAGTTAAGCATCTGACTCACCATCTTCCTCTATTTCCCAATTCTTCTAAGCATCTATGTTGATGCTCTCTCAAATTCCCTAGCTTCCCAAATGCTCAATATCCTTCAGTTCTATCATCTACTTCTTTATTTCACATCAACCACACAAAATGAAGTCACACATTGTATCTCACCATTATCTCTGGATGTTCCACTTGCCTAATTAGAAATTTGATCATTCCTCTATCTAGTTATATTTCCTTATTGTTCCATCTCTTCCTAAACCTCATCCCTCCTGGACCTATATCTCCTCAAGGTCACCAATGCTTACATACATTCCCAGATCATTTTGCCTGCTCTAATTTCACTTCTCTCCCTCTCCAATCTTGACTTTCACTACTTTTAATTCCTTGTGTCCTGCTGTACTTCAGCTCATCCCTTACTATATTTGAGTCTTGAACTGCTCTCATCCCCAACCTCCAATTCTAGTTGCAGGCTACTGGAAAAAGTCCCACAACCATGTTGATGGAATATATTATAAATTCATGTTATCCACTTTCCACTGGGTCATTACTGCAGCAAGGCAACCCTTTTATTCTTCTCTAATTTGTTCTTTATCTCACTCCTCCACAAAAGCTTTTCCAAAACCTTTTTTCAAGCCTCCCACACTTCTTCCTCCCCATTCTCTCTGGGGATCTCACCTATTACTTCATTGACAAAATTGAGGCCATTCAATCTGAATTCCCTTTTCTTTCTTCATCTCAAAAACTTCCATATTACCCCCTCACATACTCCCTTCCTTTTCTATCTTATTGTTGTTGTTTAATCATTTCAGTCATGTCCCATTCTTTGTGACCTTATTTGAGATTTTCTAGACAAAAATATTGGAATAGTTTTTCATTCCCCTTTCCAACTTATTTTACAGATAAGCAAACTGTGGCAAAGAGCATAAAGTGACTTGCTCAGCTAAGTGAAGCTGGATTTGAACTCAGGTCTTCCTGACTCCAGACCTGGGAGTATTCAACGTGCCCCCTACCCTCTGTCAATGAGATGCTTCTTTTCTTTGCCAGGCCTAAAGTTGCAACCCTGCCAAAAATCTCAGCACAAATCTGAACATATTACTCCTCTACTCAGTAAAATCTAGAGACTTCCTATTGCTTTTAGGATCAATTGTAAATTTGAATATTTTAAATATTCTAATAATATTATCTCTCTCTATGTTTCCACATTCATTGCACATTATTTTTCTTTATACACTCTGTGATCTAGCCAAATTGGTCACTTTAGTTCCTTACACATAATACTCTATTTTTATTTTCTTGGACCAAACCTCCTCATAATAGGCACTTAAAATATGCTTGTTCCTTGTTAAAGTCATAGCTCACATATTGCATGATAGAATTGGGATCCAATGTTGTTATTTGGTGATTTCAGTTGTGTGTGACTCTTTGTGACCCCATTTTGAATTTTCTTGATAAAGATACAGGAATAGTTTGCCATTCCCTTCATTTTACAGATGAGGGAAGTGAAGGGTTAAGTTACTTGCTTAAAGTAAGTATCTGAAGCTAGATTTGACTCCAGGAGATGCGTTTTCCTGTCTCCTGGCTCAACACTCTACCCTATATTCCACCTCGCTGCCCCAAAGAGATCTTAATAGACTAGAATTTGGAAGCAGATCTAAAAAGATGAAGTTGAATAGGGAGAAATATAATATTCTATATTTCTGATCAATATTTTTTTTTGCAAGTCAGCAGTTCATAAGAAATGGATCTCGGTGAATAACTGGACTGCAAACTCACTATTTGGCCACATTGTGATCTATCAGTTAACAAAATTAATTTATTTAGACTACGTGGAGAGAGACATAGCATCCATGATTAGAGAGGGAAGTGCTCTTTTGTACTCTAATGTGGGCAAAATGACTTGGGAATATTCTATTCTACCACATTTTAGGAAGAACACTGACAGAATGAAAGGTGTTCTGGAAAAAAGAAAGCAGGATTGTGAAGGGCCTCCATGTTATTCCATATGATGAAGAACTGAAGGTTTTGATTCTGGAAACTAGTTAGAAGGATGTGATAGTTGCTTTCAGTTATGTTAAGGATTGTCATGTTAAAATAGGATTTGTTTTGTCTCAGAGGGCAGAACCAAGAGCTATGGGTTATTGCAAGATAGAAATTTTAGGCTATTCACATAAGGAAAAACTCTCTAACCATTGGAGCAGTCCAAAAGTGTCTAGAGAGGTAGTGGGATTTCCCTTGCTGGATGTCTTTCACAATGGCTGGATGGGAAGTGTGTTGTAGTGAAGATTCATGGACAGATTAGATAAATGGGCTCTGAGGTCCCTTGTGGTCCTGAGGTTCTGTGAAAGTGAAAGGTTAGGAAATGTCTAAATAATTAACCAGTAAAAAAAATCAAGTTAAAGCGGTCTCCTTTACTGTCAATCTTTCAGCTTCTTAAGGCAGAACTAGCATGTGCCGTAAACAGAAAATTTTTCTGGTTTTTACTAAGAGGCTTGCTCCAGGTCACAAATGAATTTAAAAAACCTTTATTGAGCATTTTCTATGTATAAAATATAGGAGACATCTTTGTGATAAGAATAGCTCATATTTGTGCTTGGCTGATATAGGTCATATTCCTTCCCTTGTCTCCTTCTGATCAAACAAGCTTATGAGGTATGCAACAGAGGCTTTATTATCCTCATTGAACAGAAGAAAGAAACAAGAACTAGAAGGCACTTTTCCAATGTCATGTAGGGTAGAAATAGAACTCAAACCCCGACACCACCTGGGGACCTTTGAATCAGGGGAAGATCTGAAGCTGGCTTCTGGTACGACTTGACCTGAGGAAGTTCTCTTCCCTCCTCATTTTCTTTTTGTTCTTAATCTGTGTTTTTATTGGTGTAGGAAATTCCCAGTGTGGAGATTTCTTCTACTGATACAAGTTGATATCATTCTGTAACTTATTGTCTTAGGAAGTAGCTTTGGGCAGTGAGCAAGTCAGTGACTTGCCCAGGCACACAGCCAGTATGTAGTAGGACTTTTAATTCAGATCTTCCTCACTTGAAGGGTGGCTCTCAGTCTATTATTATCTGTTCTGGGACAAGCTGACAACCCCCAGGACTATGCCTAAATGAGCCTACGGAGACATCTGTCTTTGGTCTCCCATAAAGGGCATAATCCTGGGGCCTCTAGAGAGTGGGACCCTAAGGAAGGGGACTAGAAAGAGGAAACAGGCATCCAGAATGACCCAGGGCAGCAAAGCCCTCCCCTTATGAGCTGCTGGTGACCCACTAAGCCCTCTCTGGCCCCAAGGAGGGGGGAAAAACTGAGCAAACAATTCAGGAAAATTCCTGAGGGTGGAAGATTTTTGTCAACTTTAGTTAAATATAGATTTTAAATTGCCGAAATGTACTCAGCAGCCTGGAGACAAGCTCGCAGTTTGAGAAGTCAGCCAGTCAATAAACACAGTACATCAGACTTTACCCTTTAATAGGGCTATATTAGCTCCCCTTGCAAAGGTTACTCCAAGGGAAAAAGAATATATTGCTCTTTGGCAAATGGGCGGGCAGCTCCCCTTAAAGCCCAGCAGTGGTTTAATTGCTTTTGAAAAATGACTCTGTGTGTTGTTATTTGCAATGATGTAGAAAGTATGGTTCAAAGAGCCATAAGAATAGCCCCCCAGCCTGTTAGGTGGATCTTTCAGCTTTCTAAAAAGTGCTTTGGGGATATGAACAGGCAGTTTTTAGTGAAAGAAATCAAAGCTATCTATAGTCATATTTAAAAATGCTCTAAATTTCTACTGATCAGAGAAATGCAAATTAAAACAACTTTAAGGTAATATCTCACACTTATCAGAGTGGCTACTGTACAAAAAATGGAAATGTTTAGATATTGGAGGGAATTTGAGAAAACTGTGACACGTTATTGGTGGAGTTGTGAATTGATCTGGAGAGCAATTTGGAACTATGTCCAAAGGACTATAAAACTGTGTAAACCCTTTGATCCACTAATACCATTGGTAGGTCTATATCCCAAAGGCAGCCAAAAAAGGAAAAAGGAGCTATTTGTACAAAAATATTTATAGCAACTCTGTTTTTATGGTGTCTAAGACTTGGAAATCAAAGGGATGCTCATCAGTTAGGAAATGGCTAAACAAACTGTGGGATATGGTTGTACTAGAATGTTATTGTACTAAAAATAACAAACAGGATGATTTCAGAAAATCTGGAAAGATTTATATGAACTGATGCATAATAAAGTGAACAGAAATAGGAGAATGTTGTACACAGTAACAGCATTATTGTTCATTGACTTGTGAATGACTTAGATATCCTCAGCAATACAATGATCCAAGGAAATCAATCCCAAAGAACTAATGATGGAGCATACTTTCCACCTCCAGAAAAGGAACTGATATTGATTAAATATAGAATGAATAATTGATATTCTTTCTTTCATTTTTTCTTTTATTCAAGTCTTCTTGGACAAAATGACCAATATGAAAATGTTTTACATAACTGCACATGCATGACCTATATTTGATTGCTTACCATCTCAGAGAAGAGGGAGGGGAGAAAGACTGAGAGGAAGGAAGGGATAGAATTGGAAATGCAAAACTTTAAATAACAATATTTAGACATTGGGAAAATAATAGTACTTTAGCCTGAAAGTTGGATTGGAAGTTCTGTGACCTCTTACGACCTTGGACAAGTCACTTATCATGTTGAAGGTTCAGTGGCCTCCCTGTAAATAAATGGGTTGGGCTAAATGTTCTCAGCGATCCCATCCCAACTATAAAGTCTATGAGTTGATTTTGAGGAAGCTCTTTTCTGTCAACTTCATTGGATCAGAGCTAGAAGGAACCTTAGAAATTGTTGAATCCAAACATTCATTTTAAAGTTAAGGAAAAAGAAGCCCAAAATAATTGAATAATTGCCCAGGGTCACACAGCTATAAGATCAGAGGAGATTTGATCTGTGGTTTTCCTAATTCAGAGTGCAATACTCCATCTAATATATTATGTTGTCTCTTCAATTTTATTTGCACAGAATCTCTTGTATTTTTGCACTTCTCCAGTCACACTATTCCCACCTTGGTTTAAGCTCTCATCAGTTTTCTTTTGGACTCTTATAATACAATTGGTCTATTTTCCTCTCTTCCCCCTATTCTCCATTCTGTCCTTAATACAGCTACCAAAAAGATGTATAAGTGAGATTGTAACTCTCTCACTCAAAAATGTTCAATGGTTCCCTATTACCCATAAGATAAAATACTAACTTCTTTGCCTGGCAATTAAGGTTCTCTGATGTCTCATTTCAGTCTTTCCTTCTGGATTTATGACACTATTAGCCAATCTGACTAATGGCTTTTTCCTAAACTTGACATGAATACAGACCATTCCGTAGACCTGGATGATCATCCTTATTTCTTCTTATCAAAACCGTTCTCTTCCTTCAAGACTTAATCAATGAACTCTTTCTAAAAGGGACACAAATGATTATGTGACAATGTGAGGATTGATATAAGGAAAGGAGATATCCAGTCAAGGTACTCTAAAACCCCAAGAGACTGAAATGATTTTTTCTCTTTTCTCAGACTACTTACTTAAAACAGTTTGGCCCTGGTTGCTGAAGGGAGGGTGCCATGCAGACACAGCAGGAAGATCACTAGAATAAGATTCCTGGTGACTGGAGCTCATTAAGAACATCTAGATGGTTCCTGTCTAGATAGAGTGTTTTGTTATATTAAAGGAACAGAATGTGGACTAGGAAAGCTGGGGGGAAAGAGTAATTGGAAGGGCATACAGTATAAGAAGACTGAAAAGGTAGAAAGGATTCAGGTTGTGATGGGCTATAAATTCCAAACACAGCATTTTATATGATGATAATTGAGAATGATGAAAGTTTATTGAGTAATAAAGGAGAGCTGTATATAAGCATTTAAATGCTTCAGTGGATAGAGTTCTGGCTTGAAGTCAGAAAGGGCTGAGTTCAAATCTGGCCTCAGACATTCTCAGAGACGTGTTTCTAATTTATGACAATTTAGGAGGTTTAGAAGAGGAGGGGTGCAGGCCCAGAGTGTGACAGGAGCCCTAGTGGTGGGCTATTGAGGAGTCAGTGACAGTAGCAATAGCAATTTTGGGAACCCTCAGCTCACAGATGTTAAGGGCACTGGATAAGTAGTTAGAAAGAGATTAAAGGGACCCTTTGCTGGGGGCAGTTGGTGATGACTGACAATTCAACTCTATTTCTCTTAAGCAGTTCTGGGGCACAGTGTGAGCATGGAAAGAACTTGTGATTGGTCATAAGGGACCAGGGGCTCTGGTCATAGTTGCAGGGACAACAGGAGCATTATCACTGCTTTTTAAAAAAATACAAAATAAAAAAACCAATAATTTTTGTTTGTTTGTTTGTTTGTTTTTTGCAGGGAGCAGGAATACTTTCTGAGTAAAAACCAGAGCACAGATCCCTCAGGATCAAAACCATCTTGGAAGTACTAAAACATTGAAGATCCCTAGATCTAATTCTAAAAACAACAGCATGAAAAAAGTTGAAGTTTGGCATAGTACCTCCCCAACTCTAGGTAAGCAGAGCCCAAATTTTACATAAGATTCAAAATAAAGAAATAAGTGGGAAAATTAGAAAACAACAACAAAAAATAATTTGACCATGGGAAGCTACAACCGTGGCCAGGAAGACCAAGACGTAAATTCAGAAGAAGACAACAATAGCTACAAGCAAAGCTTCATGGAAAAATACTTTTTGTATTTTTCCTGGACCATCAAGAATTCCTAGAAGAGTTAAAGAAAGAGATAAAAGTATAGAGGAAAAACTGGGGAAAGTAATGAGTGATGTAAAGAAAATTATGAAAAGATAATTAATAGCATGGTAAAAGAAGCACAAAAAATACTGAAGAAAACATCACCTTAAAAAAACAGAATTGACCTAATGATAAAAGAGGAACAAAAACTAACAAAAAAAATAACCCTTTTAAAAAGCAAATTGACTAAATGCTAAAATAGCTAGATAGCAAAGGCTCACTGAAGAAAATAAATCCTTAAAAATTAGATTTGAGGAAGTGGAAGCTTTTGAACCTCAATGGAATTGGAATTGGTTCAAAGAGAACAGAATATATATTTTCACTCAGATGGGTAAAATTCTATACATATTAGGGTAAAGGGGATTATAAGGTGGATGACAGATTGGGGAAAGTAGTGGTTAGAAGCAAGACTTTTGAGAAGGGTAAAAAGGGTAAAAAGAAAGAGAAGAATAACCAAAGAAAAATGGAATGAAAGGAAATGTATAGTTAGTGATCAAAATTGTGAGTGTGAATGAGATGAGCTGTCTCGGGATGGAAACAGATAGCAGATTGTATTAGAACCCAGAATCTAGCAATATGTTATACATAAGAGACATATATGGGACAGAAAGACATATATAGAGTTAAAATAAAGGGCTGGAGAAGAATCTATTATATTTCAGCAGAAGTGAAGAGAGCAGGGTGTGAAGGGAAATCATGATCTTGGACAAAGTAAAAGCAAAATTAAACCTAATTGAAAGAGATAATCAGGGTAACTACATTTTGCTAAAAGGTACCATAGGCAATGACATAATATTAAACAATTTATAACAAATTTTTCTGATAAATGCCTCATTTTCAAATATGTAGGAGATGGATTCAAATTTATAAGAATAGGAGCCATTCCTTAATTCACAAATGGTCAAAGGATATAAACAGGCAGTTATCAGAAGAAAAAATAAAAATTATCTATAGTCATCTGAAAAAATGCTATAAAGCACTATAGATTACAAAAATGCATCTTTGGAGTACCACCTCACATGTATGTGATGAGATGAAATGTAATGAAAAATGCTGGATGAGATGATGAATGATAGGTATTTTAATGAAGTGTTGTTGGAATAGTGAACTGGTTCAACCACTCTGGAGAGCAATCTAGAAATATATATATATATATATATATATATATATATATATATATATATATATATATATATAACTGTTCTTACCCCAAAGTGATCAAAGATTTTTAAAAAATTGACTAATATGAAAATGTTTTATATACTGCACATGCATGACCTATATTTGATTGCTTACCATCTCAGAGAGGAGGGAGGGGAGAAAAACTGAGTGGAAGGAAGGGATAGAATTGGAAACTCAAAACTTTAAATATAATACTACTATTAGGTCCTTATGCCAAAGTGATCAAAGATAAAAAAGGACCAATATGTACAAAAGTACTATAGCAGCTCTTTTCAGAGTGGCAAAGAATTACAAATTGAAGGAATGCTCATCAACTGGGGAATGACTGAACAAATTGTGGCATATGATTATGATGGAGTATTACTATAATGTACTATTATAGGGAGGAAGTTTCAGGAAAAAAACACAAAAAGCTATATGAATTGATGCAAAGTGAAGTGAGAAGAACAAGGAGATCAATGTGCACAGCAAAAGCAATGTTATAATGATGATCAACTGTGAAAGACTTGGCTACTTTGATCAATCCAAAACAATTCTAAAGGACTCATGATGAAAAAATACCATCCACCTCCAGAGAAAAAAACTGATGATCTCTGAGTCAAAGTAAAGCATGACTTCCTCCCTCCCTCCTTTCCTTTCCTTCCTTCCTTCCTTCCTTCCTTCCTTCCTTCCTTCCTTCCTTCCTTCCTTCCTTCCTTCCTTCCTTCCTTCCTTCCTTCCTTCCTTCCTTCCTTCTTTCCTTTTTTTCTCAATGGGAAGAAAAGAATTTGAAACTCAAAATGTAAAAAGAAAAAAAATCATAAAAATAAATAGTGACTTGATGGAAAATAATAAAAAAAACCTCCTTTAAAAGAGGGATAGTAATACCTACTTTCCAGGGTTGTTTTAAGGATGAAAATGAGATAATATTTGTGAAACACTTAGCACAATGCTTGGGACATAGTATATGCTATATAAATGCTATTTATTGAATTATTATTACCATATGCATTTTAGGAAGATCACTTGAAGTGTGAAAATTCTTGAAAGAGAAAGACCAACCAAAAAACTATTGTAGAACAGTTCAGGTACAGGGTGATAAAAGCCTGCACAAAGGTGGTGGTGGTGTGGGTAGAGAGAAGGTGACAAATAAGGAAGATCTTTTGATGATATTAATGATAAGACTTAACAACAGAATGGATATTGGGGATGAAAGAAATTAAGAGTTGAGGATGTCACTAAGGTTTTGAGCCTGATGCTAGGAGCATAGCAATACCCTTGACAATAATGGTAAAGCTGGGGAAAAGAACTGGTTCAGGAAGAAAGACAATGAATTCTATAGAAATGGTAATTATGGATGTTTCTTTTTTTGCACAGGAGATTCTGCTAATTAATCATGGAATGCCCCTTATCCAGAAGTTCTTATTCTTCTTTTTAAGCAGGACAGCCATTGGTAGCTCTTCCTTCCCTTCTTCCTTAATATATCAATAAAGAGAAAACAAAACAAAACAACAAAGAAATAAACATTGAAGAAGACACAGTAGACTACTTATAATCACCCCCAGATGCTGTCTTTCCCTAATGAGAAGAGAGTTTACAGGTTACCATGGCAACCAGAATTCTTCAGCACTCCACTCTATTTCAACATTCATTATAGAATGATCTAGAATTGTATGATTTAGATTTCAAAGGGATTTGAAAAACAAAACCATAAGATCTTTGATTTAGATTTGGAAGGGACTACAGAGTCCACTTAGTTCAACTCTGTCAGAGATTATTGAAGGCATAGAGTAACTTATCCAAGGTCACATAGCTTATAATTATTTGAGTTAGAATTATACCCCAGATCTTTTTGACTCCAAGTCTAGTACTGTTCTATCTCTCTTTTATTAAAAACAAACAAACAAGCAAACAAAACAAAACAAAAAAAAAACCCTTTGTGCTTTACTGAAGAAACTAAGGCAGTATATAGCATGGAGCTTTGGAATCACAGAACCTGGTTTCCAAACAACATGGCACTGGGCAAGTATCTTAATTTCTCTGACCCTTAGTTTCCTCAGCTTTAAAATGAGAGTGTTCATTTAAATGATCTCCAACGTTCTATATGGCTCCAAAAAGCATGGTATTATGATCTCTCTGAAGCTTCAGTTCCTTCATCTAGAAAATGAGGATAATGATGTTTATATTATTTACCTCACACTGTTTTTGGAAGAAAAGTGATTTATGCACTTTTAAGAGCTACAGAATGAAATTGATGTTCATAATATTTTGAACATAAAAGTTCTAAAACTGCTTCAAAGAGGAAAGTTCCTAATGATGTGCTTCAGAAAATTGTGGATTCTCTATCATTAGAAGTTTTTAAGAGGAGACAGAATGATGACTTTTAGGGAATGCTTTAGGGAGATTCCTCTTCAGACAGGGCTTAGAATAATAATAATAATAATAATAATAATAAGCATTTATATAATGCTTCAAGTGAAGGCCGGCAAAGCATTTTACATATTCATCTCATTAGTTCTTCAGAATAACCCTGTGAGGTCAGAGCTAGTATTATTTTCATTTTACACATGAGGAAATTGAGGTTGAGAGATATGATTGTCCAAGAGAGAGGTTATATGATTGTCCAAACTCAGACATTTAGTGAGTGTCTTAGGAACACGTTGAAGTTAGATCTTTTTGATGAAAAGCACTCCATGCTGCCTTGGTGAGATCCACCCAAGTGCTGTGGACCCTTAGCACAATTCTTGAGGATTTGGCATTCCTACCAGAGGCCAAGGCCAAGGTCAAGGACTCAGGCTTGCTGGGGCCAGAACTCTGCTCCAGAGCCAGCCTCTTCACTCTTAGAGAAAATATAACTGCTCAGCTCATCCCAGACTCTTTAAAATATTCATGTAAGCATAGCCTAAGGCTATAGAATAACATAATAAGATTAGACTTTCTGTAAGTTTCTTGATCTCTGGAGACAGAGAAAGTCAGGAATATCAGTATCTCGGCTTTTTCCCAGCTACACCCTTTTTCTGAAGGCTCTTGGGCCTTTGTCAACCATAAAAAATAACTCGGTATGAAAGAAATATTAATTATTCAGATGAACACTAACCTTCAAAAAGCATAATTATAATCCTGGTATCCATAGGAAAGAGCAGGGATAAAGGACAGGACTTCTGGAGAAGAGAATGGGAAGTGGGAGGCTTCTCAGTGACTCAGTCACACATGGCTGTGCTCCTTGAGGCTTCATAATATACATTTCCAGTTGCACAGTTAATGAGAACTAGTAGGTGGTGGGCATAGGGTGGAGAAAGAGAGAGAGAGAGAGAGAGAGAGAGAGAGAGAGAGAGGGAGAGAGAGAGAGAGAGAGAGAGTGTGTGTGTGTGTAGGGGATGGTATTTTCAATATCCCACAAACTAGTGTTATCATTTATTGCCTGTGGATCAATCCCATTCATTATTGGCTTAAGAACTCATTTCAGAGGTCACCTTCTGGCAGGAAGCAAGGTGTAGGGCAGAGTGTTGGTTTTGTAGTCAGGAGATCTGAGTGTAAGATGCTACTGTACTACGAACTAGTTACATAGTGTTTCTATGGGCAAGTTTCTTACTCTGTCTCATCATCTGTAAAATGCTAGTGCCCAAACTAATAGCACCTATTTTTACCTGATTGTTGGGAGAAAAGTGATTTGAGAATCTTAGAATTCTATATAAATGTAAGCCATTTTTATGATGGTGATCCTACATTGAGAGAGACTCACATGGCTCTTGGAACATAGCATGAAGAATGGCAGGGCTAGAAAGGATCTTAGAATCCTTTACAAGGTATAGGACATAGAAGAAGGTCCTTCCAGGACCTTTAGAATTTAGAAATTCTAAAATGGATTATGAGTGTCTGTTTGTGAGCTCTTAGGAAGGGAAGAGGAGGCAAATAGCATAATATAACACAGAAAACCTGGATTTTGAGTCCAAGGACCTTGCATGATTTTGATATTCCCTGATAAAAGGACCTTTAAGATAGAAGTCTTGACCTAGGAACTGCTTCTTACTATTTGTATGATCTTGAGCAAAGCACTTCATAGATTTTGAGCCCAATTTCTTCACCTATTTATTGAGGAAAGGTAGACTAAATCAGTGGTTCTTTTATTTTTCTTAGTTAATTATATTTTACTTTTTTTCCAATTACATGTTAGTTTTCAGCATTCATCACTGTAAGATTTTCTCCCTCCCTCCCTTTTCTGTTCCCTGCCTAAGACAGCTACAATCTGATATAAGTAATGTTATGCATGTATAGTCATGTTAAATATGTTTCCACATTAGTCACATTGTAAAAAAAGACAGAACAAAAGGGGGAAAAAAAACCAAGAAAGGAAAAAAATAGCAAAAAAAGAAAATAATATGTTTTGATCTGTATTCTGACTCCAGAGTTCTTTCTCTGAATGTGAATAGCACTTTTTATCACAAGTCCCTTGGAACTGTCTTGGACCATTGCATTTCTGAGATCAGCAGTTCTTAAAGAGAATCTGGGATTCCTGTAAGTGCCTGAGACCATTGAAGAAGGTTAGTTAATTTATGACTTTTTTTCTAATAGTAAGAAGATGTTTAAATTTCAAATACAGTAAATATTGATAGATATAATTCACAAAAACATTCTTTAAGGGGAAGGCGTCTTCAATAATTTTGTGAGTAAAAGGGGATATTAAGATTAAAAGTTAGGGAAAAATTGGGATGCAATATCTCTGTAGGGTCCTTTTCACTATTAAATCCTATGTTCCAATCTTTTCTAAAGGATCCTTTAAATAATGCCAGAGTAAGTATATTTCCTTTTTTGATAAGGTTTCCAAACAAGTATATCAGAAGACGTTAGTAAATATATACTTGGATTTTGGCCAGGTGCTTGATGTAACTTCTCATGACATCCTAAATAATGGAGAGATGTAGGGTTGTATGATAATGCAGTTAGGTATATTTAAAACAAATTGATGAGCAGAATCCAGAAAGTATTGATTAAAGAGTAGATTCCAGTCATTAAGAAGCTGCTCTATCCTATTCTCTTCAATGCTTTAATTAATGACTTAGATGAATATGTATTGGTTAAAAGCATCACATTGCACATAAAACAGTTTCAAGAGACCCTTTGTGACAGAACTAGAATAAATATTATTATAATATTCTTGAAATTTTGTTGATGTGAGCCTATCCCATGAAGCTCTTGTCCATTTCTTCCCATAAATCACCTAAGGGAAACCATCTCATCATCTCGGGGTCTTTCTTCCATTCCTGACATTACACAGATATCAGTGGAACACACAATCTAAAACTGGTTATCTTTTGCATTTTAATGGGAAATTGGTTCATGCCTCTTGCCAACCTCTGCACCCCCTGACCCATAGAAAGACAGAGAAAGAAAGAGACAGAGACACAGAGACACAGAGAGAGACAAAGATACAAAGATTGTTAGACCTGGAAGGGACACTTATAGGATCACAGCTACAGAGCTAGAAGGTTACTTAGAAGTCACTAATCCACATCCCTGATTTTACAGAGGAAAGCAGAGACCTCAAGGCCCTGGGGGAAGAGGGAAGGGGATTGAACAACTTATCTGTGGTAGTAAGCAGCTCAGTTGGGATTTGAATCCAGATCTGGGACTTCAGAGCCAGGACCCATTCCATCATAAGATCTGAAGCCCGATAGTGTTCTGGAAGTGTGGGTCTCTTTGAGAGGCAGTTTCTTCCTTTGAAGAGAAGAACTTGTACTTCTGGTCCTGCATCCCCATTTTAGGCAATGTTGTAGAGGCAACTATTTGTATAGCTTAAAGTTACAGAAATGGGAATTTTTCTTAGAACCTAATGTCACACTAAGCCAGAACTTGTCCTTAGGTCTCCTAACTCTCAGTCCCATGTCTTTTCTCATGTACTCCAAGACTTGGCCTGAATAATGTCAGAAAACCTATGCCCTCCCAATGTCACCCCTGACTTCTCAGGTTTGAAGCAGACTTATTTGAACTACTTTGCTAAAAAAGCTCTTTCCCTTTGGGTGCCTGTGCTTTTGGGATCATTACCCCTCAGGCCCTCACTCCCTTCCCTGCCTCTGGAGATAGAAGACACTTATTTAGGAGGATGAGGTCCTTTAGGGTGAGGGGAAGGCTGGGAAAGGAGCCAGTGATTCTTATCTGGTCACACAAGAGCTATGCAAATATCTTAACCATTTGTTTCTCCTTAAGTAATTCCATTTGCTCCAACATCTGCTTATTTAACCTTTCTGCTGTCCAGAAGAAACATCCCAGCTATTCTCTGGCAATTGGTTGGCCTGAGATGGAATTGAAATGTCAAGTGAATCCAGCGCCAGTTGCTTTTTCCCCCTCAACCCCAGCACACACATATTTTTGTGATTGTTTGAATTCCCTGCACATTAGAAAATCTGAGAAACACTGGCTATCCTTCCACACAAATTCATGAAATCACAGCAGAGAACATAGAGGGAACAGGTTCGAGAAGATAGAATGTCAAAGCATGAAAGGACCTTAAACCATAAAATCTAAGAGTAGCTGGGACCTTATAATAAGAAATATCAGAGCTGGAAGGAGACTTGGAACACAGAATGTCAAAACTGAGCACAAAATGTTAGTACTAGAAGAGATCTAAGACATAGAATGATAGCCAGAACAGCCCTTATAGGGCTTGTAGAATGAAAAATGTCAGTGCTGGAAGAAAACATTAGAATGTAGAATTTTAGAACTAGAAAGTATCTTAGAACATAGAATGCAGAAATTCAGAACACTGAATATCAGAATTTCATGGGCCCTAAAGATGCTAAGGAGGAAAAGTACTTATTGGTCCATTGAGTGATTGACGAGGGGCCAAGAGAGCTGGGGTTCAGTCTTAGCTCTGACACTATCTTGCCATGGGGGTTTAGGTCACCATCAGTTTTAGAATGGATCTTAGAACACAGAATAATAGAATTGGATGGACTTTTAGAACACAAAATGCCAGTGCTAGAAGAAACCTTAGAAAATAATGATAAAGCTGCAAGAGACATTGAACATTGAACAAAGAGCAAAGCTTTAAGCTATACAAATAGTTGCCTCTACAACATTGCCTAAGATGGGGATGCAGGACAAGAAGTATACGTTCTTCTCCTCAAAGGAAGAAACTGCCTCTCAAAGAGACCCACACTGCCAGAACGCTATCAGGCTTCAGATCTTATGATGGAATGGGTTCTGGCTCTGAAGTCCCAGATCTGGATTCAAATTCCAACTCAGCTGCTTACTACCACAGATAAGTTATTCAATCCCCTTCTCTCTTCCCTGAGGGCCCTGAGGTCCCTGCTTTCCTCTGTCAAAGCTGGAAAAAAAAAACTTAGAATGTAGACTGTTGAGATCTTGATGGGCTCTTAGAACACAAAATGTCAGTTCTGGAAGGGACTTTAAAACATGGAATTTTAAGAGACCTTTAAATGTAGAAAGAACCCACCTTTGATGACACTTTTATGTAGAAACTGCTATTGGCAACACATGATGGTCTTACAATGACCCACTGCCCTTTCATGGCTCCTTGGATCCTTGGCAATTGGGATTCTTTGGAGAGTTTGATCTTCTATTATTTGAAGTGACACAGGATCAAGAGTAGCACAGAGAAGGATCTTGGTGTTTGAAAGCAGCTTGGAATCACTGGAAATGCTGTGCCATTTTCTAATTGGGATCCACCTGGATTTTTTTTTTTTCTCCTGTTCAATGATGGCTTGAGCTCACTTTTCTTTAATGAACCTTTGTAATTAATCTTTAACTGATCAATTAACAAGGATTGATTAAACAATTATTTAATGCACCAAAATGTAGGATCTCAAGGAGTTTATATGCATTCTAATGAATTTTAGTGATGATAGTTCTTTGAAGGGAACAAACCTCTTAGTTTGGTATTCAAAGCCCTTCTCCATTTTATCCCGCTCTACTTTTCTAGCTTTGTCTTATATTAGTCCCCTCCATGTATATTTAGCTCTAGTCAACATAACACATGTTTAGAGATTCAGGAAGTACCCAGATCTTATCAGGAACACATTTATATGCCAGACTTAGGGTGGGTTACTCCTGGAAATGGCTAATCGCACCCTCTGAAATTGAAGGTAATAATAATCATCAACCACAGATTGGGTGAATGTTTCCCGATCTCGCTTCAAAATTCTGGGAGTGCCTCCTGCTTAAGTTGTGCAGCTTCCCATGAACTGACTGAAAGGGGGAGCCAATTAAGGGTTAGGCAGGAGATGGGGGTGGAGAAAGGTGAGGTGGGGAGAGATGTTGCTGTTCTGTATTGGGAAGGTGACATAGCTAGTTTATTTGTGATGGATTGGTGAGGGAAAAAACTGTAGGAAAGGGGGCTTTAATATCAGTAAAATTATTGCCTCCCAAATTAAGAGAATATTACATAGGTAAAAAGGGATAAGGGTCTAGATTAAGGTTATGGTAGTGGGAATTAATTAGAAAGGAGGAAATGGGTGGGAGAGCTATTGTAGTGTGAGAATTGAAAAGATTTGGCAAACAACTATATTAGGAGTGGTGATGGTGACAGAAATGGGAAAATCCAAGATGACTTTGAGACTTCCAATCCTGGTTTTTGGGAAGAAGGGGTGCTGTTCCTCATATATGGTGGTTTTATTTTGGAACCACTTGTTGCCTTAGACTAGGAATTGAAAGTCCTTAATTTGACCTTGGTGTGACCTTGGGTTATTTGAATTTAATCTTTCTGAGCCTTGTGTTCTTTCTTTATGAAGTAGATATAATAATCTCTTTATTATCTGCTCATAATCTACTTATTGTAAGGAGATGCCTTTTGGAAGTCAGAACTCTAAAGAAAGACGAGCTCTAACACTCCACAGATAGGCTGGAATCCTGGCTCCAAGTTCAATATGGCTCAAACTCCAGATGCCAAGAATTTACTGCCTGTGCCTAGAACCAAAAAGCTCAATGAAAAAATTCCCAGTCCCAAGACTTCTGGGTTCATGAGGCCTAAGGGTTTGTATGAGGGCAGGTGGACTTTCTCCCCATACCCATCTTAGAGCAAGATGTCCATACTTGTTTTCATGTATATGGTTATTCTTTTTATATTTATACTTTATACACACACACACACACACACACACACACACATATTATATTATATTTCCCTTTAGAAAGGAATTGTTTAATTTTTTGATACCTCCATACTCAGTTCCTGGCACATAGCCACTTAAATAAGTACTTAATCCCAATTATCTCTGGGAGAAAAAAAAAAAAGGAATTTGTTGATCCATTGATTGATTGATTGACTGGGGGCCAAGAGAGCTGGGGTTCAGTCTTAGCTCTGAGACTACCTTGTACTGGGGGCTTAGGTCAGTCACTTCCCTGCCCTGATTCAGGAGCTTCTTGTTCCCTACCTGTTTAATGAGAACAAGGAATACTGCTCACCCATCTAATAGAGGTAAGCAGGGATGCTTATCCTTATGAACTTTCACTGAGAGGAAAGATGTGGAAAGTCTTTGAAGGAGGACTCTTCACTTATATAGGAGCTATACAGGTCTCAGTACTTCCTTACAGTCTTAAAAATTACTGCAGACCCCTCAGAGTTTTTGTTCATATGGGTTATATCTATCAATACTTACTATATTAGAAATTAAAATTATATTTATTCTTTTTAACCAACATTAAAAATCCTATTACATATTAACAAAAATGACATTTTAATGAAAAATAATTACATTTCCAAAGTTTAGTGAGAAGAGTGACATTATTTTACATATTTTTGCAACTCTCTCTAATGTCTCACTTAATAGAAAATAGCTACATTCTTGTATCTATTTTTACATTTGATAGTCTGAGACATGTTTTGGTTGAAGAACAAAAAGAAAATCTCATCTAACACATATATGTAGTTAGAAAAGGAAGCAGTATTTTAATATTAACATAATTTATTATAAAAGTTTTAACCTTGAGGATATGCTGAAAGAGTCTCAGGGACTCTAAGAATCCTTGGACCCAAACTTAAAAACCCATTGCTATAGTAAATAATTTTTTTTGTAATTATAGCTTTTTATTGACAGAACATATGCATAGGTAATTTTTATAACATTGTCCCTTGCACTCACTTCTGTTCCAACTTTTTCCTTCCCTCCCTCCACCCCCTCCCCTAGATGGCAGGCAGTCTCATACATGTTAAACATGTTAAAGTATATCTTAGATACAATATATGTGTGCAGGTCGTTTCAGTTCTCTTGTTGTACAAGAAAAAAATGGATTCTGAAGGTAAAAATAACCTGGGAAGAAAAATAAAAATGCAGGTAGTCCACATTCATTTCCCAGTGTTCCTTCTCTGGGTGTAGCTGATTCTGTCCATCATTGATCAATTGGAACTGAATTGGATCTTCTCTTTGTCAAAGAAATCCACTTCCATCAGAATACATCCTCATACAGTATCGTTGTTGAGGTATATAATGATCTCCTGGTTCTGTTCATTTCACTTAGCATCAATTCATGTAAGTCTCTCTAAGCCTTTCTTTATTCATCCTTCTGGTCATTTCTTACTGAACAATAATATTCCATAACATTCATATACCACAATTTACCCAACAATTCTCCAATTGAAGGGCATCCATTCATTTTCCAGTTTCTAGACATGTATGCTAGATGCATGGAGGGCACATTCAACTCTTTATTTAATGCTTTTTCAAAGCTGTCCAGGAGATATTTTCATTTATTCATTTATCATTCAATAATTTGTTTATCCCAGATCTTGTACTTTCTAGCTTTATGATTTTGTGCAAATCAATTCTCTTTATGGAATGATTAAGTATAATGAAAAAAGTACTATATTTGAAAGGCTGAGGATTTAGATTCCAACCTTGTCTCTGCTGCTTAATTTTGGGTCAACAACTATCTCTAAGCCTTAGGTTCTTCCTCTTTAAAAGGAGGAGGTTCATTCTTCTAGAGTATCAAGAAGTCCTTTACAGCTCCAAATCAATGACTCTATGTGTACATTTTGTATGATGTCTCATTTTATATCAATTCAATTAAAATGCATTTACTTAGTGCCATCCAGGGCACCATGTTGGATGATGGAGAAAAGAAAAAAAAAAAAAGACAGCTTTTTGCCCTTGCATTCCACCAGAGTTGATTCAGTCTGTATTTAGAAAAAAAAAGTAAGAAGACGAATGCATAAAAGGCAAAAGGTGTGCCAACAAAGTAAAATTTGTAAAAATTTAAGGAAATTGAGAACACTTTCAACTGAGGATGTTATAGAAGCCTTTGTAGAGGAAGCAATAAGCTGAGCAGAGCCTTGAAGGAAGATTCTGAAAATGGAGGATGAAAAAGAAGATTCCAGGATGGGGGACAATCCTAGTGGGTTCACAGAAATAAGAGATTATTTGATACAGAGACAGAAAGAGAAACAAAGAGAGATATAGAGATGAGAGAGAGACAGACAGAGACAGAGAGATAAGAAACACTGACATACACAGAGATAGAAATAGAGACAGAGACAGAGAGATGAGAGACACACACAGAGACAGAGACGCATAGAGAGAAACAGAGAGATGAGAAAGAAAGACAGTGAGACAGACCGAGAGAGAGAGAGACAGAGAGATAGAGAGACAGAGAAATCAAAAAGAGAAAGTGAATGAATAGAATAAGGAGGGAATGGGGAGAAGGGAAGAAAAGAAGAAGGAGCAGAGAGGGACACAAAAACAGAAAAATGGGGAAGAAGGGAGAGAGAAAGGGGAGGGGCAAGAGTGGAGAGAGGGGAAAAAAGAGTGAGAAAGAAGGAGAGAAACACGGAGAGAAGAAATAGAGGATGTAAAGAGAGAGAGAAAATAAAGTTTGACAGGAATAAAAAGATGGAAACAGAGGGAATTTGAGAGGAAAGGAGGAAAAAGAGAAAGGGAGAGAGAAAGAAGAGTATGAGAGGGATGAAGAGAGAAAAAGTATTAAAAGGAAAGAAAGAGAGAGTGAAAAGGAAGAGAAAATGGACAGAAAGATGGGAGAGAGATTGTGTGAGGAAGGGAGGATGGGCCGGGAGAAAGAGGAACTCTGTGTGTGTGTGTGTGTGTGTGTGTGTGTGGGCGCGTGTGTGCGCGCGCTCTTGAAGCACACTGGAGAGTTTAGTGTCAAGGACAAGTGATCTTCCCCGGCAAGGAGAAGGCTCCTTTCATCCCCTGAGCCAGAAGAAAGTGGGAGAGGGTCGCTTATGTCTGTTCCAGCATTGATCAGCCCATGTAGGAAGTCTGTAGACACCTTGGGGTGCCGGGAGGCTGTTACTCGTAATCTTCACAAAAACAAAGGTCCTGCCAGAGTGCAGCCCGTCAGCACTAGTCTATTGATTAGGGCAGGTGGAGGTGAGAGGGAGAAAGCAGGGCCAGGAAAGGATGGCCCTGGTCCATAGCCTTTTGACTGATGTGCTTCTTTCTTTTTTTTTAAACTTCCCTTTGAAGCTTGAGCTTACTTCTCATCTCTGCATTGCTCAGATCAAACTTGCCACTCTCCCCAGAGTCTCTTGGCTTTAATCTTCTTAAGTTTCTTTCCCAGCTTGTCTGTACAAAGCTTTATCTCTGGCTCTACAGCAAGAGAACCTTGGAAAGCTGCTAATGTGTCCTCTGAGGCCATCATGGCTGATTGATGGAAAGGAAGGTAGGCTCCAAAGGTGCTAATGGTCTTGCTTTTTAAAAAAATATATATTTTTCTTTTATTGACTCCAAGGCTAAAAGGGGATTTACTGGCTAATACCCAATTTATGTGCAGATGCATTTTCAAACAGATACACATTCCATGGGGAAAAAAGGACAAGGGAGGTCTTGAACAATGGCTTGTATCTAAATGCAAGTGGCCATTTGTGTAGAGCAGGGACTCTTAAACTGGGGCCTGTGAACCTGATTTTTTAAAATACTATTTGAATAGAACTGTTTTCCTTTGTAATTGTATGTATTTTGTATTTTTTGCATATAAAAATATTATCCTCCAAGAACTCCACAGGCTTCTACAGACTGTCAAAGGGGTCAATGACACAAATATGTGACATCTTGTAGCATAAGATAGAGTGATAAAGATTTTAGACTTGGAGGCAAGAGGTCTGAGTTCAAATTTCAGCTCTGCTATTGATTAGCCGTGTACATTCCCTGGCTGTGAATTTCTTTCGCTCTAACAGGAGTGGAGTGGACTAGATGAGTTCTAAAGCCCATTTGGGCCATGCCATTCTGCTTTTCAAGATCACATCTAGCTCTAAATCCCAGGGTTTAGACAGAGTGAGAGACTGGGGCATTGGAGAGTGAGCAGAAATTCAACAGAGCAAGAAAGGAATAAAAAATTAAAGGAGGTGCCATGTTCCTACTGCCTGATTCTTATCATTTGTTTCCAAGGGACAGAAAATTGGGTTCAGCATTGTTAGTACTATTCTGATAAGTGGCTGTGGGCTAGTCCTGGACTTTTTTATTCTTTCCCTATTACTCATTTTCTTCCCTCTGGCATGAACAGTGTATAGGTGCTGGAACAGAGCAATCTATAACCTCAAATCAACAAAAATCTTGGTCAATACTTGCTCCAGCCCCAGCAAGGAAACAAAGGAAGAAGGACCCTACATTTCAGGCATCCATGTAATGGCTCCCAATGTTGGTCAGACATTTAAGATGACAAAAAGTTAGAGAGGAAACTGTCAATCCATCATAATCAGTTATCAAGCTCTGTTCTAAGAGTATTGCATTGTTCTAAGCTCTGGGGGGATACATAGATGAAAAGAAATAGCTCTTGGTCTCAAGAAGCTTATGTTCTATTGGGAGATAGAAATGTATATATTTATACTTGTTTCTCTATATGTGTATATATAAATGTATATATATCTGTGTATTTTACATACATATATGTATATTATATATACATATATGAAACATATACAGTGTAATTTGGGAGAAAGAATTAGCAGCTGGAGTGGTGGTGGTAATGTTAATAAATGCCTCATATAGAATCTTCATTTCAGCTAAGTTTTGGAAAAGGCTGGGAATTCGATGGCTAGGGGACTGCTGAGTGCATTCTAAGCCTGTGCACCATTTTGGGGATGGAACATAGAATATTAGATGTGAAGAAGAACCAAAAAGGCCACTTTCACTGTGATATACAGTGTACAAAGGGTATTTGCCAAATTTTTTATGCTTTCTCAATGAGTAGGAAAGGAGGAAGTAGGAGAATGCGAAGTCAGAAGGGAAAAAAAAATAAAATTGAATCAAAAAGTAAAGTGCACAGAAGGGAATAATGGCAAGCTTAGAAAAGTAGGTGGATTCAGGTTATGAAAGGCTTTAATGCCAAATGAAAGATAATAAATTAAAGGTATTAGAAGAAAGGCATTAAATTAAATTAAAACAAAGGTATTAAAATTACCTGAAGGTGATAGGAAACCACTGGTTCTTACTCAGCAGAGGAAGGGTATGATTCAATTTGGACCTTAACAATCTCGTTTTGGCAGAAGATTCACTAGAAAGGACTTTAGAGGTCTCCTCCCTCAACCAGTATCTGGAGGGAAGCAAGAAAAGAAAGAAGGAATGAAATAAGCACTTATTAAATGCCTATTAAGTGCTAGTCCCTTGACATGTCCTCATTGTACCTAATAATGGTTACCCAGCTTCATTTGAATATCTCCAGTGAAGAGGGACTTATCATCTCAGATAGTAGGGCCCAAACTCCGTTCAGAGCAACCACATATTCCATTGATTGCCACGACTGATACAGTTTGATGCTAAGTGCAGCAGCTCCCTTCTTGCTACCAGGCTTCCTAAAATATTTCCACTGAATGTTCTGGGGATCATTGATCACTATTAATTTTTGCTACTTGCTACAGTCCCAGTGGGGCAAATGTTTCCTTCAATAATCATCCATGGGCAGACCTTGGTGACATGTTCATCCTATTCTACCTCTTGTCCCATGGTGGCCCAATCAACCCAGAATGTGGAAAATAGCAGGCAGCAGAGAATTGAGACAGAATGGGATCAAGTGCATATATAGGGTGTGCCTTAGAAAAGAGACACCCTTTTATGAACCCACAGGGCTTCTGAAAACATGTTTGTTCAATAAAGAAGTGGACAAATGAATCAATGACTCAATAAATGGCCTTTGTTTTTCAAACAGTTATAAATTATATAGAAGAATTAAGAATGTCCTGCTCTTTTTACCTTAGCTTGAATCACTCTATCTGCTAATTGTGACCACCTATCCAAGTCCTAAGGGAGGCAGACCTGACCCTAGAAGTCTTTCAGAATGCTGAAATGAAGGCCACACGTCTTTGTGCATTCAGGCCACAAAAAACTTCTGCTGGTCTCCTTCCTGACTTCTTGTGAGTCTGGGTGCCAATCCAATCCTTGGACCAAGGCTTCCGGTACAAACAATATAGGAAGATAAGCCCTGTGTACTGGGCACCTCTCAGGCCTCTCTGACCCCAGCTTTTTTGTCCCAGCAGTAGAGAGAACACAATTCTGTCAGCACCACCCTTCCTAACAGACGTGTTATGGGGCTAGAGAGAAGGCTATGGGGACTTCAATGTCAGTGGATTCTAAGTCAGAGGACCTTGAATGCTTGAATGAAAAGCAATTCTTGGTCTTTGGATGCTATGGGGTGAAAATGAGGAGCTCTTTGGCCAAAATGATGGAAAATAATAAGACTGTTACAGTTTATATATATATATATATATATATATATATATATATATATATAATGCACATTTGCAGAGACACACACAAACACACATACAAAGAGCTATCAAGACTCTGTTAAAGGAAAAGATTCTAAGAGGCAGTTTGGTGGGGCATAAATCATGCTAGATCTGAAATGGTGGAATTATAGGACTTCAAGCAGGAACATCTTACTGTGTTCTTTCTATTACATTGACTTAAGCTGGAAGATCTCTATCTGAATCCTAGCCCTGCTAAATAAAAATTTTGATGCATATTTTGAGGCATTTTATTTCTCTGATTTTCAATTTTCCCATACACAAAATGTGAGGGGGGTGGGTAAAATATTTCCAGGATCCCTTATAATTCTCAACCATATCTATGTTGTTACAAACTTATGTTTGATTCTAGACCAATGAGAAAGTGATAGGGTTCCCTCTCTTCAATCTATCCAAATCCTGTCCATTTGCCAAGGCTTAGCCAAATTTCCATAGGTTTCTTTGACTATCCCCAGCCCATGGTGATCTCTTCCCATCTGAGCATCCATTACCCTTATGACTGGGATCTTTCCTTCCAGGCAAATATGGTGTCCTGTGTTGGATTTTTAATTCTCTTTGCAGGTCTATGTTCTTGTATCTGAAGATCACCAATCACAGGTTCCAGAGATCATAGAAATCATCAAAAACTCATCAAAACTTCCTCATTTCACATAGGAAGAAACTGAGGCCCAAAGAAGGAAATCAACTAAAGATCACAGATCTAAAGCTGGAAGAGAACCAAGTTCAAACTTCTCTCCCCCCACCCCATTTTACACATAAAGAAACTGAGACCTGGAGAGGTTCTGACTTGCCTACATTCACACAGAGCTGGAATTCAATCTTAGGTCTTCCAACAAATGCAGCAATTTTTGTCCAGCACTACTATTTATCGTGCCTTTCTAGGCCTAGGGCTTTGAGGGCAAAGGTTCTGTCTTAAAATTAAGTTAATGTTTCTGTTGCAGCTGCTGCTAGTCTATTTAATCATTACCAAATAAAGTCATACTTCATTTTTCTTGTTCTTACATTGCTTTCTAATAATTCCATGGATATAAGGTTAATTTCTCTGACTAAATTGAGGGTTCTTCAAAGGCAAGGACTGAGTCTCCTTCATCCATCTCCCTCATAACGTAGCAAACCATTTTCAAATAGATATTCAATAGAAGCTTAATAAATAATTTATGAGTAGCAGACCTCCAGAGTGAAAGATATAGAATGGGGAAGGGGATAAAGCAGAATTATTTCATAATTTTTTTTCTTTTTTATGAAGGAAGGGAAAGGTATTTTTTAAGCACTTAACATGTACACTGTTTTTCAAAAAGAAAAATTATTCATAGTGCAGAATGTTTTTGTTTACCATTCCTCCCTCCTTATTGTACTCAATAACAAAAGTAGATCAAGCAAAGGCTTTGCCAGAAGATATCAAAATTTACAGAGCATCGACATTGTTTTTATAGCATTAAAGAAATAACCAACTTTAATACTTTATTTTATTTGGGAAGAATTGTTAAAATAGGAAGCTATCATAAAACATTGTCCTGGGTTCCCTACTCAGTGACGTCCCAGAATCTCTGCCTCCCCCATTCTATAGATTAATGTCCCAATATCTTTCAGTGTCTCCCATCCTTTGCTTTCACAAAGGAAATCTATCTTCAAAAGTAATTTGAGGCAGCATTTTGTGCCATTTGTCTTGGAATTAAATAATCTCTCATGGTTCTGCTTAAAGGACAGAAAGAACAGTTGAATATAGAATATAGAATGTCAGAGCAAGGCAGGAAGTTAGAATATAGAAAAACAACTGAAGGGGTAGATAGATGTTCTAATAGATAGAGCATGAGGCTTGGAATCAGGAGCACCTGAGTTCAAATTCAGTCTTGGACACTTGATGTTTACTAGCTATGTGACTCTGGGCAGGGCTTTTTACTCTAATTTCCTCATAAAGGAAGGAAAGATAGAAAAGAACCAGAGAGCAAATTTAAATAAAGCATACAATATTAAAAAGAAAAGAAAAACAACAAAAATGGGGGAAAAAAACCTTAAAAGGTCATTTGGTTTGATACACTTATTTTATAGGTGGTTAACTCTGATAATCAGAGAGGGGAAGATTGTCCCAAATCACATAGTTACTTGTCCAGAGTCACACAGTTAACAAGGAATCAGAGCCAGGTGTTCTGAGTCCTGGCCCAATATTCCCCTCTACACTGGGGATCTGATACAATGCTGAAATGACAGGTTCTGGATAACCAGCATGGATAGAATCCTTATTCGATTCTTTGTGTTATTTCATAACTGACTGGCCTCTAAGGAAGGAACATTTAAGCTTTGGGGATAAGAAATACTTCCTTCTCTTACTGTTTGTAATATAGATAATCCATATATTCATCTCTACTCCCAAGATCCTTATAGCTCAGTGGAATTTTTCTCCTTCTTCAACCTCTACCCCTGGGGTCCTTTCATCAAGGCAATTGTCTCCTGGAGAATTCCTTCTTATTCCACAAGACATGGACAGATCTCTTAGGGAATGAAGTTTCCCTTTCCCACAATAATTGATCCTATACTTAGGCTGTTGCTGTCTGTATCACCACTGCCAATTTCTGCCTTCCCCCAACACATACACAGACACACACAAATACATACATTGGTCCTGTTACCCAAATGAAAAAAAAATCTGGTTACTATTGCTATTTCTCATTGCAATTATTAGTGTTTGTCCTTCATTTTGGAAGAGAACCATGACATTAGGAAGGGGATATCATGACAAGCAAATGAATTGTATTTAAGTGAGGGTAGGATGTTCAAAGTCACCTGCCTCATTTTCCCCCCAGAGCCATGGGGGTCCAGTGGCCAGATGTAGATCAGGATGACTGGAGATGGCCTTGGATGGAATGAAAAATGGTCTTTTTTAAGCTAAGGTCTTAGACTGGAATCATCAAGTAGCCTATGAAATCCCTAACTGCAGAAATTATATCTTATCTTACTTATCCCCCATACTGCTAAGATCCTAAAAACAGTAGGAGCTTAATCAATGTTATCTGATCATATTTTAATCAATCATATCTGAATGAGTAAAAAGTAGTGAGTGTTTGACACCAAAAATGACCAGAGGTAGAAATAGAATATCTCTCTTGTGTCTGGTATGTCCATTTATCATACCATGAACAAGGACTTTGTACTTATCTAAATGTCCTCTCTTCCAAGATTGAACACTATTCTCTCCATCTGATAGTTAATTGTTCAGCAATTTTTTTTTTTTTTTTTGAGGAAGCAGCTAAGTGGCTCCATGGATGAAGTGCTGGGCTTGCTGTTAGAAGAACCTGAGTTCAAATCTAGCATCACACCCTTATGAGTTGTATGAACTTGGGGGCTTCCAAACATTAAGCCCCAATTTTTATGACTGGTAAAGATGGGTTTCCTCATCTTCAAAATGGCAGAACACCATCATTACCCTATTTTTCAGGGTTGTTATGAGGAAAGTACTTTCTAAGTCTTTAAGTGATACACTGATGGGGGCTATTAGGTTGTTATCCCCTATAAGAAGAAGGAGATGTACTGATTGTCTGAGGCTTCTGTCTGCTTGGAGATTCGGTGACCTCCTCATCATTTCTGGGCTGTGTCAGCTGAAGGACCAACAAGCAAGGGCAGTCAGCACCCATCTGTCTGTGTTCAGAATCCTTACATGGAAAAAACAAAGACAGCTTGATACTAATCTCCTCTGTACCTGGATGCCACATTAAAAATGATAGAAGATGTTTTCCCTGACAGTAGAGCGAGGCAAGTCTTGATGTGGTCTTATATCTCTCTGTTTTACAGGCCATCAATTCTGTATCAGCCTAATCCAGATCCCATGCATTGTAACTCCAGTCAAGCCCATAAATGTGAATATTCACACTGTCAAGCCCAAGACATGGTGAATTGGATACTGTGACTCACTTTTTCTCCTTAGGCAATGTCTTGGCCTTCTCTCCTGCATTTTGGGTCCTTGTTTGTCTAATTCCCATTCCTGATTTCTTCTTTATTTGGTTTGCTTTGGCCATGACTTTGTGTGTGTGTGTGTGTGTGTGTGTGTGTGTGTGTTTATTATATGTGAATCAAAAGAAATACATTCCCCAAAACATGTATCAAACTATTATATTAAAATAGGGAGAAGTCTTTAGAATTTCATTTTCTCTGAGTATATATATGACCCCCATCCTTTATTTAACTGATTGTAGCCAGTCCTTTGATCCTTTCACTCTCAGAAAATTTTTATTTTCTATTTATTTTTCCATAGTCTCCTACAGAACCTAGTCTTGGAAATAATTTTGAAGTAAGGAAGCTTTATCTTTGGGTTTTTGGTCATTTTCTTTCTCTACCTGATTACCTTTTTGGAGGTACTGTGGCATAAAGGAGGGGGCTTGGAATTACAAGGTTTTGGGTTCAAATTAAAGCTCTCATACTTGTTAGTTTTATGACTTTAGAAAGTCACTTAGCTCCTCTATGATTTAATTTCCTGAATTGTTAAATGGGGTAATGATTCTTAAACTCTCATACCAGGTTGTAGTGGAGAAAGTACCTTTGTAAATCTAAAAAATAGAAATGCAAATGAATAACAAGTTTTCAATTCCTTCTCCTTCTCCTTTAAGGCCAAAAATCTACTCTGCTCCTTTCTCCCAATTCTGATCCCTGGAAAGGCTCTAAGCTCTGTCTCCCCTCTGTAAGTTCATGTCAGCTCCTGGCTCCCTTTTTCCAGTTCTCCATCTTCAATCTGAGCTTGTTCTCAAAGGAAGAGAAATTCCGTCCCCTGGGGTACCATTTCAGAGGAGGAATGAAGAAGGAGGAGGAAGAGGGATGTAGGGACAAGAAGTCTTCCCAGGCCCCTGGATATATGTTTATAAACTCTCAGAACTTGAAGGAACCTATGGTGATAAGAACTAGCTTAATTATTGGGACTAGAGGGTTATGGTGACATTGTTCCATTGAGCTTTTATTTGAAGAGGGTCACAATAACACATCCTGTATCATCCATCTTTAAATGAATGGCAGCCCAAGGAGGGGAAAAGTTAGATAAGTTACATGAACTGATGCTAAGTGGATGAGCAGAACCAGGAGATTATTGTACATGGCAACATCAAGATTATACAAAGATCAATTCTGATGGACATAGCTCTTTTCAATAATAAGATGATTCAGACCAGTTCCAATGATCCTGTGATGAAGAGAGAGGCATGTGGGAACAGAGTGTGGTTCACAACATAGCATTCTCACCCTTTTTGTTGTTGTTTTGCTTGCATTTTATTTTCTTTCTCATTTTTTCTGGTTTGATTTGATTTTTCTTGTGAAGCAAGATAATTGTATAAATATGTATGCATATATTGGATTTAATGTATATTTCTACGGTGTTAACATACATTGAACTACTTGCCATCTAGGGGAGAGGATGAGGGAAAAAGGGGGAAAATTGGAACACATGTTTTTTCAAGAGTCAATGTTGAAGAATTATCCATGCAAGGGGCATCTAGGTGGCACAGTGGATGGAGCACCATCCCTGAAGTCAGTCCTGAGTGCAAATATGACCTCAGATACTTAATTCTTCCTCAATGTGTGACCCTGAGCAAGGGTCACAATTGCCTCAGGGAAAAACAAAGATCGCAACAACAACAAAAAAATAGATATATAAAACTAAACTAAAAAAAAAAAGTTAGATAAGGAAATACAGACATTCTCAACTGCCATATCTAATACTTTGGCTTGCCCACTAATGGATGTGTATAGGTAGACTCCACAGAGAATTCAAGATCTAGAGGGTATGAAGGTCAAGTTCCAGAGAATCCTGGCATGAGTTCAACACAATCTTACTGAATGACTTTGGTCCAGATAAATAACCTCTCTGGACCTCATGACTTCTCATTTATAATGTGAAAGGGTTGGGTCTAATCTTCTCTAATTGTCCCTTCCGAATATAGCAATGTAGTACTTCACTGCATAAGTGGAAGACCTAACTGCTCCTGGGAAAAGGAATCAAGCCATTATAATCGATATTAAGTGAGCATCCTGAAAAGAGACAATGGGATGAAGTAAAAGAGCAGGCAAAAGCTTCTTAGTGATTTACAAATGAGATATGGTGGCCAAGAGAACTAATATGATCATAGTTTTTCATTAAGAAAGAAATAGTTTTCAGGATTGAGGAGATGATAATCCCATGGTATTCTGCTCTGATGAAACACTGGGTCTGGAATATTGTCCTCAAAACTGGTCACCATTCTGTAAGACCAAATAGAGAGCATCTAGAGGAAAGGTAACTATAATGAAAAGTTAAAAAAGAGTTCCCTATTCAGGTTTTTCTACCTTTTGAAGAATGAAGTTATAATTAAATCAAGACAGTTATTAACTGCTCTGCTTTGGACAGAGATAGTTCTGGCAGATGTCTAAATAATTGAAGTCTCCTATCATTATTATATATGTCTCTGTCTCTGACTTGTGATCTATTGTTGAATCCCTGATCTAATTTCCTTTTCTTTGCAGGTGTATACTCTGATGGTAATGTTATTTGTTTATGCTCCCTTGACCTGTATCCAAATGTTCATAACTATGATTTTCCTCTTTCATGCTGAATTTTCTCACATAAGTATATTTGCTCTTTTTACAATGTTTACTCACCCTGTTTTGCTTATTCAATAAGCTATACCATTTCATATATATGTATATATAATACATATTTTATGCATATATTTTACACACATGCGTATTTATAAATATACATATTTGTATGCATGTACACATGTATACACACATATAGATGTGTGAGTGTATATACCAGCTATGGGGGCCTCCAACTCTAAGTGATATTCATGAGTATTAAAGGTATCATGCAGGATCTCCATATCTATTAATAACAGGATGAACAAAACTATGGCAGTGGGAGAGAGGAGGGAGGAATGACTTCTTAGAAAAGTAAAGCCTGAAAGGTAAAGGCCAATGGCACTGAGATTAACTTCTAGAAAAATTCTAGAGCATATTAAAGAGAGGGTTAGTGTCTAGAAAAGGAAGGAGTGATCACAGAAATCTATCATGACTTGATCAAAAATAGATCACGCAGACTAATCTGATTTTCTCTTTTGATAAGCATATTGGTCAAACACATCACAGAAATATTATATATATAGTTTACTTAGATTTTAATAAGTATTTGACAAAGTCTTTTTTTGTGAACAACTTGGTAATGGTGATAGATAATGCTTACAGTTAGGTAAATTTGAAACTGATCAAAAGTCTGAACTCAAGGAATTGTTATTAAAGGGTTGATACTGTCTTAGAAGAAAACCATTTGGGGAGTGAGCCAGGGATAGATGCTTGGTTTTGTGTTGTCTACCATTTTTTTTTTTCCTTTCTTGTAGAGATAGATTTTGTATTTATCAGATTTATAGATTACAGAAAATTATGATGGATAGTTATCATGTGGAATGACAGATTGAGGATGGAAAAAAGTCTGATAGACTAGAATATTATGCTGCATCAAATATGATGGAATTTAATATGAAAAAAGGTAATGTTCTCTATTTGACTTAAAAATCAGTTTCATAAGTATAAGAAAAAGTGTGAATAGATAGAAGTTCATTTGAAAAATGATCTGGGCTGAAAACATAATTCAGTAATTTGATGGGAGAGCTCCATTAATGGAATCATTGGCTTAGAAAGAGCTCCAAAATGAAGGCAGTAATGCTACCATTGTACTCTGTACTGCCTGTTCTGCCTATTGCTGGAGAGATGTGTTTAATCCTTTGTGCCACATTTTAGGAATGACAAATAACCTCTAGAGCAGCAGACAATTAGGATGGTGGCAAGATCTGAGATCATACCATAAGAAGATCAGTTGAAGTTATTAGAGATCTTTAACATGGAGAAGAAGAGACTTAAAACTCTTCAAGTTTTTTAAAGACTTTCATGAGAAAGTCTCCTGGACGCATACTTACTAGAGTTACTAAGTTAATCATCAGAGACTTAATAATAGAGAGCTTTTGTCAAATTCATCTAAGATCCTCTTTTATAACAGAGGAAGTAGTGTATGAGCACCCTAGTTCTTGGGGGTGGAGGGTCTACAAGGCCAAGGGCACCAAAAAGTGAGAGATAATGGACCCCATTGAAACTTATCCTTCCTCCTGATTCTGCCCAGGATTGAGCTTACAGCCCTCTGTATCCTTTTTGCCTCATGGTTCAGTTTGGGTTCCTTTAGCAGGGCCAGATAAGGGAGAGCCCACGCCCAGGCTGAACAGCTTCCAACACCTTTGCAGGGCCTGAATCCCCTAGAGGAAACCAAGCATGAATAGGAGGAAGCCCCACCTCCACCCCACCCTTCTACTAAACCTGTTTTTTACCCTTACTATGACCTTCAAGTCCTTGACCCTCCTCTTTTCTCAACCTATCCATCAGATTGATCCTGGCTTTAAGTACCTCCCTGTCTAGCCTCAACATAGGAGCAGTTCTTTGTGGTAGAAAGAACATCAAACTGAGTGTTGGAAGGCTTGGGTTTCCATCCTAACTCAGCTATTTAATTTCCTATGTAATTTTGTGCTAGTTATTCTTCTAATAGCTTCAGTATCTTTCTTTGTAAAAATGGTGGTGTTTAGCTTAAAAAAAATGTTTTTTGATGCTGATATTCTCTATTCTAAAGTCTCTTCCCTAACATTCTATCTCTTATGTCTTTTATGTCCTAACTTAGTCATTAAGCATTTATTAAGCATCTATTATATATCAATGTAAAGATGTAAAGAAATAGCCTTTCAAGGAACCCATAATCCAACTATGGAGCTAACTTTCTAAGCACTAATTTAGCTCTGAAAGCCCATTTCCTTTGTTCTAAGGCTCCTTCCCATTCTAACGTTATATCTTCTATGTCTTCTATGCCCTAACTCACAGATCATAGCTATGGTTGGAAGAAACCACAGAAGACATTTAAGTCCAACTAACTCATTTTAGATATTGGAAAATGGAAACTTAGGGCAATTAAATGAATTTCCCATAGTCACACAGGTAGTAAGGATCAGAGATGGGATTCAAGGTCCTGTAATGTGAGAAATAGCTTTCTTCACCTTACCACACTGCCTTTATCATTTCTTTGTCACTTTATCATTTCTACTTCGATTCATCCCCAAATTGAGTTACAGTTACACATTCCCTAGTAGCTGTTGGATATCTTCACCTGTAATACAGAATGCTGGAGCTGGAAGAGTCTGTTTTAACATAGATGATGGGATTTTCTAGCTGGAACATTCTGTTTTAGAACATAGAGTATTTCAGTTTTGACATCTTATGAGTTTGTAATAAATTACTCATTGGTATGAATGTCTTCAATTTAGGCTAAATAAGTAAATAATTATCCTTGACAATGGAAGTATATGCAGAACTATAATTAATGGCTTTGCTACTCACTACATTTAGCTTTGACCCATGAAAGTCTAGGAATACTAAGAAACCATAGAAAGGCCCAAGTATTAAAAAAAAAAATCCCAAAAGAAAAGCCTTGTAATCATCCCCTGTTAATGATAAATTTATAAATTGTTTTTGACAAATTGTGTAATTTGACATTTCTGTGGATTATAAAAGGGAGAAATAAGTGAAACATGTTTTTTTTTTTTTTTTTTTTAAAACAACAACAACAACAACAACATGCTGCTCTCATTCCTGGATTCCTGAATTTCAGACTCATCTGTAGTTCATCTTTTTAAAGAGCAAATACTTGAAAAATAAAATACAGATGCAATTGGGTATTTTCAGCTGTCTGTCTCATGTTGTCTCCCACTTCCCCCAACCATTCACCCAATTTAGTTATCCCAGTATAAGCATAGTCAGTGTGGTATGGCGAGACTTGGGCTCAAAATTAGAGATTTATGTTTAAATCCTAGTTCCTGCAATTACTTGCTGTGTGACCCTGAACAACCTTTCTGAGACTCAATTTTTTTTTCTATAGAATGGTAATAATAAAGTTTGCAACTCTAAGTTACAGATTAATTGTTCTGTGTCAGTGGAGAGAGGTTCTACATTGGGAGTTTTCCACATTAGAGAGAGAAGATGCCAGCAAGTACCTGGACTGGCACAGGGTGAATTGAACTTGGCCCTAGGACATTAACACATTTGGGTTTGCCTGGTCCATGCTAACTTCAATTGCTAACTACTATCTCTCCACTTCACTTTTTTGGTCCTTTGAGCCTATCTATTATTCTCCCCCTTCATCTAGATCCTGTGGCCATGATTCCCTGCTGCCAGATTTCATACCACACCCTCCCAGTGTGGTTGTCCTCTGGGTGGCAAGGCTCTCCTCCTTTTGCCTACACTGAATGGATCCAGTTATCATTTTGGTAATCATATCTCTGAGACCCACTCATCTTCCCTCTTAGGATTATCGTGAGGATCAAATATACGTTAGAGAGCATCATCATGAATAGCTTTTGTCTCACATAGATTCATACTCATAGAATCTGCATGCAACAAAGAACCTCAGAACACATTTAATTCAACCAATACAAGATTCATGAATCATTTCTCCATAGCATACATTTTTATCAAGTGATCATACAGGATCTGATTAAATAAATCTAGTGGAAGAAAAGTGATTGTTTTTTGAACTGGCCCATTTCATTGTTGAGTGGCTTTAACAGTTTGGAAGTTTTGTTAACTTAAGCCAAAATCTCATTCCCTATAACTTATCCACCCATTCTCCCTTCTTCATGAAACTTTTCAAGGAAGTCCTTTCCACAAAACTTATTTTTCTATTTTCCAAAGAGATTTGTTCTCGGTTGTGGAGTTTTTGTTTTTATTTTGTTGTGTTTTTACAAATGAAGGTAATTATTAATGTAGTTTTGTCTCTTTTCATGATGATGTAGCTAACCTAGGATCTTCAGAAGACATTTGGTTGTAATATTTGGGAGGGGCAGGACCTATCTGATAAAAAGTTCCTTTTTGGAACAGAAGACCCACAGCAAAACTTTGCTTGAATGTAGCAGAAATAATGTCAGAAAAAAATAGAAACTACTTACACTCAAAATAATGTAGGTTTAGAGAAAGAGGATGGAGTCTCAGATACTTAATATTTTGGACAAGTTATGTAGCATCTCCTGATCTTAATATTCTCATTTGGAAAATGAGTTCATGGATTTGATGGACTCTACGATCTATTCTAAATCACTAAATCCAAGCTTCTGTCTCATGGAATCTTAAAATGGTATAGCTAAAAGAAGCCTCTGAACCTAGTATATTAGGAAGGGAAGAAATCTTAGAACATGGAACATCAAATGTTAGTGTTGGGGGTGATTTAAAATATAGAATGTTAGGGCAAGAAGTTATAGTACATAAAAATACATGAAAGACAAAATGTTAAAATTGAAAGGGTTGTTAGTGCATTAAATAGAGGATATTAGCTCTGAAATTGTCTTAGAACATAGAGTTGTAAGAATACATAGAATACAAAATATTAGACATCAAAATATAGAACAAAGCAGGTGAAAGTTGTATAGGACTTCAGAATATATAATGTTAGAAGGAACCTTGGAACACAAAACAGTTTAGATATCAATGCCCTAGGACCAAGCTAAATTCCCCTTGTGCCAGTCAAGGTTTTAGTTGGAATTTTCACCCACTAATGTGGAGAATTCCCAATGTGAAAACTCTCTCCACTGACACAGAAAAACTAATCTGTAACTTAGAGCTGCAAACTTTATTATTGTTCTACAGTATACAAAATATAGAAAAAAAAGAATGTTAAAATTTAAAAATATTTAAAGCATGGAATTGTAGAACTGGAAGGGCTCTAAAAATAAACCGAATGATGTTTTATATTTTTATATCACTTTCATTTGCCAGTCCTCCCAGAGAGTCATAAAAAGGTCAGCAAACAAACCAATATATTTTTTAAAAAATACAATGTTACACACACTATTCTACACTTCTATTTTCCTTTTTCTGCAGAGAAGTTAGAGGAAATAGCTCCTGGTCTCTTTGGGATCATGTTTCATCTTTTTAATTTTGGAGACTTCAATTTCTATTACTTTCTTGCTGCTGGTTTTATATATATATACACACACAGGTACATTGTTATAGTCACTGTTTTATTTTTCCTGGTTCTACTTATTTTTTGTATCATTTCTTTCCATACTTCTTGTTACTATAAACTCACTACTCATAATTCCAAGCTATCTCAACTATACTCACTAGTGTTCATACTTTAGAAAGCTTTCTCTACCCTTACTCAACTGAATTTGCCCCAGGTATTGTAATTTTTGATTATAGCTTTGGTTGAAAGGTAGGTAGCACAAGTATTATCAATGCCATTTTATAGATGGATACAAGGATATACAGAGGAAAAAAAAAAAAAAGTAGTTCACCCATGGTCAAAAAGTTCTGAGCTAGCCTTTCCTGATTGAAAGAAAACTAACTTCATGTCAGATCATGACTTCTATAAATCTAAAATGCCTTTGTTCCTAGTGCCCTTTAAAAACATCTTGATGTGAAAGGAAGAAGGCAAATACTAAGCACTTTTTAAACGGTGATGTAGTTGACATGAATAACTCACCGGCCTCCGCTCAATTGCAAGGTTGCTAAGAACTCATCCTCCAACATAATTAAAGTGGGCTTAGAATAACTAAGACTTTATATCCCTAGCAAATGAAATGTTGCTAGCCAAATTGCTACTAAGTGCCTACTGTTACTTATTTCACTGAAAGATAACATGGCTAAACAAAATCATAACATCATTCTATATAGTGTAAATAGAACCCATCCATCCAATTCATTTACTCTTTCATTCATAGATTACAAATTTCTCAAGGGAGGAACTTTATCTTATTTTAATTTTCAACCAGTGCATAGGACAATGCTCTATACACTTAAAACACAATCAATATTTTAAGAATTTTATTTAAGGTTTAACTTATTAGTCATTGATTCAGCCATTCCATTCATTGATGTATGCTTCTATAACTTTTTCATTGATTCAGACATTCTTTTATTCACTTATTTGTCCATGCATCCATTCATTCACTTTTTTAACTAACCATCATTCATTGATCCATTCATATATTCATTCATTGCATGTACCATCTGCTCCACATCTTCTCTTCTTTCCTCTCACCATTAAACTCCCCCTCACACTTACTTATCCCAGATGACCTACCTCCCACTTTACTGAGGAAATTGAGGCTGTCTGATGTGAGCTCTTTCTTCCAGAATTTCTCAACATCATCACCAGATATATCTTCCTTTGTTTCTTTGGTTACAGAAGAAATATCCCTATTCTGATACAAATTTCCCTACTTGTGTCCTTAATCCCATTTCTTCCTGTCAGACTTTGCTCAAGTGTGGACTCCTTCTCTCTCATTCATCTTCAATCATTTGCCAATGTCTCCCTCCCAGCTACCCACACAGTCAGTTGTCATCATTACCCATAATTATATCACCTATGTGATTTCTGTAATTCAAATAGGGATCATAATCCCCTATCCTTCCATCTCTCCTCCTGCATAATCTTTCCTAAATCCATTCTTTATCTTCACTGAAACCTTTAGTATCTATATGTCTTTATATTTTCTCAGTTCATGAACCTGTTCTACCTTCACTTTTTCAGTTTTGACTCCATAGAAAATCAATCAATCAATCAACCACACACTGTTGTTTAGCCTGGATGACTTGTCATATTAACCCTGAATCACTTCCACCATCTATTCCTGTGCTGCTATAAAAAAGTAACTGGCAGAGGTCATGAAATTGTGTAGACTAGGTCTACCATAAATTGATGTTATTTAAATTCAGTTGGACCACCAGCTACGCCCAGAGAAAGAACTCTGGGAGATGACTAAAAACCATTACATTGAATTCCCAATCCCTATATTTATGCCCACCTGCATTTTGGATTTCCTTCACAAGCTAATTGTACAATATTTCAGAGTCTGATTCTTTTTGTACAGCAAAATAACAGTTTGGTCATGTATACTTATTGTGTATCTAATTTATATTTTAATATATTTAACATCTACTGGTCATCCTGCCATCTGGGGGAGAGGGTGGGGGGTAAGAGGAGAAAAATTGGAACAAGAGGTTTGGCAATTGTTAATGCTGTAAAGTTACCCATACATATAACCTGTAAATAAAAGGGTATTAAAAATAAATAAATACATTCAGTTGGACCTTTACTTCTAGATGACTATTATTTTATTCTTCCCTGAAATTAATCTCCTTTCCTTTTTTCTTTTATCTCTTTTTCTCTTTTATCTCTCCCATTCTGACTGATCTGTCTTCTCACTTCTACTTTATTGAGAAAATTGAGATTGTCGATTGAAAATGTCTTCATTTCAAATATTCTATACTTCACAAAATTCTTCTATGGCTTTTTAAACTACAGTTTCTAAGGAAGCAATGTTCCTTCTTTTCAAGGCATATTTCTCTATGCCCTGAATCCTAATCTTTCTCATGTTTCCTGGAAACTATTCTCATAATTCCTTTTGTCTTTATTTTCTCCTTCCCCTCAGCCTTGCCCTATCTACTGGTCAATTTCCTGTTGCCTAAAATGATATATTAATCATTTTCTGGGGCTCACTCTTCCAACTCCTATTCACAAATGCAGGCTAAATTTTTAAAGGTTAACTTCTTGTTACTTCAGGAATCTAGGGGTACCCTTGAGAGAAGGGCGAATTGCTTTTCTAATGCTATAGGCATGAGTCCCACCAATTTTCTTTAACAGTTGATTATTAGTGGATATCAATTTATCAGCTAGATTTAATTAGTTTTTAGAAAGGAATTATTTGCTAACTTGCTGTAGTTTAGAATAATTGGCAGAAACATTTCTTCCATAAGCCCACTGGGGGGGGGGGGAGGAGGGAGGAAGTTGTGATATTCTCCCACCAGTAAAAATAACGTCCAGAAAGAATAAAGCTCAAGTTGAAAATACATAAAGCAAAGAAGGGGTGCTCAGCTTTTGAAGGAGGGAACATAACTTATGAGAGTTCTTTTACTGGAATAATCAAGATGTCTAGGGATATTCCTCCTTTAGTTCTTCCTCCTCCTCATCTTCTTGTTCCTCTTCTTTCTTTTCCTTCCTCTTTCACTCTACTTTTTTCCCTCTCTCTCTCCTTCTGTCTCTTCATCCTGGTGTTTCTTTTTCTCTCCCTCCCTCCCTCTTCACGTCCCTCATCCCAACACACACACTTTCTGTTTATGTTGGAGCTGGAAGACCTGAAGGGTCTAGTGTAATTGTCGAGTGTACTTGGGACTTGCAGATGCAATCTAATTCCACTCTCTTTGCAGGAATGCCTGTGTGTTATATTATCTTCTTGATTCCTATTACTGATCACACTTTCTAATTACAGAAGTCAGATTTGATGGATTTGTATGTTTGTTACTGAGCTATGAATTTCTCCAGAGGCTCCTGTACTTGCAAGTCCTCATTAAATCTCAATCATTCTTTCTTTAAATTGTCTGTTTATTTAGTGGGGCTCAGCATGCCAAGAGTCTTATTGCCCATTGTTTTAAAAGAAGAGGTCAAAACAATGCTTAGAATATTTCTTTACCAGAAATTAGAATATTTCTGGTGAAGAACTTCTGGTGAAGAAGTGTAATCATTAATCATAACAATGATTTTCCTTATGCATAAATCTGGTTGCAAAACTCAAAAATCCTCACTGGTTCTGGAATGAAGTTAGAATTCCTTGACTTTCCAAATTCAAGATTCTCTACATTTGACACTGGAATCTTTTCCATTCTTATATGTGACTTCCTTAAACAGAAACATATACACAGACACAGACACAGACACATACAGACTGTTTCTCTCTCATTCTCTCTGTGTCTCTCTGTCTCTGTCTCTATCTCCCACTCACACCCCTTACAATTTAACTAAATTGGACTTTTTGTTACATTTTCTCCCCACCCATTCCCATATGCCTATTTTCATGTCTTTGTATGAATGTTCTTGCTCCCTCTTTTCACTTACAGAATTTCTATTCACCTTTTGAAACTATTATCCTCCATAGGCTTCCTATATTCTCCCAGATAGTAAGTACCTCTGCCCTTGAAACTCATATAGTATGTTCCTTAAATCTCTCTAATGGCATATCAGTTACTTAAATTTGTATGAGACAATGAACTCTATGAGGTCAGGGCACATTCTCATCTAAATTTTGTGTCTGTTCCAGCAACTATTACAGAGATATGCACATGTAGAACAATTAGACTTGCTTTTATATGAATCATATAAATCCCTCATACATTTAACCATATACTCATCTATCCATCCTTCCCAATCTAATTAACATTAATATTTAATTTTATTTTTGTTATTTATGAGAGACAATATCGTTCAGTGATTGGAAAGTCAACTTAGAAACCAAGGAGATCTGAGTTCAAATTTTTTCTCTGTCACACTCTGGTTATGTGATGCTGTACAGATCACTTACAGTTCTAGTGCTCTCTCTCCTTCCTTCTATGCCTCCTTTCTCTTTTTTTTCTCTCTCTCTCCACCTTCTTACAATTCAACTAAATTGAACTTTTGTCATATTATATCCCTACATATTCCCTCATGTCTATTTTTATGTCTTTGTACATATTGATCCCTACACATAGAATGTCCTTGTTCCTTCTTTTTACCAGTGGAATTTCTACCCATCCTTTATACTTCTAATGCTTTAGGTTATTAGTGTCCAGACTTTTTGGTCTCAATACTTCTTTATACTCTTAAAATTTATTGAGGACTCCTCAAAGGTCTTTCATTTATGGGAATTGTGTTTCTCAGTTTTTATCGCATTCGAAATAAAAACTTCTTAGTATTGTTATGAAAAACTTTAACTTTGAAGACTTCTTGAAAGGGTCTTGGGAACCCCAGGGATGCCTGGACCACACTGTGGGAATGCTGTTGTAGGCGAATATCAGAGTTTTATCTGTATTATAAGATTTCAGTTCTTTTGTTTTTATATTACCTTCATTTCCAAAATACTTTTCCCTTTTCTCCACCCAGTGAACCATCTCTTGTAACAGAAAATAAACAGGAAGAAAAGGCATTCAGTAAAAGTGGCCAATACATCAACAGAGCCTGACAATATATGCAATCTACTGCACTTATTGAATCATTTAACCAATCAAGGGGCCAGGCATTAGGAGCTAGCAGTGGGGAAACTACAACAGAATGGGGGCTTGAGGTTATGACATTGGAAAATAGACATATCTATGCCTCAAAGGTACCCTTAGGACCTGAGGGACAGTTATAGCTAATTTTGCTCTGTGAGAGTAAAGCCAGAGCACTCTACGTCTTACTTGATACTCAAAAAAGCTTTATGAAATAAGTATTATTATTAACTATCTTTTATACATTGGGGAAATTAAAGTTTAGAAAAAGTAAGTGACTTGTCCAGTGCCTCAGAATGAGCAAGTGTCTAAGCTAGGATTGAGTCTCCGATCTTCCAAAGTCTAAAGTCAACATCTTACCCACTGAGTCCCCTCATCTAAAAGTATCAGAAATGGGTTCCTATGGGATGTGGTACAAGCTGAAAGTTTAGTGAAATTAGGGATATGTTATGCCAAAGTTCCCTTTTAATGTTGTGACCCAGTTTCTCTAATGGTCCTGTTTAATTATTCTGTCTTAGGTTATAACCTTTCCCTCTTAGTGTTTGAGATAGAGGTTTTATTGACATTCCTTAATGTTTAACAAGATAAAGGTTTATCTGTTTTAGATGTCATTAGAATATCAGTAACCTCCCATTAGGTTATCCCCACCTAGGTACCTCCATTATGTCATTGTTCTTGTTATTCTATAAAAAGCTTGCTGTCCCAGGATTTGGGGCTAGACTCTTTGAGATGATAGTCTCGTCTATCCCTGGGATCAGCCATGGATCCATTAGTCCCAGTATTTCTCTCCATTTAATAAACTATTGAATTGGTCTCTAATCTGTCTTACTTAGTTTCTTTGGCATTACAGATACTAAGAGGCAGAAATGAGTAAGATATATCCTAGGTATGGAATTAGCCCCTACAAAGGCACAAAGTCGAGGGTGAAATGCTCAGTTTTCCAAATAAACCTTTCTGGTTGGAATGTAGATTGTGTAAAGAGCAATATAAAGTAATCCTGGAAGGACAAGATGTAGGCATACTAAAGGGTTTTGAACTTAAGAGCTTATGGGAGCCTAAAAAAAGAGCTTAAAAAAGGAAATAGAGTCCTGCTGAGAAATGTTTAGCAAGGGGTGACAGTCAGACTGGTGCATAAGAATGATGAATAAGTCAATAATTTGGAAGATGTATTGGAGATGTGAAACTACGGATCAGGGACTTAATAAAAAAGCTGATTGCAAGTCCAGGTAAAAGATGACAAGGGGATGAATTTCAGTTGGGGGTCACATGATTTAAAAGCAGGTGACAGTTATAAGAGATGTTCCAGAAGTAGAATTTTTAAAAAAAATGAATTGGCAAATCATTCCATTTGGTCAGAGTGGGAAGAGGAACAAGCAAGAATGATATGGAGGTGGTCAACCTGGATAACTGGAAGGATGATAATTCCTTCAATAGGAATAGAGAAGCTTGCTGGGGGGAAGATAATGAGTTCTATTTTGGACATGTTGAGTTCGAAATGCCTGATGAGGCATCTAAACTAGACTTGTCTGATATGGGAGTCAACAGTAAAACATTGGAGAACTCTTGGAGAGACACAGGGACTGGATACTTAGATTAGTAATCCTTTCTTAGAGATGATAATTAAGCCTATGGCCACTGATAAGATTATCAAGAAATAGAGTGGAGAGAGAAAGAACATGGGGAAGCTACATTTAGGGCATGGGACACAGATAATGATCTGTGAGGGATTCCTGTTGACAAGTTACAGGGGGAGCAATTTTGAATTCAGCTTTGCATGGTCTTTTGCAACCAGTATTATTGAGCTGACACACCTCCTCCTACCACATGCAATTCTCTCACCCTCAGGAGGTGGGAAAGATCCATCTTCCTTTGCTCAGCTTGGCTCAACATCTGATGAAGGGTAGTATAAAGAGGGCTGAAAAATGAGAGTGCTGATGGCAAAGGGTGCTAATGAGGAAATTCGCCAGGGAGTACTGCATTCTACCTCCTGGCCCCAGTACTTCAATGACCCATACAGCAATCAGAGTCACAGTGGGAGCCTCCAATGTCTCCAGCAATGAGAACCCCATTATGTTGCCACATAGCCCATCCAGTTGTTAAGATTTGGGGAAAAGGAGAAGGAGAAATAGAAGTAAAGATGGAAAGTATAGACTTATTTGATCTGACTTTTTGAAGCTCAGTCTTCACCCCAAATGCATTGTAAATGAAATGGATTTTTATAGAGAAGAAGGAATCATTGATTGAACATACTAAAATGGGTCCCATATAAAGTTGGTAAGGGGCAGTGTAGATGAAATTTGGTCTCAGAATGAACTGAATTAGTCAATAAAGTTAAAACATACCCTTAAAACTTTTAAAAAAGAGGGAAAGGGACCCACATGTGCAAAAATGTTTGTGGTAGCCCAATTGGAGAATGGTTGAGTAAATTATGGGATATGAATGCTATAGAATATTATTGTTGTGTAAGAAACGATCAGCAGGATGATTTCAAAAAGGCCTGGAGAGACTTGTATGAACTGATACTAAGTGAAATGAGCAGAACCAGGAGATCATTATACATGACAACAAGATGATTATATTATGATCAGTTCTGATGGATCTGGATCTTTTCAATAATGAGATGATTCAAACCAGTTCCATTTGCTCAGTGATAAAGAGAGCCATCTACACCCAGAGAGAGGACTGTGGGACCTAAGTGTGGAACACAACATAACATTTTCACTTTTTCTGTTGCTGTTCACTTGCATTTTGTTTTCTTTTGCAGTTTTTTCTTCCATCTTGATCTGATTTTTCTTGTGCAGCAAGATAACTCTATAAATATGTATACATATGTTGGATTTAACATATATTTAAACATATTTAATGCATTGGACTACGTGCCATCTAGGGGAGGGGATGGGAACAAGGAGGAGAAAAATTGGAACGGAAGGTTTTGCAAGGCGCGATGTTGAAAAAAGTCCTATGCATATGTTTTGTAAATAAAAACTTTGATAAAAAAGAAGAAATTATTGTATCCAACCTCCTTGCCTAGTATAGGAATTCTCTTGATTTTTTTCTTAATTACCTCCAGTGATAGTGAATTCATTGGAATGGCTATTGAGTAAAGAGTTGGTTTAAATTTTGATTCTAGTGAGAAGAGCTGGACCAAGCATTGGGAATGGTCGATTAGAATTAGAGAGAGACTGATTTCAACAATAAAGAGGATAATCAAAACTGTTTAACAATGAAATGAGTTGCCCTGGTAGATTATGTGATTCCCCATTAGTGCAGATGTTCATGAATTATTGGATGATGATGTGTTGGACACATTGCAGAAAGGAATAAAGCACCTGGCAAGAAGTTAGATTAGGGCACCTTCGCGCTAATTTCTAGGAGTTTTTGAGCCTAGGATTCTATAATGTGCAGCATTCCAAACCTGAGATTTTCTGAGCACCTCATGTGGGGTCATTGTGTTCAAATGGCACCTCAGGGATTCCCTTTCAGTTATAGCCACAGAGGAACTGGCACTGACTCAGTAACTCCCAGGACCCACTGCTGTGGATTTCAATTTCTGTTCATAATTCTCACAGTTAGGGATTTGTGTTTTCATGTTCTTTCAGAGAGAGAGAGAAAGAGAGAGACAGAGACAAAGAGAGAGACAGAGACAGGCAGAGATAAAGACAGAGACACAAAAATACAGAAACAAATAGAGAAGGGAAAAAGTGAGTGAAAGAAAGAGAAAAGAAGGGAAAGAGAAAGAAAGCTAGATTAATGAACAATCTGGATAGGGGAGAGAAAGTGAGGGCAATTAGACAAGAGTGGTTTAAGTATACTGAAAATGTAGAGGAAGAATGTGTGTGTGTGTGTGTGTGTGTGTGTGCGCGTGCGTGTGTGTGTGTGTGTGTGTGTGTGTTTAACTGCTTAGGGTTCCATGCTAAAAAAAAAAAATCCTGAATCTCCTAAAAATAAATATTAAAAGTCATTAGATAACGTCTTCATGCAAGTTCAGATCTCCCAAATACACAGAAACTCCCTAAAGTCTTTATAGAGTCAGGGATGGAGTCATAGTTTATGATTTCCCTCTCCCCTCCTCTTCCCTTTCTTCTCCTACTTCTCTCCCTCCCTCTCCTTCTCCTTCTTTCCTTGCCTTTTCCCCTCCCTCTCCTTCTCCCTCTTCCTCTTTCTCTCCCTCTCTTTTTCCTCATCTTTAAAATGTCAATAATCAAAGCACCCAGCTCTCAGGATTCTTGTGAGGATTAAATGGAATCACATGTGTAAAGCACTTTGCATAACATAAAGAGCTATATTAAATATTATTATACCTGGCAGGTACAGTAACGTATGGAACTTGAAGTCAAGAATAGATGAATTACTATATATTATCTATTACTCTATCTACTGATTCATTAGCTGATTCACTAATTCATAGTTTATGACCTCTCTCTCTCTCTCTCTCTCTCTCTCTCTCTCTCTCTCTCTCACACACACACACACACACACACACACGCACACATTGTTGTTCACTCCTTTTCAGTTCTTTGTGACCCAATTTGAGTTTGTTTGTTTGTTTTTTAAAGAAAGATACTGGAGTAGTTTGCCATTCCCTTCCCCAACTCATTTATACAGGTGAGAAAACTCGTCAGGATCACAATATAAGAAGTGTCTGATGCCGGATTTTAATTCTGGTCTGCTAGACTCCAGCACAGTATACACTGTATGACCTAGTTGCCTGTAGTCTAGAATCTCCCTCCTGTATTCCCTCTCTCTCCTTCTCTTATTCTATTCCTCTTCCCTCCCTCCTTCCCTTCCTTCCTTCCTTTCTTCCTTCCTTCCTTCCTCCTTCCTTTATTACTTTTTTTCCTCCCTTTTTTCCTTCCTTCCTTTCTTTCCTCCCTTCCTTGGGATCTATGATCTCATTAATGTAGGCACTCCATCAATGAAGCATATTGTAACCCATCCATGACATATATGTCTCACAAAATTTAAATGTATTTCAATCCCTGTTCATGTATATAACATCCCCTAAATCTTTCAACATGCCTTGTTCTGGCTTGGAGGGCAGAGCCCAAGCTTTGGGAGCTCCTTCACAGACTGAGATGACATGGGACATGAGGAGTCCCATGAACCTGGTCTTTATGGACCAGGAGAGTTGAATTCTGAGCAGCTTCTCTGTCACCAGAAGACTGACCAGAGGTAATGTCCTACTTTGTGTTCGATCACACATGAAAATCATCTCCTAAGTTCTTCAACAGACACATTACTCACAAATATGTAGTCTGAGACTTTTGAAATAGTGATAAGATGATATGTATGGATAAAAATCCTGTTTAGACTTCCAATTTCATCAATGTAGATGGTTCTTGGATCCTCACTCCTCCTGTACCGTCATTTATTTATGATTATTTTTATTTTTTAATAATACCTATTTATTTTCAAAATACATGCAGAGATAGCTTCCAATATTCACCCTTGCAAAAACTTGTGCTTCAAACCATTCTCTCTTCTTTCTCCCACCTCTTCTTCTACACAACAAGTAATCCAATATATGTTAAACATCCTGTACTGTAATTTAGAGACCTAGAGAGTTGCCTGGGACATTAAGAGATAAAGTAACAATCATTGTGTGCCAGAAATAGGTCTTCATCCACTTGGAGTCAGATCTCTGCCCTCTACATCGTGGTTCCCTTCATGGTCTCTGCTTGCACATGTACCACACATATATCAAATGTTTAGAACACAATTCATCCCTCTCTCTGGAGCTGAATAATTTTCTGAATGTTTTGACAGAGAGACACCTGAAAAAGGTAAGCTAGCCATACATGAGTACTGACTTCAATCCCCCATTTCTTTTGCCCCTAAAAGAGTTTTCTCCTAGGTCATCTGGGTTGTGTGGAGCTGAGAAGCTACCTTAGTTACACCATGACTGAGATATGAAGCTGACATGAGGCTGGATGGCCATGGACTGTGGCATTAAACACATGGAATACTAGCTAGTTGGACCTTTTTATGACCAAGACTGGTTCTGAGATGAGAGATTTAGGAGTGTCCAGACCAGGAAAAGTAACAGAGCCCAAAGTGAGGAGAAGTCTGAATGCTGGAGACTTCCAGCTATCAAGAAGTCCAATGAAATAGTAAGTAAGGGGCAGGAAGATGAGATCTATCCTATTGTGATCTTTCCTTTCTTCCTTTTTAAACTCTGATGTTCAGAGGCTTATTCTGGGCATATATACCTCTCTAATTAACCTTATTTATAATACACTGTGGGAGGGGGCAGAGCCAAGATGGCGGAGAAGACACACACGACTTTCTAAGCTCTTCTCTTACCCTCTTTATCAATATTATATCGAGCCTCAAAAATAGTCTTGACTGCTACAATTCGTAAAGATAAGAAGTAGAACAACTCACTGGCCGAAGAAAATCTGAAGTCTTGCCAAAAAAGGTTGGTTCCGGGGCCAGGGGGGAGATCGGCGCAGACGGGAAGAGAAATTAGGTTCCGAGGAGAGTCTCAAACCGAAAGTGAAAGCACAGATCTCAGCACAAGCGAGCAGCCCCAACCCGCAGTACGGGGCTTTTCCTTGGGGCAGTTGTGATCCTGCACGGCAGGAGGACACAGCCCCGGTTAGCCTCCAATCTGCGCAGGGGGGAGCTCGGCTTGGGGCCATAGAGCTTTTCCAGGGCCGATTTGCATCAGGCAGAGACGCTGGGCAGAGTTCGGGGAGGTCTGCGATCAGCTGCTAATACTCACAGTCCCACAAGAGGCTTCGGCCTGGGGCAGTGACACTTTCACCCCTTAGTCTCTAGCCGAGGGCAATCGCTAACCCACTCAGCCCTACTAAGCAGTTTAATAGCTCGGCCAGTGCTGAATCCACTTCCTGTTGGGGGAAGAGAAAACTCTCACTCAGAGCACTCCCATACCTCCGAGCCAGAAATCGGTTTACATCTCTCCCTGCTCTGCAGAGGAAGCTGGTAACCCCCTTGCCTAGGAGACATACCCTAAGGGCTTTAAAACATGAATAAAAAGATGAAAAGAACGATAGACATCTTCTATGCAGAAAAAGAGCAGGTCAGCAAACCTGAAGAGACCTCAAACAGCAAAAATGCATCAGATTGTCCTCCTTTACATGATGCTCTCATAGAAGAGACCATTAAAAGTCTCAAAAGAGAGTTAGAAGATAAATGGGGAAAGGAAAGAGAAGCCTTACAAGAGAGCAACAACTTCCTGAAATACGAATTGGAAAAAGTAAAAAAATCTCAGGAAAGTAAGAATTGTGAATTGGAAAAAATAAAGAATTCACTAGAAAGTAGGATTTGTGAATTGGAAAAGACAAAGAACTCGCAAGAAAGTAGGATCCGTGAATTGGAAAAGACAAAGAACACGCAAGAAAGTAGGATCTGTGAATTGGAAAAAGAAAATAATTCACTAAAAAAAAAAATTAGTGAAATGGAAAAAAATTCCACAGACCAAAACAATACATTCAAAAACTCAATTGGACATATACAGAAAGAAGTAAAAAAAGCTAATGAAGAAAATAATTCTTTAAAAATTAGAACTGAACAAATAGAAACTAATGATTCATTGAGACAGCAAGAATCAGTCAAGCAAAAACAAAAAAATGACAAACTGGAAAAAACCATGAATTATCTACTTGCAAAAACGACAGACTTGGAAAATAGATCTAGGAGAGATAATCTGAGGATTATTGGACTTTCTGAAAACTATGATGAAAAAAAGAGCCTAGATACTATTTTACAAGAAATCATCAAAGAGAACTGCCCAGATGTAATAGAATCAGAAGGTAAAATAGGCATTGAAAGAATTCATCGAACACCTTCTGAAAGAAACCCTAAAATAAAAACCCCAAGGAATATTGTGGCAAAATTTCAGAACTATCAGATTAAGGAAAAAATTTTACAAGCAGCCAAAAAAAAACCATTTAAATACCGAGGTGCCACAATAAGGATCACCCAAGATCTGGCTGCCTCTACATTAAAGGAAAGAAGGGCCTGGAATATGATATTCCGAAAGGCACAAGAACTTGGGATGCAGCCAAGAATAAACTACCCAGCTAAGCTGAGCATTTTCTTCCAGGGAAGAAGATGGACATTTAATGAAACAAATGAATTCCATTTGTTTCTGAAGAAAAAACCAGAACTAAACAAAAAATTTGATCTCCAAGAATAGAACTCAAGAGATGCAGAAAAGGTAAAAATAACTCTTGAGAATTGTATTTCTGTTGTGGATATACAAAAAGAATACATGTATAATTTGATTGTACTGATATAACATAAAAAAGGGAAGTAGATATGGAAAAGGGATGATGGCAGAATAAGGTGGGAAGGAGGGATAAAAAGAGGGAAACCACATCCCACAAAGAGGCTAAGGAAACTTATCATATCTGAGGGAATTTAGAGAGGGGGAGGAACATTGTGTGAATCTTACTCTCATCAGAGTTGGCTCAAAGAAAAAATAATTGACATTTGTTTTAGAGAAAATTCTCTCTCGCCTCATTAAAAACGGGGGAGAGGAAAAGGGAAAAGAAAAAGAGTAATAAGGGAAGGAAGGGGGAAAGACTCAAAGGGGGGGAGGGAGGGATTATAAAGAGGATAAGTATCGTGATACAAGAGGGGTACATAAGTTTAAAAGGGGGAAAGAGGGTTGGGGGAGGCAAGAATAAGTAAAGCACAATCTGGGGTTATTAGGATGGCAGGAAATACAGATTTAGTAATTCTAACCGTAAATGTGAATGGGATGAACTCCCCCATAAAGAGGAGGCAGATAGCAGACTGGATCAAAAGTCAGAACCCTACAATATGTTGTTTACAAGAAACACATTTAAAGCAGGGGGATACATATAGAGTAAAGGTAAAAGGCTGGAGCAAAATCTATTATGCTTCAGGTGAAGTCAAAAAAGCAGGGGTAGCCATCCTTATCTCAGATCAAGCAAAAGTAAAAATTGATCTAATTAAAAGAGATAAGGAAGGAAACTACATCCTGCTAAAGGGTAGCATAAACAACGAAGCAATATCAATATTAAACATATATGCACCAAGTGGTATGGCACTCAACTTCCTAAAGGAGAAGTTAAGAGAGTTGCAAGAAGAAATAGACAACAAAACTGTAATAGTAGGAGATCTCAACCTTGCACTCTCAGAATTAGACAAATCAAACCACAAAACAAATAAGAAAGAAATTAAAGAAGTAAATAGAATATTAGAAAAATTAGGTATGTTGGATCTTTGGAGAAAATTGAATGGAGATAGAAGGGAATATACTTTCTTCTCAGCAGTTCATGGAACCTATTCAAAAATTGACCATATATTAGGACATAAAGACCTCAAAATTAAATGCAAGAAAGCAGAAATAGTAAATGCTTTCTTTTCAGATCATGATGCAATAAAAACTACATTCAACAAAAAGTTAGGGGGAAATAGACCAAAAAGTAATTGGAAACTAAACAATCTCATCTTAAAGAATGATTGGGTGAAGCAGCAAATTATAGATACAATTAATAATTTCACTCAAGATAATGACAATGATGAGACATCATACCAAAATTTGTGGGATGCAGCCAAAGCGGTAATAAGAGGGAATTTTATATCCTTAGAGGCTTACTTGAATAAAACAGAGAAAGAAAAGATTAATGAATTGGGCTTGCAACTAAAAAAACTAAAAAAAGACCAAATTAAAAACCCCCAATCAAATACTAAATTGGAAATTCTAAAATTAAAAGGAGAAATTAAAAATATTGAAAGTAAAAAAACTATTGAACTAATTAATAAAACTAAGAGTTGGTTCTATGAAAAAGCCAATAAAATAGATAAGCCTTTGGTAAATCTGATTAGAAAAAGGAGGGAGGAAAATGAAATTAGTAGTCTTAAAAATGAAAAGGGAGAACTTTCCACCAATGAAGAGGAAATTAGAGAAATAATAAGGAGTTATTTTGCTCAACTTTATGCCAATAAATTTGATAACCTAAGTGAAATGGATGACTACCTCCAAAAATATAGACTTCCCAGACTAACAGAGGAGGAAGTAAATTGCTTGAATAGTCCCATTTCAGAAAAAGAAATAGAACAGGCAATTAAACAACTCCCTAAGAAAAAATCCCCAGGACCAGATGGATTTACATGTGAATTTTACCAAACATTTAAAGAACAATTGGCCCCAATGCTATATAAATTATTTGATAAAATAGGGAATGAAGGAGTCCTACCAAATTCCTTCTATGACACAGACATGGTACTGATACCTAAACCAGGTAGGCTGAAAACAGAGAAAGAAAATTATAGACCAATCTCCCTAATGAATATTGATGCTAAAATCTTAAATAAGATATTAGCAAAAAGACTACAGAAAATCATCTCCAAGATAATACACTATGATCAAGTAGGATTTATACCAGGAATGCAGGGCTGGTTCAATATTAGGAAAACTATCAATATAATTGGCCATGTTAATAACCAAATTAACAAAAACCATATGATCATCTCAATAGATGCAGAAAAAGCATTTGATAAAATCCAACATCCATTCCTATTAAAAACACTTGAGAGTATAGGAATAAATGGACTTTTCCTTAAAATAATCAGCAGCATCTATTTAAAACCATCAGTAAGCATCATATGTAATGGAGACAAACTGCAACCATTCCCAATAAGATCTGGAGTGAAACAAGGTTGCCCACTATCACCGTTACTATTTAATATTGTATTAGAAACGCTAGCTATAGCAATAAGAGCTGAGAAAGAGATTAAAGGAATAAGAATAGGCAATGAGGAAGCCAAATTATCACTCTTTGCCGATGACATGATGGTATACTTAGAGAACCCCAGAGATTCTGCTAAAAAGTTATTAGAAATAATCCACAACTTTAGCAAAGTTGCTGGTTATAAAATAAACCCACATAAGTCATCAGCATTCTTATATATCACTAACAAAATCCAACAGTCAGAGTTACAAAGAGAAATTCCATTTAAAGTAACTACTGATAATATAAAATATTTAGGAATCTATCTGCCAAGGGAAAATCAGAAACTTTATGAGCAAAATTACAGACCACTTTTCACACAAATTAAGTCTGATCTAACCAATTGGAAAAATATTAAATGCTCTTGGATAGGGCGAGCAAATATAATAAAGATGACAATATTACCTAAACTAATCTATTTATTTAGCGCTATACGAATCAGACTCCCAAAAAACTATTTTAATGACCTAGAAAAAATAACAACAAAGTTCATATGGAAAAACAAAAGGTCAAGAATTTCAAGGGAATTAATGAAAAAAAAATCAAATGAAGGTGGCTTAGCTGTACCAGATCTAAAATTATATTATAGAGCAGCAGTTACCAAAACTATTTGGTATTGGCTAAGGAATAGATTAGTTGATCAGTGGAATAGATTAGGTTCAAGGGATAAAACAGTCAACAAATATAGCAACCTAGTCTTTGACAAACCCAAAGATCCCAGCTTTTGGGATAAGAACTTACTGTTTGATAAAAATTGCTGGGAAAATTGGAAACTAATATGGCAGAAACTAGGCATTGATCCATACTTAACGCCGTACACCAAGATAAGGTCAAAATGGGTTCATGACCTAGGCATAAAGAATGAAATTATTAATAAATTAGAGGAACATAGGATAGTTTACCTCTCAGACCTGTGGAAGGGGAAGGTCTTTATGACCAAAGCAGAACTAGAGATCATTACTGATCACAAAATAGAAAATTTCGATTATACCAAACTGAAAAGTTTTTGTACAAACAAAACTAATGCAGACAAGATTAGAAGGGAAGCAATAAACTGGGAAAATATTTTTACAGTCAAAGGTTCTGATAAAGGCCTCATTTCCAAAATATATAGAGAATTAACTCTAATTTATAAAAAATCAAGCCATTCTCCAATTGAAAAATGGTCAAAGGATATGAACAGACAATTCTCAGATGAAGAAATTGAAACTATTTCTAGTCATATGAAAAGATGCTCCAAGTCATTATTAATCAGAGAAATGCAAATTAAGACAACTCTAAGATACCACTACACACCTGTCAGATTGGCTAAGATGACAGGAAAAAATAATGATGATTGTTGGAGGGGATGCGGGAAAACTGGGACATTGATGCATTGTTGGTGGAGTTGTGAACGAATCCAACCATTTTGGAGAGTAGTTTGGAACTATGCTCAAAAAGTTATCAAACTGTGCATACCCTTTGATCCAGCAGTGTTACTACTGGGATTATATCCCAAAGAGATTATAAAGAAGGGAAAGGGACCTGTATGTGCACGAATGTTTGTGGCAGCCCTTTTTGTAGTGGCTAGAAACTGGAAACTGAATGGATGTCCATCAGTTGGAGAATGGCTGAATAAATTGTGGTATATGAATATTATGGAATATTACTGTTCTGTAAGAAATGACCAACAGGATGATTTCAGAAAGGCCTGGAGAGACTTACACGAACTGATGCTGAGTGAAATGAGCAGGACCAGGAGATCATTATATACTTCAACAACAATACTATATGATGACCAGTTCTGATGGACCTGGCCATCCTCAGCAAAGAGATCAACCAAATCATTTCTAATGGAGCAGTAATGAACTGACCTAGTTATGCCCAGAAAAAGAACTCTGGGAGATGACTAAAAACCATTACATTGAATTCCCAATCCATATATTTATGCCCACCTGCATTTCTGATTTCCTTCACAAGCTAATTGTACAATATTTCAGAGTCTGATTCTTTTTGTACAGCAAAATAACGTTTTGGTCATGTATACTTATTGTGTATCTAATTTATATTTTAATATATTTAACATCTACTGGTCATCCTGCCATGTAGGGGAGGGGGTGGGGGGGTAAGAGGTGAAAAATTGGAACAAGAGGTTTGGCAATTGTTAATGCTGTAAAGTTACCCATGTATATATCCTGTAAATAAAAGGCTATTAAATAAAAAAAAAATATAATACACTGTGGGAGATTTGACCTTTCTCTAAGCAGCGAGATGGTACAGTAGATAGAGTGCTGGGTCTGGACTAAAAAGGATTTGAGTTCAAATTCAATCTCAGAGATTTACTAACTCAGAATTAGTGTTAGTATTAGGAGTGATCCTGGGCTAGTTACTTAATCTCTGTCAACCTCCCTTTCCTCAGTTGTAAAATGGATATTCTAACATCAACTTCCTCACAAGGGATGCATATATATATACACAGTTATATGTAAATATGTATATGTACATTTCCATACACATCTATGTGTATGTATGTATACACATGTATGTCTATAATGGGTATGTGTGTCTATACATGTAGATATGTGCAGATATCTGAATATATGTAAATACATGGAGAAAGATTCAGAGACAGAGAAGCAGAGACTGAGATATTAGGAAAGACAACAAGAATGTTAGGGTGAGGAGGATGGGAAAGAATTTGCCAGAAAAAGAGCAGAGGAGAGACATTTCAGACATAGGGGACAAAGAGAAAAAAAAATGTCTAGATAAATTGTTGAGTGGACTTGGGGGAAAGAGCTGCTGGAGAATAAGATTAAATAAGACTACAAAGGTAGCATGATGCAGATTGTGGAGGGTTTTGATTGGCAAGCATAGGATTTTGAATTTGACTTGGTAGGTAATAGGGAGATTTTGAGCAGAGGATTGACTTGGTCTTTCTGTTGTTCATTTTTCCATGTTGACTGGAACGTCTGTCTTGGTGGTATAGAAACCTGATCCCTGCTCTCCTACTTACTTTGCCTAAATCACCTTTCTTTGGATCTCAGTTTCCTGTTCTGTTACATGGAGTCAGCTTTAGATGACTTAAGATGTCCTCTTCCAGCTCAAAATCTATTCTTGGAGCCCATTACTTGGCTCTTCCCATCTGTTGATGTAAGTTTAAGTTTCTCAGACCTTTGCTCCCTTCTTGGTCACCCTCCCTCTCACTTTCTTAAGATTGTGGTCAGTTTTCTCTTAACCCTTTCTATCCTTCCCTACTTCTCTTGGTGCTGCTGGATTTCCTCTAATAAAGGACTAAAAAGAATTTCTAACTTCTTAATTTCTAAGATAGCAGTGGGTCTGTCACTTTGGAGGAGGAGGAGGAACACATAGAATAAGCTTCTAGTAAATCAGTCTGTCAACATTTATTAAGCTCCTACTATGTGGCAGGTGCTAAATACCTGCTAAATACAGTGCAGTCTACCAGAGCCATGCCAGGAAACTGAATTGCTACTATTTGAATTGTCCTAGGAAGATGCTGAAGATCCCCTTGCAGAATAAGATTCCAGACACTGAGGTTCTTTCTCAGTGAGACAAACTGCCAAGCTTTCCAATTCTACCGTAGAGAGCACAACTCCGCTGGACTGCCACATTGTTTGAATGCCAAATGTACCCTTGCCAAAAAGACTATTTTATGGAGAGCTCACACCGGGTAAGCGTTTACAAGGGGGTCAGAAAAATCCATACAAGGACACTCTCAAGGTCTCTGTTAAGAACTTTAGGATTGATTGTATGACATGAAAGATTGGCACAAGATCACCCAGCACAGCATGCCCTCGTCAGAGAAGGTGCTGTGCTCTATGAGCAAAGCAGAATTGAGTTAGCTCAGAAGAAATATAATGCAAAGTTAGAGAAGCCCCCAAATGTTTATAAGTGTCTGACCAATCCAAGCTCGTATTGCTTTGATCAGTGACTGTCAGACACACACTGTAACTCTGCTCTGACCTAGTGATATCAGTTTGGTACTTTTCAAGAATATAGGATAACAATCAATTAATCAACCAGCTAAAGGATACAAAGAAAGGCAAAACTCAAAACAAAATAAACAGAGACCCTCTCAATGCCTGCTCACGTCATCACAGTCTGATGGGGGAGATGATGTGCAAGCATCTATGTACAAATGAAAAACATAGCAGGAGGGCACTTTGTAGCTATTCCATTTGATTGTTCTTTGGAAATGAATACAGGCAACGTTCCTTTCCTCTTCAAGGTTGATTCAGTCTGTAGAAAGAAACACACAGACAAACGCAAAGAGTGTTTTATTAATTAATTGTGAAAATATTTATCAATAAGTCTCTATACATATGTATGTAGTGTATTTTGATGAAGTGAGTCCATAAGTTTTCTGCATCAATACTTGGAGAATGATATAGATGCCATATTCTTTTGCTTAACTATATAAAGATAAATATAGGAAAATGTTCTTTTTTAAAGCGGATTTTTTTTATTATAAAGTATTTGTAATAATGTGAGTCTTACAAATGTTCAAAAAATCATGTCTTAAAAACAGCAGGAAAAATTGGATATAACTTCAGAAGAAAGGCAGTAAGCTTTAAGAAGGATTGGAAAAGGTATGTGTGTGTGTGTGTGTGTGTGTTTTAGGATATGGGACATTAGTGGACAAATAAAGGAAGTCAGGGAAGCCAGGAGGTGAAACTGAAGAAGGAGAATTTCAGGCATGGCAAAATCCAGTAAATATGCTTGGAATTAAGAAATGGAGGGTAATGGGTGAAGAACAGTAAGGAAATAAGGTTAGGAAGACTGGAAAGAGAGGAAGGGGCTGGCTCATGAAAGACTTTTTTTTTTAATAATAGCTTTTTATTTTCAAAATACTGCAAAGATAATTTTCAACATTTACCCTTGCAAAACTTTGTTTCAAAACTTTCTCCCTTCTTTCCCCCACCTCCTCCCCTAGACAGCAAGTAATCCAATATATGTTAAACATGTGTAGTTCTTCTATACATATTTCCATATTTATCATGCTGCACAAGAAAAATCAGATAAAAAAAAGAGGAAAAAAATAAAAAGCAAGCAAACAACAACAAACAGGTAAAAAAAAAAATGCTATGTTGTGATCCACATTCAGTCCCGCTTTGTGGATGCAGATGGCTCTCTCCATAATTATATTGGAATTGGCCTGAATGACCTCATTATTGAAAAGAACCACCTCCATCACAATTGATCATCATATAATCTTGTTATTGCTATGTACAGTATTCTTTTGGTTCTACTCAATTCACTTAGTATCAATTCAAATAAGTCTCCCCAAATCTTCAGATTTTTCTGAAATTATACTGCTGGTTGTTTCTTATAGAATAATAATATTTCATAACATTCATATACCATAGCTTATTCATGAAAGGCTTTAAACCAAACAGAGGATTATATATTTGATCCTGGAGATGATAGGTGATACTGGAGTTTGTGTATGTATGTATGTATGTGATTTCATACAACCATGTACTAATCACACAAAGAAAAAGGGGATAGACCTTGCTAAGGGGGAAGTGCTGGTCTTACATCTCATCCCCAGATCTTTAGACTCTTTAGGAGAAAGGTCTAACAATGTATGGAACAGATAAGGAAATCCTTCTGGGAACTCAGAACTCCCTATTGGAATTTAGGCCATCCAGTAAGAACCTGATATTAGATAAAGAATAGGGCTTCAGAATCAGCAGAACCCACAAGTTATTACATTTATGCTTATGAACCAATACTTTTCCTTCCCTCTCAGCTACAAAAGGAGATAATTGGATTAAATGATCTCTACTGCCCTTTTCATTTCTAGGTCGTTTAAGTCCTGTGTATAGTGGGCAGGTCCACAAGGAAATAATTCCTTTTCTCATAATCCTGCGGGTGGGGGGGGGGGGGCAATGATTGGGAGAATGTAGTTTCTACGAGAGAGAAAGTTGTAACCACATGTGAAGATGGCAGGGTTATCCGGGAGTCATGGTCGCAATCAAGATTTCATCAACAGCTGGGACAGTTGGGTTAGAGATGGAGAGTGTCTGAGCCAAGGAGAATATAGAAATTTTGATCATCTGGATATTCTGTGCAGATGTTCAGAGCACTCAGGGCCAGAACTGAGATGAATTGAGCTACTGTCTTCTCTGAAGTCCCAAATACACCCATATCACTGGTATTGCTGTGATTGGTGTTTGTTTGAGTTTTTGTTTATGGCAGAACAGGGAATGACCCCTCTAGGTGGAAGGAAAGGAGGCAGTCTTACTCTCTTATTAACTTTCTTTGAAAATGAAATCCATTTCTGCCTTCATAAGCTTTGCAATAAACATATTTTATGTTTAATGCTTGTTGTTGGACTGGGTTGCTTGCAGCTAAACTCTCTAAGAGAGAATAAGAAATAAGTCAAATTCAGATGTTCTCAGAAAAACCCAGAAAGAGAAAGAAAGTAGCTTTTTGAAAGTCACATAATGACTTTGGAAAAAATCTAGGCTAAAGCCCAGGACCCAGGTCTTTTTTTAAGCTGCAAAGAAAACCATTGATCCATTTTGGAGAGAGGGTACATTGTGAAAACTTAGAAACCTCTATCTTGTGTGAACTGGGTGGGATTCATGAGCATTTAATCTCAGCTGCCAAAATGAATCATAAAGAAGATTTGCAGCATAAATTTGGCAATTTGAAGCTGATAGTTCGAGCTCATCTGCTTATTCCATCTGACTGAATATAATAAATGCACGTGGCGTCACATGGCCTCCATTTTTTTAGGAGTGGGAAAATAACAGCTGCAGGTTCCCAGGGTGACATTACTATATGAAAGCCCAGGATGAAGGTGCAATTCCTGCCCTCTGCTAATTTGACAAAAGGCATCAATGAGTGAAGTGGAAAGAGCTCTAGGTGGACGGGCAGAAAGTCTGAGTCTTACAGTGCTCTGATATTCACCCAATGACTGGGTGTGTCATTTTAAACCACTCATTGTTCATCTCTCTGAGCCTTCATTTCTCATCTCTAAAATGGGAATCATAAACCCCGCCCCAATAAACTCATTTAGAAGCTTGGAAGCTCAAATGAGAGCATAGGATCATCCCATGGTTGGGAGATTGGCCAAAAGTGAGGGAGCTAAAATGTATCAGAGCTGGGATTCAAAACCAGGTTGTCCAACTCTTAAAAAAAAAAAACACCTTAAAAAAATAAATCTTTCTAATAACACGCTGCTTCTAATAGTTGTTGAAATGAAATGAACAAAATTCAAAATTCGTCAGATGCTATGTAATAGGAGTATGGAACCATCTTTAAATGCCCACAAACAATGCCCCATTGGTTTTATGGTTACAAGCAAAACCTTAATAAAGAACAGTTCATATTTCTGCATCATATTATGGAAAATACACTGAGATTTGGAGGCAGACAATATGAGTTAAAATTCTTGCTCTGCTACTTTTTACCTGTGTAATTTTGCTTAAATTGCTTAACCTCTCAGGACCTTAATTTCCTTGTCTGTAAAAAGAGACAGACTAGATGACCAAATTTCTATTGATCAGTCGATCACTGTCAACACTTAATTCCTCCTCCTCAGACTTGGGATTTTCTATCTCACTGCAGATAGCTTCTCTACCAGACAAGGAACTGTAGCCAGGATGAGAGACAGAAGATCTCAGTCATGTTTGTTGATTGTTGGGATCTGTCCATACTGTTCAAAATTTTAAAAAATAATTGGTTCTGGGGTAGCAGCAATAGTCGAGCAGTTGTAAAATCTAAGAACTTCAGAAGTGAAAGGGACCTTAAAATAGAGATAGACTTTGGACAACTGGAAAGATTCTCAAACATCATCTAGTTTAAACTAGTTCATTTAAACTTCATGAGTTCTATAGAAGGATAGTGTCTAATGTCACATACTATCTAAGAGGAAAAGTGAGGGGAAAGATGGAAAACAGATTGAATGGGATCCCAATCTATAATTTTCTTGGTAAAGGGTCATCTTTAATGCTTCCAAATGGCAACAGTTTAGTAACATGAGTCTTGTCTGGAGATATTGAGAAATTAAATGACTTTCCCCAAAGTGCAGAGCCTTTATATGTCAGAAGCAGTAACTGAAACCAGGTCTATCTGACTCTGAGGTTAGCTCTCAATATAATAAGCAATGCTGCCTATAAAATGCACATTCTTTTGGAAAAATCTGCTCTTTATACTTGAATGTAAATTTATTTAATCATATTGCTTTCCAAGGCCTACCTGTGATTGGCCACCATGGAACTTTGATTGAATAGAGAATTGTAGAGGATGGATGGTGATTTTCTACCAGAGGGCTCTATGAAGAAGAGAACACAGTATAAGAAAGGAAAACCACTACCACACCACCATAATAATAATAACAAAAAGAAATGATTTTAATTATTATAATGTATCAGCTTGAATCAGGAGGACCTGAATTCAAAATCAGTCTCATACACTGACTAATTGTGTGAGCCTGGGAAAATTACTAAAGCTTTCTCAACTTCACTTTCTTTACCTAAAAAATGGGGATATAATAATACCTATTATATAGGATTGCTATAAGGATAAAATGAAATAACATATTTAAAGCACCTTGTAAACCATAAAGAGCTATACTAGTGTTAGTAATAGCAATAGTAATAATAATAATAAGAAAAAGAATGATACTTATTATTATTGAAAAGCAATAAGGTATAAAGGCAATGAAAGAGTTGCCCTGAAGCCAAAAAAACTTATGTTCAAGTCTTGCTTCTGTTGCATAATGACTGAGTAAATCTGCCCAAGGGTTAGTAATATTAACCACTCTGTGCTCTATGCCCCAGCTTTTTAAATTGTAGTGTTCTGACATTCCCTCCAATGACTAGCTGTATCACTTTAAACAGCTCATTGTTCACCTCTCTGAGCCTTCATTTCTCATCTCTAAAATGAGAATCCTAAACCCTGCCCTCACATAATTGATTGTGGGGATTGCGAAATTATGATTATATGCAATAAGATTTGTATGCCTATTTTATATACTTATATACCTGAGCCCATGTAAAAATTTCTCAAGCAAAAAGGGATCACAAGTTGAAAAAGTTAAGAAGTCTTGTTCTAGCTCCTGTCAAATTCATATAGAAACATATACCGACTTAGAAAAACAAATTAATGGAACTATGTTGTATTGTATTTTCATTTTAATCTGTTTCGTCCAGATGCTGCTCAGGCTTCTATAGGATATTTTTGCTGTAGGAAATTCTCTAAAACTACAAAATGTAAAGGAATTTATCATACCCAGGAGTTCCTTATACCAATAAAACCACAGGTCCTGTCCTTATCTTTATTATTAGGATCTAAAGAGGGAAGTAAGGGAATAAGTATTTATTAAGAACCACTATGTATTAGGTACTAGGCTAAATACTTTACAAATATTGTTTCATTTAATCCTTATAATAATCATGTGAGGTACATGCTATTATTACTCTCATTTTATAGATTGAGAAATTGTAGTAGAATAAGTTAAGTAATTTGCTCAAGGTCACATAGCTAGTAAATGTCTGAGGTCACATTTGAACTCAAGTATTCCTGAATCCAGGAATCAGGACCTGATTCCAGGTGCAGCACCATCTAGCTTACTTTTAAAAACAAGAAGGGAAATAGCATTCAATTGTGCATCAGACTACTCTATGAGTTTATCCTTTCTTTGCAGAGGAAATGGAATAATCAGTCTATTTTCTCTGCTTCTTTCTTGAACACTGGGAAAGATGGCCAAAGGATTATGATATCCCCTCACTGAGGGTGCTGGAGATGTGTGGTATAAAAAGACTTGGTGGTGGCCAAGTCCCTATCTCAAGGCATTTGACAGAGACATTTGGATATAAACAGCATTTGACAGAAGAGAGGATAAAGAGTGATAAGAAAGAGTGATATACCTTTAAGGGATTTTGGAGATAATATAATTTAATTACTATAATGCAGAAAACAGGTCTGAGAGGGCTGCTATTGTTATAGTTGTTATTGTTGACCCTTTATTCTCTTTTTAAAGTATATGTTAAATACAATATTTGTATACATGTCTATACAGTTATTTTGCTGCACAAGAAGAATCGGACTTTGAAATAATGTAAAATTAACCTGTGAAAGAAATAAAAAATGCAGGCGGACAAAAACACAGGGATTGGAAATACTATGTAATGATTCACATTCATTTCCCAGAGTTCTTTTGCTAGGTGTAGCTGGTTCTATTCGTTATTGAACAAATGGAACTGATCTGGTTCATCTCATTGTTGAAGAGGGCCATGTCTATCATTGATTGATCATCATATAGTATTGTTGTTAAAGTATATAATGATCTTCTGGTTCTGCTCATTTCATTCAGCATCAGTTCATGGAAGTCTCTTCAATCCTCTCTGTATTTATCCTGCTGGTCATTTCTTACAGAACAATAATTCATATATCACAATTTATTCAGCCAATCTCCAATTGATGGGCATCCATTTATTTTCCAGTTTCTTGTCACTACAAAGAGTGGCCCTTTATTCTCAAAAAGAACCAATGACACCACAAGAATAATGTCCTAACTTGTGAGTCAATAGCCTTGGAAGCTCATACAATTTAACAATCATATAAAAGAAAGAAAAATAACATATAAAATATAAAATCAAAAGCAGGACCTTAGAATTAATTTGAGAATTGCTTCAAAAGTGCATTAAAAATATTGATAGATGCATTAAAAATCGAAATGAGTTGAGGTTGGTAAAATCTACAAAATCATGATTGTTGCTGTTATTTTAATTTTTCTGGAGCATAAGGATGCTCAAAGATGAGAGGGTGTGATCACTGCTTGGATGGTCAGATGAGGCAGAATGATTGTTAGGATGATAAATTCACTTCTGTTCCTGTTTTCTTCTTCCAAAAAGAATAATTCTTGGCAAGATTATATGATGATCAATTTTGATGGATATGACACTTTTCAACAGTGAGGTGATTCAGGCCAATTCCAATGGTCTTGTGATGAAGAGAGCCATCTGTACCCAGAGAGAGGACAGTGGGAATTGAATGTGGACAACAACATAGTATTTTCACTCTTTTTTGTTATTTGATTGCTTTTTGTTTTCTTTCTTACTTTTTTCCTTTTTAGAATTTTTTTATGTACCAAACATGTGCATGGGTAATTTTTCAACCCTGACCCTTGCAAAACTTTCTGTTCCAAATTTTTCCCTTTTTCCTCTCTTTCTTCTCCCCTAGATAACAGGTAGTATTTTTTTCCTTTTTGATTTGATTTTTCTTGCACAGCATACTGTGGAAATATGAATAGAAGAATTGCATATGTTTATATACATTGGATTACTTGCTATCTGGGAGGAAGTGAGGGAGAAAAAAAGTTTGGAGCACAAGATTTTGCAACTGTGAATGTTGAAAATTATCCATGTATATGTTTTGAGAATAAAAAAGGTTTAATTAAAAATTAAAAAATAATTCTTGGGCTGAGGATATGGGAAAAAAGAATTCTATAGGAAGTAGCAACTCGAGAAAATTAAGGAAATAGTAAGAAGATTTCAGTGAGCATAAATAAGCATAAAACCTATGCAATTCCTGACCCTCTCTTGGAAATCTTTGAAAGACTGAGAATTGGACAGATAACCAGGACTAGATTAAAGTCTAAAAACTATAAATCAATAGTGAGTGTGACTTTTAATTCTTGGTAAAATTCTAATACATATTTAAGGGGAAGGTTTGGGACAATTTAGAAAGGGAAATGTTGACTGTGTAAAGTCAGCATGACTTTATTAGAATTAATGATGTCAGGGTAACCCTCCTTCCTTTTTTTTGTCCCCATCTCCATCATGCTGAAATTGTAGAGCTGACCATGGGCTGAGCTCACTAATGATCAGCTTATGAATTTTAATCTGCTCCATTTCCATTATGGACTACTTTTCTTGTCTTTTGGCAACCTACTGGCCTCTCAATTCTGGGTCATAGTGATATTGTTCTCGAACACTTCAGTTACAGTTCTTGAGCTCAAGAGATTTGCCAGCTTCCATGTCCTTAGTAGTTGGGACTATTTAAGCAAAAAATTTGTTACAGGATGTCATCAGAATGTTAATTTCCTTGGTAAAAACATAAATAATGATGATAATTAGCTAGCATTTCTATGTTGCTTTTATGTGCCATTGTTCTAAGTTCTAGGCTTTACAAACATCATCTTATTTGATCCTGGGAGGTAGATGGTTTTGTTTTCCCCATCTTAAAGTTGAGGAAACTGAGGGAAACAGAAATTAAATGACTTGCCCAGAATCCCAGAGCTAGTAAGGAGCCTACATCAGTTTGAAATTGTTTTCCCTGACTTAAAGTCTAGCACTCCAACTACTGTACCATTGAGCTCTTTAACTAATACTTTAATAATTAACACCTTATATTTGATTACCTACCTCCACTTTCCTTTACAACATTGTTGTTAGCTCCTGTTAGCTGTTTCAATAAGGAAAAAGCAGAAAAACCTGTACTTCTTTCATATGATTCTGGATTGTGGAAATTGTATCCAAATGGGTCACTGATTCAGGGAATTGCTCTGTGCTATGAGCATAGAGCTTGAATCCCTTGATTCAGAGATGGGATTCTCATGAAGTCATGTAGACCAGACTAAGGAAGATGGTTTATTATTCGGACATAGAGGTCAAATTCCCTCTTACTGCTTTTAGCAGAACTTTCAATAGAAATTGGCACAATAGTCCTTCCAGAGAAGTGGAATTAAGGGATTTATCAAGACTGAAAATATGTGAGCTAAATTGACCAGAAGTAGGTAGATCAGTGGATAGAGTTCAGACACCAGCTGTGTGACTCTGGACAAGTAACTCCACCCTGTTTGCCTCAGTTTCCTCATCTGTAAAATGAGATAGAGAAGGAAACGAGCAATCACTCCAGTATCTCTGCCAAGAATATGCCAAATGAGATCATGAAAAATTGGACATGACTGAAAAATGACTTAACAAGAGCAATATTTATGGAACAGTGTTTTTTCTTGACCTTGCTTCCTGTTTCTCCCTCCTTTGACAGATAATAGTGATGATGATGGTGATAATGATGATATATTATATATTTCTAAAGATTGCATTCATTTAAACTGCATAATGACCCTATGATGTAGTTGCTTTTATTATTCTCATTTTACAAATGAGAAAAGGGAGGTTGAGAATGAATGGTCAAGTACTTTGCCCAGAATTATGTAGTTAGCAAGTATCTGAGTCAGGATTCCAACTGAGCTCTATTTGTTCTGATCTTCCTAACTTCCAGCCTACCCACCTCACTGACAGGTGCCAAAGAGGCAGGAATTGTCTCTCTGCTTTTATCCATCCAACAAAATACAGAACTTTTGGCTAAATTCCATCCATATGCTCCTACTCCCCTTTTCCTTCTGGTAGTCCAGGAGATCTCAGCTGCTCCTCCCAGCCTTGCTTGCTGTTCTGTACCTGCACTGACCTGGCGGTAACAGAATAGCCTAAGCTTGATTTCTCAAATGTTTCCTTTCCTTTCTATCTCCTCCTTTTCCTCACTTTTAAGAGATGAGAAGGCCTTGTTTTCCTATTTCTGGATTGGTCTTGCTAGCTCAATCCTGGCGTCAGTCATAATCCATTGTAATCTTCTTTGTAGAAATAATCATAGGCTTCATATGTGTAGGATTATTGTTAAGAATTCTCTTTTCATTATATAGGTGCCATTTTGATGGATTGGTAAGTTTGTTACTGAGCTAAGAATTATCCCATCTATGTTCTGATGATACCCATTTAAGTACCTCTTTTTATTTTTTATTTTTTTCCTCTTTTATGATTTCTTTATTTTTATATTTTCAAAATATATACATGGATAATTTTCAACAATCATTCTGGCAAAACCTTGTCTTCCAAATTTTCCCCTCTCTTCCCCTACTTTCTCCCCTAGATTGCAAGTAATCCAATATATGTTAAACAATATGTTATAATTGCAATTCTTTTATACATATTTCCACAATTATCATGTTACATAAGAAAAATCAGATCAAAAAAGAAAAAAAAAGAAAAAGAAAATAAAATGCAAGCAAATAACAACAAAGAGTGAAAATACTATGTTGTGTTCCACACTCAATTCCCGCAGTCCTCTCTCTAGTTGCAGATGGTATTCTTCATTACAAGACCATTGGAACTAGCCTGAAACATCTCATTGTTGAAGAGAGCCATCTCCATCAGAATTGATCATTGTAAATATGTCTTTTTTAAGAAAAATTGTCTAGTTAATTATTTCTTTTTCTAAAGCAAAGTCTTCTAGTTACTTTTTTTTTTAACAGAGATCACATTTATAAGAATACTATCACGAAACCAAAAAGACCCAGAAGTCCATCATTTTGGGAGGTATAGCAAATTCAAAAGAAGGTTGAAGTTATTAAGAGGAAGTCCAAAAGTACAATAGCTTGCCTTAAGAAGCAGTGTGTCCCCTTCTCATTGAAGGTATTCAAAAACAGGTTGAGGGACTACTTATTGGTTGTGTGATTAGTGGGGATTCCTTTCACATACAGAATGGACTAGATGGCCACTAAAGTCTTTTTCAGCTTTACATTATATGAGTCTATGATTTGGGCAATCACTGGGCAAGTCATTTTTTGTACTGCATCTCAGTTTCACAATTAATAATCAAATTCTCAAAGAATTTCAGCATTGCAAGACACAGATAACCTACCTACAACAACCTGATCTTCATCTCTAACATTCCACCAAACATGGTTATACCATCTTTCTCTGTCTGTCTCTAGTGAGGGTTTATAGTCACTTAATCTCTCCTTGAGAAATCTCTTGAGACATCTCTTACTGTGTCCATATTTTCTCTCGTTCTCTATCATCATCTCTAGAGAGGGGTCATTTATCCCTTCTGTTTCTTGCCTAATGGGGTAGTGGTACAGAAAAGAAGGCACTGGCCACTTGGGGCCTGATAGAGAAGGGGGAACAAACTTGGGGGGAAGCTAGGAGTTCTATATGGCATTAGGTGGAGAGGAAGTTCATTTCCAACATGGGTGCAAGAAATGGAGACAAATGATTATATAGTGGGAACAAATTATCCAATGTGATTGTAATGTAGAATAATATGTATTGAGCCTAGAAAGGCAGCCTGGAAGCAGATTTTGAAGGTTTTTTTTAATGTCTTGTCTTCATTTTTATCCCAGGAACTGGTTTCTCCAAGTTATTGATAATCAGTCCAATATAGAGTTTCCCCTTACTTTTTTCTTTGCTCCTGCTCCCTTGTTTACTCCAAGTGGTCTTTTCTATGAACTCATATAACAAAAACACTTTTGTTCTATTTTTTATTAATCTTCATCCAAACACTTTCTAACTCTGACTCATCATTTTCCTCAAATGAGTGTATTTTCATACAGTAGGATGCTACCTTATCACTTTTTCTTGTTTCTTTTGAGTAAGTATACTCATCCAGAGCCATAGTTGTCATTGATTTCATCCTGCCAAATTTTAATGATAAGTAACTCGAATTTTCACTTGACATCTCCAACTCCTTTTTCTTGTTACTTAAACTTTGAACTTTTGTAAAAAACATTCTATACTAGTTTTACTACTAACTCCATTCTTAGACTTTTGTCTCCTGTGAACTTCTTGGTATCTCAATTGCTATTACATTTTCTTCAATGTATTTATTTACTCTGTAGCTCCGTGAATAGTTTTCTTCCTTTCCCTAACCCCTCACTTTTTTTCGTTTAATATACTTTTGATTAGATTTGCAAGACAGCTGGTAAATACATTTTTACTGCACTTTACTATGTATACTTCATCCCTGGCCAGGAATCTATCATGTCTAAATTTTAAATTCATTCTTAAACACCACCTCCTTAGCCAGGGGTTTACTTCCCAAATGAATTTTTCTCCTCTGTATTATTTGCTTTCTATGAACAACAGTGACAAAATCCAACCTCCCAAAGGCTATGAGTTCTTTGAGGACAGGGAATGTTTTTGCCTTTATTTTCATAGCAGTTTTTTATATTTAGTTTTCAGTATTTAATTAAATAGGTACTTAATAAATGTTTGTTGACTTGTTGACAATATATGTTTTTCTGGTCTTCAATTTCCTGTCCAGGACTCTGTAATCTTTAGTGATATTTTTTAGGTTCCTTTTGGCAACATCATCAGAAGTATCTGACCAAAATCCATTTTGCGAAGATTTGGAAGGTTCTCCATCATTGAATACGTGCTCTCAGAACATAACAGACCTTTTCATTGTTGTTATGTAATCAATCAACAAGACTATAATCAAATCTCAGTTCCTTGAGCAGGGAATCAAATCATTGCCATTATTTATAGCTTTTTCCCCTCTGACTCCTGATGGATGATCCCTCACCTGATAATTTCTATGGCTCTCTTATATCATCCTTGAGAGTGTGAGCAGCTGTTTCCTCCTCAGAGCAACCAGCTTCCCTCTTATAGAGGAGCCTCAAATCTGTCTTTTAGCTGACAGGGCATGTTTCCTTTCCTTCCCTTCCTCCACTGCCTAATCCACTCTCTGGCTTCCTAATGAGAATCAGCTCTCCCCTTCTTCATACCAAAGCAGTCTCATTGAAGACTCAGTCTTTAAAAAACAGACTTTTGTAACATACTTCCATTCTAACATGCATCTTCTATCCTAGTTATACCCTTCATTCACCATGTGACTTTGACTACATCATTTACCTTCTCTGAACTTTAGTTTCTTCATCTCTCTACCCTCCTCCCACATCATAATAATATTGTCCTACTTAGCTCAGTGGGAAGTTGGGAAGGTAAAATAAAACAATCAGTTGAAAAAAGGTTTTTAAAATGTTTCATTCAAATGAAAGGTAGGGGTGATATTTACTTCCCACTTTAATGTCCTGGAAGTTTATTACTCTCATTACTCACCCTTTCCCTCTTCTCTTTCCATTTATCCCTTCCCATGGTTCCTTGGAAGAGGTTTGCTATACCATTTGCCAGAAAGCTCTTTGGCAGTCCTGAGCAGTGAATGATGTGCCTGCTGCTAAGGTCATTCCCATCAGCACCTGGATCCAATATTCTAATTCCAATAGCAGAACATCCAGAAATGGGTCTCACTATGTCCAGCCAGTTAGAATTACAGACTTTTAAATTGGAGGGACTCATTTTTCAGGTCCAATTTGCCTCATCGCCCTTCTTTCCTTCTATTTCTAAACTGCTGAAGTCAGACTATTTTCATCAAATATTACTTTGTCCCTTTCATCTTCACCTTTCCAAGGCTCATCCCATCCATTCCATTACAAATGTTATGCTTCTATCTCTAATGGCTCAAAATAAGTTTAATTCTGAATAAGCCTTCCTCTATCATTCTCAACCTCAGTGAAATCCCTCTCCTTGGAATTCCTGATACCCTTATTGTTTTGTTTGTTTTGCCCTTCGTCACATAGGTGCAGTGATTATTTCATTCATCAAAGTCTTGTCTCGCCAATCATCCAGGGAGCTACATGGGGTTAGGGATTTCATCTGTCCTTTTTCTATTTCCCCCAACTACCAAACCCAAGTCTAGGGAACATATCTCCATGCTCTAATCTCAACAATAAGGACACATTGAATATTTACAATTTTCTAAAACCTTTGGAAGAATATAAAGGGATATAATATATAATCTGAGACTTTAGCCATCTGTAATCCAGTCACCTGGTAAATTTGGAGGAAATTGGAAACCAGAGACTCCAGCTTCTGATATTTTTCTTGTCACTGGACTGGCTAAGTGACCTTGGGCAAGGGGTTGGACTGGAAGCGTCTCTGTCAGCTTTGGCCTTCCAAATTCTATGTTCTTGGATCACTTTCATTCCTTTGTTCTATCTAAGATTTCTTCCAGCATTACCATTCAGAATCTTAAAGCTTCTTCTAACGTGGATTTTGTATGCATGTTATATGTGTTCTAAGGGACTCCCCAGTACTGACTTTCTGTGATTCCTTCTTTTGCATCTGTTAGTGGGCAAGAGCTATAGCCATTCATTCAACCAGGGCTTATTGAGTTCCTGCTGTGTCTCAGTTTTCTGCAAACTATCATTGCAATCCTGAGCAAGAAAGCTGTGGGCTTTCTGCATTGTAAATATGCTTATGAATTCCCTTATTTCTATAACTGTGTTATTTGTATAGGATCAAAGGATTGAGACAAAAAGTGATTTTTAGAGACTATCTAGGCTTTTCCTGAAGCAAATGCTTTAGGTTTATGTGACGGATCAAAGGTAATTTCAAGGGATTTCATTTGTTCTCTTTGCATGAAGGCTCATACATACCAGTAGTCCCCTTTAGGAATATGTGATTTTCTACTCTATCTAGGATAGAGGTTCTTAAGCCATTTAGCATTATGGATTCTTTTGACAGACTGGTAAAGTTTATAGATTCTTTCTCAGAAAAGTGCTCTTAAATGCATAAAATAAAATATATGAAATTACAAAGTAAACCAATTATATTGAAATAGTTGTTTATGCTTATAGGAATAAACATAGATATGGGTATATATACACATAAGTAAAAATATATTTACATATATATAGGTATATAGACATATATGTGTGTATGTATATATACCTACATATATATGTATGTACATCTACACATAAATAAGTTCATGGGCAGCAGGTAAAGAACTACTGAGCTGAGAGAATAACATTCTCATCCATCTAAAGGCATGAGGATGGGAGATGGGGACAATGCGACCTGGAAGGATTATGGCAATCTTCTAAGCTTTACAATTCCTTTCCAAAAGTTTCTCATCTTTCTTTTATACCTCAATGCTTCCTAAGACCTGCCCTAAGCAGGACAGAGAAGGTCATGAGAGGTATGAGTTCAGGGTTGGGACAATCCCTACTCCCCCTAAATCTCTCTCTGGTCTACCTGGCTGTCTCAGTTGCTTTTTCTGTAGGACAGCACATCTTCCCTAGGTAGGATGCAAGTTGAGGTAAGGAATAGGAACCAAAAAAAGGGACAAAAGTCAAAGCCTCCAAGAACAAAAGGGAGAGTACAAAAGGGTTTGGTATCCTGAGGAGGAGGGGAATGAATAATAATAATAATATGTAGTATTTAAATAGTAATTTCAAGTTTACAAAGCTGTTTATTATGGTACTCACCACAACCTCGTTAGGTAGGTATTTGTTATCAATTTCATTTTAATAGAAGAGGAAACTGAGATTGAAAGGATAAATGACCAGGCCATATATCTAACAATTGTCTAGGGGCAAAATTTGAACACATGTCTTTCAATATCCAGTTCTACCATGAGCTGCCAATAAGGAAGAAAAAGAACACTTCAGAGAAGGGAGAAAACAGCCTTAATTTTAAATAAATAAAATTCCTAAATTTTGCTAATGATCACAAAGGCTTTTTATCTTTACTAAGCAACTGCCCCACAATCACTGGGTCCAGTAGGCAGGGCTAGAATTATTATTCCCATATTTTAGATGAGTCAGGATAGATTAAGAAAAATGAAGTGATATATTTTTAGTTATGAACTATAGGCTACATTTGTCTAAGCAAATGAAAGGTAGAGACGAGATTTCAACTTGGGGCCTCCTGACTCCAATTCTAGTCTTATCCCAATGATAAGTACATTGTCTAGAATATGGTAAGTGCTTATAAATTAAAAATATATATATATAATGTTAAAATTAATATAATATAATTATATAAATACTATGTATAATACAAACATAAATTTATAAAATTATAAAATTTATAAAATTATAAAATAATTTTTATTGATTTTTTGTTGTTGTTGAGGGCCAACTCTGGCTATAGGCATAAGTTATTCATCTCAATTTAATTCACAAATATTTATGAAATAGTGAGAGAGCTTGGGAGCTAGAAGTACCTGGTTTCACATCCCACTTCTAATATATACTTCACGGTGATCCTATGAAGCCACTGAAATCTCATTGCTCTAGACAAGTCTCTGATTCTTAGTTGTGGAGAATATGATGTAGAAGAAATATGAGAGATTATCTAGTTCAGCCTTCTCTGAGGGCAAGGGTCACTGAGTTTTGTTGGGAACAGTTCTAGTGAAAGAATGTTTGGAGCTAGCTCTCTCTGTCTCTGTCTCTATCTCTGCCTCCCTGACATTGCAGGAATTCATCCTGTGATAGCTCTGGCAAGACTCCTTAAGTTCTTACTTGAACAGTTCTAGTGAAAGGAAGTTTCTTGGTGCATAACGAGCTGGTTTTATTTTTAAATGGCTCTAATTTTTAGGATGCTCACCTCTTAAAATGCAACTGGAATCCACTTCACTCCAGCCTCCTTATGTTATCCCTAGTTCAGCTTGGCTCCATGTCTGACATGACTGCTCCTCTCTGAAAAATAGACTGCAGTGTAGGTCGAAAGCAGATTCTAGTCTATGGGTGGCGTATAGAGAGAGGAAAGAATACTGGGTTTGGTGTCAGAGAAAAGAGTTTCCTGATTTCCTGTTCTTTTAAATGAGGGTCTTGAGCTAGATGACCTCTAACAATCCTTATAGTGCAAATAATAATAACAAAAATACATTCACCTTACAATTTATAGACCAGAGATCTTAGAATTTCAAGGTAGGAAAGTTGGTTCTGTCTCTGTCTCTCTCTATCTCTCTTCTCTGTTCATCTTTCTCTCCTTTTATTTGTCTCCTTCACTTACTCCCCTTTCTGCTCCCCTTTTCTTTATCTTTCCTTTCCTCTCATATTTCCATTCTCTCATTTTATTTTTAAAACATATTCATGGGTAATTTTTCACATTAACCTTTGCAAAATCTTGTGCTCTAATTTCCCCATCTCTTCTCCCCATCTTAGATGTCAAGTAATCCAATTTATGTTAAACATGGTAAAAATATGTTATTATTTCCATTCTCTTTTCTCATTTCTCTATCTCTCTGTCTCTTTCTCCTTCTCTTTCCTTCCTTTTCTTCTTCCTTCCGCCCTTCCTCTTTCCCTCCCTCTCTCTCTCTGTTTCTGTCTCTCTTTGTTTCTCTGTCTTTCCTCTATCTCTCTCTTCATTTCTCTCTGTCTTCCTGTTTCTGCCTTTCCCTCTGTCTCTGCCTTCCTGTCTCTGTCTCCCTCTGTCTCTCTGTTTCTTCCTCTCTGTCTCTGTCTGTCTGCCCCTCTGTCTCTTGCTGTATCCCTCCTCTGTCTCTCTGTCTCTGTCTCCCCCATCTCTCTCTGTTTCTCTCTGTTACTGTCTCTCTCTCTCTCCCCCACATCTCTCTCTATTTCTCTGTTTCTGTCTCTGAATCTCTGTCTGTCTGTCTCTCTGTTTCTGTCTTTCTGTCTCCCCCTGTCTTTCTCTGTCTCTATCTCCTCCCTCTGTCTCTGTTTTCCCACCTCTGTCTCTTTCTGTCTCAGTGAAAGAGGGAGAGAGAGACAGAGAGAGACTGATATCCTATATATATATAAAGTGTTTGAAGTACCTAGTCGGAAGAATGGACAAAAGCAAATAAAAAAATCTCATGAAACATTGGAGATGTGAAACTGTGTAGAAAGTCAACAAAATAAAGCATGAGACACAAAAAAACTATGGCTAGTTCTGGGTCAGAACAAGGGCAGAGATGGAGGTGAATTTGTTTATGAATATAGCCAGATGGAAATATGGAGCAGCATTCAGGATCCGGTTCAGCAGATTCCTCATGAAACTCTTCAAATTTAAAGCTACAAGCACTTACAAGTCTTTAGCATTTACAGAGCATTGGAGGAGTTCCAGAAATCAGCAGGTCAAGGTCAATGAAGTCTTTGTTTTCCTTGATTTCTCTGGACCTTAATTTCCTTATTTGTAAAATGAAGAGATTGGATCTGATGATCTCTAATGTTACTTTCGGTTCCATCTACATCTATCGTCCTAATGGAGCTCATGATCTAATTGGGGTGGTATTTGTAATACAGAATATGCTGTTTGGATTATAAGAGGAATACAAACAAAGGTTTCCTAGGAAGGGTGGATTCTTTCTGATGAAAGGTATTAGGTTCTTCTTCCTGGAAGGGATGGCATTTTTCTAGGTCTTTAAAAGAACATAGATTAAAAACTGGATGGGACTTTATAGGCTTTTTTTTCCCAGAGTCTTTTTCACCAATGAGCAAACTGAAACCCAAGGGAATTGAGTGACTTTTTCAAACTCATACAACAAGTAAATGGTAAGCATGAATCAAGCAGTTAGAGATGGGAGGGAGTAGGAGTTCCATGTGTTCAATATGAGCTTAGCAAAGGTATAGAGGCAAGAAAGTATAGGGCACATTCGCAGAACGAAGACCAAGATGCAGCTGGAAAACTAGGGTGGATTCAGATTGTGTAGGGTTTTGTATGCCAGACTAAAGAGAAAATTAAAGGGCCATCAGACTGTTAGCCTTTGGAATTGACAACGATTTTGTTCCTTTGGATTCAAACTGTTTTTTGATGGGTTTAAAGAGACCGGAAAAAAAAATCCCCTGCTGAGCACAGTTAACATCTCTAATGAAATACTCATGCAACCTGAGTGTTGGAAATAATCTCTCTGTGTAGGCACAAAGCCTCCTGGAGATACAGTGCTTGCACTAAAAAGGGGAACAAAGGAATCATAGAATCTTAGAATTAAAAACACAGAATGATAGAATCTTAAAATGATAATATCTTAGAATTACACATGTAGAATAATAGAATCTTGGAATTATAATTAGAAACAGAATAATAGAATCATGGAATTTCTGAATCAGAATAAAGTATTTGTACTTAGGGGTAGAATTTAAGTTGCTCATAATTTTGACCATGAGTGACCCCAGGAACAATGGAGAAATATGACAGTCTCAAGGAGGCTATAGGCATTGAGAGATGGGGAAGATGTCAAATTGATAAATCTGCAAAGTGGTGATCCTTTGTTTAATATTTTGATTATACCTTCAGGTGGATACACACATGGATGTGGATATATACATGAATAACCTTATTGAGAAATCCTGGGACAACTGAGCAGACCAATGAGCAGTAGAGCTAAGAGTAAATCCAGGTGTTTGAGATGGACAAACAACCATCAAAAAACAAAAACCACCATTGTACAAGTCTACAACTACTAATGGTTGACAAGTGTTTTTTGTACATGATTTTCACCTATGCAACACAACTCAGAATTTCTAGACTCTGAGATCCTGGGCAGTAGCATAAAAAGTTATGCCAGGGAGACGAAAACCGTGTGTCTGAGTGAGAGTAATGAATTCTAGTTTTTGGAAAAGAGGACAGATTTCTTGGATTATCACAAGTTTCTGAACTGTCCTAAGACCCAGCCTTCTGGATGGAGGAGGCAAGATTTCCTAGTCAAGTTCATGGAGGGCTTGGAGAAGGAGTCTCCTAAAATAGACAGCACCAAAATCTTGGAAAGAAGAGAATTATATATGTAGACGCTAAATATTTGAAAACAAAACAAAACAGTAAGTGACTGAACAGAGGAGCGAACCAAACCAAAACCTTGAACTTTACTATCCACTATTAGTTATCTGTTATCTGTTTCTTGTTGGTTTGATAGGAAGAGAATTGTCTTTCCAGCAACACAAAATACAATCAGTTCCATGGATAGTCTAAGACATTAAGACCTTAGATAGCTTATAAAGGTAGAGGCTTGGCTCAGTCTAGCTAAATGTGGAGATTCTTATGAATAGTACTTTGGTCACTTAGGGATGAATTACTTGGCTAAGACAACCCATGAAAAAAAGAAAAAAACATGAATTATCTCTTTAATTGTCTTTAATTCCTTAACCTTCTGCAGTGATGGGGGATAGTATGGCAGAAAAATCACGAAATTTTGAAGCCCCTTAGAAACATTAACTGTTAGTATTCTAAATATAAGTAACTTGCCCAATGACCAGTGAGTTGACCTAACACATTGGAGGAACTGAACCATATCAATACTGACATTGTTGCTATAAATGAAATCAGATGACATAAGAAGGATGACTCACATATTCTCCTTAGAGAGGCCAATAAAGGAAGAGATAGAGTCAATTTTATCATGTGCCCAAAGGCAATAAGAAACATTATTTTACAAACCACTTGGTCATCTCAAAATGCAATGTTCATAATGAGCATTTCCAAAAAGAACACCCTGAAATTAAAAACAGTTTATGTTCTAACATCTGTTGCAAAGAATTAGGAAGTAAAGAAATTTTATGAAGGTCTCCCAAAGACTTTCCAAAAATATTCCTTAATATTTTGCCATTTTAAAACAAAGGTTGGCATAGGAAGGACACAACCCCAAATTACAAATATGGCTTACAATTATGAAATTAAAGTATCTAAAGATTTCTTGGCTACAAATTTCATACCTAAATAATAATTTTTTTAAAGAAGAGAATAAGAAGGTGCAGAGCATAGAAAGCATTGAACATTCCAAAAATCGAATTGACTTCATCTTAAGAGATGAAATATTATCAGTTTGAGAGTATTTCCTAATTTATGAGCAATCAATCTATAACTTGACAGAACTTATAGGAAACTAAATACCAAATAGTAAGAAACAGTAAAGATAAGGAGATAGAATATATAAGTTCACCAACTCAAATATAATCTATTCAAACAAATTATTGCTCAAGGGAAAAGGGGGGGAATGGATTTTGATGATTCTTTGATCACGTTTGTCAGGGACACAGAAACAGGTACCTCGGAATTCAAGCAGGTGAAGAAATCCATATAGGCATGGGATGGTTCTCCAAATCTTCCTGTTTATATATAAAATTGCACCAGTTGTATCAAGCCCTTAAATGCCACAGATCCTTCTAAACAAGACCCATAACCCCTTAAAGAATGCATCCTAACTATGCACATGGGAAAACTGAGTGTATGAGGAACACCTATTGCCCAAGGTACAATGTACAATATACCCTGAATATCCAGTGCGTGTAAATGGAGCATCAGTACATATGTCTTGACTAGTTATTGTGTTTGGAAAAATGACTTGAGATCAGAAATGATTAGAGGAAAAAGGCAATCTAGATTGCATTTAGAAAATGGTACTGAACTTTCAACTATCCCAAGATTATCACTGATACTTCCTTCCTCTCTGCCCCCATCTTTTCCCACATAAATATTCTTCCATGAAAACATTGGACATCACAAATTCTGAAAGATCATAATTGGAGATGATCCAAAGTACAATGGAATAATGTGCCTTATTAGTTATAATTAATGTACAGGAAGCAATATAAAGCATTCTTTGGTGAATATCAAATAGAAAGAAAATATAATGGGGTCATGTCAAAAATTTGGGAGATAGTTGTCTAAGTGCTGACCTTGTAATGTTATAAAGTTAAAAAGACCTAGTTGAAAACTTTTAACATAAGGGATGAATTTTAATGGAGAATAGCACAGGAAGTATATTCACTAAGGATGGGAATACATAGATAAATTGTGACCTTTAACTTTGTTGGGACCTTAGGATTGGTGTAGGACCTTTACCTATACCAATCATGTATCATAATAACGTTTGAGAACTCTCTTCATGACCTATTCTTGATGAAGCTATAAAGTTTATATTAATTGATATTTCCCTAAATTCTTAAAAAAAAACAGTCCTTTAAAGTATATTCTAGAATATTTCTAGTATAGCCCCTCCCTTATGGATGTTGCTGTGGAAATCTGATAGGGCTAGAAAATGTCTACATCCAGATTTTTGCCAGAACTTTTTTTTAACCCAGAACTCCCTGAATTTCTCAGGGATTTTGACCTTGGGAGGAACTTTCTTCCACCAAAGAAGTTGTATAGTTGAGTTGTAGGAAAGTCATGATGGGAGAGAGAAGAGTAAGACTATAAATTGCTCTGAGTTCCCATGCTTCTCTTGTTAATTCATCAGAGAATGAGATTAGGCAACCAGTGTGAGAGCAGATCATTCAAGTGGACTCAGATCTCCTGGTACGGTGTGGGATGAAAGAAGGTGGGGAAAGATTTGGTTAAATGGGCTAGAAGACTGAAGATGATGGGAATGACAAAGTCCAGGTGACAAGTACCTCTCTTTCCTGAGTCCCTAAGCACTACCTACAAAAATCTTTCTGACTTGTCTAATCATTTCACTTTCCATTTCCTCTCTATCCAAGGAAGGGAGGGGAAAGAGGTTCACTAATAGTTATTGTAATTTAAAAGAGACAGCTTATCCTCTTAAATGCTTATATGCTATTTGAAATGGATATTTAAACCTCTATGACCATTTATAACGCTTTGTGCCCAAACCTCTATCTAAGTACACAGTTTAGGACCAGGAAAAGGGATTTTAAGCTAAAAAAGAGAGATTTTCCTCAGCTTAGCCTGAAGTAGGAAATTATCTCAGAAGGAATTACAAAATTACATTTTATAGTGTTAACAGTCTCTGAGTTATACCTATTTCCTAGACTGCTAAAATCTAAGAAGGAAAGTGAACAAAGAAACAAGCCAGTAGGTTACTCCCTTCAAACTCTCCAGATTATTCTGCTTCCTTCACCAGTGGTCTTCCTACCCAGTAGCTCTTCTCTCATGTTAGAGAGCTCCTAATTGGGACCACCATTTCAGGAGGTGTTCATGCCTTTTTGGACTTTTTCACCTCCTTGTCAATAAATAGCTTTAGTCTTATGTAAGTACTCCTATCCCTTTCCAATTCCAGTTTATGTATTGTTTTTCTACATTATAAACTTCTTAAGAACCGAGATTGGCTTTTTTAGCTTATATTTGTTTTTCTTGCTCTCAGTTTAGTCCCTGGAATAACCATCTCAAGTAGCAGAATTGTGATTTTGATTCTCTATTCAATATTCTTCCCACTCTAAGGCAGATTTAGCATGAAAGTAGTATGGGGTGGGAGATACTGAAGCCATCTCAATAGTCAAAGTGTATATTATACTGCATTCCCCATCAGGACAAATTACAAAATAAACAATCTCTTTTCTTTTAGAAGGGGACTGGATTCTATTCATAACACTCATTAATTCTGGTAGCAGCAGCAAACAAACCACAAACAGCTCATTTTCTTGAGATGGTAATGGGGAAGGATGATTTCTTTAGTTTGGATTTTCTTTTAGAATTTTACAACCTCAAGACCATAAAAGAACTCAGAAATCATCTATTCCAAGTATCATCTCTATGGCTTCATTAAAAAAGAAGTCATCCAGCCTCTACTTAAACATTTCCTAAGACATAAAAGTCACTACTTAATGAGTCACTCCAGCCTTTACTGAGAGCTCTCATCACTGGAAAGTTTTTCCTAATCCTAAAATCATTGTGGCCCATCTTCCTTGTGACTCCACCCTTCTTTCCCATATTGGTCCTAATTCTGTTTTCTAAGACCATTCACAATAACCTGACTCCCTGTTATTTCACAACCCTCTAGTTAGTTGCCTTGTAGACTTTAGAGGTAGAAGGGAATTTTGAGATTATGTAGGTCAACAGCTTCATATTTTGAAGACAGAGATCACTTCATCTCTAAGTGTTCTCTTCTCCAGGTTAAACAAGCCCAAGTCCCATATAACACCTGTTATAACCTATTTCCCTTTCTTAACTCACATTAGCAAGTTGGGAATCTATGGGGGGAGGAATCCTAGATTCAAGGTACCCTATATTCTACATTTCTAAAATGACCTGTAAGATACTGTCATCCAGGTCCTGAAAAGATTCAAGGGAGCGAGGAAAGGGAAATGATGATGACTTGTCTTCTAATATCTAAAAGGCTTTGATTTACTCTTGGTCCCCAGGGCACAGAGCCAGGAGCAAGGATGAAAGTGGTAAGGAGACATATTTAGGATTAATAATTAAGAGCGTGGAATGAGTTGTACAAGAAGTAGAGAGTTTGTCCTTCATGGAAGTCTTTAAACAAGAGCTAGAAATGATAGCATCATAGATTTAGAATCAAATGGACTCTAGCAGCCTTTAATTCAGCCTTCTCATTTTAAGGACAAGAAAGCTAAGACTGAAAGTTGTTACGTATTTTGTCCATGGTCATCCAATAAATAATGTCTGAGTAGTATTTAAACATAAGTTTTCCTTACTCCAAGCCAGAACTTTAATTGTTGAATTATCTAGCTGCTTCACTAATAAAAATTCCTTTCATACATGAGTTGAAGTAGATAACTTCTAATTTTTAGTTCTGTAATCCAGTGTATAGAATAGAAGCTGGACTAGTTTGCATTTGGGAATTTATATGGTGATTACAATTTTGATCTTTGTCAGAAAGAAATGTTGTTGCTATTTCTCAGACCAGGTGATGCTTCATGTCTGTGAATTATGGACCATGATCTCAGAGGAATCACAATGTTTGGTGATTCAGAGGATGATGAAGAGATACACTAGCGACAACAAATTGACTGAGGATGACAAGTGAAAGAAGTGGCAAAAAATATAGCATCAAAGGCATGTATCACTAGAAAAGTTGATAGGGATAGAAGGAAGACTGCTAAAGTATTATAGCCATCAATATATTAGAGAGCTTGAGGCAACAAGGTGGTTTGGAAGTAGAGTGCTAGACCTGAAGTCAGGAAGACCAGAGTTCAGAACAGGTCTCAGAAATTTACTAGCTATATGACCATAGGCAAATTACTTAATTTGCCTTAATATTCTTTAACTATAAAATGGGATAATAATAGCACCTACCTACCTCCCAAGGTTGCTGTGAAGCTCAAATGAGAATACTTGTAAAACACTTTGCACAGTGCCTGGCATTATAATAGGTGCTTAATAAATGCTTGTTTATATCATTGAGTACAAATGTTATGGATGACTTATGGACACATATGAACAAGATTTTGTGCAATCCATATGTGTGATCTACATCACTAGAGAGGGAGCACCCTAGCCCTTGAGATCATGGATTCATCCAAACTCTGTTCCTTCTATTCATACGGTGCTGCTAAATTTACAAGGTGTCTTCCTCATTGGCTTCTCACAGTGCCATTAGAGTATCAGTTCTTTTCTTTAAATTATTGCTGGAGATCATTATACATGGCAACAAGATTATATAATGATCAATTCTGATGAATGTGACTCTTTCCAACAATGAGATGATTGAAGCCATTTCCAATGATCTTGTGATGAAGAGAACCATCGACACCTAGAGAGAGAACTGTGGGAAATGAGTGTGGATCACAACATAGCATTTTCACTCTTTGTTGTTTGCTTGCTTTTTGTTTTCTTTCTCTTTTTTTCTTTTTTGTTCTGATTTTTCTTGTGCAGGAAGATAATTGTATAAATATGTATATATATATTGAATTTAACATATATTTTAACATGTTTAACATATATTGGATTACTTGCCATCTAGGGGAGGGATTGGGGAGGAAAGAGGGAGACATTTGGAACACAGGATTTTGCAAGGGTCAGTGTTAAAAAATTATCCAAGTATATGTTTTGAAAATAAAAAGCTAAATAAAAAAATTATTCCTGGGTCCAGAAATTCCCTTATGAACTGCACATTTCTACTAGAGAAGGCTGCAACAAGCTAAAATCTCTCCCCTCTCCTGAATTCTAATCCCATATTACCAACTGCTTACTTGACATCTCTCTTTGGTTGTCCCATGGGCATCATAAATGTGGCACATCCAATCCAGAACTTAGTACATGTTTCAGTGTCTCTCTTCTCTAATCTATCTTCCTCATATCTGGCAAATTGAAATTTCTAAAGCATAGTTTTGATTATGTCAATCCATTACTCAAAAATCTTTCACTTCCCTTTCCTTGTTTGTCTATATTATAAATACAAACTAGGGGTTTTAAGCCTTCCCTAATATGATTCCCAATTACCTTTAAAATGTGATTTCAGATTAATTTCCATTTATCTTCTCTATTCTAGTACAATGGACATGCTAATTGTTCCTCATATATTATATCTCTCACCTTTATGCTTTGCACAGGTTCCCCACCTTTGTTCTTCCCAACCTTGAAATCTGGGGAAAAAAACTCTTTTCTTACTTCTTTTGCTTAGAATCCTTACCTTGTTTCAAAGCACAACTCAGATTATCACCTTCTGCATAAGGCCTTTCTTTGTTTTTCCCCCAAGTTAATTTCCAGAAGTCACCATCTGGGTTGATGAAGGGAATTCCCACACTGAGAGTCATGGTACTAAGGATAGCACAGATCATGCTTATAACTGAAATGCTAAATAAAGGTACTCTATTATTGTTGTTATTGTTATTATTGTTCCTCTAATGGAGACCTCTATTCTTTAGGGAGAGGATTTTAGCTGGTTTTCAGGACAAAAGGATATTATAAATGAAGTTATAATTTATAATAGGTTCCCACTTAAGAGGAATTTGCATGTCAGAAGATGAGGGCTGGACCCACCAATGCCTTAATACAAAAGAATTACTTCTAATGGTAGAATTCTAGGAATTGGAATAGACCAGTAAGAAAGGTACTTTGATTGTCTCCGGGCAACTGAAATCATACCACATTGACCTTTCATGGATTTATATATTCCTAGATTCATGGAATGTTATCTTAAGTCAAGGGATCTTAACCTGAGATCCATAGATCTGTCACTCACTCCCAAGAGGTATGAAAGCTAAGTTTCAGGGAATCCATCAACTTGGGATTGGGAAAAATAGCCACATTAATATTGTATATAACACAATACCCAACCACATATATATATATATATATATATATATATATATATATATATATATATATACATTCATACCTACACATTTACATATATATGGCTTATTTTGTAATTCTACATATTTATTTAATATATTTAAAGACATTATTCTGAGAAGAGGTCTATAGACTTGACACATATGCCAAAGGTTAAGAACCCCTGATTTAAGGGCTTTCCAGTGGAAAAAGAAATTAAATTCATTCTGGTTGGCCTCTGAGGGACTTTATAAATCAGAATATTTGAGCTGGAAGGGGCAATAGAACATAAGTAGTTAGAGCTGGAAATGCCCTTTAATAAATTCAGTTATATTTCCTCATTTCATAGATGAAGAACCTTAATAAGTGGAATATAAGCTCTTTGATGAGAGGGATAGTTTAATTTTTGGTTTTATATCCCCACTACCTGACACTTTCCCCAGCATATAATAGGTGATTGATAAACGCTTAGTAATTAAGTGACCTGCCAAAAGTCATATTTTCATTTGATGGAAAAGAAAGGAATTGCTGACTTTCATTCAATTCAGCATCCTTCACACTTATCTGTTAGTCTTGTCTTGGATATATCTCCAGGCAGGTGAGGGAGGGTTGCGAGGACAAGGAAGGATGGTTTTGTAATTGTGAGAAGAAGAGATTGATAAAAACTAGTTGGGTTTTTGTTTTTCCTCAAATCATAAAGTCATTTCCATGTTTTAGTCCATAGAGCACTAAAATGTCAGACTTAGAAGGGAATCCAGTAGTCTCTTAATTCAAATTATTCCTGAAAAGATTCTCCACTGCAACATATCTTCTTAAAAACCCACAAAAAAAGAAACCCACTGCCTCCCTAGACAATATATTTCACTAGCTTTAATTGTTTGAGGGTTGTTTTTCTCTTTTCCTTGACACCAAACCTAAAATGGCATTTTTACAGTTTCTGCCCATTGCTTGTGGTACTACTTTCTGGGGATCAAGTGAACAAGTCACAGAATCACAGATCAGAGAATCCCTCCCATAACCAAAGAGACTCTCCATTATAACCTCTCAGACAAGTGATTTCCCAGACTCTGCTCGAAGACTTCCAAGAACCCATCACCTCTTTAGGCAGCTAATTCCTCTTCTGGACACCTCTATATGTTGGGAAGTCTTTTCTTTTCTTATTTTTGCCTATTGTAATATCCACTTATCATTCCCCATTCTATCCTTTGGTATCAAACTGAAGAATATAATTCTTTGTCAACCTTTCTTCATAAGAATCATAGAAGTTTCTTTATCAAAAGCTTTGCTAAGATGCAGGTAAAACATATTTTTATGATTCCCCTCATATCTTACTTTAGTAATTTGTCCAAAATGGAGATGAGACTAATCTGGTATGACTTGTTCTTTTAAAATTATCTGTGTTTTTATTTATTTTATTATATATTTCCCAATTATGTTTTAAAAGATTTTAAAATCCATTAAAAACAATTTTGGATTTCAGATTCTCTCCTTTTCTCTTCTCCCTTTCTTACAATTTGAGAATGTAAACAATATGATATTGCTTATACAAGTGAAGTCATACAAAACAAATTTCCATATTAATCATGTTGCAAACATACACATAAGAAAAATAAAGAAAGTAAAAGAAGAATGCTTCTATCTGTACTTATAATTCATCAGGTCTATTACTGAAGCAGATAGCATTCTTCATTATGGGTCCTTTGAAATTTTGTTGAATCATCTCGATCAGAGTAGCTAAGAGTCACTGTTAATCTGTATTGCTGTTACTGTATTACAATGTTCACTTGGTTCTACTCACTTCACTTTGCATCAGTTCATCCAAGTCTTCCCAGGTTATTCTGAAACTATCCTGCTTGCAATTTCTTATAGCACAATTGTATTCCATCAGAATCATATAGCATAACTTGTTTAACCATTCCCCAATAACAATTTGTTATTGAAGAAGCCAGACTGGTTTTGTGGAATCATTGCTTTCCTCTTCAGATGTTCATCAATCATCATTTTAATGATTCATTCCTGAATTTTTCCAGAAATCAAACCTCACTTATCTATAGCTTGTAGATTCTATTTAAAAAAAAATCAGGACATTTTTCTTTCTCAAATATTGAGATCCCATTTTTTATGTTCTTTCAAATATCCATACAGTCCCACTGTAAAAAATCATTCACTTTTGCTGAGAAAATAGAAACAACATATCCATACAATCAGGTTTTTGGGAACCTGATTAGGGTAGTTCATATGGGTCAGGAGACTTGAATACATCAAAGGAAGTATTGATACCTGTGTACTAAGACTCCTTAATTATCTTGGGCATCAACTAAGTCATTTTTTTGTTCCCTTTTCCACTGTAAAAAATCATTCTCTTTTGCTGAGAAAACAGAAACAACATATGAATCAAACATTTTATCGTTAGTTATCTTTGCCCCATCCACCTCAAACAAATATCCAATCTCTTCTTCAATCCTTTTTTCCTCTCTTTCTCAATATAACTAAAGTATTTTCTTCCCATTTCCCTCTCCTTCTTCTCCTTAGCTTCCCTCAATGACCTTTGTTCATTCTGAGTTTTAAATATTTCTGATATTATTTTTACAATACAATGCCCCAGGCATATGTATTTTCTGCTACCTGGCCTTGGTTCCATCTTGTGCACATTTCTTTTTAAAATTAGATGTGGTTGGTGAATTACCTGTACTTCCACACTGATCTTTTCAGGTAAGTCTCATTTTCTCTCCTCTCAGAGACTGTTTCCTTTTGTATCTTCAGCATATCATTCTTAAGTATCTTCCATTCCTCTTGGGTTGACTTCTTCTAGAATATTCATGAGATTCTCTTTTTCCTTTGAACATTTTGAAATATGCTTTCCTAAAATTTAGGGTATGTGTCAAATTATGTCCATATTTCCCTTCTTTCTCTAGCACAAACTTAAAAAGGAGTGATTACTTCTTCCCAGGTTTCCCATCATTTCCTCACTAACAATTGTTACATCCTGTTGCTAAGAATAAGATTGAAACTGGATTTCCTTTCTTGGTTCCTTCATAAGGGTAGAGTATAGTGGGACTGCTACTTCCTGATGCCTAGACCTTTCTTTGTATAGTCCAATATCCCATTAGATTTATTTTGGCTTCCTTGTTATACCATTAACTTACATGAAGCTTTTGGCTGCTAAATACTCCATTTCTTGTTTCAGATGAACTACTATTCAATCTGCTTTATCCATCTTGCCCTTGTAAAGTCTATTTCTTGACTACAAGTGTAAGGCTTCATATTTATTCCTCTTAAATTCAGTTTATTAGATATAATTTAATCTTCTATCTTGTTCAATCTTTGTGGCTACTGACTCAGTTATCTAGTGTCCTAGCTATTCCTGCCAACTTTATGTCACCTGAAAATGTTCAGTTTTTGAGACTCTAAGATTTTATCTTATCTCCAAAAAATTATTATGGCTTCTCAGCAGGGTCACTGAGCTGGATATCACACTTTGTTTTATTGAGATGGTTGGCTATCTGCTCACTGTGCTGAAGGAGTAGGCTCGGAATATAAGTGGGAGGGTGAATTCTGTCCACAGAGATGAGAACTGTACTATTATCTCAATCCATGTCAGTTGACCAATGTTATTTCCCCAGGGCTATGAACTCAGGTCCCTTAATTAAATATAGGAAGAGAACTTCATTTCTAGGTTGCTAAGAATATTTTCTTTTTCTGCCTCAATTCCAGGTCTTTCATATGGCATGGTGCTGGACACAATAGATAAATGTCTGTTGAATGAACAAGCAAACAAATGAATGAATAAATGGGATTATGATATTTCCCTCCAATACTTCAGGGGTATAAAATTACTTAAGCTTCAAAATAATCTGTGAAACATCACCTGCCTTTTCAAAACCCTTTTACCCTTTCACTGCTCACTCCTATTTTGTTTCCACTATATCAAGTTATTAACTGCAATGTGATTAGATCCAGGGAAAATAAATGGCATTAATTCCAAATGCAAACCTCATTAAGTCTTATTCTTCTTCCTACAATTACTCTCTCTGTTTCTTTTTTAAGGCAATCAGAGTTAAGTGACTTCCCTATGGTCACATAGTAATGTCTGAGGTCAGATTTGAACTCAAGTCTTCCAGTGCTCTTTCTACTGGGTCACCTACCTGTTCCCCCATAATCACTCTTAAACATTTTATTCATTCATCTACGTAGTGTGGTACATAGAATACTGGACTGAAATAGAAAGAATTGAGTTCTAATTATATTATATGGATCCTTTAGTGAGCTGTTTAGTTTCCTTGAGCCTCAGTTTCCTCATCTGTAAAGTAATATGAGTTTGACTAAATGGATTGTAATGTCCCTTCCATCACTAAATCTGTAATTGTGATCTGGAATATTCTCATAGCACCTTTCTGCCAATCCAGATTGAAGACATCCTTCAAAGATGCTTCAAGTTTTAACTCCTACAGTAAGTCTTCCCTGATTAATTTCAGTCCATTGCTTTGAATTCATTAGATTCTAGAACATCTGATACTTTTTAAACTAGAAGGTTGAGAGCTTTCTACTCCCTTCTCTTCCACAATGCTAGATACAGAAAACATGCTCAATTATTGCTAAACAAATGAATTAACAAATTTCTTGACAAAGATGATCATTATTCCCCCTCACTTAGTAGTATTTTATTTTTTCCAATTATATATAAAGATGGTTTTCAACATTCACTTTTATAAGATTTGAGTTCCAAATTTTTCTTCCTCATTTCAGCTCTCTCCCCTTCCCAAGACAACGTATAATTTTATATGGGTTATGCATGTACAATAATCATAGTAAACATATTTCCACATTTGTCATGTTGTGAAAGAAGAATCAAAACAAAAGAGAATATCACAAGAAAAGAAAAACACAAAAGCAGAAATAGCATCTTTTTACATATATTCAGACTCCATAGTTCTTTCTTGTGTATAGTTGTGTATAGTATTGTGTATAGTATTTTCTATCATGAGTCTTGTTGTGTATAGTATTTTCTATCATGAGTCTTTTTGAATTGTCTTGTATCATTACATTGCTGAGAAGATCAATATAGTTAATTGTTTGATAATGTTGACATTGTGTCCAGTGTTTTCCTGGTTCTGTTCACTTCACTCAACATCAGTTCATGCAAGTTTTTCCAGATTTTCTTAATTCTACCTGTTCACCATTTATTATGGCATAAACGTATTCCATTACATCCATATACCACAATTTGTTCAGCTATTTCCTAGTCGATGGAAATGCCTTCAATGGAAATGCCTTATTTTCAATTCTTTGCTGCCACAAAAAAGAGCTGATATAAATATTTTTGTACAGTGAAGTCCTTTTCCCTTTTTAATGATCTCTTTGGAATACAGACCTAGTAGTGATATTGTTGGATCAAAGGATATACACAATTTTATAGCCCTTGAGGCATAGTTCCAAATTGCTCTCCAGAATGAATGAATCAGTTCACAGCTCTAACAATGAATTAGTGTTTCAGTTTTCCCACATCTTTTCCAACATTTATCATTTACTTTTCTATCATATTAGCCAATCTAATAGGTATGAGGTGGTACCTTAGAGTTATTTGAATTTGCATTTATCTAATCAATAATGATTTAGAGCATTTTTATATAACTATAGCTGTCTCTAATTTCTTCATCTGAAAACTGTCTGTTCATATTATCCTTTGACCATTTATCAATTGGGGAATGACTTATATTCTTATAAATTTGACTCAGTTTTCTCTATATTTTAGAAATGAGACCTTTACTAGAAACATTGTAAAAATTGTTTACCATCTAATCTTGTTTGCATTGGTTTTGTTTATATAAAACCTTTTTAGTTTACTGTAATCAAAAACATCTATTTAAATTTAATAATATTCTCTATCTCTTGTTTAGTCATAAATTCTTCCCTTCTCCAAAGATCTGACTGTTAAACTATTCCTTGGTCTTCTAATTTGTTTATGGTATCACCATTTATATTTAAATCGTGTACCCAGTTTGATTATCTTGGCTTATGATGTGAGATGTTGATCCATACCCAGTGTTCCTGTCAAATAGTGAATTCTTATCTCAGAAGGTGAAGTCTTTGAGTTAATAAAAACACTATATTATTATAATTGTTTACTACTCTGTCTTTACTACCAACCTATTTCACTGATCTACCAATCTATTCCTTAGCCAGTACCAAATAGTTTTGGTGATTGCTGCTTTTATAACATAGTTTTAAATCTAGTAGGCCATATTCCTTTGCATTTTTTCCCATTAAATTCCCTTTATATTCTTGACCTTTTGTTCTTCCACTTGAATTTTATTATTATTTTTCTAGCTCTACAAAATGGTTTTTAGTATGACAGTAAACAAATAAAGTTGGTGGAATTTTCATTTTTATTATATTAATTTCAAGAACAGTTGATATTTTTCCAGTTGTTTAGATCTAACTTTATTTATATTAAAAATATTTTGTGATTGTGTTCTTGGGTTTGTCTTGGCAGGTAAACTTCCAACTATTTTATGTTGTCTACAGTTTTTTTTAAATGGAATTTCTCTTTTTTATCTCTTGTTGGGTTTTGATGGTAATTTATAGAAGTGCCTATGATTTATGTGCAATTATCCTGTGTTCTGCAACTTTATTAAACTTGTTAATGATTTCATTAAATTAGAGCTTTTCTCCAAGTATCATTTACAAAGAGTAATAGTTTTGTTTCCTCCTTGTCTATTCTAATTCCTTCAATTTCTTTTTCTTCTCTTTTTGATAAAGCTAACATTTATATTACAATATTGAATAGTAATGATGATCATGGGCAACCTTGTTTTACTGCTGATCTTATTGGGAAAGCTTCTAGTTGGTGTCCATTACATATAATATTTATTGATGGTTTTAGATAGTTGCTACTTATCATTTTAAAGACAATTCCATTTTGCTCGCTAGTGTTTTTAATAGGAATGGATGCTATATTTTGTCAAAGGCTTTTTCTGTATCTACAGAGATAATCTTGTGATTTCTGTTGGTTTTGTTATTGATATGGTCTGTTATACTGATAGCCTACCTAATATTGAACTAGTCCTGCATTCCTAGTATAAATCCCACTTGAAAAGATAATCATTTTGAAATCCATTAGTTTCAACTCTGCAAATAGCTTTAGGAACTTGCTTACTATTTCTAAGTCTCAATTTCCTACTGAATAAGCTAAGGGGGTAATACTAAATAACTAACAGGGGTAATACTAAATAACTAACATTATGATCCTTTCTAGTCTTGATATTGTATCTACTCTGTTTCAAGGTTCCATCCATATAAATCATATTTTACTAAATAAATCTTCTGTGATACTAATCCAGGTTTGGAAATGACCACTAGGCAAATTTTGCTTATGCTGACTGGGTATAGAAGTTTCAATCTCTATATACTTTGTCATCTTGCTTATATCCTTCATATGGGGATAGAGATGAAGGCAAGGAAGGTTCCCCAAGTCACTTCAAGGCAGCTGTTATCTTGAGGAGATTTCATAGTCAGAAAAGATTTTCCAATATTGATACCTGTCAGAAAAGTCAATCCTAAGGGCTGACTTTCTTTTTTAGCTCTGGGCTAAATTTTTGAGCCTTTTGAATTAATACTAAACATCTCCCTGTTGTTTTTCACAACTAGGAAATTCCTAGTTGTGAAACAAGGGAAATTGTTCAGGAAAACCTGGAACAAGGGAAATTGATGTAGAATACAAACTATTTTATCAGATTTTTTTTCATTATGTTGATGATTTTTGTTGAATTCCCTTTTCTTTTTTAAATTTTTTATATGTGATGGCTCTATGGGAGAGTTATTTTGGGAAATGGGAGTATTGTTAAAGTGCAAGATAATAATAAAATATTTTTTAAAAATAAACACAAAATGAATCAGGCCTAGAATAAATAGATAATAGATACTGATGAGGGATTTTAAAATATGATCTGCCCACAGTCACACAACAATGTCTGAATCTGGATTTGAATTCAGCTCTCCCTTAGTCCAGTTCCAGTGCTCTATTCCTTTAATACCTAGGTGACTTAATAGAATAGATTAAGAAGGGAGGAACCTTTTCTTGCTGGTATTTCTAAAGGAAGTTTTGTTTTTCATCTTTATCATATACTCATAATATAATCTTAGGCAAGTCCTATTCCTCTCTCTGGGACTCAGTTTCCTCCTTTGTAAAATAAGGAAATTAGACTAGGTGATTGATCTCTATGTCCCCTTTCCATTCTGACATTTTTTTATGTTTTAAAATCCAACATCCCTTCCAGCCTCAAAATTCTATGTCCATTGTTCTAAAGCTTTGAACCCAATGGTCTTGAGTTTGGTAAAGAATAAATGATTTCTAAGGAATTCTATGGAAACACAGCCCCTTAGACACACAAAGCTCATAATAGATACATCTTGGCATTTGTGGTTCTTCAGAATGCACCAGATGGTTCTCTCATCGACAGAACAGGTGGTGATTATTATTGTATTTCTTTCTTAAATTAAACTATCATCTTCACAGCTCTTGTAACCAAAAAAGGTGTGGGAGAAGGGTCTGTTTTTTTTTTTTTTTGATTGGGGAGCTTTTTCAGCAATAAGGATTGAACTAAGGTAGAATATTTCATGTCCTTGGACGCCTCCCCAAAGAGAATTCAATCAAACAACTATTAAGCATCTCTTATGGGCAGAGCAAATTCAATGAAAGCATTATAATATTCCTTCAAGGAGTGTGACATCCACATATAATAAAATGCCCTGGACCTGGAAGAAGAGATTTTGTTAATTAGCTCTTATGTTAAATATAAATACTGCCTCATTTTTCTCTTCTGTATAATAGGACTAATAATATTTGAACTATCTCCTTTATAAAATTATTATGGGGAAACAGCTGAATAAATCTTGAAACACTATAAATATGAGAACTCTAAACACTGTGACACAAGTAACACATGTCTTTCCTCCCCTAGGGCCATTGAGTTGTATTGCCTTTTTAGAACCTATAAAGGGTACCCTATTTCTATATTGGATAGCTATTGAAGAAATGCAATATCTGGATTGGTTAGTAGATGACACTGTTCTGCACTATCCTGTGTCCCCATCAGTCTCTCTCTGGCAAATGAATGGAACAGCCTTACCAAGAGCCTGCTGGTCACCAGAGGATTCTCAGCCTGAAAATACCTAGACTAATTATTAATCAGAGAAATGCAAATTAAGACAACTCTAAGATACCACTACACACCTGTCAGATTGGCTAAGATGACAGGAAAAAATAATGATGATTGTTGGAGGGGATGCGGGAAAACTGGGACATTGATGCATTGTTCGTGGAGTTGTGAACGAATCCAACCATTTTGGAGAGTAGTTTGGAACTATGCTCAAAAAGTTATCAAACTGTGCATACCCTTTGATCCAGCAGTGTTACTACTGGGATTATATCCCAAGGAGATTATAAAGAAGGGAAAGGGACCTGTATGTGCACGAATGTTTGTGGCAGCCCTTTTTGTAGTGGCTAAAAACTGGAAACTGAATGGATGTCCATCAGTTGGAGAATGGCTAAATAAATTGTGGTATATGAATATTATGGAATATTACTGTTCTGTAAGAAATGACCAACAGGATAATTTCAGAAAGGCCTGGAGAGACTTACACGAACTGATGCTGAGTGAAATGAGCAGGACCAGGAGATCATTATATACTTCAACAACAATACTATATGATGACCAGTTCTGATGGACCAGGCCATCCTCAGCAACGAGATCAACCAAATCATTTCTAATGGAGCAGTAATGAACTGAACTAGCTATGCCCAGAAAAAGAACTCTGGGAGATGACTAAAAACCATTACATTGAATTCCCAATCCCTATATTTATGCACACCTGCATTTTGGATTTCCTTCACAAGCTAATTGTACAATATTTCAGAGTCTGATTCTTTTTGTACAGCAAAATAACGTTTTGGTCATGTATACTTATTGTGTATCTAATTTATATTTTAATATATTTAACATCTACTGGTCATCCTGCCATCTAGGGGAGGGGGTGGGGGGGTAAGAGGTGAAAAATTGGAACAAGAGGTTTGGCAATTGTTAATGCTGTAAAGTTACCCATGTATATATCCTGTAAATAAAAGGCTATTAAATAAAAAAAAAAAAGAAAATACCTAGACTATTTCCCCTTTGCCAAGACAAGAGTAACAAGTGAAGAGTTTGAATTGACCCTTGAAGAACCGTGACTTAACTTAGCTAAGGAAATGAAGTAGAATATTGCTCAAAATATTAAAACAGAAAATCTATTCTATCTACCTGGTTTATGAACTTTCTTCCCATCTGAGATCCTATCTCTCCTGTTTCTTAGTTCACAGTGTTACTCTATAGAATTCAGAGATTCATGATGTCATATCTGCCTTCTAGTCAGAATGGGGTTGTAGGAGTAAATCTTCCTACCAAGCTTTCCTTGATACCCTCACAGGTGTGGAGTACTATGTTCACTCTGTAGCTCTCTGGTTCTTTAGGATCAAACATGCCTCAGCTACACTGACTCCTCCAAAAGAAGAATGCCAGTCTTGCTTTGTGAGGCTCTAGGGTGTAGAAATGTTCCCAACCTTGATTGCTAGCTAACCCTGGGGGGTGTTTTAGCCTGTTTGGAAAATGAGAAAGCTGCTGCCCAATTCACTACACTATCTGACCTTCCTAGTCCTTTATCACAGTCATTTTGGGGGAAAATTGGCATTTTAAGCAGTCTTGTAGAGAAAATGGCGAGAAATTATACCAGGTATGTTCTCAAGCCAGAAAATAGGATTGTTTTATTGGACCAAAACGAAAATAACTTCACCCAGCTTCCTTCTCCTTTTCATAATTTCCCCTCCTCTCAGCTGGCCCAGGGATATGGAGATTTCTTTTTCTTTTCTTTTGGGAGCACTGATACATAACCACATTAGTGTGACAGAAACAGTCCTAGACTGTGACCTGGAGACTAGGATTCTACTCTTAGCTTTGTTACTGGCTTGTTGTATGATAGTAAGAAAGCCACTTTCCTCTCTGAGCCTATTTTCTTTTCTGTAAAATGGATCTCAGGAGCCTTGAACACCAAGAAAACTGTTGTGGGGAGTATATTTCTTTGTAATTTTATTTGAAAGCTGACCTCACTGGAGAAGGAAGTACTTGACGGGCACCCTCAGTTTGCTCATCTAGACAATACAGATCAAAATTCTTGTACTATATATATACTGTATATGTATATATACATACATATGTATATGTATATAGTACTGTATATGTATATATAGTACTGTATATATGACTAAACATCATCTCCAACAATTAAAACTGTCCAAAGTTGAATGGGTTGCCTTTTGGAGGTCTGCAGTCAGAAGCTAGGTGACAATTTTCCAAGGATGCACTCTTTTCTGGTGGAACTAAATACCTTATGAGGTTCTTTCTCACTTGGAAAGCTTACAAATTATATATTATAAATATATAAGTAACAATTTTATTAGACTTAATTGCCAAGTTCTTCTCACACAAGCATTTAAGGCATGGAGTTCAATTATTACTATTCCCCACTTTTTCTTTTAACAAATGAGGAAATGGAAGTTCACAGAGGTTATCCCAGGTCACTTAGGCTAAATGGGGGAAGTCCTAAATATCACCTAAATTTGAACACGTTTGTTTGTAGATGTCACTCATAGATTTGTTCCTACATCAGTGTTCTTAATAAGATGAGTATTACTTTTTTTCTTTTATGTTATTAATTTAACAAACATGCACATAAATGAATATTTCATGAATATGAACATATGGAGAAAAAAAGATAGCATATTAAACTATGGACTTCTTTTTATGTAGTTTTTAAAATGTCTATCATATTTAATAGAATAATAACAAAACTACCTTTTGTCTGTCTGTTTCTAGAGGATGATGAGGGAGAAAAGCATTTATATAGTACTCACTATGTGCCAAATATTTTGCAAACATTATCTCATTCAATCTTCACAGCAATCCCGGGAGATATTAATTATGTGCTAATATTATCCCCAGTTTACATTTGAGGAAACTGAGGCAAACAGTTTAAGAGACTTCTTAAAGATTATACATGTAGTAAATATCTGAATCTGAATTTGAACTCAGGACTTCCTCATTTCAGGCCCAGAGTCACTTAGGTACTTTAGTTGTTTCTGAAATCCTTCTGGTCTTTTGAGAGAATTTTAAATGTTTCATTGACACATTTCTTCCTCCCTCCCTTCCTTCTTTCCTCTTTCCATTCATCCCTTTCTTCCTCCTTCTCTCGATCCCTTTTTTGCACACTCCTTCCCTCCCTTTTTCCCTCCCTCTCTCCCTTCCTTCCCTCCATCCCTCCTTTTCTTCCTTCCTTCCTTTCTCCCTTTCCCCTTTTTCTCTTTTTCCCTTTCTCCATTCATTTTTCTTTCTTCCTTTCCCTTTTCTTCCTTCCTTCTTTCCTTCCTTCCTTTACCTTTCTTTCTTTCTTTCTTTCCTTTCTTTCTTTCTCTCTCTCTTTTTCTTTCTTTCTTTCCTTTCTTTCTTTCTCTCTCTCTTTTTCTTTCTTTCTTTCCTTTCTTTCTTTCTCTCTCTCTTTTTCTTTCTTTCTTTCTCTCTCTCTTTTCCTTTCTTTCTTTCTCTCTCTCTTTTTTCTTTCTTTCTTTCTTTCTTTCTTTCTTTCTTTCTTTCTTTCTTTCTTTCTTTCTTTCTTTCTTTCTTTCTTTCTTTCTTTCTTTCTTTCTTCCTCGATCCCAGTGCCCGTATAAGAAAATACAAAATAATTTCAGGGGGCATATAGTAGTAACAAATTGGCAGATTCTGAAAGTGCTTTATATAGGAGGTGCTGTCTGCTAGGGCTTTGAAAAATTAGCATTCTAAAGTTCGACATGATAAGGGAGTGCATTTCAGTTAAGAGTCAGTCTAGGTAAAGACCTAAAGACTAGAGATTGAAGGTGAAAGCTTAAATGATATGAGTGGATCAGTATGACTGGAATGTATAGGGCCCCCTTTTTCACTTTCATTTACATGAGAAACTCAGATAATCTTCATAGGGATAGTGTGGTGGTAGGAGTGGGGACAGAGGATTAAGGAAAACTATGGTTTTAGACTTAAACAGTCCTTACTGGTTTTTGAGAGGTAATCTTGATAGTTGATTTTGAAAAGGATATTTGTTGGCAACAATAAATAGAAAGAATTTAAAAGGGACTTTCTAACCCTAAGTCAGAAAGATATTTGAGATAGAGGCATAATTTCTGTTAAACAGACCTAATATCTCTACTAAGCTTTTCTGTGCTCATCCCTGTAAGCTATCTATGACTCTTCTTTTGAAAGAAAAAACTGACATGTAGATATGTCAAAGCAAATAATCTGAAGCACATTGTACTTTGGGAGCTTAGATCAATTAAAAATATAAATTCATCAATTTATCAAACAATTGTGAGTCATAATGTCCTCCTTATCAGTCAATAATTCTAATAAGGGAAGTATAAGTGTTTTATATACCTTTCCAAGGGTCTACAGATCTCCTGAATAAAAGTTGTAACTCAAAAACAGAGAGTTTACCCAATATTAAGAGAAAATGATTCAAAAAATATTTGTGGTGTCAAATCATGATAAATCACATATAGTCTCAAGGCTCCAGGATGAAATAAGTGTTGCAAATCACAGGAATCCAAAGACATGCAAAATTATTAGAAATGAAGGAATCAGGATCTATTATATTATTAGAATATTCCAGTCAATTGGTATATAGGCAATTAATTTTAATTCTATTGCTAGTGGCTTAAGCTAATGAGCTAGTTATATCAGCCATGCAGTTATATTAATGCCTTTAAATTTGACTCCATATTTAAGTGTGAGTCTTCAATGTTCTGCTGTTTCAGCTAAGAATCTGGCAACAGTCAGATTTCTCTCCCTGTGGAGAGAAAATGAAGTTATCTTCTAAGTCTGATGACTAGGTGTATGAAAGTCCCATCTCCCTAAATAATAGAGCTAAAGCTTAGACCTCTGGACTCTAAACTAAAAAATAAAAACAAAGAGTTAGGACCTCAACTGGGAACTTCAGCTGAAGCTAGAAAAAAAAAACAGTAGAGAAAAGGTCTTCAACCATATGCTTAGTGGAACACTGCCAGTACCAACCACAAGACCATAGGATTTCCATCTGGTGATAGACACACTAATTGAACGTGGAACGGGTGGGGTAGAAGTTGTAAAGTATATCATGGAAAAACTTTGGTGGCTTGGTTGTGTCAGAGCTATGAGCTTCTCCTCCCTGTATGTACCCTGACCACATAGTCTCCCAATGTCTGTTCCTCTCTATATGTGTTCTCTAGACAAGTGTCCTCATACACTCAATCCACTGATGATACTTATATATTTGTCTTTTTTAATTTGCTACTTTCATTGCTACTTTTATTACTCTGCCATTTTACTTCCCAGATATTAGCTACAAACCATCATCCTCATAGGAACTTGAACTCTGCTGTTGGAACCACCTGGGCTCTGATAAATTAACTTTCACCTCTTGTTTGGAAGCAGGTCACATTTAACAGACAATGTACATAATATGTTGTTGCCAGCTCCTATCTCAGTTTTGTTTTTTTCCCATTAGAATACAAACTTCTTGATATCAAAAAAGTATCTTCCTTCCTTATATTTGCATTCACAGCATAGTGCTTGGTACATAGTAAATGCTTAATAATTTTTTCTCTTTCTTTCATTCTCCTTTCTTATCTGTCTGTCTATCTACCTATCTAAAACATCTTTGCTTCAAATTAAATGTTCCCTCTGGCTTTTTAGTAAAAACAAGCATATCCAAGGGAGGATGGGCACTACTTTTTTGGGGGAATTATGGAACCACAAAATACTTTAAATTTAACAAATTATTGTTTGGGATAGCTTACTTGCATGCAGGAAGATACTACCAAGGGATACATTGATATCTAAGGTCTGACCATCTATATAGATTGGTTGCAAATGATTATGATGTAGGTAATGGACAAGAAGAAGCTGATGAATCAAGAGTCCAACAGATCCAAAAGGATGTCTGTCTACTTTTCTATTTAAGTCCCTGAGTCCAAGATTAGGGATTGGGGTGGAGCAAAAAAGCTACTAGTTAGATACCAAACTCCTTGAGAAATGAGGAGGAATTACCTAAAGTCTGCTAGACATCTATGACAAGGATCTGAACTGGCAAATGTATACAAATAAAATCAGTTTCAAAGGAGGAAAAGTTTCCAAGTGATGTCTAGAAGTAGCCATGAGCAACAAGAGGAATAACTATGTCTCCTGTGAGCCAAACATTTCAGGAGGCGTGAAGGAAAACGATACATGAAGAAGGTGATTGTAATGCTCTCTTCTGAAGCAAAACAAGTTTCCATGAGTGTCAAAAGATGTTAGGAGCATGAAGAAAGGGTAGTGGCAAGGAATGAAAGGGAGTTTGTTAATAACATTGCAGAGGCCAGCTGTAGTAGGGGGACAGGGATTATGGAGACAAAAGGCTGGGGTAGTTAAGGATGAGAATGTGAGAGTCATAACAGGGAGGCCAGATTTTTCCTTGTAGCAGATAATAATTCTGAATCCCAGTGATACAGAGAACATGAGATGGAGGTATGTTGGCCATAGGGAAAGGAAAGAGTAAATTGATTTAGAGTCCCTTCTTCCAGAACCTCTGATGACTAAGGATATCATTGGTGAAAGGTAGTGGTACTAGTCTCTATAGATTCTCCCTGCTAATATTGGGGATTTTCAGGCTGTGAACATCTAAAAGAGATGGGAGGAAGTACCTTCTAGATTTGGGGATTGCCAGTTCAAAAATATGGAGGATGGAGATAGAATTGAATATGTAAGGATCAGAGAAAAGTCCAGTATAACTAGAATAATAATAATATACAATGAAACTGAAAAGATAGGAAAGGACTTTAAATGATAAATAAAGGAGGATTCTGTCCACATGTCTAGCTCAGTAACTATTTGGCATTTGAGTATCTTAGACCAAACTGAGCTCCCATTCAGTCCCATCATTATTCCAAGATGGCAGGTAATGAGGTACACCCAGAGGACATCTTGGAAAAGGAACACATTTTCAAACCCTTGTCTTTGAATCCCTAGAAATGCAAACCCTCTGGTACCTGAGAAAGGAAACATATATTTCCATAATCAATCTACTGATTTTAAATAGAGAAAGTAAGATCCAGAGAAGGGACATGACTTGTTTAATATCACACAATAATGAGATAGTAATGGTAGGATCCATGTCTCCTTATTGGCTGTCCTAGGCTCTTTCTCCAAAGTCTGACTTTCTTGGATGTGTTCAACAAAGGACTGGGATTCATGGTGTAATTTTATAATAGCATTTCTGAAAGGTTGAATCCCCCAAAGTTCTTCAGTGATTTCCAGGCTACTGATGTATCTAATCCCACTATTATAAAAAAGTGAAGATTTACTGTAAGCCATCACTGCATGCCAAATGCCTCCTGCTTGCTCTGGGGCTGTGGGTATTAGAAATATCACATAAAGACTAATTTTTCATTCCTGCCTGACTTCTCAGTTGGTTAAAAGCATATTCGGCCTGCAGCCATTAGAAAATTCTCATCTCTTGTTTCATTCCAATTTAGGGCATATGACTAGATGGAGTCAATGACATTGCTATTGTATTTAGTTTGGACTTGAGGGGAGGGGATTGCATTCACAGAAGATCTGTAAACTCCCAGCAATGGGAGAAAGTAACTGAGTCAAGGATACTGACAGCTGCCTTTTCATTTTATGTTTTAGAAGAAAGTGGAGGAAAAGGCAGGGAAAGAGAAGAGAAAGAGAAAAAGAATAAGGAAGAAAAAAGAAAAGAAGGGAAAGAAGGGGAGGAGAAAGAAAAGGAGAAAAAAGAGAAGAAAAGAAGGAGGAGGGGGAGAAGGAGGAGGAAGAGGATAAAGGAAGAATGAGAACAAGAAGCAGAATGAGGAGAGAGGGGAGGAGGAAGTAAAGGAAGAAGAACAAAAAGGAGAAGAGAGAAGATGTGATTTTAGCAGAGAGAACATGGAATACCATAGAATACCATGTCTGGAAAACTGAGCAGTGTATGGAGTATGGGAGTCAGAAGGAACCTTAAATCAATCAACAATTATGAAGTGATTTCCATGAGCTGAGCACAATGCTAGGAACTGGGGATACAAATACAAAGAATGAAACAAAATTTATATACAAGGAACTTACATTTTAATGTAAGAGAAAGTACATATGCACACACATTTATTCTATGTATATAAACATAAAGCAGCTAAATACAAGATATTTTGGGAGAAAGGGTATTAGTAGTTGGGGGTCAAGAAGAGATGGGGTAGATTGAGCTGCATCTTGAAGGAAGAGAGAAATTAATAAGAGGAGGTGGGAGGAAGTGCTTTCTAGATTAGGGGATTACCAGTTCAAAAGTATGGAGGGATGGACATAGAATAAAGTATGTAAGAAAAAGAGAAAAGTCCAGTATGGCTGGAGTAATAATAATAATACATAATGTAAATGAAAAGATAGGAAAAGATTTTAAATGATAAATAAAGGAGGTTATATTTTATCTTAGTGGCAATATGGAGCTACTACTTAAAGTAGGTACTTAAAGTAATGAACCATGTGATTTTGGCCAAATTATTTCCTGGGCCTCTGCTTTAAAATAATTATAGGTCACTGGCTGACAATCATGGACAGGTATCACTGACAGCTTCCATAATTGTATAGAGGGCATTATAAAAGACATCACACTTAACAGCCATCCAGGTTCTGCTTGAGGATCTTGAAAGAACAAAATCCCTCATGATGGTCTTGAACACTCAAGTTTATCAAACAAGAATCAACATCATGAAACAATTTGAAAGCCATAAAAATGGCAGCATCTTTCATTTCTGTATCCAGTCCGTGGGAAATAGGTAGTTCTAGTAACTTATGGGAGCAATTTCCTTTAATTTTTATGATATTATGATGGATGCGTGATTTCGTTGGTATAAACTGTGAGTCATCCATTCTTCCCACTCTGTGTAATTCTCTCCCACAAGCTTACTAATGCTATATTCAGATGCTTCATCTCTGATATAGAAATGACCCTAAATTCTCAAACTGCTCCAGTAAATCCTATATTGGGCAACTTCTACTGGGCTCAAATGACTTTGAATTTGGATCCAGTGTAGACTGTATTCTTGTTGTCTGAGCAACAGCCTAATTCACATTGAAGAGGTTTAGTGGCAAGTTGTTTGCAGGATGATAGATTTTTTGGACCTTCTTGAAAATCATCAGCTCACCAGATGAACATATATGTGTATCAGAGGAGAGAGAACACAAAGTGACTTAGTTACAGATTGGTCCTTAAAGTAGCTAATTCTTGCCATATTCTTCCTGGGTCTATCCAATGCAAAAGCCTTTCTTGAGGATTTTTTATATTCTGTAGCTGCCAAAGCAATAATACTCTGTCTGTTTTTCTTCCTTATTACATGACTAGTCCCCCTAGGAGCAGAGAATTTTAAAGTTGACAAAGATCCTAGTAATCATGTATAATCCAACATTTTCAGTTTATAGACGGAGACAGCAAGACAGTGAAACAAAGAGAGAGGCAGAGACAGAGACAGATACCATACAGATATATAGACAGAGACACACAGATAGAGACAGAGACAAAGAGGGAAAGAGAGTCAGAGAGGAAGAGATATAAAGATATATCAAACGATTCCAGGTCCCATAACAATTTAAATGATAAAGCTGAGATTTAAACTTGTCTCCTGATTTTAACTTTTTAATGTATTTTATTGATGTCTTTTCTCACAGTAAATTTCCAGCACTGAACTCTTCAGCCAGAATCCTCTTTTGTAACAATAGTAAAAACCAATTAACATTAAAACACATCTTGTTTTTTTAAGCCTTGATATTTAAGCCTTGCTTGATATGGTCTATAATATCTCATCTTGTAGTTCCCCTCCTCTCTGCTGTGAGGGAGAAGATGTATCTTCATATGTCATTTCTGTACCTTCTTTGGTGCATTGATTGATCGATTTGTTAATCAAAGTTCAGCTTTCTTTTAGAGTTTTTTTTTTTAATTTATATTCTTTCAGGCTTGTATTTTATTCTCTTGGTTTTGCTTATCTTCCTCTGTATTAGTTCAGAAAAACTTCCCCAGAGTTCTCCAAATTCTTCATTTTCATCATTTCTTATTGCATAATTATAGTAATACTCTTTTATCATAAAACATCACTTTTCCAGGCATTTCTCAACGGATAGGTGTCCACTTTACTTTCTGTTCTTAGAGCCACAAAGAATGGTGCTATGAGCATTTCAGTATAAATTGAACCTCTTGTTTCCATCTTTGACCTCCTTTGTGTATATACCCAGTAATAAGATTTGACCTTAAAATTTAGAGCTTTTTATGCTACATCAAATGCCACAGACTAGAATGAACTTGGAGAAACTGTAAATCCTAGTCTCCCAATTATAGTGAAGGGTAGATCTTAATGGTCTGAAATGGACATATCCTCAAAAAGGGTTCCCTTTCTGTTCTGGTAGAAGACAAGAGTGAACTTTTTTGGTTGTTCTTGTTCAGTCATGTCTGACTTTTCTTGACTCAGTCTGGGGTTTTCTTGGTAAAGATACTGTAGTTGTTTGCCATTTCCTTCTCTAGCTCAGATGAGGAAACTGAGACAAACAGAATTTAGTAACTTGATTAAGATCACACATCTGGTAAATGTCTAAGACTGGATTTGAACTCAGGAAGATGAGTTTATAGGATGACTCTAATCACAATAGCCATAATCCTACGCAATTAGTAGAGTTTCATAGATCACAGAGTGTTTTCATCCCTATTGGTTCATGGCATCCTCCCAACAGTTTTAGGAGGGAGGTAGGGATACTCTTGGGATTATTATTTTGAAGATGAGGAAAGTGAGCTGAAAGAGACAATTCAACTTACTTAGTAAGAACTGGCAGAATCAGTACTAGAACCTATGTTTTCAAGCATCCACTGTTTTAGACTATGCATTTATATCTCCAATATCTAGCACAAGATCTGGAAAAAAAGTACTTCATAAAGGCTTGTTGATTGATTGATTGATCTACTCTAAGGTTTTTTTTTTTTTTTTTTTTATTTTACTGACCATCCTACAGCTTGGAATAGAATGCTGAATTCCATTTGGAGGAGCATAACTCCTCATTTTTCTAGATTTACTTTTTTTCCAAGAAAAGAGGGACTGCACTGTGAGCTGAAAAATGATGAGCTATAGTGAAAAAACAAACAAAATAAAACAAAAAATATTGAAGTTAAAAGACCTAGGTTTGGATGGTGGTTTTTGTTTATTTTCTTTTGTTATTTTTGGTAATTCACAACTTCTCAGAATCTTAGTTCCCTCATCTGTTGAGATAATAAAATGGTAACTGCTTGTTGTGAGACTCAAATGGGCTAATGTATGCAAGATTCTACATAAATGGTATGCTAAATTACACAAGGGCTTAGAGCACTTATCAAGAATTCAAATCCTACCTTAGACACTAAGTAATGTGTCACCCTGTTAATTTTTTATTTCAATTTCCTCATTAGTAAAATAAGGATAATAAGGGGCAGCTAGGTAGCACAATGGATAGAGCACCAGTCCTGAAGTCAGGAGGACCTGAGTTCACATCTAATCTCAGACACTTAACACTGCCTAGCTGTGTGAACCTGGGCAAGTCATTTAACTCCAACTGATTCAGCAAAAAAAAAAAAAAAAAAAGTTAATAATAGCATATACTTTACAATGTTGTGAGGATCAAAAGACATAACATATGTAAAGTGCTTTAAAAATATTAAAGTACCATTTAAATATTAGTTATTTAATAATAATAATAATAATAGTGATGATGAAGAGGAGGAGGAGGAAACTGATAATGTAATAGCTTGTAGTCTCCTTGAAGTCAGGAACTGTCTTTTCCTTCTTTTTTTAACTCTGTGCCAGCAGACAGTAGGTATTTAATAAAAGTTTGTTGATTGGTGATGATAATAATAATAATAATAATAAAACCAATTTATAATGTATATTTTTGCTAGACCTGTGATTCCATTAATATATGGAGTTTCTGATGAAGAGCTCTCACAGTCTGTTCCACTTAGTCTGAGAGTTGCCTGGGGATACTGAAAGGTTAAGTAATTGTCAGGGGTTAAAGAGCTTCAGTATGTTTAGAAGAAGGACTGGAACCCAGTCCTTCTGGATTCAGAAAGCAGGTTTGTATCCACTAAGCCACACTTTTCCCAGCCATTATTATTACTATCAATAATGTTGATGAGCCTGGTGATTTCCAAGGTTTGAAAAGATCCCTATTTCAAAAGCAAACTTCCTCCTGCTGCAGCTTACACACCAGCCCTTTTCCTTCTCCTTATGTTCTCAGTAAAAAGGAATTATGCTAATGAAACATTTATAAAATGCTTTCTCTTCGGCATAGGACTATTGAATAATTTAAGTGGCCTCATTCATCACCAAAGCCTGGGGAAAAGCTTTGTTATCAACACCATTTCACAGATGGCCAAATTGAGGTCCTAGAGCTGCAGTAACCTCGTGGCTGGAGTCCCAGAGACCCTTTTTTGCAAAGCAAAGTTTCCCTTGTAACCCTCATATTTCCCTCCTCCCCCCCCAAAAGTCTTTGAGTATTTTTGGACTCAAAATTGTTTTGTTTGCTTTTTGACATGATTTTTTTCAGGTTGGCCATCTCTTTGGGGCAAGTAGAGTTCGTTCTTATTTAATCCATGAAGGCTCTAGTAAAGAGAACAGGGCTCAGGACCAGTTAGTAGAGGTGACCAAAGCCAACAAAATAGAGTCAGATTTGACAACCTAAAAGGGTGTGAGCTTCAGACTAAGTAATAAAGTCCATATAATGGTGATGATGATGAGAAGGAGGAGGAAAAAATGACAGTTATAATAATGATGATAACAGTTACATGTTGGGAAGGGATAGAAGGTCTAGACCAAGCACTCAGGATGTGGAAAAGGCTTCAACAAGGCAGATAAGTCATTCTGTGTAACATATAGTCTTAGAAGCAAGGGAGAGAAAGAACCAAAATTTAATAAGCACCTATTTGTGTCAAGAATTATGCTAAGTGCTTTAAAATATCTCATTTGAAACATCACGAAAACCCAGGGAGGGAGGTGCTATTATTATCCACATTTTACAGATGTAGGAACTGGGGCAAATAATTGTCAATGGTCACACAGATAGTAAGCATCTAAGGAAAGATTTGACCTCGTCTCTTCCTGACCGCAAGCCCAGTGCTCTATCCACGATTCCCCCTAGCTGCCCCGTTCAGACGGTGAATATTTCCAAGCGTCATAAGCCATTGATGTCTGAAGCAATACAGTCTATGTCTTCCCCAGTCTAAGAACAGACCAACTTCTCTCCACTTCACTACCCCAATTCTACTTACACACTACTTTTAAAGTTTACAAAAATTTCCCATCACTGCCCCATTTTATCTTCACACTGACTGCATGAGATATATGTTGCAAGCATTTAGATTCCGAGCTGGGAACCCCAACATCACAGGGCTGGTAAGTAGTAGAGATGGGACTCAAGTGGGTATCTTCTGACTTGGAGCTCTGGACTCTTACTCCTCTGTCACACTCCTGTGCCCCCTAAAAAGATGCACAGTTCCTGTGTTTTGACAATACTTTCCATTTAAGAAGTAAAAATTGGCATTGAAAGTGCTGGCTCTGAAGGAATACTCAGTCAAAGCAGCATGGAGGATTGTAAAGTGTCATTTGATTATTTTCCTTGGCTTTCTGGATCCAAGTTGTCTCATCCCAACATCATCCCCAGACTACTCCAGCTCTTGGCTTTTGTAGCTTTTGTATTTGTCCTGCCCTGCTCTCCCCAGGCTTTTGTTTCATTGCCTTGCCCTTTGCCAAGGGAAGGAAGTCACAGTGGGCAGGACAAGGGAGGTAGTAGTCCCTTGTTTTCTGCCTTGGTTAAATCACATGTTCTGTTCTGTTGATCATGTTTTCGGAAAGCTGTTGACAAGCAAGAGGTGGATGATCAAAATTATGAAGAGATGGTAGAACACACCGTATGAATGAAAGAGCTGAGGATAGTCAGAAAGGAGGACTTTGAGAGGGTCCATCCATTCTCTTTAAATAACCAATGGGAGGTCATTTAAAAAAGAGAAAACAGGGGTAGCTAGATGGTGCAATGGACAGAACACTGGCCTTGAAGTCAAGAGGACCTAAGTTCAAATCCAGCCTCAGACACTTAATATTTCTTAGCTGTGTGAACCTAGGGAAGTCACTTAGCCTTAATTGCCTCAGCAAAAAAAAAAAATAATAATAATCCTGCTGTTTGGTGCCAAGAATGTGGAGGTGGGAACAATGGGTCTAAATTGGAGGGATGCATATTTAGGTTTATTATTGGGAAAACTTTTTCTAACAACTAAAAACCGTCGTTTCCTAATAGCTAAAAACCAAAGCAGGACACACTGCCTTGGGAACTATCTCATATTGTGTTGCTAGAAGTGTCATTGGGAAAGTTTCATCCCTTGGCTAGGGATTCTGTTTGGTAATTTTTAAAGTCCTTTCCTGCTATGATAGTCTGGATCAGTGGTTCTCAAAGTGTGGTGCAGTAAATCCTGGAGGGTCTTTGAAATTCTTTCAGAAGGTCTACAAATTCAAAATTAGTTTTTTTCTATTTATGATAAATATCTATTATGTAATCCATATAAACAAAAACTCTTAACAATAGTAGTTAATACCGTAAAGATACTGAGAAAAAGAGTTTGAGAACCACTGGTCTGGATAGTCTGATATAGTCTCATTTTGAGGGGATCCTCTGGTTCACAGGTTGACACAGGTTGAGTCAATAAATATTTTTAAAGAACCTACTAAACCGTAAGTGTTCATAATCCAAAGCCTTATACTATGAACAAAGCTCTGCCTATCTCACTAACTCATTCATTGATTCAAGGTTAGATCTTTAATCTTCCAATTATTATACTTGAGTCTAACTGTATTTTGATCTTGATGCCCTAGCCATCAACTTGAGCCTGCTGGTCAGATTAGAAGTAGAAAAAAATAGAAAAAAATGGTCACAAATAGAAAAAATAGAAAATAGTTCAAATAGAAAGAAAAATGCCAGGGTCCCACACCATTGAGGTTTTTAGGAGGAAGAAGAGGAGAATCATGAAAAGGTATCTTTTCAGCTTAAGCAAAGGAGTGCTTTATCCTCCAGAAATCCAGGGAGTGAGGACAGATCCAGGGAAGGAGTCTCAGCTTCCCAAAATCTCTGATCCAAAATGAATGAGATGACTGAGTTCTTCACAGTCCTTGATTCTTGGGAATGACTTATGTGGTAGAGGTATTTGAAAAGAGAGAAATTCATACTGATTCCACATTTTCTTAGAAAGAACTCAATGAGTAACAGCTTTTGTCACTTTGCCTGAGCTGCCACTCTCCATGAGGATTATAACACATATACTCCATCAGGAAAAAACTACTGAAATGAACACCAGGGCACTTACATTATAGTCCTTCTTGAATCTTCTTCACTGTGGACTTTAGGACATGGCACATCATAACTATAGGCTTAGTTTTCTTCTTTATTAAAAGAACTTGGAACAGAATCCATATGGTGTCTTAAAGCTTTAAAATACTGTGTTATTAATTGGGATGATTCAATTTTCTTGGATTTCTGGTCAAAGGTTACATGGTACATTTAGGGACAAATCTGTACATCCTTGGAAAAGTCAATGACCCTCTGAATTAAAAGGAGGGAGCTCAATGTGACCCCTAAGATCTCATTCAATTCTAAATCCTTTCATTTCAGATCTCCTGAAACCTATAGAAAGACAGAGAAACTCTCACACCAGTATGGGGTTGGAAGTGGGGAATCTCTCTTTTCTAAGACATTGTGTAACTTTCCAAATGTCACAAAGAAATGAACCTCTCTCTCTCTCTTTCTCTCTATCTCATTCTTTCTCTCTGTCTCTGTCGTTCTCTCTCTTTCTCTTACATAGTTTTCTTACTTGAATCTCCATTATGTTGCAGAACAACTGGAGAGGCAGAGAACAGTTTATCCCTCACCTTCAATCAGCCAATAAGCATATATTAAACATTAGCCCTCCTTTACTTAAATCCAATTCACTTGCATATCATGACAGCACTTTCCTAATGTTATGGTCCTCTTGGAGAATGAAGGACAAACAACAATAACAACTAAGCATTCACTATATATAAGGTACTATGCTAAGCTCCAAGGCTACAAATAAAGGGTCACAGTCTAATGTGGGGACAACATGCAAACAACTTTGTACAAGCAGGAGGTGTACAGGATAAATTGAAAATACAATAGAGGAGACACTACAAATAAGTGGGATCAGGAAAGGCTACAGGTGGAAGGTGGGGATTGAAGGAAGCTGGGAAAGCTGGGCAAATTGGCAGTCCTTTGCTGCTGGTTTCTCTAACCATTCCCGAAGAGTGGGATTATCCATTGTTATTTCTGTGTGGAATATTCCCCTCTGTGCTGCACCCAACTTTGATGGGAAAAAAGTCCTTTCTCCCATGCAAGGAGCAGAGTAGAAGAGAAGGGAAAAGCTTACATCTTTTCCTATAGACATAACTCAATTGTGAAGAACCTAGGCCAAGAGCAAAGGTGATTTCAGTGTGACAGCATTGATAATTAGGGAGAAGGAGGCCTTTTTATTGCCTAATGCACAATTCCATAGGGCTTGCAGCCAAAGTAAATTCTTTCACATAAGGTCATAGGGCAGTGGGCTTGGAGGTTGGAAGACCTCCTTAGAGCTCTTAGAGACCCTTCGGTCCAGCTCCCTCATTTTATAGAGGCAGAGACCAGAGGTCCGGAGATGGCCATGATTTTCTTAAACTTAACACCAGAATGAAACAGAACCAGGCTTGAGTCTGGGTCTTTTGATATCAAATTCATAACTCTTTATGCTGAATAAGGCTATGTGGAAGAGGGTCATGGAGGGTCCGGTCAGACTCTCCTAAGCTGCTAAAAGCTATGAAGCTATGATTAATGTTATTCTTCAAATGCTTTCCTCTTCAAGGATAATGGCTGTCCTAGAAGAAAACTAGTTATGGAGAAGTCAGAGGGCATTTTTGCTGGCTGCAGTCTTGAGCCTGAGTCACTAAAACCCAGTTTCAGAATAAACAGTTTAAGAAGAGAACAGTAACTACACTTTCTGGAAGGGCCATTTACACCCACAGTGCTTTTATTCAGGCTATAATATTCGCCTTAGAAGCAGGGCAGTGTGTACTTGCTTGAGAGAGCCTCAAAGGCAGGGGGTGGGGGGTGAAGTAGGGGTGAATGTGTGTGTGAATATTGATTTTGTGAAACTAAAAGTCTTTTTTCATATTCACATTATAAATCCTTATTTCAGCTGGAGACCCAGAATTGTTGTCATTTTAAAAAAATGGCTTGAAAACATTGCCAAACCAGTTTTGATATAAAGGAGAAAAGTTCATTTGAGATAGGAAAGAGCAGTCAAAATATGCTTGGGTGGAGGAATGTAGCTGGAAAAAAGGGAAATAAAATTCCTATTCTACCATTTATTATATATACTACTTTGAACATGTCATCTTCATCATTACCCTTATCCTCATCATTCAGTGTTTTAGGTTTTATATAATACTTTATATATTATTTCATGTTAGCCTGTGAAGTAGATAGAGACTATTGTTAATCCCATTTTACAGCTGTTCGAATCGGGGCTGAGAGAAGTTAAATGACTTGTCCAGTGTCATATAGCTATTAGATGTCTGATGAAGGATTTGAATTGAGGTTTTCCTGACTTCAAACCCAGTGATCTTTACTTTATTGATTTCTCTAGTTTTGTGAAATTTTAAAAAGGGAAATATTAGAAAGGATGATTGCTAAAGTCCATAGTGCAGAGTTCATAGATTTAAAGATAGAAGGAAATTTATAGGCTACTTAATCTAACTCTCTTTTTTTAGATAAGGAAACAATACTTTGGCTCTTTGGCCAGAGGATGCTGGATTCCAATTTTCCCTTCATACTTATTAGCTAGGTGATGTTGGGCATATCACCTAATATCTCTGGGCCTTATATTCCTCATGTGCAAAACAAGGGAGTTGATCTAGGTGGCCTCTGTGGTCAATTCCAGCTCTAAATTTGGGATCCATGACCCTTTATATATTTGCCAAGATCACGTAGATAATGAACATCAGGAGGCTCCCTCCCAGCTCTGGTGTTCTATGATCTAAGACATGGGTTTAAGGCAGAAAGAGAGAGAAAGGGGAGAGAGAAAGACAGACAGATAGATAGAGGCAGAGACAGAGAGATATAAACAGAGACAGAAACAGACAGAGACATAGAGAAAGAGAGGGGGGAGAGAGATAGAGAGATACAGAGAGAGACAAAGAGAGACAGAGAAAGACACACACACAGAGACAGAAACAGAAACAGAGATGGACACAGAGAGAAAGACACAGAGAGAGACAGAGACAGAGAGACAAAGACAGAGTCAGAGAGACACAGAGAGAGATACAGAGACACTGAGACAGAGAGAGAAACAGAGAAACAGAAACAGAGACAGAGAGAGACACACAGAGAGAGACAGAGAGATAGAGAAATGCAGAGAGAAACACAGAAAGAGACAGAGATGGAGAGAGACAGAGAGAGAGAGAGAGAGAGAGAGAGAGAGATCTTGAGTCTGAGGAAACTTTTAACTCTAATAATTTATGTTCTAAGGTCTTTTCCACTTCTGACTTTCTATGAATACAAGGGAAATATAAATTTTTTTCTATGAAGGAGATGGAATAAAAATGGTAAAAGATGAGAAACGAGAGTAATATATCTAGCTAGGTAAATTGGCAGAGAGGTTCTCCTCTTCAAATACTGCTCAAACACTTTCAATGGATCCCTATTGCCTACCACATCATTCCTTAATTCAGTGGTACTATAAGAACTTATTATTTTATCAATGTGACTCTCCCCTTTCCAAGATCACATTCTCAGCTGGGAGCCAAGATGGCGGAGAAGACACACGCGACTTTCTAAGCTCTTCTCTTACCCTCTTTATCAATATTATATCGAGCCTCAAAAATAGTCTTGTCTACAATTCTAAAGAAAAGGTGAACAACTCCCAGCCAAGAAAATCCAGTCTCGCCAAAAGGTTGGTTCCGGGTCAGGGAGTCACACAGACGGGAAAGGTGGGTTCCCAGGAGGCCTCAAACCGAAAGGGCACAGATCTCAGCACAAACACGCAGCCCCAACCCACAGTACAAGGCTTTTCCTTGGGGCCTGTGTCCTGCACGGCAGGGGCCGGCCGGTTGTCAATCTGCGCAGGGGGGCTGGCGGGGCATGAGCTTTCAGGGCCGTTTGCATCGGCAGAGCGCTGGGCAGGTTTCCCGGCGTCTGCGTCTGGGTCTGGGTCTCGGTCTGTGGTCAGCTGCTTCTCACAGTCCCAAAAGATGCTCCGGCCTGGGGCGTGCCTTTCCCCTTGTCTCTGGCCTGGGGCAACCCCCTCAGCCCAACTGGGCACTTCATAGCTCCCCAAGTGCTGAATCCACTTCCTGTTGGGGAGGAAGACTCTCCAGAGCACTCCCTACCTCGAGCGGAATGGGTTTAATCTCTTGCTCTGCAGAGGCTTAACCCCTTGCCTGGGAGACCACCAAAGGCAAAACATGAATAAAAAGATAAAAGAACCATCGACGCTTCTATGCAGAAAAGAGCAGGTCACAAACCTGAAGGACCTCAAACACAAAAAAGCATCAGACTTCGTCCCCATGATCTCTGAAGAGACCTTAAAGTCTCAAAAGAGTTGAAAGATAAATGGGAAAGGAAGAAAGCCTTACAAAGGCAACAACCCAAAATCAATTGGAAAAGTTAAAAATTAGGAAATGGGAAACAAAATTGGGTTGGAAAAAAAAAAATCTCGGGAAAGTAAAAATTGTGAATTGGAAAAAATAAAGAATTCACTAAAAGTAGGATCGGAATTGGAAAGACAAAAGAACACTCAAGAAATGGATCTGTGAATTGGAAAAAAATAATTCACTAAAAAAAATTAGTGAAATGGAAAAAATTCCCAAACCAAAAACAATACATTTAAAACTCAATTGGACATATACGAAAAAGTAAAAAAAGCTAATGAAAATAATTCTTTAAAAATTAAACTGAACAAATAAAAACTAATGATTCATTGAGACACAAAATCATGAAAAAAAAAAAATGACAAATGGAAAAACCATAATTATCTACTTGCAAAACGACAGACTTGGAAAATAGATCTGGAAGATAATCTGAAAGATTTGGACTTTCCAAAATATGTGAAAAAAAGAGCCTGAACTATTTTACAAGAAATCATCAAAGAAATCCAGATGTAATAGAATCAGAAGGTAAAAAGGCATTGAAAATTCATCATCACCTTCTAAAAGAAACCCTAAAATAAAAACCCAAGGAATATTGTGGCCAAGTTTCAGAACTATCAGATTGGAAAAAATATTACAAACAGACAGAAAAAACAATTTAAATAATGGAAATAAAGGATTCCCAAGATCTGGCTGCCTCTCATTAAAGGAAAGAAACCGGAATATGATATTCCGAAGGCACAAAACTTGGGATGCACCAAGAATAAACTACCCCTGCGACATTTTCTTCAGGAAGAAGATGGACATTTAATGAAACAAATGTTCCATTTGTTTCTGAAGAAAAAAACCAGAACAAACAAAAATTTGATCTCTCCATAGAACTCAAGAGATGAAAAAGGTAAAATAACTCTTGAAATTTTTTCTTTGTGGATATAAAAAAATACTTATAATTTGTTTCTGATATAACATAAAAAAGGGAGAGTATGGAAAAGGGATGATGGCGAATAATGGGAAGGAAATAAAGAAACCACATCCCACAAAGACAAAAACTTATCATATCTGGGGGTTTAGAGGGGAGGAACTTGTGTGGTCTTACTCTCATCGAGTTAGCTCGAAAAATAATTGACATTTTTTTAGAAAATTCTCCCTCATTAAAAACGGGGAGGAAAAGGGAAAAAAAGGTAATAAGGGAAGGAAGGGGAAAGCTCAAAGCAGGGGAGGGAGGGATTATAAAGAGGTAAGGTTGTGATACAAGAGGGACAAAGTTTAAAATGGGGAAAGATGGTTGGGGAGGCAAGAAAAGTAAAAGCATAATCTGGGGGGTATGGATGGCAGGAAATACAATTTAGTATTCTAACCGTAAATGTGAATGGGATGAACTCCCCCCATAAGGGGGCAGATACAGACTGGATCAAAGTCAGCCCTACAATATTTGTTTAAAAAACACATTTAAACGGGAGATACACATAGGTAAAGGTAGGCTGGAGGAAAAATCTTTATCTTGGTGAAGTCAAAAAAGCAGGGGGGCCATCCCATAGATCAACAAAAGTAAAAATTGATCTAAAAAAGAATAGGAAGAAACATCCTGCTAAAGGGTGATAAACAACAAACAATATCAATAAAACTATATTACCAAGTGGTTTGGCATCCAACTTTAAAGGAAGTTAAAGAGTTTGAAGAAATAAAACAAAAACTTAATATGGAGGTCTCAACCTTGCACTCTCAGAATTAGAAAATCAAACCACAAAAACAAATAAGAAAAATTAAAAGAAGTAAATAGAATATTAGAAAAATTTATGTTGGATCTTTGGAGAAAATTGAATGGAGATAAAAATTACTTTCTTCTCAACGGTTCCTGAACCTTTAAAATTGACCATATATTGGACATAAAGACCTCAAAATTAAATTCAAGAAACGAAATATAAACTTTCTTTTCAGATCATGATGCAATAAAAACCATTCAACATAAAGTTGGGAAAAGGGCCAAAAAGTAATTGGAAACCTAAACAATCTCATCTTAAGAATGATTGGGTGAAGCAAAATTATAGATACAATTAAAATTTCCTCAAAGATAATGACAATTGAGACATCATAAAATTGTGGGATCAGCCAAAGCGGTAATAAGAGAATTTTATATCCTTAGACACTTGAATAAAACAGAAAAAAAAGATTAATGGTGGGCTTGCAACTAAAAAAGACCTAAAACCCCAATCAAATACTAAATTAAATTCTAAAATTAAAAGGAAAATTAAAAATATTAAAGTAAAAAAACTATTGAACTAATTAATAAAACTAAGAGTTGGTTCATGAAAAAAATAAAATAAAAGCCTTTTGGTAAATCTGATTGAAAAAGGAGGGAGGAAATAAATTAGTAGTTTAAAAATAAAAGGAGAACTTTCCACCAATGAAAGGAAATAATAAAGAGTTATTTTTCAACTTTATGAATAAATTTGATAACCCTAATAAATGGATGACTACCTCCAAAAATGACTTGACAACAGGGGGAAGTAAATTGCGAAAGCCCATTTGAAAAAAAATAGAACGAAATTAAAAGCTCCCTAAGAAAAAATCCCCAGGACCAGATGGTTTTGTGAATTTTCAAAATTTGAACAATTGGCAATGTATATAAATTATTTGATAAAATGGGAATGAAGGGTCCTAAAATTTTTTGCCAACAGGTACTGATCCTAAACCAGGTGGGCTGAAAACAAGAAGAAAATTATACACCCCAATCTCTAATGAATATTGATGCTAAATCTTAAATAAATATTAGCAAAAGACTACAGAAAATCATCTCAAATAATACCTATGATCAAATAAATTTTATACCAGGAATGTGGGGGCTGGTTCAAATTTGGAAAACTTCAATATAATTGATTTTTAAAAAATTAACAAAAACCATAATCATCTAATAGATCAGAAAAAGCATTTGATAAAATCAACATACATTCCTATTAAAAAACACTTGGGTATAGGAATAAATGGACTTTTTCCAAAAAATAAATACACATCTATTTAAAACCATCAGTAAGCATCAAAATTTGGAGCAAACGCAACCATTCCCAATAAGTCTGGGTGAAACAAGGTTGCCCACTATCACCGTTCTATTTAATATTGTTTAGAAACCTAGGTATACAATAAGGCTGAGAAAAGCAAAAGGAATGACGAAAGAAACCAAATTATCACTCTTTCCGATGACATGATGGTATATTAGAGAACCCCAGAGATTCTCCCAAAAGTTATTAGAAATAATCCACAACTTTTGAAAGTTGTGGTTTAAAAAATCTAAATCATCAACATTCTTATATATCATAACAAAATCCAACGTCAAGGTTACAAAGAAATTCCATTTAAGTAACTCGTAATATAAAAATTTGGGAATCTATCTGAAAGAAAATCAAAAACTTTATGAGCAAAATTACGACCCCACACAAATTAAGTCGTCTAACCAATTGGAAAAAATTAAATGCTCTTGGATAGGGCGGAAAAATATAATAAAGTGACAATATTACCCTAAATAATCTATTTATTTGGGCATCGAATCAGACTAAAAAAACTATTTTTGACCTAGAAAAATAACAACAAAGTTCATTGGAAAAACAAAAGGTCAAAATTTCAAGAATTAATGAAAAAAAATCGAATGAAGGTGGCATGACCGATCAAAATTATATTAGGCGAGTTCCAAAACTATTTGGTATTGGCTAAGGAATAGATTAGTTGATCAATTAGGTTGGTTCAAGGGATAAAACAGTCCAACAAAAGCAATGCTTTGAAAACCCAAAGACCCCACTTTTAAGAACTTACTGTTTGAAAAAATTGCTGGGAAAATTGAAACTAATATGGCGAAACTGGCTTGATCCCAACGCCTACACCAAGATAAAGGTCAAAATGGGTTCGGGATAGGCAAAGAATGAAAAGAAATTGGGAACACCGGATAGTTTACCTCTTGACCTGTGGAAGGGGGAAGGTCTTTTTAAAAACGAACTAGAGATCTTACTGATCCAAAAATAGAAAATTTCGATTATACCAAACTGAAAGTTTTTGTACAAACAAAACTATAGACAAGATTAAAGGAAGCAATAAATTGGGAAAATATTTTTCAGTCAAAGGTTCTGATAAAGGTCTTTCCCAAAATATTAAGAATTAACTCTTTTTAAAAAATCAACCTTCTCAATTGAAAAATGGTCAAAGGAATGAACAACAATTCTGATGAAGAAATTGAAACTTTTCTAGTCATATAAAAGATGCTCCAAGTCATTATTAATCAAAAATGTTAAAACAACCAAGATACCACCAACCTGTCAGATTGGCTAAGATGACAGGAAAAATAATGATGATTGTTGGAGGGATTGGGCTGGGACATTGATACATTTTTGGAGTTTGAACGTCCCATTTTGAAATGGTTTGGAACTATGCTCAAAAAGTTATAAACTTGCATACCCTTTGATCCAGCAGTGTTCTACTAAGTTATATCCCAAAAGTTATAAAAGAAAGGGACCTGTTGTGCACGAATGTTTGTGGACCCTTTGTGGCTAAAAATTGGAAACTGAATGGATGTCCATCAGTTGGAGAATGGTAATAAATTTGGTATATAATATTTGGAATATTACTGTTCTGTGAAATGACCAACAGGATATTTCAGAAAGGCCTGGAGAACTTAAACGAACTGATGCTGAGTGAAATGACAGGACCAGGAGTTTTATACTTCAACAACAATACTTATGGACCAGTTCATGGACCAGGGCCCATCCTCAGCAACGAGATCAACCAAATCATTTCAATGGACAGTAATGAACTGAACTATCTGAAAAAGAACTCTGGGAATGACTAAAAAACCATTCAAATTCCCAATCCCTTATTTATGCCACCTCATTTTGATTTCCTTCAAATAATTGTACAATATTTCAGAGTCTATTCTTTTTATACACAAAACAACATTTTGGTCATGTATATTATTGTATCTAATTTATATTTAATATTTTAACATCTCTTCATCCTGCCATCTAGGGAAGGGTGTGGGGGTAAGAGGTGAAAATTGGAACAAGAGGTTTGGCAATTGTTAATACTGTAAAGTTACCCATGTATATATCCTGTAAATAAAAGGCTATTAAATAAAGAAAAAAAAGATCACATTCTCTTCCTAATGAATATGGGGGGTGGAGGGAGCTGACTAGGTTAGCTCAAATGGTTAGGAAGTTTTTATCTATATCAAACTGAAATTGTCTCTGTCTCTGTGTCTCTTTCTGATCTCTCTCTCTCTCCTTCTTCTCTCCCTTTCCTCCCTCTTTTTTCCCTTGTCTGTTCTCTCCATTTCTTCTCTTCTGATCCTCCCATCTCGGGCCAAGAAAAACAAGTCTAGTGTCTTTAATTATGGAAGAAGTAATTCTTTCCCTACATGCATCATTTAATTGCTGTATACTACAAAGAATATAGTTGTGAAAACATTTTAGGAAAGTAAAAATGTATCTTACATGTATCTAGTTACTGAAACTGTTGTTCATCCTTTGTTCTCAAAGATCAGTAATATCACAGGTAATGTCATGACTTGCCCACGTATTGGCTTTAAGTGAGTCAGAGCTGCACAAAATCATCAACCTTGTTCTCTCCTTCAGTATCACTGGAATCCAATGGCAAGACAATAATTAAGACAACTGAAAAGACTAAAGGGAAATGTGATGGTTTGAAGAATGTTTGAAGAGATGTTAATAATGTTTAAAAAGATCAGATTTGCTCAATTTAGGCAGAAGGGGGCAGAACAAGGACCGAAAGTTGTTAAAAGGCAAATTTAAGTTCAATGTCAGGAAAAACTTGCCAACAATTAGAGATGCTTATAAGTGGGATGGGCAGTGTGAGGAGGATATGATTCCTCTTTATTGGAGGACTTCAATCCAAGGTTGGATGGCTGTTAGATGTGTTTCAGTGAGTATTCTTTTTTGGGCAAGGGAAAGACTAGATGGTTACTAAGGTCCCCTCTAAACCTAACATTAGGTGATTCTGTAACACTACTTTTCTTTTTTTTTTAATAACTTTTTTTATTTCCAGGACCCATGCCAGGGTAATTTTTTACAACATTATCCCTTGCACTCACTTTTATTCCGATTTTTCCCTTCCCTCCCTCCACCCCCTCCTTCAGATGGCAAGCAGTCCTATACATGTTAAAGAGGTGTAACACTACTTTTCTACCAACATAGTTTCTACAGAATTTTCTGGCATTATTAACTTTTCCCAAAGCATTTTTGTGCCTTTTTTCTCATTTAGTTCTCACTACAACCCTGTGAAGTCATCATGATGGGCAGACATCATCATCCTTATTTTACAGATGTAGAAACTGAGTCCAATTTGCTTACGGTCACATAATAAATCAATAGCAAAACTGAAACTTGTATACAGATAACCTGATTCCCAGGTCTGCTTTTTTCCCCACACCAGGTTTCCTGAGAAGCACAGTGTCTTATCAGACTGAGTTAAAAGCAAAGATGGACTTTAGATTATATTTCTTTATTCTGGCTCACTAACTACCTTCAGAAGGCCACCATTACTAGGCACAGGGCCCACAACTTATTTTCAGGTTTGCATTATTTAGTTTCCTGATAGAACTGAAGTAAATAGAAATTGGAGCCTATGTAAACTCCTGAATCAATCCCATGGGCTTCTTTCCAAGCCATCTTTCAGGAGTTTTTGATAAACCAGGAAGATAGTTTGCTTACAATGATACATTTAATTTCTGTCATTTTCTCTATCCAACTTCATCCCACAATAACTTTAATATCTATCTAATATCTATATGCCTGGGGGAAATGCAAAGATTTTTCATGGAACTTACATTCTTACATTCAGGGTAATACAACCTATACGCAATGAGTCACATTTCAATAATTAATTAATAATGATTCCCTTTAAATGAAGAGGCAGCAAAGTGTCAAATTTGAAGCCAGGAGGATCTGGGTTCAAGTCTTATTTCCAAGACATAAGAACTGTGTGATCCTGGTTAAGTCACTCAGATCTCAAGCAAACATTTCAAGACTATCGCTTGTAGAGATGGCCCTAAACTGCATTGGCAAAGGGAGTTTCCTTCATCAGTGAAATTGTGGGGTCCAGGTCCTAATTCTATTCTTTCCTTAAACCAGGGTAAACTAGCATTGGTTTCCTATATTCCCTCCACAATTCATCCAGCCTTGGCTTTGAGAAGACAAGTAATATGATCTTGATAATACATATGAAGTCACACAAACATATTTCTGTGTTAGTCATATTATAAAAAACAACATAAAACAAATTACAAGGAAAAAACAGAGACAAGAATCAAGCAGGATGAGAACTCATGGAAATGTAGGAATCTGTATTGGTAGAAGAAGAACCCATACAGATGTAATCCCAAATTTGTTGAAGTAATAGTAATAGTAGCAACAATTCATATTCTTATGTTACTTTAAGGCTTGCAAAATACTTTACAAATATTATCTCATGTTACTCACTGTAGAAAGTAGGAGGCATTATTATTCCCAAGAGGAAACTGATAGAATACCATTATGCTATATAGAGATATAGAGATATATATGTATATACATCTATATAAGAGATGAGATAATCTGGGACTGGAATCTAGGTCTCTGTAATTCTAAACTCAATGGTTTTGGGACTACTTCAAGAATATTGACTATCATGGGAGCATGAGTCTAAACCTGGGAGGATCTGAAGTCCAAACTCTTCTTTTTTTACAAACAAGGAGACTGAGCCACAGAGAAATGAAGTGACTTGATGATATATGTCTCAGAGATGGCTTCTGATCTCAGGTCTTTCTAACTCCAATTATTTTGCTTTATCTGCTGTGATTTGGCTAATTTGGACAATTAGGTAGTATAGTAAGAAGAGTATTGGACTTGAAGTCAGGGGGAATTTGAATCTTCCCTGAGGCATTTAATAATTTTGTAACCCATGAGTTAGTAATTGACTATTTAATCTCTCTTGGCCTCAGTTTACTTATCTTTAAATAGGTACAGCAATAGCACCTACCTTGCAGAGTTGTTATGAGAATCAAAGGAAATAACATAAATTGCTTTATAAGCCTTAGAGCATTGTATAAATTGTTTTTGTCATCATCATTATTATTCCACTAATGCAGACTGCAGGTCTTCTGCTCTTTAGTGTAATGCTGAAATTAATTGATGTAGAGAAAAACAAACAAATAAACAAAAACCTTCCTTGCTTGCCAATTCTCTGGGAATCAGCTAATTTACCCTTATCTAGGTTGGCTCTTGGCAAATGTTCATGCTGTCTATCATGAAGTCCATACTCTAAGTATATTTGCACACATACAAGGACCTAAGGACATCTCTACACTTCAACAAGATGTTCTAGGGAGGATGGCTTCTGTGGAGACAGTAAAGAGAAAGTTGGGAAACTTCCCTTGGAAATTCAAGAGAAAATACTAATCAAAGCAGAAAATCAACAGACTCAAAACCCCAGACATAGTAGAATACACAGATCCTAATGTTCTTGTCCTGAGGCTTCCTAGCTTAGAAATAGTTCTGCTTGCTGGGTATAGTTCAGTGGGTGGTACTTCATCCCTGCTCTGATTCCTAGAATCATAGAATTTTACTTTTGAAAAGGAAAATAAATTTAAATTCAACAAACATATCAAGTTCCTATATTATGGGAAAAGAGAGAGAACTTGGCTCTGGGAGCAGTGAGATAACTTAATTTCTAATCCTTGCCTCCTCTACCTTTAGGAGACCCTGGCTAGGAAAGTCACTTTGAGCTCAAGAGTCCCTGTGATGTGGGGGTAAGCACACTAAATTATGTGTCAGAAGACATAGGTTTAAGTTCCAGCTCTGAAATTTCCTTAATTTATGATCTTTACCATCTCAATGAGACTCAGTTTCCTTATCTGGAAAATGAGAGTAATAATCCTCATATTGTCTTGTATCATATAGTTGTGAGAAAAAATGCTTCATATAATTTAAAAGATCATTGAAATAAAATTTATTATTGTTTAGTGCTAGTCTCTCTTGGATTTTAAGACAACCTCTTTAAACTTTCAACCATATCTTTCTTTTTTTTTTTTAAATTTAATAGCCTTTTATTTACAGGATATATGCATGGGTAACTTTACAGCATTAACAATTGCCAAAGCTCTTGTTCCATTTTTTCACCTCTTACCCCCCACCCCCTCCCCCAGATGGCAGGATGACCAGTAGATGTTAAGTATATTAAAATATAAATTAGATACACAATAAGTATACATGACCAAACCGTTATTTTGCTGTACAAAAATAATCAGACTCTGAAATATTGTACAATTAGCTTGTGAAGGAAATCAAAAATGCAGGTGGGCATAAATATAGGGATTGGGAATTCAATGTAATGGTTTTTAGTCATCTCCCAGAGTTCTTTTTCTGGGTATAGCTAGTTCAGTTCATTACTGCTCCATTAGAAATGATTTGGTTGATCTCGTTGCTGAGGATGGCCAGGTCCATCAGAACTGGTCATCATATAGTATTGTTGTTGAAGTATATAATGATCTCCTGGTCCTGCTCATTTCACTCAGCATCAGTTCGTGTAAGTCTCTCCAGGCCTTTCTGAAATCATCCTGTTGGTCATTTCTTACAGAACAGTAATATTCCATAATATTCATATACCACAATTTATTCAGCCATTCTCCAACTGATGGACATCCATTCAGTTTCCAGTTTCTAGCCACTACAAAAAGGGCTGCCACAAACATTAGTGCACATACAGGTCCCTTTCCCTTCTTTATAATCTCCTTGGGATATAATCCCAGTAGTAACACTGCTGGATCAAAGGGTATGCACAGTTTGATAACTTTTTGAGCATAGTTCCAAACTACTCTCCAAAATGGTTGGATTCGTTCACAACTCCACGAACAATGCATCAATGTCCCAGTTTTCCCGCATCCCCTCCAACAATCATCATTATTTTTTCCTGTCATCTTAGCCAATCTGACAGGTGTGTAGTGGTATCTTAGAGTTGTCTTAATTTGCATTTCTCTGAATAATAATGACTTGGAGCATCTTTTGATATGACTAGAAATAGTTTCAATTTCAACCATATCTTTCACCATATTCTCTTGGGAACTGGATTTTTGACAGATGAAGAAGTAGCAAATTAAAAAAAAATAATCCACAATTTTTTCTTGATCTACAGAGCAGGAGTGTGAGGTATTATGTATAAAACTCTCTCCTCACTAATTAAGACAGAAGGCACAAAATTTAAAATTCTTCAGATGAAAGGAGAAGACAAATTTAAGTAAATTTTATATTATTATGCTCATCTTTTGAGAAAGCTAAGTTAGCCCACCTCTCATTAGCAAGAAATGTGCCAAATAAGGCAAAAGGTCAAAAACAGAAGAGAAAAAGGGAAGAAAAATCTTTGTGCGAGAGATATCACTTTGCACAAACATGAAGAGCGAAGAACTGGTTAATATTTTGGGGTAATAGAAAAGTATAAAATAGATATATAGATATAATAGATAATAGAAAAAATCTTCAGATAGAAAGAATGATAGAGAAAGAAGATCCAGCTGAAGCAAACTAGATCTAATATAAGAACCTTTAGGATGGTTAACAAACTTAGTTAAGGTAATAACTGACAAAAGGCCTAAGATCAGTGAAGGAAAAACAGAATAAAAGACAAGCAGGCAACAGCTTTAAACAGTATGGTGAAAATAATAATAAATCAGTGGATCATCTAAAACAGAGATATCAAACAAGTAACACATGAATTGCATGTGAATTGTAACACTGGAATTGTAATCTGGGCCAGATTAAAATATAATTGGAAAATATTTAACAGAACAAATAAAAGCACACTAAAACATAGATAATTTTAATATGTGATTATCTAAATCAATATGCAGACTACAGAGATCCTCATGTATATTTTAATGACATCTATTTTGATTGGAGTTTGACCCCATCCATCGAAGAAATAAAATGGGTTAGATGGAAGACAAAATTCAGAAGTGGAAGAACAGCATGGAAGGAGATTGAAGATGTATCTACAAATGAAAATAATGAAGCTTTAGAGTAGAGCTGTACTAGAGAAGGGAGAAATAGAGACAGGCAGATAGACAGAGAGAGATAGAAGACGGAGAAAGGGAGAGAGAGAGACAGACAGAGAGACACACACAAGAGAGACGGAGAGAGAAAGAGACAGAGAGGCAGATACATAGAGAGACAGAGATAGAGACACAGAGAGAGAGACACACACAGAGAGAATGAATCTACATGCCATACTTCCAAAAATCCTATAAGAATATTTCCCAGAACTATTGAAAACAGAAGAAAAAGCATGGAAAAATAGATTCTTAGACTGGAAAGGACTGAAAGGTCATTTACTTTGATTCATCCTCAGCAAGAATCCTGTTTACAAAATTTCTAAGAAGTAGTCATGCATCATATTCTTGAGGGTCCTAAGTGATGGAGAATTCACTATCTCCTAAGGCAAGCCTATTTCAGATTTTATCTTAAGCTCTATCTGTGTTATATAAATACTATAGAAGACAGGAGATGACTAAGAGATGCCCACCCTTAAAGAATTTACATTTCTGGTAAAGAAACACTATAAAGATAAATAAATGCAAAATACTAGAAAAGAACTTGCCATTTAGGTTGGCATAATAAATGTCCTAGAAGTTTAGAGTGAAAACAAGCTTTGATTTATAGACATTTCAATTTGCAAACAATTTTCTGAAAATATTTCTATTGTGTAAAGTAAATGCTACCAGTAGATAACTAAGGGACGATTAGCTTTTATAGACTAATTTAAAGTTTCATAGAGTCATATTCTTTATAGCTTTTAGGATGAAATGTGATTTATACAATGCCTCTGCTCAATTATTGTGAGTGAGACTGTGCTGCTATTGTGATATGTCTATAAATTCTTATTTGTAAATAATAGTTTAAAAAGACATGTATAGCAAAATAAAATTGATCATGTTCTTGTAAAGGAAAAGATATATATATATATATATTTTTTTTTCAATGCATCAGAAGATTCCCATGTCTTCCAAAAAAGCAAATTTTGGGGAGGTGTTTTAACAACTCAACTAAATAGGCCTTTAATAGATTAAAAAAAGACATTCAAGTAAGAAATGAATAAATATCACTGCATAGCCACATAGCAGATAAGCTTATGTCTCTGAAATTTCATCTTGCAAAGGGAACACTGATGAACCTATGGCAAGAATTTGAGGGAGAAATGCCATGTAAGGAGGAAAGAGAGCAGCAGATGACTTGGGTAAGAAAAGAGAGGGCAAGATTACTGTATCTTGAATTTGGGTACCATTGGATGAAAATCTAAGGAATAATTTGAGAATGGAGAATAGAAGATAATTCTGAATCTAACTCTACCTAGAAGTAAGGAAAACATGCATAATCTTTTAAACAATAATATCAGTAAAAATAAAATGCCAGTATCTGACACTGTGCTTTTGTAGAGGTAGGATGTGTATGTCTTTTTACATGTAAAAAGTCTTAAATTGTATTGATACTAATGAAACAAGTTATTATGTACCTTGTACTGATAAAAATAATCATGTGAGGAAAATCAAACTGAATAATTAATGAATTAATTGAACAACATCAAACACTGAACAGTAGACAGCCTTGCACTCACCTATTAAAGAAAGAGTTGCAAACTGTTTTTTTTTAAATAGCCAAACAATTTGTTGCCTACAGGAAATGCATTTAAAGCATAGAGATACAAATTAAGAGATTGAAATAAATTCATTAAACTTTACTGAATAGAAATAACGATCATGATTTTGAATAACACAGAAGTAAATCTAGATAGCACTGAGAGAAAAATAGGGAATCTAAATTATTCTGAAGAGCTTCAGAGAAAATGAAACATATAAAATGGGAAACATTGATACACTGACCAAAAAAATTATTAAAGTGCTTAAAGCAAAAGGTAACAGAAAGGCAAAAAGAGTGAGATAGTAAGGCATTGAAAGCAGGAGAATTAACATTTCTCTATAAGAAATGGACAAATCTAAGAGAAAGATTAGAAAAAATTTACAGAATAGCTGAATGTTACAAAAAAGATTTGATAGATATAAAAAAATCAATGGAAATTTTAGAAAATATACTTATTTTCAGGCATACACAATACTTTTACAAAACTTTTTTCTGCTCTAGAGAATAAATGACTCACATGCAGAAAGATAGAAATATTCAATATAGTCTTTCAAGATTATAAGAGAATAAAAATAGGAATCAAGAAAAAAATACTCAAAACATTTAAATCTAAAATGGGACTACAAACAATATTCTAAATATTAGTGAGTCAAAGGCCAAATTATAGAAATAATAGTCATGTGAAAGGAAATTTCAAAAGTGAAACAATACATCAAATTTTATGGGATGAAGCTAAAGAAATATTTGGAGTCAATTTATCTTTATCAGTACTTATACTAATATAAGGGGAAAGGAGAATGTTAATTCATCAAACATGGATGGTAACTATTTAAAAACTCACTAATTAATAAGCCTAAAGCAAAAACAAAAGGGAAAAATTAAGTTAAATGTGAAATAAATGGATTGAAAATTTTAAATTACTTAACAAAAACAAAGTTATTTCCTTTCGAAAATAGTAATGGAATTATTCAACTGTTAGTTAATTTAATGAAAGAGAAAAATTAAGCAAATGAACATACATCTAAACTAAAAAAATGAATAGAGGGAAATCATAATGAATAGCAAGGAAATACAATACAACATACATATAAATACATGATAAAATATATGTATTAGTAGATTCCATTCCTTTCTATTTCTATTGGGCAGCCTAGAATCAAAACCTCTTCTTTTGTCCTGACCTCCATTTCTGCCCCCTTCCTTAAAGCCTCAGAGGATCTGGTAGTTTGAGTAACCATATCTCTCTGTAGCAATTTAGTTAACTTTCTAGACTAGGGAGAAATGGTTTACTCTTTTCTAGGTTAGAAAATTTTAATAAAATAAACACACACACATATATGTATATATATAAACACACACATACATATAATATATATGTACATATATATTATATATATATATATACATTATACATATTATATTATACACATTATACGTATATACATTACATATTATACATACATATACATACGTATACACATACACATACACATATACATTACACATTATACATATACATATATATTATATGTATGTGTGTGTATTTATCTATCATAGAAGAAAGTGCACAGTTAGGAACATCCCTAACATTCAGAGATTCAAATCACTTTTCTATTTAAATTCTATGTCCTTTAATCTAATCCACGGCTTTTTCCTTTCCCTTTTACCCACAGTACACATATAAACACACATCTCTCTATATGTATGTATGTATGTGCATATATGTACATATTTGTGTAAGTATGTATATGTACATATATGTATACATATATAACATATATACTTAGCTTTATATACACATACATACACATATATGAAATACACAATGTTAAGGATTGGCCATTATAAAAATATTATAATTAATAAGGAAGATCAAATAAATACATCTCTCAGCAAAAAGACATAGGGAGGGGAGTTTGGATAACAGGTAACCCTTCTGACCTATCTTTAGTTTGTGAAGCATCAGTGACAACCACAAACTTTAGTCTGAATTTTTTTTTCACTATATCAAATGACAATCACTTATTGAATATATATTATGTATCAGTCAGTGTGCTGAACACTGGGAGCATAAATAAATGAAACAATTCCTACTTGCAAGATGGACGTATATAATGTACACATAAATTATATATATGTATGTATGTATATATGTATGTATATTGTATATATACAGCAGGATGGGGAACATTTTTTTCTGTGAAGGACCATTTGGATATTTGTAATATATGTGAGTGATATAAAACTATCAACTTAAAGAACTCAGTGGGAGGTTGTTATCACCTGTGGTTGCCTTGGAAGGGACAAAACCAATGATTTTATGAGCCTTATATGTTCCATGGGCTGGAGGGTCCCTGTCTCTGATACACACACATGTATGTATGCATGTATATATATATATATATATATATATATATATATATATGTACATGTATACGTACAAATATATAATATAAAGCTAATAAATAAAAATTTATGCAAAGCAGGTAATCAAAAGATAAATTGATTGGTGGGACACTAGTAGTTGGAGTGACCAGGAAGGACTTTATGCAGAAGATGATGCTTGAGCTTAATCTTAAAGAAGAAAAATATTCTCCATTAAATAGCTGTAAGATGAGCATGAATTTCAAGTATGTTGGATAGATCAAGCTACGTGAAGGGAACCAAATTCCCATTGTTGGCTTCTTAGCTACCATATACACATACACGTTCTCAGTGTCTGATCCCCCATTATGATCCCCTCTTGATCTGTCAAAATTTCATCGCAGACTGCTTCCCTGAGAAACTTTGGACTAACTCCATGCAAATTCTCTGTATCACCCTTCCCTTCTTCTCTCACAAAGTGGCCAGTTTGTGTGTGGTCCTCTGTGCAGTGTCAGAGTGCCATCTCTTACAGACTCACTCTCCAGACAGAGTGACCTGCTCTGTTATAGAGTGATTCAAAAGCTCTGGACAGTATGACAATACCCTTCCAATCTCTGCCGCCCAGTTCTTGAGATGGCACATCCAATCTCTTTCTGAGCTGGTATGGGAATGTTATTCTGCCAGACAATATCTCCCATGCAGCTATTCTGAAACCTTTCCCTGACTGCAAAAATTAGTCTCAATAAAAGGCTACATAAATAATTGGAAAGCTATTCAATTTTAATGCATTGGCTATACTAATTTGGTAAAAATAACAATTCTACTCAAATCACCCTGCAGATTTAATTCTATACCAATGTTATATTTCATAAAATTGCATAAAATAATAGTATAATGTATGTGGAAAAATAATAGGTTAAGAATATCAAAGGAAACAGTGAGAATAAGTAGGAAGGAAAAGAAAATAGCATTATCATATTTCAAATTATATTATAAAACAGAAATTAACAACATTGTCAGGTACTGGATAAAAATATAAAAATAAATCAGTAACACATTATTTAATCATAAGGAGGATTTTTAAGTGAAAATACACATGTACACACATACTTACATACATTCTTATGATCTTTGATATAGCCAAGAACATATGTTATTGTGGAAAGAGTTCGATTTTTAACAAAGATAACTAGACAGACTGGAAAGCATTTTGATAGAAAATGAGCTTAGACCAGTAACTTATTACATCCACTACAACAAATTAAAAAAAAAAATAAATGATCTAAATATCTAAATCATCCCATCAAACAAAATTAGAAGACAATGTAAGATTATAGTTTTCAGAACTTTGAGGAGAGGAAATATACTAACAAGGCACAATATTGACAAAATGATTAAAAAAATAATACAAATAACTACTTAGATTGTGAATTGGTTTTGCCATTTTGGATTGCAATATAGAATTATGTAATAAAAATCAATAAAATCATTCCTACCCTTTGAATCAGTAGTTCTATTGGGTTTACTGACAGCATGTAGAATCCTATTTGTACAAAGGTATTTATAGAATCATTAGTTGCTATGTGAAATTTTGGAAATAATCCATGTAACTAATGACTAGGGCATGCCCAAATAATTCTGATACATAAATGTCACTGAGTTCTTGTTGTTTTTGTTATTGTTGTTTGTCCTTCATTTTCAAATAATCCATGTAACTAATGACTAAGGCATGCCCAGATAACTCTGATACATAAATGTGACTGAGTTCTTGTTGTTTTTATTATTGTTGTTTGAGCTTCATTTGTCATTGACATCACAGGTTGATATCTTGACTTGTGCATAAATTAAATTTAAGTTAAAAAAGATTTAAATGAGCAATGATTACAAATGATGCAGATAAAGCAAATATTAGATGTCAATAAAACTCAACTTATATATAACAGTGACTTCAATATTTCATTGTTCAAGTCAAAGCAATCAACTTTCACTTTTTTTTTGATGGAAAATTGTAGTGTATGTCACATGAACTCACAGTTTGTGTATACATTGTTTTTTTTAAAACTATTTTGGAGTAATATAACTTGTTTTCCTCCCTATTCCAATTCACTGTACTCCATTCTTATCCTATCCAATTTCCTCTAGTCTATTCCAATCCAACCCAATCCCAACCAGATGCCAAGAAGCATCTGCCAATGTTCAAGGAAATAAGACAAACATTTATTATGAACCAAGCACTGTCCTTAGTGCTGTACAAATGTTATCTCATTATTCAAGACACTGTGCTAAACAATGAGGATATTAAAACTGACAGAAAAGTAGACTTTGGTCTCTACTGGATAGGAGGAAAGATGTGGTGGGGGCAGAAGCAATATATAAATAGGCATATGCATTCACACACACACACACACAGAGAGAGAGAGAGAGAGAGAGAGAGAGAGAGAGAGAGAGAGAGAGAGAGAGAACGTGAAGCTGAAGGAGTAGATCAGGTAGATCAGAAAAGGCTTTTTGCAGGAAATAGCCCATGATATGAGCCATGATGCTCAGTTAATAGGAGTCTAAGAAACCAAAATGAAGAGATGTCTTCTAGATATGGGGGTGCAGATTAACTAGACCAGAGATAGTTCCCAAGTTTGGGGAATAGCAAGTTTATTACACAGAGTGTGTGAAGGGGAGGAATTTGCAATGAATCCATAAAGATGGGCTATAGCTATATTAAGAAAGGAATTAAATGCCAGTTTAAGTACTTTTTATACTATCCTAGAGTCCATACAGAGACATCATAGTTTTATAAGTAAATAAATGACACAATCAGATGTGTGATTAAGGAAGATTTTAGATTGGACTAAGAGAGTCCGAGATGACTACAGGACCACAGATTTAGAATTAGAGGTCATCTGGTCTTGGTGGTTTAAGACCCCATATGGGGTCTCATAATTGAATGTGGGAATTACAAAATGATGATTTATAATCAATAAATATTTGATTTGCATTCTTTTTATATACCTATATACATGGGTCATGTAAACATTTCTTGGGCAAAATAGTGTAATGAGCAGAAAAAGTTTAACAAATCCTCTGCCTAGTCCAACCTCCACTTTTATAGATGAGAAAATTGAGACCCAGAGAGGATCACTTACTTGTCCAGAATCATATAAATATTAATTGGAAGTTGAATTTGGGTACTCTGATGATAAATTATTATAGCTATGACCAACATTTATTTAATGCCAACTATTATATAGTTATTCTAAGCATTCTACAAATATCACATTTGATTCTTGCAACAAATCTGAGACATAGGTGCTATTATTATCACCATTTTATAAATGTGAAAATTGAAGCTAATATAGGTTAAGGGACTTGCCCAGAGTCACACAGCTAGTAAGTGTCTGAGACTAGGTTTGAATTTAGGACTTCTTGACTCCAGACCAGTGTATCCACTGTATGCAGTGTATCACCTAAGTGTTTCATATTGCTCTTTCAGGATTGTTATCTTGACTAGGGTGATGAAGACCTGACATAGTTTGGTGATGATTGGACTGGAGAGAGAGGAATAGATAAGACATAGGTTGTCAACTAGTTAAATAAGTGGAGGGTGGAATGAAGGAGAGGGAATGATTGAAGATAACTCTGAGATTTGTAAAACTGAGTACCTCGAAGGATGATGATATACTCTACTAAACAGAAAAGTTTAGACAATATATGATTTTAGGGAGGAAAATAATGAGTTGTCTTAGGCATATTGCATTTGAGATTCTTTCAAGACATCATCCAGCTTGTTTGTATGTTTGTGTTTTATTGGCAAAGAGTATCACTAAAAAGAAGTTTTTGCCTTAGGAAATTCTACTCTGATCCTGCCCTACTGCTGTTTCTTCTAGGTTTCCTGAAACAAATTGACTGGTTACTTGTTATTTATCTTTCTGGGTCTTGATTTCCTCCTCTGTAAAAAAGTGGCGTTTTGATTAAATACTTTCTAAATTCATTCTAAGATTTTAAGAATATATAGCTATTAGTTTGGCTTACATGGAAATGTGTTTTGCATGACTACACATATATAATTGATGTCAAATTGCTTTTCTTTTAAATGAGAGGGGAGGGCAGGGAGAAGGGAGTTAATTTGGAACTCAAAATTTGGGGAAAAAATCCTTTTTACATGTAATCAGAGAAAAATAAAATTGTAAATAAAAAATTAATATATAGCTGTTAGGAATACAAGTTATCATGGAATATTCCCATATAGCACTCTCTCCATCCCTTCTAATTATCCCTAATCGTGGACTAGATTGCACTAGAAGTGATCTCAAGGAATTATTGCCTGGCTGCCATGTAGGCTTATTTTTTTTTTTTAGTCCGATCTTAAAAATCTTCATATCTTAAAAAGTAAGGAAACACATTTTGCTAAGAATTATCTTTCTGCTCTATGAAATGGAGGCAGGAGAATTATTTTCAATTTTTGCCCAGGGTATATAAAATGCCCTTCCCTGGTTCTAACAAAATTTCTTGCTCAGAAACATGTTGTTAAAAGAACTCAGGGCATTCCCAATCAAAGGGAATATTGCTTTGTGTAAGAAAGGACATGAAACCCTAAGATATGGAGGATAGAAGGCATGACCTTCGATTTGTTGTTATACAAACATTATCCTTGAACTTGGCAATCCAGACCGCTCAAGCTAATCATGTGATTCTCAGGCAATCATTTTCTTTATTTTTCTGAATCTTAGTTTCTTCATCTGTAAAATGGGAATAATCATACTCCCATCCCCTAATTCATAGATATTGTTAGAAATCTATATAATTGTTAAAACTACTATCAATATGTAAATTAATTTTATATTTGTTGTTATTGGGATCAGAACTGAACCTGTGATTTCACTGTCATGAGGAACCTTCATGTTAGGAAACAGTCTTCCAATGTAGGTTGGAATCTTATTTGCAGCTTAGGGAACTGCCTAGAACTTTGAGGTTATTTGTACCAACTATCTAGGAAGTATCAGACATGAAACTTAAGGTCAGCTCTGTGTCCACTATGCTGCTGTATCTACTCATTATTATTTTGGAAAGAGTGATGGACATTATAATTAATTCAAAGGAATTCAGCAAATATAATTAAGCACCAACTTCATGCAAAGTACTATGCTATGTTTGGGGGATTTCAAATAAAGCTCTGATCTCATGGATATGGGAATGCTAATGATACTGATTTCAAATCATTTCACATCTGCCCATCTTTTATGATTTTGGTCCATGTCTTTCTGTAAATTCACATGCATGAGGCATCTCTTGATTTTTCTTGATCTCATGAGGGCTTTAGGGGAGTACTCTGTCCATCCTTTGACCTGGAAGACTCATGCATCTTTTTTTTTCTTTTATTCTTTTTCCTGATGATTTTTTTTTTTTTTTGACTCTTGTACTTCAGAGGAGGTCTGGGTTAAGAATACAATGGCAATAATATATAGAGGGAGATAGAGCACTGGACCAGGAGTCAGGAAGATCCATCTTCATGAGTTCAAATCCAGCATGGACACTTACTAGCTGTGTGACCCTGGGCAAGTCACTTAACTGTTTGCCTCAGTTTCCTCATCTGTAAAATGAGCTGGAGAAAGAAATGGCAAATTACTCTAGTGTCTTTATCAAGAAAACTCCAGATGGGGTTATGAAAAGTTAAACATGACTAAAAAATAACTGAACAGCAACATAACACATACATAGACTAGATAAAAAGAGAACTGGGGAGGGAGATTTCATTAACTACTAGGAAGATTAGAGATGGCAGAGTCATAACTAGATGTGGGCAGGACTAGTTTGCATGGAGAAATAAGAGTTTTGTCTCAGGGTACTGACAACCAGGTGAACAGAATGTGTTGGAGTCAACTGTTAAATTTTCAGTGTAAGCATTTATACTTTACAAATCAACAAACACTACAACTCAGGATTTGATTTATTATTTTATTGATTGCTTGGACTTAATGTTTAAATTTATTTAAGTTAAATATTGCTACATGTTAGTAATGCAAACTAATTGGAAAAAATTTCTTTGCATCTTTTTCTCCCTCAGGGACCTGGTTGTTAAACACTTACCAGAAATTCCCATACTTTTAAATAAGGATGGAAGCGTTTTTCTTTCTCATACGTTGCAATGCTTTAGTAAAGTCACCTCTGGCCTACACCTAGGGTTATATTAGCACAATCTTCTCTGAGTCACTTCTTCCTCTTTAGGTCCAGTATTGGTAAGATTTAGGAAATAGCCAGCTGGTGGCTGGTCTTCGGGTCCTCAGGTCCATCAGTGAAGGTCTGACTCTTGCAATTCCAGACCATTCCTTCTCCATCACTTTGCTATTAATTTTTGGGCAGAATCAAAACCACTTCCTGGCTCACCTTAAAGGCAGATTCCTCAGTAAGGAACATTGGGGGTAGTCTCACTTCAAAGAGTTATTCTTTAGCAAGAAGTCTTATTTTTGTGTGTTAGTACAAGAGCCCCTGAAAATTAGATCTCAAGGAATTTAATCATCCTTCTACCCTGAGGTGGTGTTTTCTCGAATCTAAATAATTTAGACAAACACAGATTCCTTTTAGATGGGCACTGAGCCTTTTATATCAAAATGGGACTTTTGAAAAATATTTGTCACAAGCAGTAAATGCCAAGAGCTATTTTTTAAGGCAAGATGAATTATGTATGAGACAGAATTGCCCTTTTAGGCTTACAAGAGGGACAGAGGTCCTTCTTCCAGCCCCAAGGAAAAGTGGCCTTCCCTGTTAACTTTACTTGAAAATAAGTCCCATATTAAATTTTCAGTTGTTGGTTTATAAATTCACTCAACTTTTTTTACTCATGTATTGTTTCCCAATCAGGTCTTCCTAGAGATGTCCCAGATATCTTGCCCTGCCCTAGCTTTCCTTATGGAAAATGCTTGGTTCCTAGTCACTACACTGGGCTATGTAGTGCACTTTGCAATGTGGCTGTGTTTGAGAGCTATAGTAGAATTAGAGAGCTATAGTATAATATTAGTAATAGTATAGTATATTAATAATACTATACTATACTAATAATAAGTACTTATTATATTATATAATAATAATACTATAGTATTATAGTAATAATTATATAATATAATATATTAAATTAGAATTAAAAAAAACAAAGTTCATGCACATTAAAAATATGACTGCAGATCATAACATCCCTCAAAATTCCAAAGAGTTAAAATTGAGGGCAACCCTACAGGCAATGGAAAGATACAAAGTGGGTATAAGTAGTAACTTTCTTGTAAGAAATAGACAAGAAATAGTCTAGGAAATGTGTGAACAGAGAAGGAAACAAACTATTCATGAAGTAGGAGTTCAGAACAGCCAATGAATAAGCCAAGGACTGTCCTTACCTTATAACATGTTAATAGAACTAAAGGAGAACTTCCTATATATGATGTAGGTCCTCTGGGAGGATTTGAGGGAGGTCCAGGGCACAATTTGGACAGAATGAGGAGGCATGGATGGGTTAAGAAAGTGGATCCTTAAGCTAAGGATGGTGAACATTTAAAATATATATTTCAATAACTGCATTTCAATATATTTGAATTCCTTATATATATTGATATTCCAAATATCTATCTATCTATCTAGACAACCCTATGCATTTGGTTTTATGCATTTATTCTGAAAAATGAGTCCAAAGGCTTTACCAGACTGCCAAAGGAGTCCATACCACACCCAGATAGGAAGCACATCATTGACATTAACCCCTCAGCGGCTAATTCTCTCTCCATTGTATTCATTTTTATATATTAGACATATACTTATATACATCCCTCCTCTATTTGAGAACAGATTCTTTTATTCTTATATTTGTATCTTTAGGACCTAGCAATAGGTATTTATTATTGACTAATAGACACATCAGTGAAATCACGGAGCCACCAAAATATTAGAAAATTAATTCCAGTAAAAATACCATACAATCACTTTGGGAGAAAGGAGGTAAGAATGGAGGTGGGTTAGTATGCTTGCATGAGAAATGAAACAGCAATCAAGTGGGTTCAGTATTTCCACTCTGAGATGTTGGTCATGGCTAGCCTAGGGGCCCATAAAATCAGAAATGGTTAAGTTGAAATATTATTTGAATCTAGATGAGAAACTTGACAAACATCCAGGAAACAGTGTGAAAACATGAAGGGTTTCTGGGTTCTGTGAAGATTCAAAGAGAATTCTCAAGGGAACAGGCTTGATGCACGCATTCACATACACATATTTGTGTGTGTGTGTGTGTGTGTGTGTGTGTGTGTGTGTGTTTTAAAATCAGGTTTATTTTTGATTGCAGGCACAGAGTGTGGGAAGGAAAGAAGCATCATTTGTGTTTAAATGGCCTGTGACTTAGAACGGGCCTTGGGGGTAATATGGTCACATAATCTTTCCCTCCTATTCCTTTATGTGCTTTACAATCTATGGCTGTAACTTAGCTCAATTTAATGTGTCTTTACTGAATATTTATTGTGTGCCCATTGCTGTATTAAGTTGTGTGGGGAAGACAAGAAAAGAGAATATATTTGTCCTTGAGGAGGCTAAAAGGTGTGGGGGGATGGAGTAAAGATTTACACATAGAAAACCATTAGAAAACAATAAAATAATATAAAATCACAAAAGGTCCTGCTTGAAGAGGCAACAAAGAAAATATATTCTAGACCTTTTCCCCCCTTTTCTCACTTTTCTTTGGCATTGCAGTAACTCCCTAGTATTCTTATCCTTCTCCTCTCTACCCACATTTAAAACAATAAGAACTTCCTTGGTAACAAATAAGCAGAGTCAAGCAAAAGAAATGCACACAATGACTATATTCAAAATGATATCTCAACATGCTTCTTGAGTCTATCTCCTGTTTGCCCCTGCTAAGTTATTGTAAAATGTTTCTTGATTTTTCTGAGTAATATACATTTATTCCTTTGAAGTACGAAGTAGCTGTGAATTTGATCCTGGACCATTGACAGTGGTCTTGACCTTTGTCTTGCACTAGACTTTGATGACCCTGGAGGACAGAGAAATGCTGACAACTTTGTGCAACTCTGCCTCATTCAAATCCAATTCAGGCACAAATCAAGATATCATGGTTGCTGCTTTGAAGAAGAACAATAACAACAACCATAAATTTGCCACTGAATTTTGTTTTTCTAACATTTTAATGTAAGCAATTTAGTTTAATCCATCATCTACTTGTAAAGGTTGTCAAAAATGTCATCATCCATCCTTTAGAATGATGGAGCAACCAATTTTTCATTAAAGATTGAACTCTAGTCTACAATTCTATTGCCATTTTTTTTATTTTGAACTCTGACCTTATCAAAAAGGAAGATATTGAATTTCTTAATTATTTTCTGCTTTTGGGGGAGAAGTGGGGAAGCAGAGAAAGAAACAGAGATAGAGGAACAGAAACAGTGACAGTGATAGACAAATACAGACAGACACAGAGACCAAAAAAAAGACAGGTGGGGACAAAGAGACAAAAAGCAAGATAGATACTAAAAAAGCACTCTTAGAAATGTTAAGATAATTGAAATCCTCTCTCCTTTTAAAATCATGCAAAGTTTGTTCTGTTTCCCAAGCTACTCATCTAATTTCTCTTTTCCCAAGTTTCTCATCTAATTTTTCCTTCTTACCAGGTGTCTATAGTACATTTAAAAATACTATTTCCACAATTTTTTTCTCCTTCAACAAATGTTTTTCACCATATTACTCACTTTAGATTCTGATATTTTTCACACAAGCATATTTATTAATATAAGATTCTACTTCTCACTTCATCTATTTTGTTTCTTCTGAATAAGGAATGGGTTCCCAGAGCCATATTTCATTCATTAATCCCATTTTACAAAGTCTTCTCATACAATGAGGCTGTGATTTTCCTCTTTGTATTAGAATCTCTAAGTTATACTGTTTATTACCAGTATTTCTTGCATTTTTATCTAGGCCCTTGAGACCATGGATTTTATTGCTCTTTTTTTGAATATTACCATTGTATACTTAGGATTCACCAACTCTCTGCCAAAAGGTAGGAAGCATGAGTCACCATTTGTTCTCTGAATTTGTGATTGGTCACTAGATTAACCTGAATTTATTTTGCAGTGTTGTTTCTTCTTTACTTTTTGGTAGTTATTATGCAAGTAACTATTTTGGTTCAGTTTAATTTGCTCTTCATCTTTTTATTCAAGACTTCAAGTTTCTCTTAAGAAAGAAGGAAAGAAATAGAGAGAGAGAAAGAAAGAAAAAGAAAGAAAGAAAGAAAAGAAGGGAGGGAGGGAGGAAGGAGGGAAGGAAAAAGGGAAAGAAGGAGGGAAGGAAGGAAAGAAGGAAGGAAGAAAAGAAGGAAGAAAGAAAGAAAGGAAAGAATGAAGGAATGAAGGAGAGAGGGAGGAAAGGAGGAAGAGAGAGAGAGAGAGAGAGAGAGAGAGAGAGATAATATATAACTGATATTATTATAAGTATTTGTTCATTCCAGTCCATCTCTGGTCATAAACTGATTAGTTCTATATTTTAATATGAGATCTAGAAATCCAAATCCTTTTCTCTTTCAGCACCTTATTAGCTAGTTGTTCACACCAAACTTTGTCTGCATATTTTGAATCTACTACCATCAAAATGATGAAAATTCCAACAGTGTACCCAAGTATTCAGTTTCTCCAAAAGAACTTCTTAATTTTGGGCGATACTTTGCTCCTATTTCCCCTCTTTTTGGCAGTATAGTATCTTATGTCCCCTCAAGACATCAGAAGTGTTTGTCAGTTTTGACAAAAGTCAAGTTGCTTTCATACCCATGTTGTATACATGCCATGAAAAGACAATAGCTATCTCTATGATTTAGGTCAGAATGACAAATGCTTTCCTTAATGTCCTCCAACAGGAAGTTACAACCTCTAACTGATTTCTTCTTCTTTTGACAATTACTTTCACCTGAAGGCACCTGTGGATCTATATAATAATTCCTTGAAGGAAAAGAATTTTCACAGATGGTCCAGGTCCCTGCTCCCAATCCTCTTCCCCCTACAGAAGAACTCTCATACCTATAATATGATAATATTACCATAAATGCTCAGTTGTCTTTTTTCTTCCCTTCCTTCTCTATGTAACATTTTTCTACCTCCTATTTGCCAGATACATATTAAGATTTCCTTCTTAGCCTTTATCTTTTTTGAATTTTTCTTGTTTCATTTCTATCTTTTCAAGTAACATTTCATTTTTCTTTATAAGTTGAAAAATACAAATGTGTCCCTACAGCTCTTTTATGTTCTCTTCTGGTACAAAGACCAACTTGTACTTGGGCATATTTAGCTATTGATTGTTTGGACAAAAAGACAAACAGCATATTCTGTATATCATTGTAAAATTTTTATTTCCCTCCACATTTACTTGAGGCATGATTCACAGTCCTTTGTCTTCTTGTTGACTATTCTTTTGGCTTACCCCCTTAAGTGCAAACCATCTGTTTGCCATGCATGTTCAATCCACTGAGGGTGGAGTTTCTGGAGCCTCCTGAGTTAGGCTTAATTTATTTAGGGATAATTCAGGTCCTATGATTTCAGGTCAACTGTTCTTTTCACTTCATCATGTGGTTCTTCAGAAAGAAGAAACCACAGAAGGATAGTCTGGAATGTTTTTTTTGTTGTTGTTATTGTTGTTGTCACCATGATGGGGGGAAGGAGAAAAATGACACACACAGAGACAGACAGACAGATAGACACACAGAGATAGAGAGATAGAGACAGAGACAGAGACAAACACAGAGGCAGAGAAACAGAGACACACAGAGAGACATAGAGACAAAGGCAGAGAGATAGACAGAAAGACACACACATAAGAGACAGACAGTCAAAGAGGCAGACATAGAGACAAAGAAAGACAGAGACACACAGAGAAATAGAGACACAGAAGCAGAGAGACAGATATATATATATATACATATGTATATATATATATATATATTGAGAGAGAGAGATAAGAAATAAGAAAGGAGACGGAAAGAAAAGAAAATAGATATATATAAACAATACATTATAAATTCAATTACAAAATAATTCTTAAATAAATAAAGAACAATTTAAATATCTGGAGAAATATTCGGTGTTCATGGCCGGGCAATACCAATATAATTTATTTATTCAGTGACAGCCAAACTACCAAAAACATATTTGATAGAGATAGAAAAAAATAACAACAAAATTCATCTGGAAGAACAAAAGTTCAATAATATCAAGGAATTAATGAAAAAAAGAGAAAGGAAGGTAATTTAGCAATATCAGATTTTAAACTATTTTATAAAGTTGTAATCATCAAAGCTTTGAGGGACTAGTTAAGAAATAGAGTGATGGACTGGTGGAAAAGATTTGGTAAACAAGAAACAGTATCCATTGACCATAATAAGCTAATTTTTGAGACTCCAGCTTTTGGAATAAGGATTCACTATTTGACAAAAACTGCTAGGAAAACTGGAAAACAATAAGACACAAAAATAGATATAGATCAACATCTCACACCATGTACTCAAATAAGGTCAAGAGTGCATGATTTGGACTTAAAGATGACACCATAAGCAAATTAGAAAAACAAAAAATAGTCTATTTAGCAGATTTATGGGATGGAGATTTCATTATCAAGGAAGAGACAGAGAGAATTACAAAATGCAAAATAGATAATTTGATTATATTAAATTTAAAGACTTTTGTATAAGCAAAACTATGCAACAAAGACTAGAAGGAAAGCAGAAAGCTGGGAAACAATTTTTATAGCAAGTGTCCCTGACAAAGGCCTCATTTTTCAAATATGTAAAGAATTGATTCAAATTTATAAGAATATAAGCCATTCCAAAATAAATAATCAAAGGATATAAATAAGCAATTTTCTGATGAAGGAATCAAAATTATCTATAACCATTTGAAGAAGTGCTCTAAATCACTTTTGATTAAAGAAATGCAAATTAAAACAATTCTGAGATACCACCTCACACCTATCAAATTGACTAAAATAAAGCAAAAGTGATAATTGTTAGAGAGGATGTGGGAAAATTGAGACACTAGTTGATGGAATTGTGAACTAATCCAATCATTCTGGAGAGCAATGTGGAACTATGCCCAAAGGGCTATAAAAGTATACATTCCCTTTGATCCAGCACTACACTACTAGAGATCATAAAAAAGGGAAAAGGAGCTACATGTGTAAAAGTACTTATACCAGTCTTTTTTATGGTGAAAGAAAGAGATGCCCATTAACTGGGGAATGGCTGAACAAGCTGTGGTATATCAATATAATGGAATATTTTTGTACAACAAGAAATGGTGAACAGAGAGATTTCAGAAAAACCTGGAAAGACTCTTACAAACTGATGGAAAGTGAAATAAGCAGAACCAGGAGAACATTGTTCATACTATCAGTGATATCATGTGATGATTAACTATCAATGATTCAGCTCTTCTCAGTAAAAAATGATCCAAGATTGGGGCAGTTAGGTGGGGCAGAGGATAGAGCACCAACTCTCAAGTCATGGAGGAGCTGAGTTCAAATCCAGCCTCAGACACTTAACACTTCCTGACTGTGACCCTGGGCAAGTCACTTAACCCCAATTGCCTCAGGAAAAAAAAAGACCCAAGACAAGTACAAAGGAGTTACTGAGAAAAATGCTACCCATATCTAGAGAGAGAACTGATGGACTCTGAATGCAGATCAAAGTATATATTTTACTTACTACATTCTTTTTTGTGGTATTTTTACCTTTTGATTTGTTTCTTCTTTCACAACTGTGACTAATATGGAAATATGGTTTACATGATAGCGTGGATAAAAGCATCCAACTGCCTACCATCTTTGGAAGAAAGAAGTGGAGGGAGGGAGGGAGAAAAATTTAGAACTCAAAATCTTATAAAAATGAATGCCAAAAATTTCTTGACATGTAGCTGGGGAAAAAATAAAACACCATTTTTTAAAAATTGGATTTTTTAAAATAAATTGATTGCTTTGTTGAATTGTGCCCCCCTTCTTATGCTTTTAAAAAATATCCTTTATTATAGAGGATGGCTCTCTGGGAAAGAGGAGGTGGAGTATACTCCTAGTATAGAGGCAAATTGAGGTGATATAAATCCCAAACATACCATTATTTTTCTACTAGTAAAAAGAAATTAATCAGCATATAAGGATACTGACTTAGCCCAGGGGAGGTACAGATGGGTCTCACTTCAGGATGTTCTGACTATGATTACGTTATACACGCCCCAGGAAGACAATTCCCAGTTAGTTGGCATTTCATTTCACAGCAAGCAATGTCCTGTATGATATTGTCGGTCAAAGCTCTGATAAGACTTGCTAATAAGCCTGTAAGAAAAAAATAGTCTCTGTGGTGCACCCACACAAAATGAGCAATTTCTGGGGCTGTACTGGCACAGTATTTTGGATTCAATTCACCTTCTCAACTGATCAATGACCAAATGACCTGAACTACTTCCCTTTGTGTGCAACAGTGACTAAGTTCTTACTATTAGCATAGCTGGCAAGGACCCCAGGAATGATCCACTCCAACCTGATGACTCCGAGCTCTTCATGAAGCAATGGCAGCACTCATAGCAAGTGGTTATATAAGCTCTGGCTTTTGAGGACCTCTAGCAGCAGAGAAATGATGACCTACCTCTTCTGTTGTTGAGCAGCTCTATTAGGAAGTTCTTTACATTATATGAAGATCTGCCTCCTTACATAACCATTTGTTTTTATTCAGTCTTATGGTAGCTCTAGAAGGTCTCTGGAAAAATGAAACAATCTTAGAAAGGATGTATTAACTCCTCTTTTTATAGAGGTTTACAATTCATAAGATACTTTTTTTGTGTGCTAAGTAGAGAATGTCTTATCAATTTCATTTCACAGGTGAGAAAAATGAGGCACAAATAAATGGTAAAAATCACTTTACCAGAATCATGCTAGTCAACAAATGATAGAGCGGTAGATTGTCACAGATATCCTGATTTCTATTGGTACTTTTGTTTCTGTGGCCTCTATAATAGTAATAAGGATAATTTAGGGCCATTGGCAGTTGCCTTGCCTAAGTCTTACCAGTATGACACTTAATCCAATCTACTTGAAACTCAAGACATTATCCTTGTGGTGTCATTGGTTCTCTTTGAGAACAAAGGATGGACAAAAAGAATAATTTTTAATAACAATCTCATTTATTATTAACATTAGATAAAATTACAACAAAGTAAGCTTTTAACTTGATAGAACAAAGTGAAACATGGAGAGATTTCAGTATATAGAATTTCCCACATGTGTTGGAATCACTTAAGTTTTCATGACAGAGGCAACTTAGGAGCAACTTTGTTCAATAATCTACTCATAAAAATCACTGTATGACTTTGAGCATGTATTTAATCTATCTATACTTCAGGAGTGAAACATAGACATAATAAGATTGCTTTTGTCCACCCCCATGATTGTTATGAGGAAAGTACTCTTAAAAACCTGACTGAATTAGGGAATAATAATGATATTAGGGAAAATTCTTGGTGAACTTTTCAATCCTGTTTGATACTTAGGACAATCCATGATTTCAAAGATGTGGCTTTGTCCACAAGTGATAATTGATAGAACTACCTCCCCCCTCACTGTAACTCATCTCATGCCATTCTTGTCCATGTATTCCCATGAAACCTCACTAAAGGAACCAATCAATGCACTAGAAAATTTACCTTCATTCTTTTAATAATGTGTAGATAATAGAGTCTCATTCTTAACTGATATTTTTATTTCACACTATATGACCATCATCCTTCTTCTTCAAGTCATCCAAGTCTCTTATAGTGTTTTTGTTTTTGTTCTTTTGTTTTGTTTTGTTTTTGAGCCTGGGTCTCCATAGTATACCCAGGCTGTGGGTATAGCAACCACTCATGGACTTGACCCAACTGTTCATTGGTATAGAAGCTTGAACCTTCTGAATTTCCAACCTGATACAGTTTGCCCTTCTTTAGGCAATCTGGTGACATCTCTCCCTCCTCCAGCTCCCAGAGTTTCACCACATTGGTGAAGGACTCTGTGTGGACATGAATCAGTTTTAATCTTATGGCAATCTATTAACCTCAGCCTCTCTTAATATCAAGGATTATAGACTGGCATCACTTCAGCTATCATGTTTTATATTTTTTATTTCTAGTACAGAGCCTTTGTTCAAATGCAAAGGAAATAAGGGACCCCTGAAGATATTTAAATATAGAAATTAGATGGAATTTACCATATAGTTTCTCTCTTCCTCTATGACAAAACTTGAGCATGGTATTCTTCACAAAGCCTTTTATGGTTGCCCCAATAGGATAAGAAGAAGGTGCAATGACTGGTATTCATATTAAGGGTTTAGAAAAAATAGGTTTAGAAGTGAGGCAGAAGGAGAGATTGAAGAATAAGAGGTTAAAATTAGAAAGAAGCATTTCAGAGATTTGGATCTTGGAGACAGAATGGTTATAAGTGATAAGAAGATAGACAGCAAAACCATCCTTTTGTAGGCTTGAGGTGAACTGAAGGTAGAGGTCAGAGGAAGTCAGTGTCCTTTCTACTACATACCTCTGCTTCTCTGAAACATTAGAATGAATTAATTTGTCATTTAATAGGAAATATTTTCTTTTGTAACAGATGGCTGATGTCCAATTTACATAATTACAATGTATGATTTCCCCCACAATTTATGACTTTTTCTCCCAGACCCATTTCATTTCCTGTGTTGCTCTCACTTAAGTTCCCACAATTTAAAGGACATTTTCCAGATTCTGCACATATCATTTAGGTGAATTTCTCCATATTGATGAAGACCCCAATTTTAAAAGAGTTGATATGTAGTTGGTAGCTTCTTTTGAGATTTAGAGTTCTGCCACTCTGTAATCACTAAAAGGGTTTTCTATTCAAGTGATTAAGAAGTACCTCATTCCTCCCCAACAGAAATAGAAACAAATTGAAAATAAGTGGGTGAATCTCATACAACAAGAGAAGGCAAGAAACATTTATTAAATATTGTACATATATATGTATATATATATGTATATGTATATATATATATATATATATATATATATATATATATCAGGCACAATATTTAACACTGGGGGTACAAATACAAAGCAAAAAGAATGATCCCTATCCTCAAGGAACTTATATTCTGATTGTGTAAATACCCTGCAATGAAATGGGTCTGAAAAGGGGAAAGAGAAACCTCTGGGAAATGGGGTGGGGAGCAACTGCTTTTCTTCATGTAATGCTGGGTCTCTATCTAAGACCCCCTTCCCATCCAAGGGAAAAGAGAGACCTAATTTCCAGAGGAAAAGGAATGATTCTAGAGAAGTAAAATAAACTGGCTAGATCTCACTATATAATTGCATTTAATATTGTTTTCTGATGGTGTCTTGTGTGTTCGTGCATTATTTTATCTTAATTTATTTGATAAATAAATTTAAAATAAATTTATCTTTGCCACCTAAGTGGGATCATAAGATATATTATGCAGAAATGTGGGGAGATGAAATGGACAGCATGAAATGGGAGTGCAGGAATCATATTAGGTATATATCTTGTGTCTAGCAAACTGTCAGTTTTCCATATTAGTCTCAGGGGCAGTCAAACAGAACTACCAAGAAGATAAAGCTTGGGGCAAGTATGAAGAGCTAGCATGATTTTCCAGGGACTTAGTTGAAGAGAGGGCACAATGTTTGTGTTTCTACCAGAACCATGTGATTCTTTGTGTGTGTACCGATTATAAGCTGCCCTCTGTACTAGAGAAGAAAGTTAGAGAACTGGAAAAAATGTGTATCTATTATCCAGGTAATCACAAAGAATAAAATATTCCTTGAAATAACAAGTGAAATATTTGAAAGAGGGAATAAAGAAGAGAAAGTTTGCTTGTCTGTATTAGAAGGTGGGAGAATGGATAAATGTTACATAGCAAAGAAAGAATGAGTACTTCTGGACTTTGGAACTATATAATACGTATGGAGCACTTCCTAAATATGGACCACCTCTGGATCATTTGTGGAGAAAGCAGTTGCACATGTTCCCAGATAGTTACCATTAGAGATAGGTAATAATCACATAAAGAAGAAATGACTAATAATGGTTGAGGAACCATGCCTGACGTAAGCAAAGGGTGATTTAAATAAATACAGAGAAGTCTGTTGTCTTCTTGGGACAAGTATCCAAGATGTGATGGAGAATCAACCAAAATCTATCAAACCTGATGATTATCACCCACTTCTGGTGATAATGATTAGCACCAGAAGAAAGTAATAAACTAATACTAAGACTTATGAAGTCCTTTGTAAAGAAAGCTAAGATACAAAAACCTTGAAGACCTTAGGAGACCCAGGCAATGTCTTATTTACTACTTTCAGATAAAGATGGGGATTCAGAAAAAAATGACAGAGTTAAGAAATAAATATCTGGCTAAGAAAATAGTTGGATTTCTGGATCACAGTAAAAGTATAGGAATGATGGATTTTTTAGTCATGTTTATAGAACACTTAAAAAGAACCTTGTCTTTATTCTTATAAATCTAATAAAGAACACTTTAAAATTAAAAAGGAGAAGGAGAAAGAAAACGCCTGCCCACATAGATCTGACAAGTCTAGTGTCATCTATAATAGCAAGTACAATGCAGGAAAGAAGAGAGCAGAAGAGAAAAACATATAACTAATTGAAGATAATATACAAGAAAAGAACCAAAAATATAACACATAATTTCTCTATACAAGACCTCAACTGTCTATGTAAAATTATGCCTATAACATATGGACAACAGAGTGAAGTAGATAAGAACAAAAGCAGGCTGATTTAATCTTATACTTACCAATCAGACCTAGTGGAATGGTATTCATGTTAGAGAAGCTAGGTGGTATAATTCATAGAGTGCTGAACCTGGAGTCAGGAAGGCTCATCTTCTTTAGTTCAAATCTAGCCTCAGACATTTATCAGGTGTGTGATCCTGGGCAAGTCACTTGACCCTTTTTGCCTCAATTTCTTCATCTGTAAACTGAGTTGGAGAAGGGAATGGCCAACCATTGCAGTGTCTTTGCGAAGAAAACCTCAAATGGGATCATAAAGAGCTTGACACACCTGAAAAATGATTGAATAACAATTTATCTTAGGGATGTAATATTGAAAGTATTCATACATAACTAAATAGTAAAGGTGAGTTAGGGCAAGGTATCACTGCATATTACAAAACTATACTGATAGGAGAAAATCCAGGAAGTTTGGGAAAGAAACACAGTAGAAAACCTTTGGGTAAGGATCACTAAAGGGAGAAAGAGAAATGATGCTTTTTATACTAGTGGGGTATATTAAAGACCAGCTAGACCAAAGGAAAAAAAAAACCTGGCACAGAAGTATTCTGGCATGGAAGAGACTTCAACTATTTTGACATATCCTGGCATGTACTCTTTGACAAAAGCAGAGAAACTGAGATATTTGAGAAATGTCAATTTCTGACTCAATGGCAATTTCACTTTTCAAAAGAATAAAATGAAAAAGTAAGCAACTATACTGCCCCTGGTTCTGGCTAACAAATAGAACCTGGTTGCTGAAGTAAAAATTACACGTACCTTGAGAGGCAGCATGATAAAATGGAAAAAGTGCTCGACTTATAGTCTCAAAGACTTGGAATCAAATCCCACCTGAATCATGTACCTGACTCTATGTAAGGCACTTCATTTCTTTGGGCCTCAGTTTCTACATGTATAAAATAAGATATTTAATTTCATGATCCTTTATTGCTCTCAATATCTATGATCCTAAATTATCACTCTATAATAAAGTCAGGGATAGCATAAAGTATGATATGTAGCATGACAACAGCCAGGATAAAGGAGCTGAGGATAGATAGAAAGGTTGCAGAGGAAATGAAATAGAACATCTTTTAATAGTTTATTTATACTGTAAGAGAAGAAATTCAAAAGAAGATTAAGTCAGGGTGACTAGAATGATGGTAAGATATAGATAATGAATGAAAGTGAAAAGACTAAGTTACTCAACTTCTACTTTTTTCCAAGGAAAATGATCTCTGGATGGAGAGGGTTGAACAAACATAATGGGCAAGGGATGGAGCCCCAAGATTGGTGAAGAGTCCATCAAAAAGGCTCTAATTGTCCCTAAAGATTTCAGTCCACCAGTTTCAGTTCTGTGTCTTAACATGTTAAATGACTGACTACTGTGTTTGCTGAGTCATGAATTCCTCAAGTTTTGAAAGATATTGGAGAATAGTAATGGTGCCACAGGACTGGAGAAGGACAAATGCTCCATTTAAATTTTTTTTAAAGAATGGAAGATAGTGGAATTTACAAATGATACATTAGTGATTTTGCCTTCTCTTTCTAGAAAATTCCAGAGCACTTTTTGAAGGCAATCAATTGTGAATACTTAGAAGGGGAAATAGTATTCAAAAAAGTTAATATGCTTTCATGAAGAACAGATAATACCTCACAAATCCCATTTCATGTTTAGATGAGAATCCTGTGAATTATAGTTTACTTATTTACAACTCTAGTCCAGGCTCTCATAACCTCCTAACTAGACCATTGCAAAAGCCTTCTATTTGTTCTTTTTGCCTTTTCTCAGTCCAATCCATTCTCCAATCAGTTGCCAAAATATATTTCTAAAGCAAAAAGGTAAGATTCTATTTTTGGGAGCCAATATGATGAAGTAAGCAGTGAATTGATGTAAGCCTCCCATGTTCACTTCCAGACAACTATAAAATAGGGTCCTAAGACAGATTCTGGAGTGGTGGACCCAGAAAGAATATAGAATGAAACAATTTTTTAACTCAGGAAGCCTGGAGAATTGACAAGAGGAGTCCTTCTCAAGAAGGGGAGGGGAATGTTTGCAGTCCAAAACAGGAATCTTCCCAGTGAGCCAGCAGCAAGCTCTACCTCATCAAACCAGTAGAACATTTTGAGGCCCAATATTGTGGAGCAATCAAACACCAGCAACAGGATACCCCCCATACCTTGGCAAAAGCAGGGAAGCCATCAGACTCTGTTTCTGGGAACCATCATGTGCTATGGGGAAGACCCAAGCAAATAACTAGCCTCTAACTGTCAGATATCCACTTCCTTCAGCATAGCCTCAGGCAAAGAGTTGTCCTTCAAAGGCCAGATGAATACATGCTAAGTGTTGGAGAGGATGTGAGCACTCAAAGATAGAGAGACACAAATGAATGAATGCATAAATAGATAGAGAGGAAGATAGATGGATAGATGAATGGATGAACGGATAGATGGATAGATAGATAGATAGATAGACAGACAGACAGACATATAGATAGATAGATAGATGATAAATGGTATACTGCTGGTAGAGCTGTGAATTGATGCAACCATTCTGGAGTGCAATGTGGAACTATGCCCAAAGGGGAAACAAGCTGCATACCCTTTGATCCATCAAAAACACTATTAAGTCTACATTCTTTCATAATGACCTACCACTTTCAGAAAAGGGGAGGTGAAGGGAGGGAGAAAAAAACAAAACTCAAAATCTTGTAAAAATGAATGCCCAAAATTTTCTTGACATGTAACTGGGGAAAAAATAAAACACAATTTAATTTTTAAAATTAAAAAAAAAATAAAGCATATAGCTGACCCCATTACCTTTTGCTCATTCCGTTCCAGAGATAACGGGGATGAAATGCTGAACTTGTAATCTGGAAGACGAATTCAAATACAATTCAAAATGGTGCAATTCAATGAAGACAAATTCAATGTTCAATATTTAATATGAGGGGCAACTATAGAGAGACAATTGTTTCTGTGAAAAATTGAAGTGAATTTTTGTGAATGGCAATTTCAGTATGTATATATAAATCATGGTCAAAAGAGTTAAAGCTAGTCTCCAGACTATATCAAGAGGACCTTGTGTCCAGAGGAAGGAAGGCAATAAGTCCATGTACTATTTTGTGGTCAGAGAATATCTGAAGTACTGTGATCAATGCTGGGTACCACATCTTGAGAAAGACATAAATGATCTCTGTAGTAGAAGCCACATCTGTTTTATGTAGACCAGAAGAGTCTTTTAAAAGGGAAGGGCAGTTATTTGTCTTTCTTGTTTCCTGATGCATAAAAAGCCCAGCTTATGTGGAGATTTTAGTGAAATTCCTATTACTCTGAACTGTTCTGAAGGAAAGCCTTTGTGATTTAGTTTAGCCATTGCTATGTTAAATGTAGAGGCAGTTTTATCTGAATTAGTATGTTTTTTATTTTAGGAATTTTATCCTGTTAACCTCATCCTAAGAAAAGTTGTTTTTATTCTGTGTCTGTCTATTTATCATCTATCTATCTATCTATCTATCTATCTACCTTTCTATCTATCTATCTATCTATATGTCTGTCTGTCTATCTATCTATCCGTTCATCTATTCATCTATCCATCTTTCTCTCTATCTATTTATGCATTCATTCATATATGTCTCTCTATCTTTGAGTGCTCATTGTATTTTAATCCCACTCCTGAATCACTGAACTGACCTGAGCTAGGTAGGACTGTCCCAGAACATTATGGAAGGGCCCAAAGGCCCCTTTTGGTTGGTGGCCTGGAAATCATACCATATGTCCTTGAAGTACAAGAATTTTTATTCTGGAAAAGAGAAGATTTAAGACGGGGCATGTTATCACTGTTTTCAAATATTTGAGTGACTATTACTCTCTGTGAGATAGGTTAAAATGATAGTAAATGGTAAAACTAGGATCTGAACCCATGTTCTTTCTTTCAAAATTCACCACTCTTTCCCCTATACCTTATTTAGTTGATCAGTCATGTATGATTTTTTGAGATCTCATTTGGGGTTTTCTTGGTAGAGATATTGCAGGTTTTTGCCATTGTCTTCTCCATCATTTTACGTGGATTATTTCGTCCTTTCTGCATTTGATCTTGAGGGTTTAATGCACTAATAAAAGGTCATTGTTGTGTAGATTTTATATATTGCCGAGAAAAAGGTATTTTCCTTTCTATCTCCATTCAATTTCCTCCAAAGGTCTACCATACCTAACTTTTCTTTTCTTTTCTTTCTTTCTTTCTTTCTTTCTCTTTTTTTTATTAAAGCTTTTTTATTTTTAAAATGTATGCATGGATAATTTTTCAGCATTGACCCTTGCAAAACCTTGTGTTCTAAATTTTCTCCCTTTCCCCCACCCCCTCACCTAGATGACAAGTAATCCACTATGTGTTAAACATGATAAAAATGTTATATCCAATATATGTATATATAATTACACAATTATCTTGCTGCACAAGAAAAATCAGATCAAAAAGGAAAAAAATGAGAAAGAAAACAAAAGGCAAGCAAACAACAACAAAAAGAGTGAAAATTGTAGGATTCTGGCTTTTAATCCAGTATGATATCCATTTCTGTTTTATGGGAAAGTTCATCCCATTCACATTCACAGTTAGAATGACTAATTCTGTTTCCCATCATCTTATTTTGCCCAAGTTATATTTTCCTCATTTTCTCTTTTCCCTTCTCCCCAATGTTTTACTTCTGACCACCACATCTCTCAATTTTCCCTCTCCTTTTACAGCTCACCCCTTTTCATATCCCTTTTTTCTTCTGATTCTGTTCTTCTTTCTATTATTTCTCCCTTTTCTTTTCCCTTCCCTCTTATACTTCCCTGTAGGAAAAGACAACATTCTATATTAAATTAAATAGATCTGATATTATGTCTTTGAGCCAAATCCAATGAGATTAAGGTTCACACAATGCTCACCCCTCTCCCTTCTTTCCCTCAAGTATAATAGGTCTTTTTTTTCTCTTCAAGTAATGTAATTTACCCTATTTCACCTTCCCTGCCCTCTTCTTCCAGTACAGTCCCTTTTCCACCCATAATTTCTTTTTTATATCATCACAGTAAAGTCAAGGTATACCCAAACTCTCTAAATATAGCCCTAACAAAGATACAGTTGTTAAGAGTTGAAAATATGATTTTCCCATATAGGAATATAAACATTTTAAGCTTTAAAAAATAGAATTTTTCCCTTTCCTTTTTACCTTTTTTATGCTTCTCTTGATATCTGTATTTGAAGATCAAATTTTCTGTTCAGCTATGGTCTTTTCATCAAAAATAAATGAAAACCTCCTATTTCATTGAATGTCCATCCTTTCCCCTGAAAGATAATGCTTGCTTTTGCTGGGTAGTTGATTCTTGGCTCCAGTCCAAGTTTTTTTGCCCTCTAGAATACCATATTCCAAGCCCTTTGATCCTTTAAAGTGGAAGCTGCTAGGTCCTGGGTAATCTTGATTGTGGTTCATTGATATTTGAATTGTTTCTTTCTGGTTGCTTGCATTATTTTCTCTTTGATCTGATAATTCTGGAATTTAGCTACAATATTCCTTGGGCTTTTCATTTGGGGATCTCTTTCAGGAAGTGATCCATGGATTCTTTCAATGACTATTTTACCTTCTGGTTCTGGCACATCAGGGCAGTTTTCTTTGATGATTTCTTGAAAGATATTGTGTTGGGTTTTTTTCTCATTGTGGTTTTCAGGTAGTCCAATAATTCTTAGATTGTCTTTCCTAGATGGTCAGTTGATTTTTCTAATGAAGTATTTTACATTTTCTTCTATTTTTTTTTTAGTTTTTTAGTTTTGTTTGACTGATTCTTGATGCCTCATTGAGTCATTCACTACCTGCATTTTGGTTCAGTTTTAATCTTTAGTGAATTATTTTCTTCAGTTAACTTTTTTATCTCCTTTTAAAAGCATTTGGCCAATTGAACTTTTAAATGAGTTGTTTTCTTCAATGAATTTTTTTCCATTTCAGAAATTTTATTTTTCAAGGAGCTGTTTTCTTTTTCCATTTCACCAAAACTGTTCTTTAAGAAGTTATTTTCTTCATCCAATTACTGTTTCCTTTTCCAGAGCTCTCATTTCCTTCCCCCATTTTTCTTCTAATTCTCTTTTAGGATATTTTTTGAGTTCTTATAAGAGAGCCTTGTGAGATGGAGATCAACTTATATCACCCTTTGAGGCTTCATCTGGAGATGTTTTGCCTTTAATGTCCTCAGGGTTTGAAGTCTGTTCTTTTCTGTCTCCATAAAAGCTATCTATAGGGAGAGCTTTTTTTTTTTTTTTTTTTTTTTTTTTTGCTCATTTTTAAAGATTGAGATCTGCTTTTAGGGCAAAGGGGAGATTGTCCAAAGCATCCTCTACAGGCCACAGAGGCTTCATGCTGCTTTTGTGTCAGTGCTTCTGGCTTTCTTCCCATGTTGGATGGGCATTTTTGCTGTGATTCAGAAGCTCAATATTTGCCTTCTGTAGCTGTGTTGGATATCTCACAGATAGTCTGCTGATCCACTGGCTTCTGGAACATGATAGAGTAGTAAATGCTACTATATACTGTGGCTATGAGCCTCCCACTTGATTCCTCCAGCCTGTGAAAGCCTCTTCACCCTGGGTCTCCCTGCATTGTACTGCACTGCTTTGAACCTGTGTTGGCTTGCAATTCCTTCCTCCCACTGTCCAATTGAGACATATCTTTCCTTGAAGTTCTTCCAAAATATCTTCTACTGGAAATTTATCACACTTCAAATATTTGTGCATTCTGTCACTCCAAAACCCGTTTAGAGGCTTGATCTAGAGTTGATCTGAGGGAAACCAGGAAGACCCCACCTCCAGCTCATTTTACAGATGAGGAAACTGAGGCAAACAGGGATAATTGGGTTGTCTAGAGTCAAAAAGCTAATAAGTATCTGAGGTCAGATTTGAATTCAGTTCTGATGTCTGTGTGAATGCTCTTATGGGAAGTTTTCCTGCCAATTTGATATTTCTTCTTCCCAATTAATGCCTTCAAATTACTTTGTATTAACTTGTCTCTGTGTTTATTGTATCCATAACCACCTCTGTGTGAACTCACCTTGAGTAGATTGTAAGAATCTTTCATTTATATCTCTCTAGTGATTATCACAGTGCTCTGTATACAGTAAGCCCTTTCTCTGAAGTGAATTGAACAAGACAGCCCATAACATTGTTTGATGATTGATTTTTAGGGAATTTTCAGTACATTGAGAAAGCTACCTTCTGATATGTTTTGCCTTTTAGTCCTAGTTCTCAGGGTCAGTAAAATAAGTCAGCCAATTAATAAGTATTTATTAAGGGTCTACTCTGTGCCAGCCATTGTATGCAAGGCATTGAAATACAAAGAAAGGCATAAGACAGTCTCTATTTCTGAAGAACTCATAGGGGAGACACATAAAAATAACTCCAGAGGAACACACTTTATACAAATTGAAGACAATCAGCAGAGGGAAAGTAGGAGCATTAAAGGATATTTGGGAAAGCATTTTGTGGAAGCCAGGAGGCAAAAATGAGGAGGAGAATATTCCAGGGATAAGGGACAGTCAGTGAACATGTCAGCCATGGGCAAACAGAGTATCTTGTTATCTTTAACAGCAAGGAGGTCTTCAAATATTAGAAGTCAGCTATCATTCCCCTCAATGGGGGAAGTTAGATGGCTCAGTGGGTAGAATGTGAGGCCTGAAGTTAGGAAGACACTTACTAGCTGTGTCACTTAACCCATTTGCCTTAATCCATTGTTGGAGAAAGAAATGGTAAATCATTCTAATATCTTTGCCAAATAAAACCATTAGATGGTATGATCCACAGGGCCATTAAGAGTCAGACACAACTCAATAACAATAATTATTTTCCTCAAAATCTGTTCTGTGTGTGGGGGGGGTGGGGGTTGGGGAGCAAGATTGGTTTGCCCAAAACATGTCTCTCAATGAAAGAAATACTGGACTGAGAATCTATCAGCACTGGGACTTCTCAACACAGTTTTTGAATTCATCTTGAACCATTTTTTTCTGGTCCTTTTCCCCCATGTTTAAATTTAGAGAACTGGGTTAATGATCTCTAAGGTTCCTTCCAGTTCTAATATTCTTCATTTAAAATTCTAGCATTCAATGATGGAAACCCCTTATATTTCCAGCATTCTATGTCTATGTTGAGTTCCCTTTAAGTTCTGACGTATTAATTCTATTCTACAGATGGACAGCACTCCATTACTTGGTGCTCGGAATATATTGTATTGTTTTTGTTGTTGCTATTAGATGCAGCAAACAATCCTCATAAATTTATTCATTTCCCAGATAGGAATCACAGTTTATGCTAATTTATTAGTTTGCTGCTATTTGTACCACTTTTTTTCAGTCCTCAAAATAATGTATAAGAGGCGTCTGGTTCTAAGGATAAAGACATTCTATTTAAAGGTTCTAATGTGTTCTGGGAATAACTCCTTGAGGTTGAGAATCTGTCTGACACTAACTTTCTGTATGACCTTTAGGCAAGTTCCTTCTCCTGGCCCTGAGTTAAATGAGATGGGCCATCAGTAAAATGAGATGGTTGTACCAGATGTTAAGATCCCTTCTAGCTCTGATATTCAATGCTCTAAGGTACTTTTACCATTCTGTATTCTAAAATCATTTTAATCTCTGACATTTGGTTTTCTAAGGCTCCTGCTAGTTCTGACATTATGTAATTTAATGTCTTTCCTAGATCTAAAATTCAATGATTAGGAGAGTTCTGGACCTTTTTCTGTTAGCACATATTTTATTCTACATTATATTAGATTATATACATTTATAGGTGTTATTACATATTATGTATAAATATTATATATTTATAGGTGTTATTACATATTATATCATATACATTGTTATAATGTCATAATAGGGCTTCTCATATATTAGACCTTCAATGAACATTTGCCAAATTAAATCAAATTTAGTAGGAAGGGGGATATGATTTTTTAAAAAAATGATTTACAGCAAAACTTCTAAAACTGTGGTTCACAACTCCATATGAGGTCTCATAACTGAAAGTGAGGGTTGAGAAATTATGATTTATTATTAGTAAATTTTTAATTTGTATATATGTTTATATACCTATCTACCCAGGATCATGTAAAAATGTCTTGGGCAAAAAGGGGTCATAAGTGGAAAAGGTTTAAGAAGCCCTGACTTATAACCCAAGACAATAAGTAGTAAGTGCATAAAGTATCATTATAGACAGTGAAATTTGCAGGAAGTCAGAGAAGGAGGAAGTCAGCCTGTATACCAATGCCTGGAATTGTTTTTCTCAACCAGATTTCTTGCAGGCAGGGTATCATGGCCAGATATAGAAGTCAGAAGCCAGAAGCTAGTCTCAGCTTCACTACCCTATTAGTCCTGGGACACTCTTTTTCCAATGGGATAATTACAGGGAGGAGGAAAGATCCTGGTTATCTTATCTGTAAAGTGAGAACGCAATAATCCCTACCCTATGGACCATCAACCCTTCACAGGACTGCTGGGAAGAGCTGATAAATATCATTCCCATGCCTCCCACTCATTCTCATGCTCCAGACTGGATGACTAACTGGACCCCCTGTTTTCTCTGTACTCTTCCTTTTTCCTTTTGTCAGTTTATCTTAATATGGAACATTCTTAAGGTACTTCATCATCCCAGGTCCCCTTCTATTGATGGCTACCAGCTTTTCAAGATGCTTTTTAAAATTCAGGGTTCCTATCTACATGCACAAAAATGTTTGTAGCCGCTCTTTTTTCAGTGGCAAGGAACTGGGAACTGAGTGGATGCCCATCAGTTAGAAAATAACTGAATAAGTTATGGTATATGAACGTTATGGAATATTATGGTTCTATAAGAATCAATCAATCAGCAGGATGATTTAGAGAGCTCTGGAGAGATTTACATGATCTGATGCTGAGTGAAGTGAGTTGAAGCAGGAAAACATTGTACACATCAACAGCAAGATTATGTGATGATCATTTCTGATGGATGTGGATCTCTTCCACAGTGAGGTGATTCAGGCCAGCTCCAGTGATCTTGTGATGAAGAAAGCCGTCTACACCCAGAAAGAGGACTGTAGGGTCTGAATGTGGATCACAACATAATATTTTCATCTTTTTGTTGTTGTTTGAATTTTGTTTTCTTTCTCATTTTTTCCTTTTTGTTCTGATTTTTCTTGTGCAGCATGATAATTGTGGAAATATGTTTAGAAGAATTGTACATGTTTAAAATATATTGGATTACTTGCTGTCTGGGGAGGGGATGAGGAGAAGGGAGGGAGAAAAAATTAGAACATAAGGTTTTGCAAAGGTGAATGTTGAAAATTATCTTTGTATGTATTTTAAAGATAAAAAGCTACAAAAAATTTCAGGGCCCCAGAACTTAACCGAGTTCTGAGTATAGTACCTGGAAGATAGTAGTAAAAGTTGTCTTGAATTGAACTGACCTGAATGTAGTACTAAAGCATAGTTTGACCAGGACAGAGTATAGAGAAATTATTGTCCTACTGGCCTTGGATTTTGTGTCTTATTCAGAGGATCTTTTATTACCTGGGAAAGTTAAATCGTATGTTCAGGCCTCAATTACCTTTTCTGTAATATGAGATATGACCAAAATGGATGCTCTCTATAAGTCTCTTCCAGCAATTCTACAATTCTATAGTCTGAAGAAGTCTTATAAAATGGAGCTCTTTGACCATTAACTCCAATACACATAGAATGGTGTATGGAAGGTAGTCTTGAATTTGGACAGTTATTAGTTGGGTGACCCTGGGTAAATCAGTATTTTTCTCCCCCCCATATCTTCCTCTGTAAAATGAGGAAGTTATATCTGATGACCTCTAGGATCTCTGCCATCTTGATATATGTGATTCTATCTATGACCCTAAGACATGGAAGCCCAGAGAAGTTGCAAGAGGGTCTTGGCTGTAGTTGACAACCAAGGAAATGCAAGTCATATCATCTGTACTGATTAAATCAACATAGGGGAAGCTATGATCCTTCAAAGTTATTTCACCAGTAGAAAAAGAGACAGTAAAATCAGGTGCATATTTCCTGGGGCAAAAAATTAACTTCCTTTTCCCCAGCCCCAGGAAGACTGTCACACTATAGAACATTCAGCTCCCCAGATAATCTAGTCTTTGCTTGCTGGTGTTCTTCCCGAAGCAGTTTATTTTCCTTTTCCAATGGGATAATTACAGGGAGGAGGAAAGATGAAATAGCAGCAAATTACAAAAAGAGAAAAAGTAATCCATTCCCTACAATTTTTTGGTGAATTAAAAAAAAACCTAAAATAATCAAAGGCTTTTCTCACTCTTTTCAATTGCTGCTATTAAATACACTTATTCAAATGGCTCCTTTTATTCTTCTCATCAGAGAAAGAAGAAATATTTTTAAAATGCCAGCATGGGATTTCCCCTTTCCAGAGGGATGGAAACTGTTTTAGAGTCCCCAGAAGCTTTTCCTGCAGCGGGAAGGATTTCCCATTATGTAGCTGGCTACTTGTTCATCATTTTCAGCTGTGTCCAACTCTCCATGAGACCATTTGGAATAGTTTGCCATTTCCTTCTCCAACTCATTTTATAGGTAAGGAAAATTGACTTGTCCAGGATCACACAGCTAGGAAGTGTGTGAGGTCAGGTTTGTACTCAAGATGATGAATTTTCCTGACTTGAGGCCCAGAATTCTATCCAGTTTGCCACCTAATGCCCTTCAGATAACTTGGGGAGTGAAGGGGAGGGAGCAATAATGATTTTTAGATTTAGAGGAGAATGAGAGGGGGTGGAAAACCTGCTTTGAGACCTGGATCTGACTATTTATAAACTGAATAAGCCTTTTATCTTTAATTTCCTTTTCTTTAAAATGGACATTGTGATACGGTATTTTTATATGACCCTGGTACTCTGGCTCAAACATCACCCCAGTGAATCTGTGATTATCATGAGAACAAGGATGAAGACTAACTTAAATCTTTGTAAATTGTACCAGGCATAGTATAATTTAATAAATGACTTTTGGATCAAATATTTAGATATTTTAAACACTAAACTGCTACAGAAATGTAAATCTATCATCGCCATTATTCCTATTATCTCTCTACAGTTTCTAGGATAAAGTGGAAGGTCTCAAACTCCTCAGCTTAGAATTTAAAGTTTATCACAGATTGGCTCAAATTATCCTTATAAACCTAGTTAATAATACTCTAGTCCCGCCAGATTATACAACTTTTACTTAATACTTATTATCTCCTGAACTCAGCATTTTAGCCATATCTGTGGAAAAGCTGTGCCAGATGCTCACAATGCATTTCCTCCTCACTGCTTCCTTATAGAATCTTTACTCTAGCTGTTATCTCCTAGAGGGGTCTTCTTGGGTTCTCTTAGAAGTCAATGCTTTCCCCTCCTCCAAATGAGGTCATATTTACTTGTTTGTGTAAATGGCTTAGTCCTTTCCTGTACCAGTAAAACATAATCTAATTGTAGATAATGAGTTTTTTTCCATCTTGCTTTGATGGCTCTTGTGCCTGGTGCATACTAGGTGCCACTTAGACTCTAGTTCATTTCCTTACTACTAGACCTGACTGTTCCAATAGCCTCTTAATGGTTTGCTAGTTCCTTCTGTAGCTCATTTTACAATTGAGGAAACTGAGGCAAACAGTTAAATAACTTGCCCAGGTTCACAGGACTAGTGAGTATTTGAGGCTAGATTAGAACTCGCAAAGAAGAGTTTTCTCATTTTCCAGCATCCAGGCCTGGAACTCTATCCTTTGCACCACTTAGCTGCCCTAGTTAGTAGGAATTTAATTTAAAAAAATTGTTGAAATGCTGTTGAATTAGAATACCCTCAGAGGCTCTTCATAGATTCTAAAGATAAGTCCTTATCCCCAAAGTACTAACACTTAACCATGTCATAGGGAAATACAACTGGAGCATCTTGGAAGATAGTGAGCTGCCTTTCACTGGAAGTCTTCAAGCAGAAGCTGAATCTGTCCAGAAAATTATAAAGGGTACTCTTGCTCATCTATAATACAGACTAAATACCCTTGGTGTTGTCCCAGCTTGGAGATTTTATTAATGGCAAAAACCATCATTGGAAAAGCTTGAAGGTCTCTCAGCAGCATCAGTTTGAGGGAGACACCACTTGTTTGAATGAGTGAGTCCTTTCTGATTGATGTGTTGAAAACTAGTCCTCCTACTAGTTGGTGTTGGAGAGTTGGCCCTGGCATTTGGGGGTAGGATAAACATTTGGGCAGTCTCTCCGGTAGGGGACAGGACTGGACCTTTAGTCCTGAGATGTGCACAAATAGAGATACCTACATGGCCAAGTACATGGCAAGGCTTCAGAAGCATCAGAAATCTCCATGACCCCTAAATCCTTACTCTACTTGTTGGCTGATCCCAGAAAATACTTTTGCAAATTATACGATTCTTTCTTCATAGTAATAATTCAGATTTATGCTAGTTAGGACTTTGTGCATTCCATGGGCAATTGGAATAGTATCCTGTTTCTAATTGCCCCACCTTGTCCACCCTGCACATGGTACCAGTATGATCTTAAAACTTTTGGGGACCCCTGTGACCCAAAAGGTAGTTTATTTAATAATTACTTGTAGTAAACAATAACTTATGCTAAATTTTGCAAAGCATACCACTTATATGATGCAGGAGAAAACTGAGGTTCAATGAGTTCACAGGGTCAATACCAGAACTGAAACCCAGAGAGGACTTTATAGGGTCTCAAACCAAAACCTCTGACTCTTAAAGCCTTACTTCTTACCTAATACCACACTGCCCTTCACCTAAAGTCTATACTCATTAGCTTGACATTCAAGACCCTTTTTAATCTGGTACCTATCTACCTTTCCTATTTTACCTCCTGCCAGATTCCCCATTTCAACAAAAACAGGGATTTTTACTTGCCCACTCTCTCCTTTGTCTCATGTTGTTCACTGGTTTCCCAGAACTCTTCCTCCTCTTCTCCATCTCTTGAAATTTGTTCTTTATTCAAAGCTCAGCTCTACCTCCACCTCCACCTTGAAGCCTTCCTGATTTCCTTCAAGAGCATAAGTGGGGACAGCTAAATGGTGCAGTGAATAGAGCAAGTGGCCTTGGAGTCAAGAAGACCTGAACTCAAATTCATTTACTAGTGGTGGCTAATCACTTTAACCTGTTTGCCTCAAAAACAATCAAGCAACAACAATTCATGTGAGCCTTTCTTTTTGGGGAGTTACAGAATTTGTCTTCTAACTCTCTTGGATTAGAGGATTCAGGGTGATTTCAATTATGGTTATCTGTTAAAGGTTTTATTTTCTTTCAGAACTCCTTGAGAGTCTCCATGATGAGTTACTTATCTCCTGTAGGGCTTGGCACTGAGCCTTTAACATGGTACTTGTTCAGTAAACTTGAATTGAAAATGGAAATCTCCCCGGAGGAAGGAACACAAAAACAGGGACTTAGTTCAGCAATTCAATTCCACAAATATTCCCTAAGGTTGCAGAATTCTGCTCAGGACTGTGAGGTCTGCACCATTTAGAGAAACTATAGCCCAACTCTTCATGGAACTCATAGCCGAAGAGGGAGGACATGATTAGCAATGTTTTTTTCTCACTGAATGGTCAATTTGTAATTTTGTCAGTACAGGATCTTTCCTGGTATGGAAACTCCCTCCACTAACAAAAACTTCTGTATTAAGAGAGTTGCCTTGGGACACTGAGAGATTAAATGACTTGTTCAATGTGTCAAATGGAAGGCTTGAACTTGAGACTTCTTGACTCCAAGGTCAGACCTGTATTCACTATATCCCTGTACTGATTTTGTGTATCTATGCATTTGTATTTATATAAACATGTACATTTGTATATATACATATATATATGGTCTTTTATATATATATATATATATATATATATATATATATATATATATATATATATATGATGTATAGGCACATACACATAATAACACATAGCTATGTATGCATGAATATAGTATGTATGTACATGTATGTCTTGTAGAAATATATAAATATATGCAAATATTTATGTGTATCTTGATAGACTGAAATTCATACAAAAGTATATATAACTAATTCAAATTGAACCCTCTCCTGTCTATGATTTGAAGAAGAACCAAGGACCCAGAACCTCTAAGGTCTCAGCCCACATCTTCCATCTCTAGATTCATATCACTTTTTTTAGCAATGTTAAATGCTAAACCATCTAAGAAAAATGACTAGATTAAAATGCCTATCCCAGGCTCTGGCATATAGGTGGTTGACCAATATTTGATTCAATATGACAGTCCATGTATAAGGGACAGACACAAAAGATGAATGACAAATTCCAATAATTGGAATTCAATATAATCATTTTTTTTGAAATCCCATGTTTTATTTTGTGTATCTAACAATATTATTCTGAAGGAAACAATAAACTGGGAAAAATTTACATCTAAGGTAATCCTAAGATAAAGGACTCCTTTCTAAAATATATAGAGAATTGACTCAAATTTATAAGAATACAAGCCATTCTCCAACTAATAAATGGTCCAAGGATATGAACAGATAATTTTCAGATGAAGAAATTAAAACCATTTCTAGTCATATTAAAAATGCTCTAAATCACTATTGATCAGAGAAATACAAATTAAGACAACTCTGAGGTACCACTACGCATCTCTCAGATTGGCTAAGATCACAGCAAGAGATAAGTGATGAATGTTGGAGGGGATGTGGGAAAATTGGGACACTAATACATTGTTGGTGGAATTGTGAACTTATCCAACCATTCTGGAGAGCAATATGGAACTACTATACTCAAAGGGCCATCAAACTGTAACCCCTTTGATCCAGCAGTGTCTCTACTGAGCTTGTATCATAAAAAAGGGAAAGGGACCCACATGTGTAAAAATGTTTGTAGCAGCTCTTTTTGTAGTGGCAAGGAACTGGAAACTGAGTAGATGCCCATCAGTTGGGTAATGGCTGAATAAGTTATGGTGTATGAATGTTATGCAATATTACTGTTCTATAAGAAACAATCAGCAGGATGGTTTCAGAAAGGCTTGGAGAGACTTATAGAAATTGATGCTAAGTGAAGCAAGCAGAACCAAGAGAACATTGTATATAGCAACAAGAAGATTATGTGATGATCAATTCTGATGTTACGTGGCTCTCTTCAGCAATGAGATGATTTAGGCCAGTTTCAATGGTCTTGTGATAAAGAAAGCTATCTGTACCCAGAGAGGATTGTGGGGATTGAGTGTGGATCACAACAAAGTATTTTCACTTTTGTTATTATTTGCTTGCATTTTGTTTTCTTTCTCTTTTTTCCCTTGTTGATTTGATTTTTCTTATGCAGAATGATAATTCTGAAAGTCTGTATGGAAGAATTGCACATGTTTAACATATATTGGATTACTTGCTGTCTAGGGGAGGGAGTGGAGGGAAAGGAGGGAGAAAAAAATTGGAACACAAGGTTTTGCAAGGGTGAATGTTGAAAGTTACTTGTCCATATGTTTTGAAAATAAAAAGCTTTATATAAAAAAGAATATCATTCTGAAGAATCCATAGGCTTTACCAGATTGCCAAAATAGGGATCCATCACTACAAAAAAGTTGAGAATCCCCATTCTAGCTCAAAGCTTCTTAAACTGTAAAGAAGAGAATCTGAAGGAGCTCTCTTCCCATCTATAGGTGGTCCATCTTCTATCTGATTTGAGTGCAGGACATCTCCCATGATGGTGGAGAACATTGCTGAAACAAGTATATTATTTCTATATATTCCTTTGACCTGCCAATTTAGGAGACTGATGTTACTAGTACAAAGAAATCCAAGGAGAAGAAATTCTCTGTCAATGTAATTGAGGGTCAAAGAGTTGTTCATAGCACTGAGAAGTGACTTACCCAGTTAATGCGTATCAGAGACAGGATTTGAATCCAGAGCTTTCTGGCTTTGAGGCCATCTTTCTATTCACTGTGTCATGAAGATTCTCTGTTTAAAAAAATCCATTAAATATGTGTACTAAGAACTTCCTCACATCAATCCATATTGACTAAAGTGACTAAAACCAGAGAAATAAGAGACATATATCTTAAAGCATATAATTACAATTCAATTCATAAAGCATTTATTAAGCAACTACTCTTTGCAAATCTAGCTGAAACTAGAGCTGATGGAGTTAAATTGATGGGGTAGAGAACCTAGAATATGCAGTGGATACAATGCCTGACCTGGAGTCAGGAAGCCCTTATCTTTGTGAGTTCAAATCCAGCCTCAGACACTTACTAGTTGTATGACCCTGGACAAGTGACTTATCCCTGTTTGTCTCAGTTTCCTCATCTGTAAAATGAACTAGAGGAGGAAATGGCAAACCACTATAGTACCTTTCCCAAGAAAACCCCAAATGGGTCTTAAAGAGTTGGACAAAATTGAAACGATGCAACCATAAAGAGGACATAGAAGTCAGAGGAATGTCTGATGTGAGAGGAAAAGACATGTTAGGAAGGGGATAGCCCATTCCCTAGAGAATCTCTCAGAGGCAGCCATGTCTCTGTTTCTTACTGTAGGACAGCTTCATTTATTCATGTTGGTTATGGGTATGCTCTAGATACAGAAGCATAATCTTTTTTTTTTAAAGTCCTGTCCTCAAAAAGCTTACTTTCTCCTAACCAATGTGGGTGAATATTAAAAACCTTCCATTTTAGGACTATATCCACATCTGTAAAGAAAATACTTGGCCTAGAATGATTTTTTTCTCAAGATTCTAGGAAATTAATACTGAATAATTGAATAATATGATTTCTGATTAATTGGATAAGAGGTGGTTTAAGTTCATTTGATACCTGGCTTTTGCCAACAAGAGCTGGGCATCTACTTGTTTTGAGCCAAAACCGTTGGCTATTACTCCCCATTCTGGGCCATATAAATTTCTATTTCAGCATGGATCACTCTACTTAAGGACAGATGAATGGCTTTACTTTTGGAAGCCCAGATCCCTTTCTGCATAATAAACAGAGCTGAATGAAAGACAATGGTGTAAATCAAATATAATTGGCTATTCTGCTGAGCCTGAAGTGACCAGACATTAGGTTTTCAATAGCAGGGAAAATATTATTTGATTGATGGCCTGAACATTGCTAATTAAGAAGAGTGATTTGGCTATGATCTGGTCCTGGACCTGGCCTTGAGATAGCTACTAACATCCACAACTCAAAAGATGCATCTCTTAGACCCAAAGATAACAACCTCTTACCTGATTATACTTTACTACTTACAAAGCTCTTCCTATACTCATTCATTTTAATTTTGTCATTAGAAAACAGCCTCAGGCATCTATTAAGCACCCATGATCTTGACAACCCATATTCTATAACCACTATCAGCTTGATATTCTCTTTATTCCAAGATCTCTCCTAGTTCTTATGTTCCTATTCCATAATCCAAGATACCTTCAGGCCTGTGACATACTTCTCTAGTGATCAAATCCTTTCTTCTCTCCTGCCATTATCCTCATAAAGAATTCTTGCACATAATAAGTGCTTAGTTTTATCATTCATTAATTCATTCTTGCACTCAAACCCTGAAAGGTGAAGCTGGAAAAACATATATATATATATATATATATATATATATATATATATATAATTATTGTTCTGTAAGAAATGACCAGCAGGATGATTCAGAAAGGACTTGAGAGACTTACATTAACTGATGCTGAGTGAAATGAGCAGGACCAGGAAATCATTATATACTTCAACAACAATATATGATGATCAGTTCTGATGGACCTGGCCATCTTCAACAATGAGATGAACCAAATCAGTTCCATTTGTTCAATTATGAATAGAACCAGCTACTCCCAGCGAAAGAACTCTGGGAAATGAGTGTGAACCACTACATAGCATTTCCAATCCCTCTGTTTTTGTCCACTTGCATTTTTTATTTCCTTCACAGGTTAATTGTACATTATTTCAAAGTCTGATTCTTCTTGTGCAGCAAAATAACTGTATGGACATGTATACATATATTGTATTTAACATGTACTTTAACATATTTAGCATGTATTAGTCTACTTGCCATCTAGGGAGGGGATGGAGGGAAGGAGGGGAAAAATCGGAACAAAAGATTTGTCAATTGTCAATGCATATATCTTGTAAATAAAAAGCTATAATAAAAATTTATATATATATATATTCTTGCTGTCTAAGGGCCAAACAAATATCCAAGTAAAGTAAACAACTCATTACTAAAAGTCTGTCTGTGAATTTGGGTCTATAACAATTCATGAACTTGACTTCGAAGGATGGAGAGATTGTGATTTTTATTGTTAAAAGGACCACTATTGAGCAAAAATCAAATCAGCTAAATCAAAGATCTTTCAAAATTAGGTTTGTTTGAAGACTTTTAAAAATTATTTATTTTATTCTGAATTTAAGGAAAAAAATAATTGTTTCCATGATAGTAGAATAGAAAAAAAAAAAGATGATTGTATATGAAAGTCCAAATCCATTATGTACAACTTGCTATTCCATCTAAATTTATAATCTCATCCAGGCTAAAAGAACAGGGGTCATTCAGGGTCCTATTCAGCAATGTGCTAATAAAAACTTAACAAGTGATAATATACTATTGTGCTATAAGAATGGGACACTTTGAGAAAAATTTGGGAAGATTTACATGAATTGATGCAAAATGAAATGAGCAGAATCAAAAGAACATCATGCATAATAGCAATATTGTACTATGATCAGCTGTGAATAGCTTAACTATTTTCAGCAATACAATGATCCAAGATAATTCCAAAAGATTAATGATGAAAAATGTTATCCAGTTCCAGAAAAAAGAATTGATGGAGTCTGAATGAAAACTGAGGTATACTTTTACTATATTTTTTATTTGTACTTTCTTTTGCAAAGTGGGTAATATGAAAATGTTCTGTCTGACTGCATATGCATAATCTATGTCAAATTGCTTGCCTTTTCAAGGATGGGAAAGGAGAAGGAGGGAGAGAGAAAATTTGGAACTCAAATACTTTTTAAATGTTAAAATTTTTATTTACATGTAATTAAGGAAAAAATAAAAATAAAATGTAAAAAAGTTTAGCAAGCAATTATCCAAAATGACACTTTTCTAAGTTTAATCTGCATCATCAACATTTTCTCTATCACTTTCTTAATTCTAGACAATCAACAAAAGGGTAACTCAAGTCCTGACTTGTAGTGCTTACTGATTACTCAAGTAGAAATGTTTATATTAGAAATGTAACAATCTTTTGAGTTGGAACTATCTCAATCTAGTGGACACAGAAATTCTGATCTGCTCTCCCTAGCTTTTGGTGAGAAGAGGTCAGCATATTAATGAAGAATTCAGTATGGACCTCTGGATAGACCTTTGTCCAGTACAGCTCTGAATTCTTGCTCTCAAGAGATAGGCCAGTGTCAACCCCTTGGATAGCAGGGATTTAAGGCTTCTACCACAACTTTTACCCACAATCTTTTGAAGTATTGAGTATAATAATAAAATGAATGGGACATCCAAGTGAGTTGATAGTCCAGTTTCACTGGAAATATTCAATAGAGGTTGTCCGAAATACTGGAAAAAGGATTCCTGTTCTGATATGGACTGAACTAAATGCCCAATATGTTCCCTTGAACAACACAGGTAAAAGAAATCACAGGATTCAATATTATAATTATTGTTAGCTCCTTGCTATCTTGATCATCCCCCTCTATTTAACCAAGATATCTTTCCCCTGTTATCTGAACAGCTCCTGAAATCCCAGCCTTTCTATGAAGCTGTCCTAGATTGATCAACATATGCATTCCCTATGTCAAATCTGGACACAAGACTCTCACAGGTACTTTTTTGGATCTATGGTCAAATTACGTGATCAGCAGCAGCATCTGTCTCTAAAATATACTTCTCTTGTAACTCACCTATTTCATTAGCAGATGGAATTCCTCCATGAATAAATTCTCTCTACTGTTGCAGATCATTCACTATTCTATAATATATAGTCTGAGAGAATTGATTAAGGGACACTTGAGAAGTGAACAGCTTGCCCGGGGTCAAACAGTATACATCAGCAGTGTGATTTGAAGTCTAACTCTGGTTCTCTTTTCTCTATTCAGTGCCTTGATAAGTCTCTGGCAATTATAGAATGTAAATCTTACTGTTTAGTCTGATACAGAGAAAAATTCAATTTAGTATTGAATCAGAAGTCATAAATTTGGAATTGGAAGGGACCTTAGAAACCACCTAGTCCAATTCATTCCCTTATAAATTTGGAAAATGAGACTCAGATATGAACAAATTGGTTTGTGGTCATACAATTACTAGGTATCAGATATGGGATTTGAACTCAATACTTTGTTACAGCAAGTCTAATAAACTATTTAACAAGCCAACATGTGTCTCAGGATGATTAGGATATTTAAGGAAATATGGAAGTTAGGAAAAAGGGAATTTGGGAGACTGAAAGATAAGTTGATAAATAGTTTGGCTGTGGCTATTCTGCATTGTTGACAGATATTGACATCTAGGTGAAGAGTAGCAGACAGAAATGAGGTCTGGGAAAGGGCTGATGAGATAGATTGGGAAATAACCTACATAATGAACAGAGTTAAAGCCAGAGAGGGAATGAGATGGATTGAAATTTAAGATGCTATGGGTTCATCCGTAATTTTGTCCTTAAATAAGACAATTTATACCAGGAAAAATGTTAATGTATATTTCTGGCTAGACTCAATTGCCATTAAACAGGTTGGAGCCCTGCTCTCGCTAATTTGGGAGATGATCCTATTCAGTGCTATACGTTAATAGGGCAGGTTTTGGTCTCAAGAGGGTTCTTTCTTTCAAGTAAAGCAACCTCAAAGTCAAGTAGTTATGCTAAGAGACTTGGCCCAATTTTGAGGAAAGCCTATTGGGGACAAAATTAGAGGCCTGGCTCAATATTCAGCCCTGCCTGCTTCCCCCCCCCCCCCAGGTGTCCTTCTACCTCCTAATTAGTTCTGACAAATTATGTGATGCTCTGAGTTTCAGTAGGGTACATTCCCCTCTTCCCATGGGACCCTTCTGTGATAACTCATTAGCTAGGAATGGTTTTAAGTCCTCATAAACATGCCATTTATATGAGCACCTTGCAGCTCATGGTTTTAAGACTGTGTACATCGAAAGGATGAAAATCTGAATGTTAACAGCTAACTAAAGTTCAGCCTTGTAGGAATATAAAACAGAAAGAGAAGATAGAAGGGAAGGTTTTCTTTATCTGAGCTCAAGCCAAGGGTTCTTGAATTAGAGTCTATGAATTTTTTAAATAATCGATAATTGCATTTCAGTATAATTGTTCCTTTTGTAATCCCAAGTATTTTATTTGTTTTACATAATTAAAGATGGTTTTGTGACAAGGAGTCCATAGTCTTCATCTTCAGCCAAAAAGGGTTAAAGAAATTCTTCTTTGATTAATGAATCTATAAAATATAAAGAGACACTACAATCCATCAAGTCCAAGAATTTGTACTCTTATTTCCCTGATTTGTGAAATCTATTGGTATGTAGCTCTCCAGAGTCTTATTTCCCTTGATTGAGTACCCTCACTCTCTAGGTAACATTTAGCAAAAACCATATTGGTTTCTTCCCTAACTGCTGTAAGGAACACTGATAAGCTGTGGGTAACATTTGGAAACACCAGCAGAAGTTTTCTCTTTTTGATTCTCCAAGCTTCTGTCTGGATGCCAACACAAAGGGGAAAAGGAAGGCACCGAAATCTCTTCCTTAGCATCTTGGGTTTTCTGAGTTTGCTGGAGAGAAGGGAAAGAGGTATAGAAAAAAGAAAAAGATGGATTGGAGATTAAAAACTGATTTAATCCTCCTCCATTGTTTAAAAAAGTGGGGAGCAAAGACAAGGGGGGTGAGAGATATTTGAAACTGGCTTAATTCCACTTTCTTTGGTTTCTCCAAGAAGTATAGTTAGTAGGCAGCAAAGTCCCGACCTTGGGCTGAGTCCTAGGTTTAAATCCTAGGTTGTTGTTCTAACTGCTTGATTTTGATTAAATCATTTAATTTCTAAATCCTATTGTTTTCATCTTTGAAATGGGATTCTTAATCATCACAGAGTTGTTGTGAAGGAAGTCTTTGCAGAAATTCAAGTCTTCAGATGGAATTTGATATTTTACATGAGACATTGATAAGGTTACAGAGAAATAGAACATTCCAAAGGTAAGAAAACTTAGGGCTCAGAGAAGAGAAGTCACAGAAGTGATTAAAAATTAGGGTTTGAACCCAGGCTCAAGATTGTTTCTGTTCCATGATGCTGCTTTCCCAACCATAGCAAGGAGATCAGACCAGCCCAATAGCAAATGATGTGCTACAGATTAGTAAGGATTTATAAAAGGTTGGGCTTGAATAGTCTCATAGAAGTTCATGGAAGAGGTAAGATTCATTGTCTTGCTAATGATGCCTTATTAAAGTGGCTGTAAAGTCTTATGGAAAGACCATGAGATGTAGAATTTGTGTTCTCATCTTAGCCCTGACATTTGCCAGCTGAGTAGCCATAGGCAAGTCATTCCTGCTCTCTGGGACTTAGTTTCTCTATCTATAAAATGGGAATAATGATACTCTTTGTCCTGCCTGCTTCATAGGATAACAGGGGAAGTGCTTTGTATATGCTATAAAGTATTACCATGTATATCTCTACTCTCTTTATCCCATCTTCCATATCTTGCTTGAGGTAAGTTAGTTTTTTTTTTTAATTTTCTATTATGATCTGCTCCAAATAGGATAATAAGTTCACAGATGTAGAACTTAAAGGGATCTCAGAGACCATCTAGTCCAGCCACCTCATTTTATAGCTATTTTACAGACGAGGAAAGTAAGACCCAGAAGTGTTAAATGACATCAGTGTCTTCATTATCTACTGAACAAAGTATATTTGGAAATCCAGGCCCACTACAATCTGGTGCTTAATAATCTGATAAACCTGTTAGATTTCTTAGTGTTGGAATTGAAGTAACAAAGATGTGAGTTCAAATTCTGACAACACTATCTGTATTATTCTGACAAATCACATGTTCTCTGTGTCTTGGTTTCATCATTTATAAAATGAAAGTGTTAACTTGATCTTCTCCAAGTCTCTTTCACTTCTAAATCTTTGATCTTAAAATCTTACCATTCTCAGTATTTCCTTAATGTATTCTATATCCTAGACAAATATATCTATTATTGGGTTGGTGTTTCCTTCTAATTTCTCTCATCTCCATCCTTTTGCATATACTATATACTCCATACTGCAAAGGGATACCATCTCCTCACATCTCTATCTATTAAAATAACTCCCTTCTATAAAAATTCAATTCAGGTACCATTTCTTCCCTGAAGACTTCCTAACTCCTTATTAACTAAACCCAGGGTAAATTCTCCATCTCTGTCCATCTGTCTGTCTTCCTCCTCCTCCCTCTGTCCCTCTCTCTCTTCCTCTCCCTCTCCCTCTCCCCTTTTTTCTCTTTTCCTTTCACTCTCTCTGCCTCTCTCTCTTTCCCCTCTCTGTCTCTCTGTCTCTGCCTCTTTCTCTCCCTTTCTGTCCCTCTCTCTACCCTCTCTCTCTTTCTCTCCATTCCTCTTTCTCCCTCTCTCTCTTCCCCCTCACTCTCTCTTTCCTTTCTCCTTCCCTCCTTTCCTCTCACTCTCCCTCCCTTCCACCCTTTCTGTCTCTGTGTCCCTCTCTTCCTCTCATTTTTCACACTTCTCAAAATACTTTTTAAAAATCTTGATTATTCTCTATCCTTTATCATAAAATTCTTGGGGTTACAAACCTGTTTTGTGAATTTACTCTGTGACCATTGGCAAATAATTTGAGCCTGATTTTTAAAATAGGAGTTACATTAGCTCTTGCCTGGCAAAATTGTTGGTCAAATTGAATGAAAATATTAAAATTTCACAAATCTTAAAATATTATGTAAATGTAAGATACTGTAATCGTTATGCTGAGGGAATTTAAGAATTAAACTAAAAGGAAAAGAATGAATTAATAAAAAAAATAGGGTCTATACATAAATAAAGAATAAGGTCTGCAAATATTTCCATCACAAATATTTCTGTCTAGCAATGATAGTGGTGACAGGGACTATGGACTCTAATATCATAGTGCTTGATATAAGGTGTGAAGAAGTAAAAAAGACAATTAGATGGGAAGAACTGTCTTGTAGATAGGGTGGAGTGGGGGATGGATTAGGCTAGAGGAGATTCAGTAGGATTTGACAGGATCAATTCTCAAGATGCCTAAAAGAGAAAAGGGTACCAAAGATTTGGGCAAAATCACGGACCTTATTATAACCCCCCTTACCAAAGGCAGCTAAGAAAGTAATCTTCAATCCATATTTCTACTTTCCTATCTCTACAAAATCTTGATGAGAGTGATTTAGTTATGCATCAAAAGCATCCTTAATGAAAGTATGAAAAGAAAATTGTCTAGCTTTCCTTAATGATATTCTCCACTTGACCACATCTTTCATTCATACACTTTATCCAAAGGTGCAAAGAATACAAAATCCCATTGTATGTAGAATTCATTTTTACTATAAAAAAGTGTTTCAATAAAGTTTGAGAAGTCTCTTCCTTATGAAAATTCTTTATAGAAGTAACAATTACTCAGTTGCTCTTTGATTATTAGTATTAAGAATGACATAAAAAAAGAGACATAGACTCATCCAGGTGTCCACCAAGAAGGTATTTTTAATATTCTCTCTTGGTGACCACATTAGCTTCTTTTGGTTCCATTGTTATCTGTATATATCCAGGGTGTCCCCAAATCTTAGAGTTTTGGTATACCCCATAGAATTCAAATTCTATAAATCCAGCATTAGCCTTTCCTGAGCTACAGACCTTTTTTACTAGCTACCAATTGGATTAAGTCTCCACATCACTTCCCAGTCAGCATTTCCAAATTATGTTACCTGAACTCTGTGGGCCACCTCGTAATCACCCTCCTCTAACCTTGAGGTTTGCTCTATTACATAAGGCGAAGAAGAATAATCAATTGTAGTCTACCCTATATCAGGGACTGTGCTAAGTACTTTATAAATATTATCTCAACTGAGCCTTCTAACAATCTTAGGAAATAAGTGCTATGTTATTCCTATTTTGCAGTTGAAGAAACCCAGGCAGATACCATGGAAACTGCTAAATACCAGATTTAACTTTTTAGGTCTTCCTGACTTCAGATGCAACATTCTAGTCACTACGCTACCTAGCTGCTTCAGCTTGCCAAGTACCTGTCCTCCATGCCACTTTCTCAAGGGTACATGTGTTACTATTTTCCTTCTTTATGTGTTCTCTTCTTCCATTAGGTTATACTTTTCTTGGAGGGAAGACTTTTTTTTTCTTTCTTATATTTGCATCTCCAGAGCTTTCTTAGTGTCTGACACATAGTAAGTACTTTAAAACTGCTTTACCATTATCATTGTCATCATCTTAATTGGATATCCTATAAACATTTTGAACTCATCATGTCCAAAAAAGAACTATTATCTTGCCCTCCCCCAAATATTCACACTTTCTCTAAACTTTCCTCTTTCTTTCAAGGGCACAATCATCATCCTCAACTCATTCTTTCATCTCTCACATATAGTAAGTCTCTAAGTCTTCTTAATTCTACTTCCACATCTGTCTTAAAAAAAGTTTTATTGATATGTTTAGTTTATACATTACAAATATTTATAGGGATTCCCACTTCCTCAGAGGTCTCTCATAACAAAGTAAAAAATTAAGTAAAACAATACAGTAGCCTTAATGGAAAATGCATGTAACATTTCACATCTGAAGCATCCCTCCATATGGCTATGAAAAAAATCAAGCAGAAATATATTTTCTTTTCCATCTCATTAAAAAAAGAAAAAGAAAAGCACTTTTTGTAAAAAATAAATGAATAAATTAAAACAAATACCTTATATAGCTTTATGCAGTTACAAAGTTGTTACAAAGATGTTACAAAGTTATTAGTCTTTTACAACATTGTTATTATAAAAATTGTTTTAGTTCTGATCATTTCATTCTTCATCAATTTATAAAAGTCTTCATTATTGTTTATTTTTATATTGATGTTTTGGCATATTTTTTCCTTAGTTCTGCTTAATTCAGCATCAGTTTGTATAAGTTGACTTTTTTAAAAAATCCTCTTTCTTCTTTTTTTTTTTTACAACACAATAGTATTTGTTACATTCATATTCCACTAATTATTGAACCATTCCCCAATTGATAGGCAGTCTTTAAATTTTAAGTTTTGTTTAATTATAAAAAAGAGTTTTGTTTAGCCATTTTCAGTTGTATCTTTGTGAAATCTTTTGGAGTTTTCTTAGCAAAGATACTGGAGTGGTTTGGCCATTTCCTACTCTAGCTCATTTTATAGATGAGGTAACTGAGGCAAACAGAATTAAATGACTTGCCCAATGTCACACAGCTTTAAACTCAGGAAGATGAATCTTCCTTATCCCAGGCCCAGCACTCTGTACACGATGGCACCATCAAGCTGCTCCTTAGCAGCTAGTATCTCTCTGCAATAATTGGTTTGTATATCATTATATATGGAACCTATGGATGATTCACAGTAGAATAGGAACAAAGGATGGGTTTAGATCTGAATTATTGGAGGGAGGCCTTATATCAATGGAATTTAGTATAATTCAACAAGTTTTTCATATTATTGTAAGGCCTTGGTGATGCACAGACATAATGAACACTAGCCTCTGTCCTCCAGGAGCTTATATGCTACTTAGATATTAGATCCCCTTAAGTTAAAGGTAGATGGCTTGGTCATAGATAGGTAGGTAGAGATATTGATGCTCTTATCTTCGCATACTTCTCATACCTCTGGAACAGGGACTCCATCACTTTTAATTTTTGCATTATTACCATCTAGCACAATACCTTGCATATAGCAAATACTTATTTTTTTTCCTTTTTAAACATTGAAAATAATAGAGTAATTTTTCAGGATAAAATTTATTTGCCTTTTCCATGATGAAAATTTTTCCAAAGGTTTGCCCTCAGCTAAAATGTATTTTCTTCAGCTACAATGGACATTGAAGAAAGGCAACCATTGTTTGTGCACATGAAGAATTACCAGGACTTCTCCTAAACATGGTGCCATTGCTAGACAAAGTTAGGAGAGATTTCCTAGAAGAGAGAGGGCAACCATTTTGGCCTTGAAGGTGGATTCCAACAGGTGGAGACATAGGGGAAGACATTCAAGGTAGAGGAAAAAACTTTTCATGAAGGCTCATTCATCAGTTTCTGTTCCTTCCATTTCCTACTGCACTAATGAGCTACCCTCACATTAGCTCTGACTGGGTTGCTACTGCTTTGGATCCCTAATGAGCCTTCAGGGCTTCATTTGCTGTTAAAACAACATCAGACTGTTCCAGACTCTCTGAGGTATTTGCAATTAAATGGAATGTTCTTCACCAGGTCTAAATAAACGTTAGTTGTGTCTGAGAACTGGGAGTTCTTGGGATTTGCAGCTGGTAGTGACCTTGAAGATGGACTAGTCTCACTCTATTGAAGCCCAGAGAGAATTAGTTATGTACCAAAACACAAGTCATAAGTAGCAGAATCAGGATTTGAACCTACTTTCTATGTTCCAAATATACAGCTTTTTGCAACATATTCCACAGTTGCCCTTGCACTGCCAGTCTCCCAATCACCTAGCCATATACTTATAGAGTACTCTGTTTCTCCTTCTCTCTTGCGCCACACTTTCATTTGATTATGAATTCTTGTCAATAGTATTTCCAACATCTCTTGATTTTATAGCACACCCTCTGGGAACTAGTTCCCCAACTCAAACTTTTGTTCATGAATTGGGTTCACTGAAGATATAATAGCATAATTAGGTTCAAAAGTAATCTGTAGGATGACAGACTAAAGGCAAGGATTTGCTTAACCCTTCTAAATACCTTTAAATAATGTCTCTAAAAAATTCTAGAATGACAGAACCTCCCAAAAGATGGAATGAAGCACAAGATAATTTAGAGGGTCAGCAGGAAAGATTTGTTGTATAAAGGTGAGAGAGAAGCACAATCCAGTGCAGGCCATGTCAACACAGCCTGGCTCCTAGCAAACCAAGATCAGATCTTACTCAGAGCAACTGCATCTGTAGAAGCAGTGGCTCTCAGTCCACAAATGGTTAAGGGGATCAGACAGCAAGTCAAAAGGAAATTTATAGGGGTCCCTTTGCCAATACCAGGAGCAGAATTCTGTTGCATTGCCTATACTTGGATCTGGGTTGCAGTCCTGGGTCTTAATCCCAGTGAAAGGAGGAGCACTAGCATAGTGGCTCTTGTAGCTGCAGGGGATCAAGGTCCCTGATCACAATTCCAGAATGGAAAAAAATGCTTGTGGTTGCTTACAAACCAGTGTGCAGTACAAGATAGTATAAATAGTATAAATATACTTCTTTCTTTGGAAGAGCCAAAAAATTACAAGTCCCCAGATTTATCACTGAAAATGGCATACAAAAACAAACAAACAAACAAAAAAGCCCTGAGGCCCGGTATAATTCACCCTCCACTTGGAAAGCAAACTCCTTGTTGGCATACATAGAGTTTAAATTCAAGAAACAGGCTGGAAAATGAGCAAATAACAGAAAAAAATTTTGATCATAGAAAATTAGTAGGATGACAAGGAAAATCAAAACACACTCAGAAGAAGACAATAAAGTTAAACTTCTGTCTTTAAAACCTCCAAGGAAAATAGGATTTTGTCTCAGGACATTAAAGAGTTCAAAAAGGATTTTAAAAATCAAGTAAGAGAAGTAAAGGAAAATTTGGGAAGAAAAATGAGAATGGTGGAAGAAAACAATGAAAAACAGATCAATAGTGTGAGAAAAGAAGCAAAAAAATGCTGAAGAAAATAACATCTTAAAAATAGATTAGATCAAATGATAAAAAAGCCACAAAGATCCAATGAAAAGAAGAATGCCTTGAAAAGCAGAATTGGCCAAATGGAAATGTATACATATATAGTATATAACATATATATATATATAATTTAATAATATATATAATATATCTGTACTTGCATATATATGTATATATAAATTTTCTGAAGATAATAACTCCTTAAAAAGTAGAATTGAACAAATGGAAAAAAGAAATGCAAAAGTTCACTGAAGAAAATAATTCTTTAAAAGTTAAAATTGGGCAAATGTAAACGAATAGCTTTATGAAATATCAAGAAACACTGAAACAAAATCAAAAGAATGAAGAAATAGACGACAATGTGAAATACCACATTAAAAAGAGAACTTAAAGATCTGGAAAACAGATCTAGGATAGATAATTTTAAAATTATTGGGCTATCTGAAAGTCATTATCAGAAAAAAAAAGGCCTTGACATCATTTTTCAAGAAATTATCAAGGAAAACCACTCTGATATTCTAGAACTAGAGGGTAAAATAGAAAACAGAAGAATTCCCTGATTACTTCTTTTAAAATTTCCCCAAATGAAAATTCCCAGGAATGTTATAGACAGATTCCAGACCTCTCAGATCAAGGAGAAAATACTGCAAGCAGAAAAAAAATTTAAATATCATGGATCCACAGTCATGATAATACAAGATTTAGGAGCTTCTACATTAAAAGATTGAAAAGCTTGGAACATGATATCCCAGAGAGCAAAAAAGTTAGGATTACTACTAGCAATCACCTACACAGGAAAATGGTACATAATCTTTCAGGGGGAAAAAATGAATGAAATATATGACTTTCAAGCATTCCTGATAAAAGTATCAGAGCTGAACAGAAAATTTGATTTTCAAATGCAAAACACAAAAAGCAAAAAAGGGTAAATAGAGAAATCATAATGAATTTGTTAAGGCTAATCTGTTTATATTCTTACATGGGAAATGATAACGCCTAAAAAATATTTCTCATTATTAGGGCAGTTAAAAGGAGTATGCACAGACAGAAAGCAGAGGTGTGAGTTGAATGTGATGATATCTGCAAAAATAAAATTAAGGATGAGAAAGAACAAAAAGATGGGAAAAGGAAAGATAGAATGGAATAAATTACCTGACATGGAGAGAGACCTGAAAGAAGTTTTATAGTAGAGAGGGAAAATGGGGGAAATGGGGCAGAAACATTTGAACCTTACTTTCAATGGAATTGGCTCAGAAAGAGAATAATATACACCCTTAGTTGAGTGTAGAAATCTGTCCTATGCTTGAAAGTAGGAAGAGAAAGGGTTAAAAGAAGTGGATGGAGGGGATTAATAAAAGGAAGAGCTATTTGAGGGAGGTAAAAGTCAAAAACAAAACACTTTTGAGAATGAATAGGGTAAAAGGAAAGAGAGAGTATGATTAAACAAGGGGAAATAGGATAGAAGAAAATAGATAGTTGGTTATTATTGTGCAAAATTTTTTATAGTGAGTTTCTCTGATAAAGTCTTCATTCTTCAAACATATAGGAAACTGAGCCAAATTTATAGAGATAAGAGCCATTCCACAATTGATAAATGGATAAAATATATGAACAGACAGTTTTCAAAGTAATGAGCTTTCTACATTCATATAAAAAATGCTCTAAATCACAATTGATGAGAGAAATGCAAATCAAAACAATTCCAAGTTACTACTTCACATCTGTCAGATTGGCTAATATGGCAGAAAAGGAAAATGACAAATTTTGGAAGTATATGGGAAAATTAAAATGTATGTACTATTGGTGAAGTTGTATACTGTTTCAACCATTCTGGAGAGCAATTTGGAACTCTGTCCAAAGGCTATAAAATCATATATATTCTTTGACCAAGCATATATATCACCAGATCTGTATCCCAAAGAGATAAAAATCAAAAAGGAAAAGGACCTATATGCACAAAAAATATTTATAGCAATTCTTTTAGTGGTGGCAAAAATTGGAAATTGAAGGGATGAGCAATTGGGGAATGGTTGAACAAGTTGTTGTATATGTATTCCCTGGGGTAACGGCCATCAGGGCATGATCTTTTTTAGACAGCCAAAATCTAACTGTTCTTTAATTTCATTAAGAAAAATTTATAGCCTATGGCCATGTCTATTTTACCTTACCTCATTGTTTTCTGTCACTTATTTTCTTTGATTACATTAAAAGGGCTCTGTGTGTGTGTGTGTGTGTGTGTGTGTGTGTGTGTGTGCAAGAGAGAGAGAGAGAGAGAAGGGGGGAAGACACACACACACACACACACACACACACACAACTGAAGAAACTAACTTTCCTCACCCAAGACACTATACACCTCACTCAATGCTTCATTTATCTTTTTGACCCATACAATCTGACTTGTCATCACCGATCATGGCCCTTGGTTTCCTGACTCCATTGTTTGCCTATCATCCTTATATACCTAAAGTTTCCTAATCCTATTCTCCATGTTGAAATCCTATCCATTCACAGAATCAGTTCTAAAGCTGAAAGGAACCCTAGAGACCAGCTTGCTTCTTTTAATATCTAAGGAAACTGAGGTCCAGAGAGGTTAGATATTGTTCCCTTTATTAGAATATAAATCCTTTGTGAATAGTAATAATTTCATTCTTTGTACTTACATTCCCAATATCTAGCACAGTGCCTAGAACATAGTAGGTGCTAAAGACATACTTATTGACTGATTGATTGAGGTCACACAGGTAGCAAGAATGAGAGGTGGGATTTGAATTCAGATCTTCTGACTGTAGGTAGATTCAAGAATCCCCTGTATTTTGTTATCTCTTTCTGTAAGCTCCATATTTTCCTTTTTCCCTGCAGAAGCCTTTCCTGATCACTAGAAAAATTAATCTCCTCCTTCAGCTAGAAGTAATCCCTCTCTCCTCTTCATTTTATGTACCTCTCATGCATTTAGGTAGAATTTTAGTAGAATTAGGTAGAATTTTATCATTATTATTTGTATTCAGGCCATATTCTCCTAAAATTTGGATCATGTCTTCTCATAGTGAGTAGCACACAGCCTTGTACAATGGCAGGATTTTAGTAAATGTGTGCATATGTGTGAGTGGACATGTGTGTTGTAATGAGAAGAAAAAGTGTAAAAGTTAGAAACAGGAATTCTTTGTGCCAATTGAAATACAGCTCCCACTTCATCTATCTGTGTGACCCTGGAAAACTTACTTAACTATATCTATTAAAAAATTAATAATGTAGGGTAAAAAAATGCCCAAGACCATATTGCCCTCTTTCACTCTATATAGGTTTTTTGCTAGCAAACTTCTTTGTAAATTTTTAAATGCTATAGAAATTCAATTTAATTGAAGTGAATTAGATTTGAACAGACAACCCAATGACTTCTTTCTCCCCCTCCTCCATGTCTCCTGCTGCTGAGAAGCCATCTGTGCAATGTTAGAACTAGACTGTCACTACTTTACTTGGTAAGGTGGGACTGCTTGGTTTGCCATTATGGTAACATCAGGATTACTGCAGACTGTAAGAGATTTTTGCAATTAAATGTGCCTCTGTTATTGTACTTCATGATTTTTAGTGATCTCTGAGAAGTGAGAAATTGCAAGGTCTGGATGGGGATCAATTATATTATTTGTAATCCATCTGGAATTCCTTCAAAATGGCAACCTACCTCCCAGGTGGGGAAAATACTTTGTAAACCAAAATGTACTATAGGAGAAGCTATTACTGCCATAACTGATCCAACGATGCTATTCTTTATTGCCTTATGAGACATGGAGGAGATGCTGCTATCTGAGAACCAGCCTAGCAAATTTGGAGTTTTTCACCAGCATGTCCAAAGAGTGACGACTTGATTAGTCCAAACAACTCTCATGGAGAACATCTATTAAAGCCTGAAGGAAATGTAACCCTGTGGATAAAGGAAATCCCCATACTGATGAAATACAAATTTTGGAAGTGTATTGGTGATGATGAACATGTAAATATTTCTTTGGGTATATCTCTTTAATAATCTCTATGCTAGACAGCTTTATATATTATAATGCTTACAGTGTATGCTTACAGCCTATTTACTGTCATATATGCTGACTAAGATGGAAAAACTAATTAGACATACTTTCAATGCATGACTACAAAAAGGTGAATTTACAAACAGGCTTTTCATGGTGGGGTAGAAAAGAAGGAAGAAGGAAAGAAGAAAGTAAGGGAGGAAGGAAAGAAAAAGGAATAAAGGAAAGAAGAGAGAAAGAAAAAGAAAGAAGAAAGGAAGGAAATAAGGAATTTTTCAGTAACATAAAGGAAAAATTAGGACACATAAGTGGCATAAGAGATAGAACATTGGGCCTAGAGTCAGGAAAACTCATCTTCCTGAGTTCAAATCTAGTCTCACACAACTACTAGTTGTGTGACTCTGGGCAAATCACTTAGCCCTGTTTGTCTCAGTTTCCTAAAATTGGAGAAGGAAATGGCAAAGCACGCTAGTATCTCTGCCAAGAAAACCCAAAACTGGGTCACAAAGAGACAGATATGACTGAAAACAACTGAACAACAACAAAAAATATTAATTTCTATTAGTGCCTCATAAAGCCATCCATTCAAAAAGTATAAGTTGGTCTAGTTCATGGAAAAGAAAGTATAAATACTTAAAGATCCTGCTTCCCTCTGTAGGCTAGAAGTTCATCTTTTTTTGCATCATAAACTCTTTTGGAAGTGGATTTAAATCTATGGATCTCTAACCATAATGTTGTTGTTGTTTTTGTTCTTATTGCTTTTTAATAAAATCCTAATAGAAATAAAAAGCCAAATTTTATATAAATATTAGTAAAAATAAAGTTTTTTTTTCCAATTCAAATTCATAGACTCCATGAAATCTACCTATAAACAATTAATCTCAAATTAAGAACTCAAGGTTATTGGAGAGAATGAAATTTTCCTTAAAGAATTTAGAATGGAAAGAGCTTCCTTCTCTGTAGCTGTTAATATAGTAACAGAGTAAGCAATATATGCAATATAAGTAATCTCCATTAATCTTACAAAGAGTCCAAAATGTGATCACAGAGTTTAAAAAAGGCATTGAGGAATTTTCCTATGGAAAGCCATAAAAGTTTTATCACATTTCTTCACAAATCTGAGAATATTATAAAGTCTTGGCCCTTGGGTAAAGGCAACTGAGGCCACATGGGAATAATCCTGTGATCGGTTGAGAGAATTTGTCATACCTATTTGCCCTATATGTAAAAGAAAGAAACTGTTCAAAAGTTGAAGAGTTTACATTTAAGTATTAGAGGCATTTGTAGAAGAATAATTCCCTTGGAACCTCAACAGAGGGAAGAAAGGACAAATAAGGATTTTCTTTTTCCTCTGCTTGCCCTTTTTCCCATTTAGAATATATCATCAATGCTACAGGGCTGATAGAAGATATCTTTATAATTAGAGAAGCAGATTCAGAGAGAGTTGATTGGAAAAGGAAGTAGTTTCAAGGAGCATAACCATTTGCAGCAGAGAGGAAAGTCAACTATGGATCCAAGAAAGGAGCAGAACTTGGAAGACAACTTAGGGACCCACCAAGCATAGACACCATATTCAGAGAGAGAGCTACATATGAACTCTGTGAAGGAAGAATGGCAAATCATTTCAGTGTCTTTGCCAAGAACACCCCATGGAAATTATGGTCTATGGAGTCATGAAGAGTTGAACATGAATGATCAAATAAACAAGAGAACTGAACAACTGAATGTGCTAATTGATAATGGGAAGAACACTAGTGGGGGTTTATTGGCTCTCATGTTAAGAGTAAAGACCCATAGAGTTGCCCCTAGGGACTGGAGATAGAAGTCATCTTCTAAGGTCCAACTACTAGTACGAGTAGCAGTTGGGGAGTATCTTAGAGAGGAAATTATAACTGGAATATGTGAAAAAAATAAGAAAAGGGGAAAGAAAGAAGAGATAGAAAATAATCCTAATTTGTACTATTAGACTGGAGAATAGAAAAATCATTCAATTAGCAAACATTTTCCAAATTCTTACTGTGTGCTGAGTACCATACTAGGCATTAGAAATACAAAGACAAAATGAAACTGTCCATACTCTCAAGAAATTTAAATTCTATCAAAGGAAAACTACTACATATATACATATCTATAAATATAAATAAAATACATATGTAACATATATAAATATAAATAAATTGATACAAAGTAAGTATTAGACAATTTCTTGGGCAAAGCACCCACAGCCTGGGTTATCAGGAAAAGATCCCATGGAGAAGATGGATGATGTTTGAACTGAATTTTGAAGGAATCTAAGAATTCTAACAGGCAGAGATGAGGAAGGAATTCATTCCAGATGAAAAAAAGGAAGAAAGACCCATTTGGAAGGACCCAGTGAACACCGGGAGCTTTGTAATTAGTATGAGGCTTTTCTCATAGACCACAGAGCTGATCCTGCTGGGGAGGAAGTAGTCTGTTTTGCTCTAAAAAATGACAATGTAATTCTAACTGGAGAAAGGTCATTCTGAAATGATCAAAGAAAGAAAAAAGGTGCAGTGGTTGGTGATTTCCTGCTGAGGGGTAATGAGGGAGCCATATGTCGATCTGTTGTGAACAATAGAGAGGTCTGCTATCTTCCCAGGGTGTCAGGGATATAACAGAACCTTCCAAGAGTTTCTGAACCTGATGATCCTGACTTACTCCTGACATTCACATGGGGAGAGATGATCCTATCAGAAAGAACCTAGAAAGCATCATTAGAGTAGTTGAAGTTTGGGGAAAGACAAGAACTTGGGACATAGCTAGTTTTATCACCGCTGCTAATTGAAAGCAAGGACTTTAGAAGGGAAAGATATGAACTTTAGAACTGGTTAAGAATAGCATTTGAATTTCTGGACTTTGGCTTAATGAATGGTCTCCAAAGTAACCCCAAAAAGAGAACAAGATAATCCAGAGAACAGTGGGAAAAGTACTGGAAAGAAAGAGAGCAGCACATCGTTTTTTATCACCAACCACCATTTCTCTTTTCTTTGTAATTTCTGCTGCCCAGGATAGGCTGTTATTTGTATTCTTCCCCAGGTTATGGGGCAGGCAATCATTCTCTGGCCAGCCCTAATCTCTATGGAAGATATACTTCACACTCACTTTGACCCTCTGCTTTTTATGCAAGAAGTCCTCCCCAGTTCTTCTACCCACTCTGAGAAGAAGAAGAAAATCATCTGTAGACAGGAGGAGCTGCAGCAGCTAAAGCTCAGGAACTGCATTGGGAGCTAGAAACAATGGCCAGCCTGAGGTATAAGGCTCTAGCCATTGATGTTGCAAGTGGACTTGGGTCTCCAGCAGCTTAACATAGAATTATCTCTTCACTGCAATTCCATCACCAAAATGACTTACTATTAGAAAGACTCTGTAAACTTACCAGATAAATTGGAAGTAAAAATAGAAAGCCAGGAACTACACCTAGAAACTTGGATCCATTTGGGCAACTTGCCGACTTATTACTGTCTCCCTCTCTCCTTCTGGAAGTCACTATCACTACTTGAGATCAGACTTCCAGAAACTATTCCATTTCCCCACCCTCAGTCAAGGGAACATGGAAATTTCCAAGCTGAATTTCAGTCATCACCTGAACTCTGAGATTCTATGATTATATAACTGGGGGAAGGAACTGAAAATAAGTATTATGATTTAGTAAGCACAGCTAATGAGGCCATTTGTGCCATTTGTGGCCACATATCTTTCTGAAGGATCTTTTTCAGCCATGGCATCCTGATTCAAAGCAAATATTGAAGTAAACTTAACTTAGAACTGATTCTTTAAATCACTGTATCCCATAGGGTTAAAAATAACAATGCTTACTCAATTGTATTACTTTTACAAAATAAAAAAATAATGCTACACACATTAGGGTTTTTTTTTTTTTTGTGAAATCAGTAGGTCTTTTGTACTATTAATAAAAATATTTTAATCATTTTATGTCTATTTTCATTATTTTCTGCGTTTCTTTTCAGAACATTTTGCAATGTATGTAACATGTTTTATATATATGTATATATATATATATATATATATATAGTATTTTAATACAGTGATACATTATGCTATTTATAAATAAACACATTTGTAAGGGACATGGTGTTTAAAAAACATTATTGAAAGGAATGTATGAGGAAAAAAAGAGTTTGGAGACCTCAAATTTAAAATATATTCCTGATGGGCTCTTGGCCAAGGAAGGGATGCACCTAATAAGGCAGGTACACACACACACACACACACACACACACACACACATACATATACACACAATCTGGAGACTAAAACATTGGAAACTAAAGTAGCAAGATGAGGAATGCTCTTTAACTAGGTCATCTCCTTTTTTACAATTTAGAATATTTTTAATGAGACTTGCTGTTTATAGAAAAAATATCTATTTCTATCTATTACACACAAACAAAAATGCATATATACACATATATAATATATACATATTTGTACATATAAACATTCATAAATAAATGGCAGGGCTTTTCAGAATCTAATCAAGATAATTTTAAATTGAAAATAGAGAAGAAGAATATTGTCCAGTATCTTTACTGAATCAAACACCACAATGTGGTAACAGGGAAACAGTATTTCATTAGAACTGATCAGTAATTCTTAAGAAACCTCATCAAAGAAGAGAGTCAATACTAAAAACTATAGTACTGGATATATATTTGTTTTTATTGTTGAGTCATTTCAATCATATTCAACTCTCCATGACTTCATTTGGAATTTTCTTGGCAAAGATACTAGAGTGCTTTTCCATTTCCTTCTCCAATTCATTTTACAGATGAGGAAATTGAGGCAGAGTTAAGTGACTTGCCCAGGGACACACAGCTAGAAAGTGTCTGTAGTCATATTTGAACTCAGGTCCTCACAATTCCTGGAATGGTACTTTATCCACTGTACCACATATGTAGTTGTCCCTGAAAATAATCTATTACTCCTTAAATCCCCATAGTATTTTGTCTGGTTGTCATTTTTGGTTTTAGCTGCTCTAGCTATTCATATGCATGTATATATATATATATATATATATATTTATAATTTATATTTATTTTTATATATTTATAAATTATAATATTTATATTTATAAAAATGCACAAAATGTTAAGTAATAAGGTAAACTAGATGCAGGAAGGTACATTTGACTTTTTAGATGTCATTGAGATTTGGTGGGATATGCTTTATGATTAGAATATGACTTTGAAAGGATTTATCTATTAAAGAGGAAGAAAGTCAAGAAAAGGAGTAATGGTATCCCATTCTATATGAAGAAGATATAATAGTGTAATGAAATTGAGACCCATTTGGGTAAAATATGGTGGAAAAAACCTTTGAACAAGAGTCAATAGTGTGAGAAATAGAATTACTATTCTAGTGGGAGTGTATTATAGAACATCTAGGTAGAAGGAGGGAATTGAGGCTGAATTAAAAAAAAGAAAAAGAAAAATCTTGGCATAGTGTTTTTCAATATTTTATTGAATGAGTCTTGGACCCCTTTGGCAGACCAATAAATTCTGACTCTCTAAATACTTTTAAGTGCATAACTTGGCAAAGGAAACCAATTATACTGAATATATATATATGATTAGCAAAATAGTTGTTTTTTCTTTTAAGGACCTCGAATTAAGAATCACTAGTTTAATTGTTAAAGAGAACAGTTATAATTATTATCATTTAAAAAAAAACAACTTGCATTTTCATATTGTGTACTATATGAGAAGCTGTGCTTTACAAACATTATTTCATTTGATGCTCAAAGCCACCCTGAGAGGAATTTGCCATATTTGCCCAAATCTCACCCAATATCACATAATAATTTTATAAAATTAGAACTGAAACTTCCTAAGTCCAGCTCCAGCACCCTGATCTACAAATTTTCCAGAATTTTCATCCTACCCCAAAAGAAATCCTTGATTTATATGAATGATAATTTAATATTTTAAAAAGTGGAGCAAGTGACTTTTAACATGGAGTTAAAAACCAAGATAAATGGGATGATGTTAAGAGAGTTGCTCTCAATTGTTTCAAGTTATCTTGTTCAGACAAATTATATTTTATAATGCTAAAAAATTGGCAGACAGATTTTGAGGCTAATGATCTTTGAAAAAATGGAGAATGAAGGAGTTGTTGCAGACCTAGAAACAGACAAACATTATGCCAGTTTTTGAAAAAAAGAAAAGTATCAAATCTTCAAATTGTAGGCCAGTATACTTGACTTCAAATTTTGGCAGGACTCTGAAACATATTACCTAACATATGATCGCTTTGCATTTAGAAAGAAATTTTATAACTTCATCCAGAATGAATCAAATCAAACTACCTTTTTTCCCTTTTTTTATAGGATTGATGGGTAAATAGGTCAGGAAAATGTCAGAGACATTTTATACTACTTATATTTCAGTAAAGTATTTGATAAAGTCTCATGCTATCATTCTAGACAATGCAGTAAGGTGTGGACCAGACAATAGTATAATTAGGTAGATTCAGAAATGGTTGAATGGCTAGGCCCAACAAATACCCATTAATGGATCAATTTCAACCTGGAGGGAAGGCTCCAGCCTAATGCCCCAGGGACTAATCCTAAACCTTGTGATATTGAACAATTTTACTGAAGACTTGAATGAATAAGTAAAGAGCACAGGTATCAAATGTGTAGCTGACAAAGCTGGGAAGGATAACTAACACCCTGGATGACAAATTTAAGATCCAAAAATGCCTTGAAAGGCTAGAAAAATGGGCCAAATCTAATAAGATGAACACTAGAGTTCAGTTCTGAAGTATAATCTCATTGATATTTCCTCCACAGGGATAGATTGCAACTCGTCAATCCATTCTGAACCTGAGAATCCCATGTTTGTATTCTCCCATAAATTCCCCATTGCAAAGATGAAATCGATTAGCTACACATGTGAAGGTCATACACTTGGATTAAAAACATCTCTCACCCTGGAGAAGCCTTTTATGATATACTTTATTCGGTTCATTCTGTGAATCACATTTTCAGGAAGGACACTGACAAATGCAAGTGTGTCTGCAACAGGGTAACAATTATAAAGGCATTCTTAAACTTTTTGTGTTCTGGACCTTTCTCACAACACTTTTTTAAATGCATAAAATAAAATGCAAAGGATTATAAAATAAACCACTAATATTAAGATACAGTAATCAATATATTCTGAACAAGGAAAGAATAAGTTTATATACCTAAAGTCAGGAAGGTATTCATTGAGAGGTCTGGAGAATATGCCAGCCAAGCATTAATAGAATAAGTTGGAAAGTTTTGCCCCAGGAGGAAAAAGATTCAGAGGAAACATGATATCTTTCTTCAAATACTTGAACTGCTTTAATTATGTAAGAGAAGGGATTTTGTCAGCTGGTCCCCAGAGGGAGAATTAGAAGTAATATTGGGAGTGACAAATTTTGGCACAACACCAGCACTAAATTCCTAAGAGTTTTCCATAGGTGGAATGGGATGCCTTAGAAAGTAGTAAGGTCACTCATGACATTTTTTTATGTTTCATAATCAAGACATTTTTTATTATTTTTATTCATTAATATCCTGGCTTACCTTAGCAACATCATCATTTATCTCATATGGTTAGGGATTGTTCAAGATGGTTTGAGATTATGAAGTGCTCAGTGGTAATTAAAAATTCTTAAGCATCAAAATAAAAGGTTTCTGGGTATAAATTAAAAAAGAAGAAAGCAACGAGGTCTTCATCACCGAGAATCCTTAAGTATGGATGAAACCTTGTTGAACTGTTGTAGAGGGATTCTGCTTCAGTTGTGGATTGGACTAGCTGACGGCTGATGTCCCTGGCAACTCTTTGATTCTGTGATTATCATTTGCTCCTTAAAACAACTGTGTCAAGTAGAGAGTGTTACATTATTCTCCCATTTTACAGAAGAGAAAATTGAGATTAAGAGAGGTGAAATAACATGATGAAGTTTAGTTAGCTAGGGCTATAGCCAGCACTCAGACTCAAATTTTCAATTTTAAAGTCTAGCATTCATTTCATTATATTACATTGCCTCTGGTCTTTATGAACTGGACAATTTTAATGATACATGACATTAGGAGATACTGTCGCCTATAAATGGAGTTTTTGGTTTACAAAAGGCCATTATTTTCCTATATTTTCAGATTTTCAAGTAAACATAAAATTAACTCAACTTCTTATCATATACTTGAATACTGGGGAGAAATACTGTTGGGATTTTTCTTTTTGCATTGATTCATTAACACTGATGAAATCATAATGAATAAAGACATGTGAACATCTGGAAATAGTATATAAACTCTAGACTGTAATCATGATTCAAAACATGAAGGACAGCAACCAACCCATATGAAGATCCCAAATATCCCACCTGAAATTTCCTTTGTCCTTCATTCTCATATTTACAAATCCTTGGATTCTTTCTGGGTTCCCTTTAGTACAACATTTCTATTTCAGAGGGATGGACTTGTCCAACTTAGAATCATAAAACTTTTAGCTAATCAGACCATAGAAATGGAATAGATAGGCTGAGACCCAAAAAGGAAGGATTTGCCAAAGATCACAAGGATAGTAAGAGCAGACGGCATGAGTAGGGAGGCTATTGATGATATTATAGAAGGAAAATAAAAACAAAACAAAACTGGATTTGGAGTCAAGAAACTTGTGTTCTATTATTCATGCTTATGTTTTGAAAATAAAAAAGTTTTAATAAAAAAAGAAAGAAACGTGTTCTAATACTAGCAATTCTACTTCTTATATCTTCCTCAGTCTTTGCTAAAGCTTACTCTGGCAGGGCAAGAACTATGTTTCTTTATAAGATAGAACAAAAATCTGAGACTCAAGAGAAGCGAGTTGTCTAAAATCAAACAGCGAGTGAGTAGCCAAGCCAGTACTAGTTGTCTGGTCTTTCAGATCCCAACATCAGACTCATTCCCCTCTAGGATGCTATCTCAGGTTCTAGGTACAAGAATAGTTCTGAAGCAGGCCATTGTTATCTTTCCAATTCCTTTCTTCTATTCTCTGACTATAAACTCCTTGAGGGAAGGAGCTCCTTCATAATCTCCTTTGTACTCCCCAAAATCCTACCATAGGACTTTACTTATGCTTAATACATATGGAAAAATAGTTCTAACTTAAGAATGGGAAATTCTCTTTTTCCAAATGTCTTGAGAGTATTTTGAACCTTGATCACTCAAGAATTTCATTGGGCAATTCCTAAGAATTACAAAGCATTCACCACACAAAAGGAACTTAATAAATGACAATCAGAGCCTCATCTGGTCCTAAACTTTTTGTTTGCTTTAAATTGCTGAGAATAAAATGAAATCTATTTTAAGCAAACTTGATAGAGAATTGGTGATTTTATGGAACAGCTACTTTAAATATGTGTGTGTCTGTGTTGAGTGTAACAGATAATTTATTCAACCTAACAAAGACTTTTTGCTTTCTTTCCCTTGACCAGTCCAATCTAAGATCAAATACAATAGGAGTAAATGTAAAATCTTGGATATTGGTTCAAAAAATCAATTAAATAAGCACAGATAAATTTGAAAGCTATTTGTACAAGAATAACCTGGGTGTTTTATTGAATTATATTCTCAGTAGGGATCATCCAGATCAAAAACATCTAGTTCAATCAATACTTGCATGGGAATCTATATTATAACATCCTGAAAAGTGGTGATCCAACTTCTACTAAGAGGCATTCTCTTTTTAAGTGCTCACAATCACTACTTGAATGATTGCTATTTTTTTCCTGCTTGGGGTAGCTAGGTGGCTCAGCAGATAGAGTGAGCTAGACCTGGAATCAAGAAGACCTGCATTGAAATCTGACCTCAGATACTTATTAGCTGTGTAATCCTGGGCAAGTCACTTAACTGTTTGCCTCAGTTTCCTCATCTGTAAAATGGGCTGGAGGAAAAAAAAGGCAAACAACTCTGGTATCTATGCCCAAAAATATCTTCAAAGTGAGTCATGAAGAGTTGGACATGACAAACAATTGAATAATAATAATTTCCCCCCCAAGGAATAAAAATCGTCCTCACCAACCAAGAATATGATATAGTCTCCTCCCCTTTTTGAAAATCAAAACATCCTTTGGAATCTCTCCCACTGTCCATGATTTTTCAAAGATCACTGGCAGCAGCTCAGAAGTTATACCTACCAGTTCTTTGTGAGATGAAGTCAAACCTTTGAGGACAGTTGATGATCTCTTATCAACTTCCCACTTAGTTTAGATTTTAATTCTCTATTCATGTTTTTTGTTCTCTCCTTCCTCATTTGAAGATCATTATCTTTGATAGAGAAAAGAGAAGCAACATTAAGGTTGAGTAGTTCTGTCTTCTTCCCATTATCTGTCATCTCTATTTCATTCATTCATATGGTAAACAATTATCCTAGTCTCTTGTATCCTGGCCAGACCTCTCCTGGAGTTTGACACTTAGTTCTAAGTACCACATTTTGTTAAGTGCTGTCCAGAGGAAGGTGACCAATACAAAGAAAAGATTGAAATATCCAGCATATAAGAATTACTAGATGTATTTATCATAGAGAAGAGAAGGTTAAGGATGATTGACAAGATAATTGTCTTCAAATCTCTAAAAAGACATCATAACAAATATCATAACCATCCTTTTTGGACCTAAAAGGTCCAAACTAAAGTTATAGAGTTGCAAAGATTCAGCTCCAGGGAAGAAAAAAACTAATAATTTGAGCTATCTAAGAATAAAATGTAGCATCTAGAGAGATAATGAGTTACCAGTATTACTGGGGACAGGTGATTGCAAGATGATTCGAGGAGAAGCTGGCTGATCATTTTGGAGGATGCCTTAGTAATGAGGTCTGAGTAATTGGATGCAGTTGGCAGAGACGGATTGGAGTATTGAAAGAATTGCTCTCTGGGGAAGTCAGGGAAGGGCACTGTTAGGAATCAGTTTAGCCCCCTAGTCCCACCCTCAGTGGAGGTCATGGGTAGCCCTACCTTGCTATGTCCAGTCAGAAATCCAAGTTATATCAAACCTCTGAGGCTAAATTTCCCCTATAAATCTGTTCAAATCTGTCCATGGCTCATGCCATCTTTGCTTTTGGGTCAGTCCACCTCGTGCAGTCCTTTCCCTGTCCCTTCCCCCATGCCACATGGTGTCTCTACTCTCATCCTCCACCATATCTCTATTCTTTCTCCTCATAGCTAAGTAATTCTTTAAGGATGCTAAACTTCATGGGATCTTTCCTTTCTCCTTGTTAATTATGAGTTATACTAGAAAATTTGTCTTTTCCATCATTAATTGTTAACCCCCGTTTCCTTGCTAACTATAACTCTATTTCATATCTACCATTCCTTTGTCTACTGTACCTCTTCATTTTATCTGTAACTTCTCCTAAATAAACCTTCCTTCTGTCAAAGAGAATGGCCACTGTGAATTCTCATGACTGAACCCCAACATTTGGTCCCTACAATCTCAGCATTTGGTGCTAAGCCCCAAAGAATTTGGAACCAGAAATTGCCTGAACCTAAATTACATCAATAGTGGAGATACTTATTCAAATAGGGGTCAGATTAGGAGCCATCTGACTGCCTTCTAGATCTGATAGTCAGCAACTCTATGATTTTACAACTAAGGTCTGCTATCCCGCATATCTATAGCCTTATGATTCTGCTAAATAATGACATCTGCTACTGTAATTATTGTTATAGTTATAAAAGCCTGGATTTATACACACCATTTTGGGAAGACTCATGGAATATTCCCTACTTCACAGGTTTGTATTGAGAAAACTATTTTGCAAAAGTTAAAGCACAATAGATTTGGGGGCTTTTCTTGATATTAAGTGAGAGGAGGAACCTGTGACATGGAGAGCTAGTGGGATATGTTCTGAATGGGATTCTGGGACTGCTTGGTGATGAAATAAAATCTGACAAAAGCGAACTCATAGCAGATATAAAGCCATAGCAACTTTCATGCCCCTGGATGGTATTTCCTCTCTATGCAGAGAGCTCTCTTTCTGTTTAGAGTTACATGTAAAGATTCCATGAGCTTATGAAGTGAGACAAATATGTGAATCCTGGCCCTTATTATTATCCACAAGTCTTGGGAGCTGACTGACACAATCAGAGTTTAAGTGACCTGCCCAGAATCACTTTGCAATATCTGAAGCAGGTTGTGAATGCAGATTGTGTTAACTTTGTGCCCAGCACTCTATCCACTGTACCACACTGTCTCCTCCATGACCTTCTGCTTAAAAAAGCATTGTACCTTTGTACTACATACTTGAGGTTTGATAGGAAATAACCATTTTACTTCCTACAGCTCAAACAAGATCAGTTTAAACCACATGCTGGTGAATCCAATGGAAGTTATTAACGTGTCCAACTCTCTGACATTTCCAGGGGGAAAGTTTCCCTAAAAATAGTCCTGCAGCACCATATGTTCCTTCAAAGCTGCAATCACCATCACTACATTCCCCAGACTTCTATGCCTCACCTCCCCCACCCCAATTAAAATGTTGGACTTTTTATCAAAGACACACAAGTTGTTCAAGTTGTCTCATAGGATGTGAGCCAGCAGATCTGGATCAGAATCCTATCTACATCGCTTACCACTTATTGCATATGATGTAGAATTATTGATCCTCTTTGAGCCTTTTCTTCTTAATCTACAAAATTCACTTAATCTTCAAGTTATCTAACTTCTGTCTGCCTCAGTTTCCTCAAATGTAAAATGGAGCTCATAATCACATCTACCTACTAGGGTTCTTGTGAGGTTCAAATGAGATATAGTGCATATATAGACACATAATAAATGCTTGTTTTCTTCTTTTCTTCCTAAAATTTGGGATAATCATTCCTGCTAAGTGTCTCTCACAGCATTCTTGGAAGAATCAAATTAAATAGTGCATGTGGAAAAAAAAACTTGGTAAACTATGATAATAATCATTTGCTTCTATAAAATACTTGAAAGCAAAGAAAAATGATTTAAGTCATTTGATTCTCAGACTTACCTTGTAGGTAAGTATCATATTCCTTGGACTTAGAATTAGAATAGTATTAATATCATATTCCTCCCATTTTATAGATGAGAAAACTGAGTCAGAAAGAGATAAAGTGGTTTGTCCAAGGTCACCCAGTTAAGTATATACCTGAGGCAGGACTTGAACTCAGTTCTTCCTGACTCCAAATCCAGTTCTTTGTCCACTATGTCACCTAATTGCCTTTATGAATAGTTGGAATTCTAATACATTATTAACAATACTAATGCTTGTAATTACAATTACATTGTAATTAAAATTACTATTAATACTGAGTATCGTGATATTAACACTTCTAATACTAATACTGAGTAATGTGATGCTATTATAATTTTAATATTATTATTATAATATAATAATATAATATATTATTATTGTAATAATATACCATATTAATAGTAAAACTGAGAAATGTAATTCTAATACTAAGACTGGGGAATATGATATTAATACTATTCTAATACTAAGTATTAGGAATAGGATACTAATACTATACTAATACTACGAAGGCTGAGGAATATGATACTAATATTATGCTAATCATATTTATAGGGAATAGATTCTCCACTGGTGTCTTCTTTTGTTTTCTCCTTGTTTTATGGAAATGCCCGTGAGTTTGCTAAATTCTCATGGTGAAGTACAAGCTCTGGTAGGTCCCATCAAGAGGAAAAACTTGTTATGGTATGACTGTCTAATCACTGGAAGTATTCAATTAAGGGCAATACAACTGGATTTCCTCTAAGAATCTTTCTAGTAATCAATCAACAAGGATTTATTAAGCACCTACAATATGCCAACCAGTAAGTAATAGGTACTAGGATTCCAGCTTTGAAATCTAAGTGAAAAATCCATTTTGCCTGTATTGTTGTTGATAAAAAATAATGAGGATGATGACAATGATGTCAAGGGATATCATAGTGGGGTATAATAAGGCTAATTGGAATTTAGCATGCTACAAGGTGGTATCTTCTGGTCAACAAGTCACATAGCTAGAAGGTCCTTGAATCCTCTGAGATTTTTTAGTCTAACTCATAGAAAATACAGGGTATAGGAACCCCCTCTATACCACTCCAGGCATGGTTTACCCAATCTGTATTGGATGATCTTCACTGATAAAGACTCTGGTACTCACTGTGCAGGGCTTCCTGCTTTGGGACTGTTCTAATTAATTATTAGGGAGTTTTTTTTTACATTCAGACAAAATTCGGGTCTTTGTAACTTCCAGCTCCTGGTTTTGACCTTATAATCAAAGAAGAAAGAGGCAAATCTTTTCTCCTTTGCTAATCCCTTTTGAAATCAGTTCTACTCTATGTTCTGCTAGTGTCCTCAATTCCTTCTATTTTTGTCTCTTCTACTATATTGTTAGCTCCTTTGGAGTCTATATGCCTTACTAATTATTATTTTTCAAAATATCAGTGATTTTCTCAGTATAAGCACTTGTCAATAGAATAAAAAAAATCAATAAAGAGCTTGAAGATAGCCCAGGCATCTTTTCATGGTCAATAAAATCCATACCACACAGACATTTTAGAATAACCAATAAAGAGCCCTAGGAAAGAATTTATACCAAATTAAGCTTCCTTCTCTCTTTTCCTCCTGTTCAGATACTTCCTATCTTTCCAAGTTTAGCTCAAATTCCCCTTCTTTTTTTATTTTTTTATTTAATAGCCTTTTATTTACAGGATATATATATGGGTAACTTTACAGCATTAACAATTGCCAATCCTCTTGTTCCAATTTTTCACCTCTTACCCCCTATCCCCTCCCCCAGATGGCAGGATGACCAGTAGATGTTAAATATATTAAAATATAAATTAGATACACAATAAGTATACATGACCAAACCATTATTTTGCTGTACAAAAAGAATCAGACTCTGAAATATTGTACAATTAGCTTGTGAAGGAAATCCAAAATGCAGGTGGGCATAAATATAGGGATTGGGAATTCAATGTAATGGTTTTTAGTCATCACCCAGAGTTCTTTCTCTGGGTGTAGCTGGTTCAGTTCATTATTGCTCCATTGGAAATGATTTGGTTGATCTCATTGCTGAGGATGGCCTGGTCCACCAGAACTGGTCATCATATAGTATTGTTGTTGACATATATAATGATCTCCTGGTCCTGCTCATTTCACTCAGCATCAGTTTGTGTAAGTCTCTCCAGGCCTTTCTGAAATCATCCTGTTGATCATTTCTTACAGAACAATAATATTCCATAATATTCATATACCACAGTTTATTCAGCCATTCTCCAATGGATGGGCATCCATTCAGTTTCCAGTTTCTAGCCACTACAAAGAGGGCTGCCACAAACAAATTCCCCTTCTTACAAAAAATCTTTCCTTACCATTCCAACCCATTATGATTTCTTCTTTCTAGATCTTCTGCAGAGCTTTGGAGCTGTGGGGTCTACAAAAATAAATGAAATACAATCATACAGGGGGTTTAGTTCAGTAGAGCTACTGAGCATGGTGCCTTCCATCCTTCCAAAAATAAAACTGAACTCCTAATTACATGAAACTGGATCATTGTCCATTGATTCTGCCCAAAACATTTTAAAGGCAAGACTACAAGTACTAAAACTATTCAAAACATCTCTCTTTCCCCTTCAGGTGGAATAATTATGAAGATAAAATAATTCCACCTGTAGTTCAAATGGTAACTTGTCTGTCCAAATATTTTAACTCTTTTCCTAATCATCAGCAATTACCCCCTCAAATAGCATGATTAAATATGAAACTTCCTTACCATGTAGTTCATTTGTCTTTGTTTCAGCACAGAGATCCCTCATTTCCCTAGAATTTATCATAGAGAGTGCTTATTCATTCATGCATTCATTCATTCATTTATTCTTTCAACAAATGTTTATTAATAAACGTACTCATGCTTGGAGTTCAGAAGATAGAGTTTACATAAGACACATTCCTGCTCCTGAGTAACTGAAACTTGCTTCTTTAAACACCAAAATCTTTTTTTTTTTACTTTATCTGCTCTGGATGGAAATTTTTTCTGAAATGCATCACACATTTCCTCTCTGCACCCTTCCTTAGACAGAGCCCAAAGAGCATCATTTAACCTTTTCTTATTGACTCATGGTCATAATTATAAAGATCAGTTATTCCACTGGGCTGTGAGACACTGAAGCTCTTAGGACTATTGAAGTGGTTCTGGCTGTTTGCCCTTATACAGAATGGCTGCAGGCTTTTATAGTTCTTGTCTCTGCTTTTTAGGTTTCCTGTCTCCCTGCCTCACTATCAGACTTTCAATTTGTTATAGTCTTTCTGGCTCAAGTCATTGCCACATTTCTCTTTCAATCTGATGTTTGGACTGAAAAACCAGGTACTCAGGTCTGTTAGAAGTGTGTATAAATTAAGAATCAATAGGCTGTGAATTAGGGCTTATATAAAGAACATGAATTTTAATGTGTAGACATTGTGCCCCCAAATCCTGCCTGCAGAGAGGCTTCTCTCCCTTCCTTCCTAATTCAGAAATCTTTTCTAAATAGATGACCTACTGGAAAATTACCTTTGAACAAGAAATATGTGAATATTGTAGCTATTTTTTTTTCACAAGGGAGATAAACCTAGTCAAAAAAAAATTAAGTGCCTACTACGTGTTCAGCTTAGTGCTAAGTGCTAGATTCCTAAAAGTGAGTGATTCTTCCCAATTAGAGTATCAATGATAATGGCAATTACATAAGGCAACATTTGCTGTGCTAATGGAAAATATGATTTGCATACCAGGAATGAAAGCCAAGTTTTCCCCTGGGCTTCAGTCTGTCAGTGAACACTTTTGAATATCCATTACAAAGTACTGAACAAAGTATTGAGGGAGAAAAATGGGTTTATTGATGTCACAAAATAGAAAGACAATAGAATACTCACAATATTAGAGAAAGACTTTAAAATATACAGTATACAGCAGACCTTTGAAATCTAGAACATTGAATGCTATGTCTGGAAAAGTTTTTAGAACATAGGACTATGATTGGTCTAAATGAGGTTTTTCAGGTGAAAAATTTTCTGATATCTAATGATAAATACTGTTTTCCTAAACCTTTTCTCCACCAGAAATGTTCCCAGCCCTTTCTATTGTTGTTCTTATTCAATTACTGCAGTCACGTCTTACTTTTCATGATCCTATTTGGGGTTTTCTTTGCAAAGATATTGGAGTGGCTTGCCATTTCCTTCTCTAGCTCATTTTACAGATGAGGAAACTGAGGCAAACAGGTTTAAGTGTCCTTGGCTAAGGTTACACAGCTAATAAGATTCTGAGGCAATATTTGAATTCACGTCCTCCTAACTCCAGGCCCAGCGCTCTATCTACTGCCTCACCTGAATGTCCCAACCCCAATCCATCTAACCAATCATAATATTATCAAGTCTCTCTGTTTTCATTTTCCCAAGTCTCTGGATATGCTCCTATACAAGAGACATTCCTGATGTCCCTGAAATCATTCCAGTTAGATGACCACTTAATTAGATTGTGATAAGGCTGGCTTTGTCTACTGTTTTGGAGTTCATGCCTACCTTTTTCCAGAGCAACATATGCTGGAACTATCTCTGTTAGCAGTTCCTGGATTCCACAGGTAAATTACCAGTCAATGGATCCACCCCCATGGAGTGAACAGCCCCACTAACATCCTCTGACAAATTTGAAGATGAAGGATAAAATGTCTCTCATTCAATAAACGCTGTTCTACAATGTAATAGATAGCCTCAGGAGGCTTTAGACTAATCATAGCTCTCATTTTCTTAATACTTCAAGTTTTACAAAAGGTTTTTTTTTCCTCATATAAGCTCTTTAAAGTAGCTGATATAAAAATTATTCCCTCTCTATTACAGGAGAGGAAACTTAGGTCCAGAGCAAGGAAGGGGGAAGTCCAAATTCACAACTTGGTAATAAATAGCGAGGATTCAAAACCAAGTTTTCTGTTCTCAGTCCAAAGACAGTATCTTTCCTATTATATTTTCTTTTTCTTCACCTTCTTTGTGTCATGGAACATTTTGACCAACTGATGAAACTCATAATCCTATCTCATAGTAATTTTTAATGTATAAAATAAAATACATGGGATGACAAAGGAAGTCAATTATATCAAAATAAAGCAATCAGATATGTATTAAAATATATATTAGTCATCAAAATATATATGAAAAAACCCAAGTTTACAAACCTCAGATTAAGAATTCCTATACTATTCTATTATGCTATACTACATACTGTACTGTATATAGTATATACTCTGTACAGTAGAATAGGGCAGCTAGAGGTATGGCGGATAGAGTGCTGGTCTCTGAAGTGAAGACCCATCTTTTGTGAGTTCAAATCCTGTCTCAGGCACTTAATAGCTCTGTGACTACAAGCAAATCATTTAATCCTATTTGTCCCAGTTTCCTCATTTTCAAAATAAACTGTAAAAGGACATGGCAAACCATTTTGGTATCTCTGTTAAGAAAACCCAAATTTTTGTATTTGGAGTTTTGGAGAACTGGACACCGCTGAAATGACTGAACAACCATGTACTAATAATCTGTGTCATACTTTATTCTTTTTAAAACACCTTTGTGTTCAACATTCCATTTAACCTGCCCAAGAAAGCCTTATGAAGAAGGTAGGGCAGGTATTATCTTCCTTACTTTGTAGATAAGAAAACTGGGGCTTAGAAAAATGATAAAAGTAGTAGATGGCATGGCTGGGACTAAAGCATTGATCTCCTTATTCCTAATGTAATCAGAGATATAGCCATGCTTGCTGAATTGGTGTTGTTTGAATCACTGCAGAAAGTTTTTCTCCTTTAGTCACATACATTTTTATACTTATATGATCATAAGAAATGGAAGAGACTTTAGAGATAACTTATTCCAGACCCCTTTTATACCATACTTCTTTTTTATCACAGCTAAACTTGGTTTAGGAGTATTACTTCTAAGTTTGAACATGATAGTACCCTACAGAGTGGGACTGGGAGTGGGATAAATAATACAGAACAAGGAAAGAGAAGAGGGAAAAGAATATTAATGTGCTTTTTTGAAATACTAAGTTCCCTCCCTGACAGCAACCTAATTCCTGTGCAAAAGGCAGAATCAGCATGTGGACCAGTTCCATGGTAGCTAACCTGGTAGTTATGGTGCTTTATTCACAGTCTGTGAAATTCTGGTAAGCACCAAGGCCACTATGATTTTAGGAAATTACCAACCCTCTAATTCAAGCACTCTCTCTCTTTCTGATGTCTAGAACAACTTTCTATCTAGGGTAGAGATACCCATATGATATAGTTTATGTTTTTTCCATTCAGAATCATCTCTGATCTCCCAATTTTCCACCTTGTTCATCCTATTGGAAACTGTATCCCACTTTCTGAGTTTGACATACTTCAATCATCCCTAACTAAGATAACATTGGTACACTTGGGTTATTTCCCCACAAAAAGAGAACAAATACAGAGAACTGTATACAGAGCTTTATCTTTGTATTAAATTTGTATTTAATTAATTTTGTATTAATTAAATTTGTATTAAATTAATACAACAATTTATAAAAACAACAAAAAAATCCCTGTATCTAATGTCTGTAGCCTTTTCTAAACCTATTATTTTCTGTATAATAGAAAGGATTTCTAGGAAATACACAATTTAGTTTGCTTTACTACATTTTCTCCACCCAACTACCTTATGACCCAAAGGCACATCTGTTGTGAAGTCAATAAAATTCACTTCACAACTGATATTCTACTCATCTACTAATAGATCCATCAGGGCCAGTTTTCAGATGAAGATGAAGGAACTTGGAATATAAAATATGATTCCTCATCTAACATAGGACACAAATCTAGGATCCTATAGAGACAAAGTTATAGAACCATGTTTTCTTACTTAAAGCAGTGTCACTGGCAAGAATCCCCAGCTATTGACCCCACAGAAACTAGTGTCCCATTTCCACTCAGCCTTGGTCTCCTTGATGTGGACTGCAGCATCTGTCTCTTACAACTACATCTCATTGCTTGTTGAGTATTTGCTCTATACCAAAATACAAAATATAGCTCTGTGCATCAGAGAAGAAAGAGCAAAAGAGACTCCCTATATAAAAATTTATTTAACAGATATTTATGAAGCACCTACTGTATACATATCACTATGCTCAATGTAAGAAGAGATACAAAGTACAGGTAAGACATGCTCATATCATGAAGCTTATTTGGCTCCATGATGGTTAAAATTCCTGGAATGGAGGTCTAGCTTTAGAACAGGACTTGGGCAGGTGTTCCAGTCACCTGGTAAAAGGAACCCAAGGAGTGATGCTCTTGTGTACTCAGCAAGGTACAAAGCACAGTGGGGGCCATCAGGGAAAGAACTATCTAGCTTCAGGATCACAGAATTTTTTTCAGAAAGAATCTTATCAGGAGAATTGAGCTGCTTTTAAGTACAGGTGTTGTGATGTATGGGGTGGGATTATAATGGAGGAACCATAAGCATGCATGACATATACATGCGTGTTTGGGGAAATATGTTCAAACTGTGTCAGACTTCAGTCATGCTGGGAAAATTGTCAGGAAATTGCTTTAGTGCTTGGATTGTTTATGAGAAGCTATTGATGTTCAGCACAAGAAAGCAAGGCTTATGGAGACAGGGGATCATCTGTGGAACTTAAATCATCTGCAATGATTTTCTCCAAAGGAATAAAGGCATTATTCATATTTGCTGATACATTGATAGGGCTTACACTCCTCAAAAGGGGGTATATATCACAGTAAAATGACCTAGCAGGTCACAGATATGATTTGCCATATAATTCAAGAGCGATTTTGCTTACCATCTCATCAGCTGTCTCTCTTTTGGCAGTATAACAATACTTTTAAAGAGCAAAATGATTATAAATAATTATGAGAAACCAAACATATCATCTTACATGTCCTCAGAGATGGTCTAATTCCCTAATTTCACAGATCAATTAACTATAGTTATAAAAATCACTTAGGGAGAGGACAATTTATTCAACCATAGTTTTATTCACTTGGCCATTGATATATAACTTGGATAAGTTATTTTTTTCTTCTCAGAGACTTATCTTCCTCATCTATGAAAGGAGGACTAAAAAACTATGGAATTGCAAAGGATAAAGCCTTCATTTTAGAGCTAAAGAAACAGATTCACATATTTGTGTAAGGATTTGAACCCAAGTCTTCAGGGTAGTATCTACTTCACAATTCATATCTAAGCTCTAAGCTCCCTTCTAGGTGTAGCAATTCCTTTTCTATGTTCTATCTCTCTGAGGTCTAACAACCTATGTTCTGTGTCCTAAACTTCTTTCTAGTTCTGACCTTCTCTGTTCTATGGAAAGTCAAAAGGTAAAGAAGGGAAGGGAATAAGCATTTATATAGCATCTCCTGTGTGCTAAGCACTTTAATGATCCTCACAATAACCCTGCAAGGTAGGTGCTATTTTACCCATCTGAAAATGGAGGAAACTGAGGAAATTGACTTACCCAAGAAGTTTCTAGGGTGGGATTTGAACTCAGGTTTTTCTTAGTCAAGTACTGGCTTGCTACTCACTTTGCCACTTAGCTGCCTCAAAAAGAGCAAAAGTAGGTGCCCTCTGCTCCCTCCCGAAGAGAAATGCTAGCTTACCTTGGCCAAAGGAAGTGACAGAATTCTCCTGGTATAGTGGCCTTTCCCCAGCTTTTTGGAGGTGTAAAGCAGAGGAAAGACTGAACTCTGTGAGAAATCATGGGGACGTCAGAGGGAGGTCAAACATATGAGATTCTGGGGCTCCAATGCCATCAGCTATGGAAAAGTAGAGAAATGTGTTTTTCTGATAAGGAGTCAGATCTTTATTTCTAATCTCTTATCAGGAAATACATTGGTGTTCGGTTTACTTTTCTTCTTCGGTGACAATAAGCCCCTTTTCTCATTTGAAAAGTTCTTGGTCCGTGTACAGAGCCTCTACTTGTGTATACATGCATACATGGCTGCTTGTGTGGAATGAAATTAAAAATAGGAATGGGAGAATCTCCCTTCCAAAAGACAAAGCAGGAAGGGCTCTAAATCAGCTTCTAATAAGACCTGAATTTTTCTGTTATTTTTATTTAATTTGAGTGAAGAACATTGATCTAGGAGATAGGAGAGTTGAATTTGAATCCCAGATCTGTAACTTATCATCAATGGTAACTTTGTATAACCCACTGTCCCTTTTTGTAAATCTATCTGATCCAGCCCCAAAGAATCCTGAACTAGAAATAAATGTCTAACTTAGCAGTGGGTCTAAGTTCAGCTCCCTACCCCTGACACTAAGTTCTATGGGATCACTTTCCTTCTCTGAAAATCAATTTCTTCTTCTGTCAAATGAATAATAATTCAATTCAACAGATAAAGATTAGAAGCTTTTTATGTGTAAGGCAGTGGGTATACAACATAAAAAGTTTATATTCTACTAATTTTGCTTTCCCTGAGAAGACTATTGTGAGGATCAAATGAAAATTCTTTGTTCCTTCCTTTTTTCCCTTCCCTTCCCTTCTTTTTCCTTTCTTTTCCCTTTCCTTTCCTTTTCTACCTTTTCTTCCTGTCTTTCCATCTTATTTTCTTTCCTCCCTCCCTTTCTTCATCCTTCCATTCTTTCCTCTTTCCCTCCCTTCTTTCCTTCCTTTCCTCCCTCCCTCCATCCCTTCCTTCTCTCCTTCCTTTCTTTCTTTTTTTTCTTTCTTTCCTTCCTTTCTTCTTTCTTTCCTTCCTTCCTTCCTCCCTCCTTCCCTTTTCTTTCTCTTTCTTTCTTTCTTTCTTTCTTTCTTTCTTTCTTTCTTTCTTTCTTCCAGCCTTCCTTCCCTCCTATCCTTGTTTCCTCTCTTCCTTCCCTTCTTCCTTCCTTCTCCCTTCCTTCCCTGCTTCCTTTCTTCCTTCCCTCTTCCCTTTCTTTTTTTCTTTCCCTCCTTCCCTTCCTTCCTTCCTTCCTTCCTTCCTTCCTTCCTTCCTTCCTTCCTTCCTTCCTTCCTTCCTTCCTTCCTTCCTTCATTCCTTCCTTCTCTCCCTTCCTTCATTCCTTCTTCTCTCCCTCCTTCTCTCCCTTCCTTCCTTCCATTCTCTTTTTCTTACTCTTCCTCCCTTCCTGCCTGCTTGCCTGATCACGTCAAGAAATTGCTTGTGAGTTCTCAATTATTCTGCTAGCAGAACTCAAATCATACCAAGTCCTAGAATATTGAAAATCCTTTGAGAGTGTAATATTTTGTGTATCTAATTTATACTTTAATATATTTAACATCTACTGGTCATCCTGCCATCTAGGGGAGAGGGTGGAGAGAAGGAGGGGAAAAATTGGAACAAAAGTTTGGCAATTGTCAGTGCTGTAAAATTACCCATGTATATAACTTGTAAATAAAAAGCTATGAAAAAAAAATTAAAAAAAAAAAAAAGAGTGCAATATTTGCTTGTCATGCCAGTTCCGGCCAAAATCTGTTGAGAAAAGCTCATCACTGAAGAGATGGTCACCAATGAGCCTATGTTTTTGGTTCTAACAACTCATTAAGCCTGCTAAGATATAGAAAGAATAGAATTTGTGTCTGTCTGGGGGGATAGTATACCCACTCTGATGGAGTCCCCGAGCTACAGGTGGTGGCTTCTGGGTATGGAATGCTGTTAGACTCAGATGTTTTATTAGTTGAGTTTATTGAACCACCTTCCTTCTCCTCCCTTCATTATTATTACTAGTATTAATTATTTGATTTTTTTCTGGTTAGAAAAGGTGATTTGTTGGATAAGGGAGAAAAGGGACATATTTGAAAATGAAGAATTTTTAAAAACAGAAAACAAATAAGTAAAATTATTATTTAAAAAATTCCACATCTTGGAAAATTTACACATGAATTTCTTTGCCTCCATTTTTCTCTTTGCTTTTTGGGCTCAAATAAACAAAAATGAAAAGTAATTGTGTTTATCCTTGTGTAATACTCCATTGGTGAGAGACTGACTTCAGTCTCTGAGCCCATTTGCCTGCCTTGCTCTGCTGCTTCCAAGTTGTTATTTAGGAAGATCTGTTATTTTATTTTAAACCCTAGAATTAAGACTTTCATTTTTTAAAGTGCCAGATTCTGTCACTATTGGGGCTCCTTTCCTCTGATTTCCCATTTTCAAGCTGATTTCATAACAGGCCCAAATGGACTTCTTAGCATTTTTTATATACTGTATTCTATCTCCCACTTTAGGGAAATGGGCCTTTACCCAAATTAATTCCCATGTCTAGGATATTCTCAGTTTTCATCTCCACCTTTTGGTTTCCCTATCTTCCTTAATGGGGCTAGCTCAGGTGTCACCTCTATATTAGATCCATTTTTTCTTGATCAAAGGACATGAGTTCAAATTCTACCAGGTGGTTACTATATACACTATTGTAGACAAGTCACCTGGCTCTGAATATCTTCAGCTGTGAAATGAGAGGGTAGGACCAGTTGGTTTCTGAAATTCTTCTATCTATTGAGTCATGAACTACTGACCAACCCAGGTTATGAGTATTCTTCCCGCCATCACCCAGAAATGCTTTGTATCTTAGATATACTAATTCTAACTCACCCAAGGTTCTTCCTGCTGTACCTCAAGGTGTACATGTAAGCTCCCTGAGGACAGGCACTATTTGGGCTTTGGTTTATTTAGGCAGCTAGATGGGACAGTGGAGGGAGTCAGGATCTGGAATTAGGAATACCTGAGTTCAAATCCTACCTCAGATGCTTACTGGATGGACCTGGGTGCAGTGTATTTGGGTAAGTCACTTCATTTCTGTTTTCCTGAATTTCTTCATCTGTAAAATCAAATTTTAATAAATTAATAATTTATAATAATCCTGGTAATTAGTAATAACCCTTACATGCTTATAGTTAGGATCAAATAAGTTAATATACATGTAAAATGCTTTGCTTAGTCTACTACATAAATGCTTTGTTTAGTCTACTACATAAATGCTAGCTATTTTCTTCTTCTTCCTTCTTCTTATCTCAGCACCTGGCACAAAGTAGACACTTAATAGGTGATTGTTGACATTACCTCCAAAAAAGAAATCTAAGACTTCCCTCTTGTTAGTAATAGCTCGTTTTTGTAGTGGCAAGGAATTGTAACTAAGTGGATGCCCATCAGTTGGAGAATGGCTGAATAAGTTACATGAATGTTATAGAAAAGTATTGTTCTGTAAGAAATTATCAGGAGGATGATTTCAGTGAAGCTGGACTTACAGGAATTGATGCTGAGTGAAATGAGCAGAACTAGGAGATCATTGTAAATGGTAACAAGAAGATTATATGATGATCAATTCTGATAGACATGACTCTTCTCAACTATGAAATGATTCAGGCTAGTTTCAATGATTTTGTGATGAAGAGAATCATCTGCACTCAGAGAGAGGACTGTGGGAATTGAATATGGGCTTTTTTGTTGTTGTTTTCTTGCTTGTTTTTTTTCTTTCTCATTTTCCCCCCTTTTTGATATGATTTTTCTTATGCAATGTGATAAATATGCAAATATTTAGGAGAATTGCACATGTTTAACCTATATTGGATTACTCACTGTCTAGGGAAGAGGAAGGGAGGGAGAAAATTTTGGAATAAAAGGTTTTGCAAGGGTGATTGTTGAAAACTATCTTTGCATGTATTTTGAAAATAAAAAGCTATTATAAAAAAAAGACTTCCCTCCATTCCTTTGTAGAGATGGGAGGTACAAAGGTGAAATATTTTTCAGATTTTATGATGTATTAGTTGGTTTTGTGTATTTCTCTTTTAAATATATCTTTTAAAATAATCTTTGTTCTATGGAATGGTTTTCTGGGAGGGACAGTGGGAGAAATTTAGGAGAAGTGAAGAAAGATCAGAAATTTAGGAAGTAAAACACTAAATTGAATTGACTACATGATTTTATATCTTACAAAACATTCATTTGCCTAAGAAAGAAATTGAGAGTTGGGAGTTCCATGGCTAACAAGTCATAAATAATATTTTTTTCTGAAGGAGTATAGGATGATCCCATAACATGGGATCCTCTCCTCAGCTAGTTAAGGTGAAATCATGAGCCAAAAAAAAAAATAAAGATCTGGATAAAAATTCATAGAGTAGATGAAGTTTAACAATTTTCAAAATCCCAAGTAAAAATCACATTTTTTTTCCATATTAATTATCCGGCCATTGCATTGCTCATCGTTTATCTCGTGTAGAGTTGTTTGTCTTTCATCCCTTTGGCATCTGCCAGTGTTAATGGCTGATTCCCACGTGGTTTCCCCAGGCGACCTCTGGAATGCCATGGCAACTGCACGCTTCCGGTCAAGCCTGTTGTGTCTAGCCTGAAATCCATCAAATTTAAAGGGGGAAAAAAAGCCTATTGAGAAGACAATCTGTTCCAAAACCCTGGTGTGTGTGTGTGAGCACCCTACAGGGAAGAGATGGGGGCTGGCAGTCCAGAAGACCAATGGATCCAGCAAGTTGTGAACAGCTCTGTGAGCTCTGAGGTCCAAGGTTATACTTATGACAAGGTGAGCTCAGACTTTCAGTCAGTCCAGTGCTCAACTTCTTATCCTCCAGTGAGATAACTGTTTCCACAAACACGTGGGAATCACTGACGGACAGAAATATGTGTTGATGCAGAAAGATCACATTGGATGGGACATGAGAAATCAGACATTTATCCTTCAAAACTCACTTCCTACATGACATGGGGATACCTCTCTTTGGGCCTTAATTTTCTCATTTGGATAATTTGAAAAGTAAGGACAGAAAGGAGAATTTTGAAAATTCCTTTTAACTCTGTTGATCTTTATTTATTTATTGCTTCTATTTATTTTTATTTTATTTCATTATTTACCCACTCATCTAACATAAATTTAGTGCAAACTATATTGGCTAGGTATAGAGAGTTGAACACTTAGTCCAGAATCAGGAAGCCCTGAATTCAAATCCCACCAGGGACACTACTTAGCTCTATGACACTGGACAAGTTATTTAATGTTGCTTGCTTCAGTTTCCTCATCTGTAAAATGGGTATCATAAAAGTACCTGTTTCCCAAGATGATTATGAGAAACAAATGAGATAATATTTATAATCCACAATATAAATGTTAGCTGTTATTGCTTCAAAGCATTATGCTAGACCTTAGAGATCAAAGATTTAAACATCATAGTGGTTGCTCCTAAGGAATTAACAATAGATTACTTGATTACAAGTTGAATGTTCTAGGGCCTAGGTGGTGCAATGGAGAGATCACTGATTTTGGAATTAGGAAGTCTTGAGTTCATATCTAACATTTGACATTTACTAACTGAGCAAATCACATAACTCTGAATGTCTGTCTGTCTGTCTCTCTCTCTCTCTTTCTCTCTTTCTCTCTCTCACACACACACACACACACACACACACACACACACACACAAAATCCTCTGACGATGAAGAGCAAAGCAAACTGAACCAGGAGAAAAATTATGAAATTACTTCAGTTCAGTCATTTTTAGTTGTGTCCAACTCTTTGTAGCCCATTAGGGATTTTCTTAGAAAAGATACAGGAATGGTTTGCCTCTTCCTTCTCCAGATCATTTTGTAGATGAAGCAACTGAGGCAAGCAGGGTAAAATGACTTGTCCAGAGTCACACAACTAATAAGTGTTTGAAGCAGGACTGATTAATACAGAAACCAATGAAAACTTCAGAAGCAATGGAAAGCTATGAATGAGACGTGCCTTGGCAGATGAAAAAGATATTGACTTGTCTTATCTAACTGTACTTCTTGGTTGCAAGGGAGACTTGTCAGAAAGTACTGCAACAGTAAGAGCAATGAAATAGAAATTCCAAGACTATCAAAACAAAAAACCCCAACATTTTTTAATTTAAAATTTTAAAATATTTTTAATTTTAAAATTATTTTTAATTTATAATAATACAATCTAATAATAACACTTTCTATCTCTAAAACCACATTCTATTTTCCAAAGTCTAACATTCTTGAATCTATATTATAATGATGTTATTTCCAATTTCACATGTGCCAAACAGAAATTGTTATTTTTGTTCCAAGTCAAATCCTTCTAATCTTACTATGTCTATCAAGTTTATGACCATTCACTTGATCTTTCAAGGTCAAAAGCTTAGGTTATTTTTTGGCTCTTTCCCTTCCCTGTCGTATCCAATCAATTACTATTGATTCTAATCATTCTCTTGTCTATACCATTCTCTTCTAGCTTTGCTCTCATCATCCTTTTTCTAGCTTAGTACAGATTTTCTCATATCAATTCTCTCTTCCTTCAATCTATCATTTAAATAGTTGGAAGAGTAATCTATTCTGGAAGAGTAATCATTTATATGATCATGTTATCTCCTTTCTTGAAAAACTTTTAGTGTCATTCTATTCTTTCTTGAGTAAAATTCAGACTCCCTTATTCAGCATAATCTGGCACCATTTTACCTTTTTATTCTCTTCTCAAATTACTCTACTATATATTATATTCTAGACAAACTGAAAAACTCTTCTCTTAAACCCACTCTGTACTTTCCATCCCCATAAGCCTTTGTGTGTTCTGCTGAGTATATCTGAAAATATTCAGAATCTTCCTCCTTGCCTACTGAATTCCTTTAAAATCTAACTTCAATGTCACTTCCTCCAGAAAGCCTTCCTTGATGTCCCTGATCAGTAGGAGACTGTTTCCTTATCCTGAACAATAGCATTTTAAATCTTTCTAATACCCTTACATAATATGACACATTATATTATCTGGTTTTGTATTTTGACTAGTTTATAAGCTCATAAAGAAAAAAGACCCTCTCTTATCTAAACCTGTTTTACTACAGTATCTGTCTTAGTACTTTCTGTAAAATAAATATTGAACAAAAGGGTATGCAATAAATATCATTATTTTATATTTATGTTCCTTCTAGGCTTATCATTGTATATTCTAAGATCTCCTTTAACAGTGCCATTTTGATACTGTGGGACTATAGAATTGGGCCCTTTCTTATTTTCTTGTGGTCACCAACCTAGGTCTCTCTCAAGTTCCTTTTCAAATTTCCCCATCACAATTTTCCTGTCCTATTCTCTTTTCAGTTCTTTGCATCAGAATTTTCCCTTCTTATCCCCTTTTCAGATCTCCCCATAACAACTTTCCAGTCCTAAATCTTTTCATATCTCCCCATCAAAACTTTTTTATTCTATTCCTTTTTAAGATCTTCCCATAAAAACTTTTCAGTCCTATCTCCTTTTATGTCTGGGTCTCTTCCCCTAGGACAATTAGATAATCAGGTCGATTTAACCACAAACCTTTAAAAAATACACCTGGAAGGAGTCTCACAGACCTTATTTTTCCATTTATCATAGTAGAGATTAAATGAAGAACCAAGACTTGCTGAGGTTCCCCTCCAAGGTAGCTTTTGATGACTTAACCCAAAGGAATGTAATAATGTTGGAATTTTACAGACTGTGACAGGAAATCTCTTTGAGAAGGAGACTTTCAAGGACTCTCGCACAACACCTGGCTACTATGTCCCTGGGTATGTTGGGCCTGATATCTCTATATCCAGCTTCTAAGGGACTCTCAACCCATAGAATCACTGATCCTTTATCTTTGTGTTTCAAAGGATAGTGATGGCCCAGAATGATTCCTAACAAATTAAGAGGAGGTGCTATGGGGGTATAGCAGGAAAGAAAGAAAAAAAAAACTAAAAAAAAACAACAACAGTGGATTTTAAATCAAAGAAAATGGGATTGAATCCTTAGGATATTCCTCTATCAGTGATTTAAGGGTAAAAAAAAGGAAGGTTGGATAAATAAGATCAGTTCTAACTCTGATAAATTTATTTATTAAATGAATTCTTTTCTTTTGATATCTCTGTTAATTGCTGCAGGGAAGAAGACAATTAGAAAACAAGAGTCCCTTAAATTTAGTATTATTATTATTAATTATAAGTTCTATGTACAAGCTTTTAGATTGAGACAAAGTGCTTTTCTCAAAACCAATCTTGGAGATAAATGGTACAAATATTATTGTTTCCATGATAGAAATGAGAAAGCTCAAGCTGACCACATATCCCAGGGTTACATAGCTGGTAGGTACTAGGGTTCGAATTTGACCCCAGACCACTTAGTTAGCCAAAACATCTGCCTAGTAAATAGGAGATCCTGGTGAAAGTCTATTGGGGATTTTGCATTGGAGGGAGGATTAGAGAACTGCCCAGGGCTATTATCATTCACAGTATATCATGGACCTATGTTCAGAAGGACCTCAGAGTCTGTCTAGTCCAACTCTATTCACAGCCATTGGTGTAGGTATAGTGTAGAAATCAGGAAGAACCCTGGGTTCAAGCCTGCTTCTGTACTGGGCAAACCATGCAACCTCTTAATGTCCTAGGCAATTCTCTAAGACTATCAGATAAGGAGCTGACTTAAATTGTTGGCGCAAGTTTCCTCATCCTAGAGTTCCATATACTGATAAAAATCACAGAAATAGTGCTGATCCTAAATGATATGATTAGATTTCAAAGTAGGGAAGTGACTAGGTGAGTGTTATACCTCAAAGAAATAAATGGTGGTCAAGTTTAGACTTCAGGAATCCTAACCAAACCATGATTATCAAGTGGGATTTCAGGCTGAGTGACAGAAGGAAGCAAAGATGCTTCTTTGCCTCAAGGGGGAGATTTCTTTGGCAGTATAAGGTCTCTCTTGCTTGCATTTCCATCACAGTCCTTGATGGTTCAGGCAGTTTTTTCACTTCTCCATCCCATCATGGATATATAGACAGTTGGTCTTAGAAGGAACCACGTACTGTCAGAACTGGAAATCTAATTTCCTTACCATTGAGAAAAGGAAACTGAGATATAAAGAAGGAAGAGGCTCCCTGAGGCTACATAACCACCAAGTGGCAGATTCTTTTGTCTTCCCCACTAGAATGTGAGCTTCTTCTTTTCTTAAAATAATAATAGATTTTTATTTTTCAAAATACATGCAAAAATAATTTTCAACATCCACCCTTGCAAAACCTTGTGTTCCAAGTTTTTCTCCTTCTCCCCTCTCCCCTAGACAGCAAATAATCCAATATAGGTTACGCACATACAATAGAATGTGAGCTTCTTGAGAGCAGGGACTATGCTTTTGTCTTTCCTTTCATCATCAGTGATTAGCATGGTTTCTGACTCATGGTAAGTATTTATTAACTGCTTGTTACTGACTGGCTCCAAGTGCGGTACTATATTCTTTCTACTATTTAATATTACTTATGCATAGATTCCTTTCTCATGAAAGGCAACCATGGTCCAATTTTACCCTTAGAATGCTGCCTTGTTAAAGGGAAGATTTCTCCCTGGTTCTCTCCCCTGCAATTAGAGGGTCCCTATGCACAGAACCCAGAGAGGGAATCCATGAATAGGTAAGGTCTGCTGGAGAGGGGTTGTTGGATCAACCTGGGTTTGCTTCAATGACTGGACAATGAAAGGTAACAGCAGATGTCAGTTCAGCCTCTTCTCTCTGTTACCTGGCTCCAGAGTCCGGTCAAAGAGAGACAGAATCCCAGAGATAATGCTTAGTCAGGCTGAGAGTACCAGGCTTCAGAATCCTTCCAGCTTTGTCTTCATGACAGGGATTTCCACTGCAGAGTTCTCCCTTGGGAGGCTGGATTTGGAACACAGATTGAAGGAAGGGGAAGAAAAATGAGAAAGTTTAATGGAGTTGAAATCCCAGTTTGCTGTATTTCAATATGTTTCTCTTGGCACAATTAAAAAGATATGGTAAAAAAAAAAGATGGGATAAGGGGAAAGAAAAGGAAAAAGGAGAGGAAAAGGATGAAAAAAGAAGGAGGAAGAAGAGGAAGAAAAGGGAGAAAAGAAAGAAGAGAGGAAAGAGAAGGAGGAAGAAGAGGAAAAGGAAGAGGAAGAAGGATGAAGAGGAGGAGGAAAAGGGAAAATGGAAGAGGAGAAAGAGAAAGAGGAAGAACAGTAAAAGAATAGGAAAGAGAAAGAGGAAAAGGAGAAGGAAAAGGAAAGTGAGGAGGAAGAGAAAAAAAGGAAAAGTAGGAAGAGGAGAAATAATTTACTTTTCTACAGGGCTTTCCAGTTTCCAGTTTATTTGCTAATGGCTCTGTGAAGTCAGCAGGGCAACATCTTATACTCCTTTTAAAGCTGAGGAAACTGGAGATTAGCAAAGTAGTGTGATGTAAAAGCACTGGACTAGGCCTGAATTATAATCCCAGGTAAAATATTATTATCCTCATTTTACAGATGAAGAGGAAGTAGTCTAAAAATGCTAAGTTTCACATTTAGCAAGGAAACAGTTACAGTAATATCTCCAAGTCTTCTAACTCTAAAACTAGTATCTATTATACCACAACTGTTATTTATGGCCTATAAAAGGCAAGAATAAGACATGGTCCCTGTCTTTGTGGGGCTTCTGCTCTAGAAAACGATCCCTTATAGTATAAGGCACAGTGTTAAAATTCATAAGAGAAAAGAGTTGGTTGGCACTGGAGTTGGAAGGTTCATGAATCAGAGAGGGCTTCCTGGAGGGAATATTATTTGATCTGGTCCCACATGATAGTTTGTCTAGCATCCCAAATCATAGTCTAGGTAAAGACTGGCCCTGCAGCTTATAGGATTGGGTAGTCACTCTGCTTAGAGCAGAGCTTCTTAAACTTTTCCCACTTGTGACTCCTTTTTGCCCAAGAAATTTTTATGCAACACTGGGCATATAGGATATAATGTAGGTATACAAATAAAATATTTACCGATAGTAAATCATTTTTGCAACCCCACTACACTATAAGGGGTCACCACCCACAGTTTAAGAAGCTTTGGTTTAGAGGACATGAAATTCCATCCTGTGAGATCCTTTCTTTTTGGTTAGTATATTATCTAGAGATGCAGGAAAAGGAAGATGCTTGCAAATTAGGATTTCTATTACTGCTTGGTAGTATTTTTGTTATAAAGCATTTAGTCTTGCCTTTGCATGAGTGATTTCATTTAATTTTATGTCTGAACTTTTCAAAACATTTCTAAAGTGGTATTCTGGGATGCCTGCTTCTTTTTTAGAGCAAGAGCGAGTTAGTCATGGGGACTTGCTGCTGAGTTGTTTGCAAGAAAGAGTATTTCAATAACTCCATTTGTTTTCAGTGTGGGGCTCCCTTTGCCAATGTGGATTGCAGTCCCTTTTGCCTTAGAAGATAAACTTTGTGAAATGATGGGACTGAAAAAATCATCTTCCATGGCCTAACCCTCTGTTAATAAATTATCTGAATTTAGCAATAGCCCTAAACTGATCAAGTTGTACTGTGGCATAGTGGGTACTCTCCTGGACTTGCAGTCAAGAAAATCTATGTTTAGATTCCCACTTGTGACATTTAATCTCTCTAAACCTCAGTCTCCTCCTCCAAAAAACTCTCAATTATCTCTAAGCCTTTTCTCTAGTCCCTTCTTTAAGAAGGGGAAGATGTACATTCAGTCCATTCTGAGGCTCATACTTCACATTAAGTAGGACTAATGAGAAGCTGACATCCACTAGAATAGCTTTTAAGAACCCAGGTCCCTTCCACAGCAGATGAAACATTGGGGGAAAAAACCTAAGGAGAAGTCTTTGTCCTTCATTTGTTCTTAGTTCAAGAGTAAAGAAATCTTTAAGGATGAATAGGGGCTGATAATAGCATTTAGCCCAGAGAGGAAAAGGGGCAGCTAGATGGCTCAGTGAAGAGAGTAAATATCTTGAAGACACATCTTTCAAGTTCATGGCTTCTGACATGGTTTCTATGTGACCCTGTGCAAGTCACTTAATTCCATTTGCCTCAGTTTCCTCATTTGTAAAATGAGCTGGAGAAAGAAATGGCAAACCACTCCTGTGTCTTAGCCAAGAAAACCCCAAATTGGGTCACAAAGAGTCAGACAAGGCTAAAATGACTAAATAACATCCAAGAGGGAATCATAGAACTTGCAGGATAATGGAAATTCCCCTGGCCTAGTGACTTTCCTAAAGTATCACTCCTCATCAGCAAGTATATCAAACTGGCACTCAAGATTTTAAATCCCTAATTCCAATGGCTTTCTGTTTTCTGTTGAAAACTGTCTTTCTGGCTTGGTCTACCATATTTAATTATCTGTCATCTTGGATGCTTTTCTTGCAGTTGACACTTGCATTTTAAAAGAGAATGCTGGGAACAAATCTCATTTCCATGGGATTTTATGTCTGAAGAAAGGCAAAACTATTGGGGAAGGATGTTACCAATTCTTCCAAAGAGGACCTAAAATTGACCAGCAATTGCAGTGTGTGTAAGATCAGAGATAAGTGCTTGGTAGGGGTTCAGACACTGCTGTGCAACAAGAAGACCTCCATATCCTGATGAGCATTTTTCTTTTACTCTTATTTGAGAATTATCAGAATATAGTGGGAAGAGCTTCATCAAATGGACAGGAACATCGTCCAATCTAAACTTTACATCTCTGTGTGCAGTAGGTACTTAGTTCACATCCATTGTATTTGTATGTTTAGATACATGAGAAACAATCTTCATTGAGTGTTTAGATACATATGAGAAAAAATCTTCATTGAGAATTTCTGCAAAGTATGTGAAGACTGGAATGGTAGATAGATTGCTGGCCTTAGGAAGACCTGAATTCAAATGCTACTCTGACATTTAGAAACTCTGTGACTGAATTGATGGGAATCACTTGATTTCCCATTTTCATCTGTAAAATGAAGGGGTTGAACATGATGACTTTTTAGGTATTTCCTGGATCTATTATCAGTGATCCTATGTTCTATTGTGGGTGTGAATTAGACAGTACACATTACTAAGAAATAATTTTGCAGAAGTCATGGATAGGACAGTATCAAATATATAAATAAGAAGAAAAGGAGATAGATCAATCTTATTATGAGATCATGGGGAAAAACATTCCTAAGGCGATGGGTTAATGTTTGGAAGACTGAGAAATAACTATTGCCATAGGATTTTTAGATAATAATAAGAGAAAGATCTCTTAATCCATCCATGGGATCAACTTATTGTGGAGTGCTAATGGGCAGACTTAGAAAGGAGTTACAAAGGGTTTGAAGTCCTAGATATCCTGTAGCTTTCATTGTTAATCATTACATTACAGACTTTGTGATATAAGTAAATCATCTCCCCTCCCTGTGCTTCAGTTTCCTTATCTGTAAAATAAGGATACTACTTATACCACCAGCCATCCCAAACAATCACACAAAGTAAAAGATGAAAATAAATTAGAAGGTTGAGCGTTCACAAAAGGGAAGGACTCCTATTAGCTGTTTGAGGTGTGAGGAGAGTTGTTGGTGAAGCAGGGAAGGTATTCTGCAGGAGGTAATTATTGAGTTAGGTTGTAAGGGTCCAGCTGTGTAGATCCCACCGTTTACAGAATTTACTTTCTTCTAAAATCTAGCTGTTTGAGGAAGGTACTTTGTAAACCGTACAGTGCTACAAAAAAATAAACCATACTTTTAAATAAAACAAGCTTAGGTGAGTGATTTCAAATAGGGACTACTTTTTGACAGCTTATAAATTTAAAGATTGTATTGTCTCAGAAACTTAGAGAAAGATTGGACTCCTACCTTTCTCGAAGTCTTTGGAAACATTCACAATCCTCATGTGTTTAGAAAAGGGACATACTTCTGAGACATTTCTGACATTTAGAGAAAAGAACTAGAAAAATGAATGTCAGGAGAGCATTTGGTCTGGGAAATCAATACCTTTCATCTTACCAATTTCTATGACATTTAATTGGCAAAGTGGGAGGTTCTTACTGTTATGAACAGCAAAATAGCATGGTGCATTCGAGGAAAGAACAATGAGATAAGCCTGGAGTTGAGAGATTTTAGTTTCTCCTCCTGACTAGACACTTACCTAAAACATTATGTGACCCTGGACAAATCACATCCTCTCAGTTTCATAATCTGTAAACTGTGGGTGACATTGGTCATTTGGAGGCAAAGTGTTATCCAAACCTTAACGAGCTATGGAAATAGAAGATCTTTCTTGTTATCACTATGGGCCCATTTTTCAATGCTGTAAAGTTGCAGGGAATAAGACATAGACTCTGCCTTCTAAGTGACTTTAATCTGCCTAGAGAAATAATATTCAGGGCATTAGCTCTAGGAAATAATTACTCTAAGAGGGCTGGGTAAAGATACTATATTTTTATAAGTACCACATATTTGGAACCAATGAGTCCCAGTGCATACAATTTAAAACAAGGAAGCTTCTTCATAAGGAACACATCAGAAATTAAGGAGCGCCGATGAGCAAAATCACAGAGTGGGGAAATTTATAGCGTGTGCTTAGAATGAAATAAAGAGAACTACCAAGCCAGACCCAAGATTATATGTGAGTACTGGGGGATATTATTGTATAGAGTAGGTGAGAGAAGAGTTAAAGGGAATCACAGCAAAGACAAAATTCTTAACTTAGTCTGATGAGTGGTAGAAAACCATTGTGAACTGAACAGGAGCCAAAGATCTGACCATGGTAGATCTCAAATGGGAATAGATGATATAAATAATTCTCCTGTTCTTCACAGAGTTATAATCCCCCCCCTTTTTTTATTACTTATAACTTGATGTTTATTTTCTTTTTTTTAGTAAGAGCTTTTTCAAAATACTTGCAAAGATGATTTTCAACATTCATCCTTGCAAAATCTTGTGTTATATATTTTTTCCCTCCCTCTCTCCCCACTTCTTCCATCCCTAGACATCAAGTAATCTAATATAGGTTAAACACGTGCAATTCTTTTAAACATATTTCTACATTTATAATGCCTCACAAGAAAAATCAGAACAAAAAGTAAAAATAACGAGAGGGAAAAAAAACTAAGCAAGCAAACAACAACAACAAAAAGAGGTGAAAATACTATGTTGTGATACATATTTAGTTCCCATAATTTTCTTTCTGAATGCAGATATCCTCTCCATCACAAGTTTATTAGAATTGGCCTGAATCACCTCATTATTGAAAAGAGCCAAGTCCATCACAATTGATTATCATGTAATCTTGTTGTTGCTGTGTACAGTGTTCTCTTAGTTCTATAGAGTTATGATTTCATTGGTGGAGATCACAACCTATAGAAAGCTATAGAAAGATCTTCAGAGGTCATCAAAACCATTTCATAGAAGGGAAAGTTGAAGATTAGATAAATAAATTGACTTTCTCTAGGTATCAGTTATATTTAAAGATCTTCCCTACACTAAGTCCAGCATGCTATTATCCCATATAATTAGATTATATTAAACAGATACTATGATTAAAAAGATCCACTTTTGTATCCTACCTGGTGATCAACTTCTTTAATTTAAACAGCTGGTCCTCCTCAGACACAGATTTATTTATTTTTAAAATATATATATATATATATATTTTTCTCAATGACATTTAAAACATTTTTTACATTTGTTTTTAAAACTTTGAGTTCCAGATTCTCTCCCTTATACCCACTTCTGCCCCCATTAAAAAAGCAAATGCCAGACACATGTTTAAAGCTTTTCTAGTTGGTTTATCAGAGTTTATCTATTCATGCCATTCCCTTTAAGAATTCAGTTTTACCACTTTAAGAATGATTTCTTCAATATCTTAATTATAGATGGTAGAAAGATAGATAGACAAATAGATAAATTCACACATATATTGATTTACAAAGTGTTCTCCTGCCCAGGCATGGCAGCTAACAGCTATAATCCCATTTTCAGGGAGATGTTGAGGCTGGCAAATCTCTTGAGCTTGGAAACTCTATGGCTCAATGGGCTATGCCAGTTGGGTAGCCATGTTAAGGTCATCATTAATGTTTTGAGTCCTTATAAGGGGGAATATTACTATCAATTTGCCTAAGGAGGGTAAACTGGTACAGGTTAGACACAGAACAGGTCAAAGTTCCCGTGCCAATCAGTTATGGGATCAGGTCTGTGAATTTTACATTTCTAGTGTAGTTGAAATAGGGAGACCATTTTAAGACCGCATCTTAAAAACATACCTTAAAACAGTTCTGTGAAGAAAGTAGCACAATTGCTATTGTCCCAAGGTTCCTAAAAACTAAGGCATTTGCCCAAGGCTGGGATGTCAACCCAAGTCTTTCATTCTAACCAAGCCTAGTATCTCCAATACTACAATACATTAATTTGCCACTCAGTCACCTTATTCTCCAACTTAATTTCAAATTCCTTTTCACCATTCTCAAAATCAAAACCTCCTTCAAAGGCTAAAAACCTGTCAATAATATACATTTTTTTCTTTTTTATCCAGTCTCTGTTTAAACATCTCCAGGGGTGGAAACTCACTTCCTCAAGAGCACTCATAATTCATCCATTGTTGGATGGCTCTTAAGAATAGAAATGCTATTCAACTCAAAAAAATGCAACAAGTATTTATTAAATGTTTACTTATTGCAAAAGCTGGTGCTTAACTATAGCAGTTGATTGAAAGTTGATGAAAAATAAACTCCTTATAACTTCCTACTTTGGCCTCTGGGCCAAGCAGAGCAAAAGTAATCTGTCATATAGAATGACTTTCAGCTGTTTTAAAACACCAGTCTTGACCACCTGCCAGCCCCCCCCCCCCCAGCCTTCTCTTCTCCAGGCTAAGCTTGGGGTTGCATTTGTTCCTGCTGCTTCTCCTTGTCCAAAAACATCCCAGCGCACCTTCAGCAGAATGTGGGAGGAGCACATATCAGCCAGCCCTCCTCTCCCTTCCTCCAAGGGCTCCTGCTTGGGCACTATTGTCCTCCGTGTCAGCTTCTGATCCTATTTATAAGCACCCCTCCAAAAGCGCCTACCCACTCGGTTCTTAGGATTTCAAAATGCTCTGACAATCCTTTGGAGTCCTTCCCAGAGGTGTCTCAGGCAGACCTCCCGCATTCCTTCAAATTAGGATGCAAAAGCATCGAGACCTTTGCCTTTGCTGCCAGAGAAATTTCTTTGCTCCTTTTCCTCCATTCCCTACATCCATCTATCTATCCATCTATCATCATGGACTCTCATTAAAGATAATAGCTTAAAGGGGCAGCTAGGTGGTGCAGTGGATAGAGCACTAATCCTGTAGTCAGGAGGACCTGAGTTCAAATCTGGTCTCCAACACTTAATACTCCCTTGCAGTGTGACTTAGGACAAATCACTTAACCCCAATTGCCTCAGGAAAAAAAAAGGAAAACAAACCATGATAGTTTAGCATTGGAAGGAATCTTGGAGCATTTGGTCTAATTCCTTCATTTTATATAGGAGTAAGCTGAAGCTCAGCTGGAGATAGACTCTTGGATTAAATAGCAGAGGCAGAATTCTCCCCAGACCTTTTGGTTCCAAATCCAGTCCTCTTTTTATTATACTTTCTTTACATTTTCTCTCAGATTCGTTCTTTTCAGTTTTATGGCAATGGGCATCTTAGAAAGGGATTTGGGTAATAGCTTCCTCTAAGGTTGCCCCCTCTAGATTGCTTCTCCACATGCTTTCAAATATGCCATCTTATTGCAACTTTCTAATCCTATCACCTCTTGGCTCAAACATTTTTCTTAACTGCCTATTGAGTATCGATTACATAAGATTCAAGTTCCTTGGCTTGGTCTGCAAGATCTTTCATAATTCCAGTTTCCTGGTTGCAAAAGTAAAAGCTTTAGTTGGTCTCTTTCCCTGCGATATTTCTCCATTGCACTTCCTCATCTACTCAGCTATCAAATTCACGATCCAAATGTACAAGACCAAATAACACTCTTTTTTCAATAAACTCCAGTGGTTCCTCATCATCTCCAGGATCAAATGTAAAAGCCTCTGTTTAGCATTCAAAACCCTTCCCTTCCTAGTTTCCTCTTTCCTTTCCAGGTCTTTCACATCTAACGCTTTCTTGCATATACCGTGATTCAGTGTCACCGGCTTCCTTATTATTCCTAGAACAATCATAGAACAGATGCAATCTTCAGTCTGGGCATTTCCATTGGTGCTATCCTATGGACACATGAAGAAGTGCTCTCCCTCTTCATCTAACTTCCTGCAAGTCCAAACTAAAGTGCCCTCTTCTGCAAGAAAATTCTTTCCTGATCCTTCTCAATACTTGTATTTTCTCTCTATGAATTTCAATTTATTCTGTGTATATCTTGTTTGTGCATAGCTATTTTCACATGGTCTCTGTCAATAGACTGAGTTTTGAGTGTAGAGACCATTTTTTGCCTTTATTTCCACAGTGCTTAGCAAAGAGCATCAGTGACCTCACTCATTGACTGTCTGCTGCAAATGAATGGATGCTCTCACTGCCCTAGGAAAGGCCTTACTCTGTCATCTGCATCTTTGCTCAGCCTCCACTTATCCCCCATGATTTTAAAATTTCTTTTTAAGCAAAAACAATCATGTTCCAATTGCATTTTAGTTTGCTTTCCCAAATAAAGTATGAACAGTAACAGCTTGCCCAATTGGAATCTTGCGGCTTATTTAACAATCTTGAAATGACCATGGTACTTTAATTTCTCACCTCAATCCCTCCAAGTCTTCCCAGTCAAAATCCAATAATTAGCATGCTCTTTCCCCCACTTATTTATATCCTATCATCAATTGTACAAATAACAACAAATTGTATGTTGTATGTACAAAGCATGTTATATCCATTATTTCATTTGTGATATAGCACTCAGGATAGGTAGGAATGTAAATTAGATGTTTAAAAAATTAAAGTATTTTATCCCTATTTTTAGAAAGGAAGACTGAGGTTCAGAGAGATCATAATAAATAATATGTATTATTTATTATACATATATGTATGTGTGATACACATACATGTATATGCAAGATGTATATATGTATACATGTGCACACATACACATGCATTATGTACATGCATTGGTATACAATGCATATGTATACACACCTACATGCACATGATTATATGTACATATGTTCACACACATGAATGTACATGCATGTGCGTGCAAACTTATGTGTGTATGAGTCCCAAGGATTTTATGTTTATCTTCTTTTTTGGTCTTTGAAGCAGCCCTGTAAGGACTCCTGGTATTATTTTCATTTTGCAGATAAGAAATCAAAGATTCAGAGAGTATGAGTGAGTTACTCATGGTCATGTAGTTCTTGAGTATTTAAAAATATTGATCCAGAAGGACTTTGTTTATTTTCTCCTTTGGTCTTTGAAGCAACCCTGTAAGGACTAATATAACAGATTGTGTGATCTTAAATAAGTCTCCCCCTAACAATAGTCTAAGATTGGAAATGTAAGTAATGATCTTCACCAGTTGGCCTGTCAAATGGTGAGGATCATTACTTCTACTTCCAATTTCAGATTGTTGTGATGAAAAGACTTTATATTAGCTTAAAATACCATGGTGGGATCTCCCAAGATGAGGAAGCCCAAGACCACAATAAAAACATGATTTTGAAGTACGGAAAAAGTCAGGAATAGGATCAGGAGAGGAATGAAGTGGAAAGTCTTCATGAGTTGTGGTAGCTGAAAGCATTCATGCCCAAGGGCTGACCTGCTGATCCAGTGGATCCCTAGATGGTAGACCCAAGAGATCATCTCTTGGCTTTTATTTTAAGTCTTCCCCAAGGGAGTAGAATCATGAAGACCTTGTCATTTATGGGCATGGACTTTAAGCATCCAGACTTGCCTCTATTCTGTAATAAGGCATCTGATACAAAGGAAACCTTTAGCATCTTAATGTTTTTGTTAATCTGTGATTTGCAGGAAGAAGCAACCTGGCAAAGTAAAAGTGGCAAAAAAAAAAAAAAAAAAAAAGCTTAGTGTCAAGATGTACATTCAAGTCCTGACTTACTAGATAGTTACTAGATGTGTGAACCTAGCTAGGTAAGCCTGTTAACATATCTTAGCCTCAGTTTCCTTATCTGTAAAATTGAGATGACAGTACCCATCTTTCAGATCAGAAGAGTTCATGAACATGAGAAGTTTTGCAAACTGTAAATGTTATATTAAAGTAGTTACTGTTATAGAGGCAGCTAAGTAGCACAATGGACAGAACCCTGGATGTGGACCCAAGAAGAGAGAGTTCAAATATTAACCCATATAATAAATAATTTGCTCTGTAACCAGGAGTGAGTAAATTTCCTTTGTAAGCATCAGTTTCCTTATATGTAAACCATATATATCTATATTATATTACATATAAATTAAATATGTAAATCATTTTTAATAATGGTATCTCCCTCAGAGGGTTGTTGTGAGAACCGAAGGAGAAAAAAGATAGGGAAAGTGCTTTGGAAACTAAAAGCATCATATAAATGTTAGCAATTATTTTGATGACAAGAGCAGGGATAGATACAAAGAAAGAAAAGGTGGATGGGTTCCAAAGACAAGTTGCCTTTATTTCACAAGACAACCAAGGGCCAACATTGACTAAAGACTACTGGGACTTTTCCAAAGAGCTATTATTGTTGGTCTAGAGGTAATCTCAGGGGATATAATTAAGTGGGGACAGGACTGCAGAGCTTGGCTCATACCCCAGTCATAAAAACAAAGATTCAGTGCTATAAAGGCCCTTAGAGGTCATCCAGGCAAAACTTAGGCTCAAAAAGGAATCTTTTCTACTGTTTTCCTAGTGAATGACCCAGCCTCAGGCTGAATACTATCAGGCATTTTGGGTCATGTCATCTCCCTGATCTAAATTCTTCCATAGTTATTATTTCCTCTTGGACGAAATGCTACTTCCCTAGCTTAATAATCCTCTTGCTCCCTCAAGCCTGGACTCAGCTTCCCTTTCTAGCTTTAATTTGTATTCTCCTCTTCATCCAATTGATTGCTAAAGCAGACCTGTAGCTGCTTTCCAAAATCCCCATGCTGATTCCTATCTTGATACAATGACATTAATTCTTCCTCATTCAGGAAATGTACCCTTTCCTCATTTCTGACTTTAAGAATCTTTCCTCCCTTCCAGGTTTACCTTAGGAACCATCAATCCCATGAATCCTTTCTAGAATCCCCCAGCCTAATATCTCTTCTCCCTCCTCAACTTCTCCTAGACCTCTTTGATGGGATCTTCTCTAGTTATCACATTCTACCTGGGATTCATCATCTTTGTGTCCATGTCCTGGACTTTCTTTCCTCAACCGTTACACATAATAATAATGAATGTTTAAATGGTGCATTAAGACTTTTCAAATATTATCTCATTTGATCCTCATAACAAACCTGGGAGGCAAGTACTATTTTTATGTCCATTTACAGATAAAGAACCTGAGACAAACAAAGATCAAGTGTCCTACTCAAAGTTTCTGAGACTGGATTTGAGCTCAAGTATTCCCTTCTTTGGATCCAGGTCAAACACTCTATCTACTGGGCCACTTGCCTATTGTTAACCCTTAAAGCTCTATCATAGTTATTATTACCTCCTTAATAACAGTCAAGAATTCCTCACCAGGGAAATGATATCATTCTTAGAATCAAAATTCCCAGAGAACAAGATCTATATATAATTTCATTTTTATTTGCTTAGTGCTGAGCACACATTTTCAGATATAATAGGCATTTAATAAATGAACTTGTATTAAATTCCTATAATACATTAAGGCACATTAAATACTTTACAACCTTGTGAGCTAGATAGTCTAAGGATTATCATGCCCATCTTAAATATATAAAATCTGAGTTTCAGAATAACTGATAATCAGTTGATTTTCAAACTACCAAAAATAAAAGTGGCAATTGCTGGAAATGCCATGGGAAGACAGCTATGCTAATAGATAGTTGGTAGAGCTACAAATTGGTTAAACTATTCTGGAAAATAATTTCAAAAATTAATTAAAATGCACATAACCTTTGACACAGCAATAATAATATCAACCATATATGCCAAAGAAGGCAAAGACAGAAGAAATTATTCCATACACATAAAAATATTCATAGCAGTGCTTTTTGTAGGAAGATAGGTGACTCTCAGTAGGGGAATGGTTGGGCAAATTATGATATTCAAAGGGTCATAACATCATAGATCTATATCTAAAAAGGATCAACAAAGCTAAATTTTTCATTTTCTACATGAGGAAATTGAGATCCAGGAAAGTTAATCACTTTTCCAAATTATAGGCAATAGATATTAGAGGGATGACTTGAACCCAAGTTCCCTGACTCCATTGCTGTACTGAAGATCATGTGATCTCTAGGAATGGTGGATTCTAGGTATGGAATGAGGCGTACATTTTAAAGCATGCACAATGTACTGATTTATTTTGTTAACTTTACTTCTTTGTTAGAAAGGAGGAGGAGTAAGGAAGAGTGTGTGTGGAGAAACATTAATAAACATTTTTGAGAGCAATTAGTTGATTTTGTGCTGACTCTGTAAATTTGGTACAAAGAAAGTGGACTCTGCAAAGTTTTCAGCCTACCTTGAATTCATGGTTTGGTGGCTTTGAACTAAGCATGAACCTCAGAGGTTCCAGTTCACTTAGACTTGGCACAAAGTCATTTCCTGCTTATGAGAAAAAACAAAAAAGAAACTTTAAAGGTTTAATAAAATGGCCCAAGGCCTTTTTGGACAACTCATAAAGGTTTGTAAATAGGAAACAAATGGGTCTTGTCTCTCTTGAATTACACACTGGATTTCAAAGGTAAGAGAAATGAAGGTTTGATATAGCATGTTGATACAATAGATAGAATATGTTTTATTTTTGTGTGTGTGTTCATGTATATGTGTCTTTGTAAGGGTTTCTCTGACTGAAGGAACGGCTAAAATATTTGTCTATAAAATATTTGCACCTGTCAATTCAATTCAATTCACTGAGCATTTACTGAGCTCTCAGTCTCAACACATGACCAGTCCATTTTTTTAAAATGTTTCTTCAGTGTCACTCTTGACCCCAGTTGCCCTACAGAGTTCCCTATTTATTTTTCCATGCAATCTCCTCACACCTGGTAGGAACCTCTTGTTGACCCCTGAGTGAATCTTCATTTATTTGCTTTGGCCATTGCAGACTTATAGACATTAAACAATGTTATTTCATATTTGTAGTATTAAAAAGAAGTACCACTGGTTCCAGTAGAACTCCAGCATCAATAAAAGAGCTTTGTAATTTCCTGAAGTCTCTTCACTCCCAGGATGCTGATTTTTCTGGTAAAGGCTATTCTAGATAGAGTGTCAGTATAAAAGATAGACTTCCAAGGTCTATTTCTTTTCTCATTTTCCTCCCAGGACTGGGAAGTGATTGGGATCACGTATTGAGGAAGGGGAAAGAGCCATGGACCATTGCTGATGGCAGCACCACAAATTAGGACCTGAGACCTGCAATGGAGCCTCTTGTAGAGGCTACAAGAGAGAGATGAATTAGAGGTAGGATGGATAGGGCTAATAAAGATGGGATCAGAACAGCTGTGGAGCTCTGGAGAGAAGCATGAGCATGGGATCTACTTGGCAACTTGCTAGTTTCTCTCTCCTTCCCTCCACAAGTTCAGCCTATAAATTCAGACTGGGACCAGTCATTGATGAGATCTCTGAGGCATCCCCACAGGTAAAGATAATAATAATAATAATAATAATAATATGTATATAGTATTTTCCATGTGCTATTCATTTTGCTAAGTACTTTGTAATTATTATTTAATTTGATATGCACAAACCCCTGGGAAATAGGTACTCTCCTTGTTTTATAAGATGAGAGTAAGGTAAGTAAAATGCCTTGACCAGCATTTTCAAGCTAGGAAGTAGAGATCAGATCTGAAGGCAGGTCTTCCTGATTCCAGGCACAGGCACCTAACTGTCTCTAAGATAGTGTCAAGCCATGTATTGAAAAGGCTTGTTAGAAAATCACTCTCCTTTTTCCACTGCCACCCATTGAAGACATCTATAGAACTTACAGTTGAAGAAATAAAAGAAAGTAGCCCAAAAGAAAATTCTTTTTGGAATATGAACAACTGTCAAGTATTTTAAAAATTCTGTAGATAGTACAAAGACTGGCTGACCAATCTTTAAAATGGCTTTTGCATTATCAAGTCAAATAATGTTTTATAGTCAATAAACAACTGGAACAACTGGATCTTGCATTGTGGACTTTTCTCAGTTTGTTGTTTGATGGTAAAGATGTGGTCTCATTAAATAATTCCTGCTTTATATTAATAATCTCAATTGAGTGTATCCTCATTGTGAGTGTACATTATTTTAATAAGCATTTTATATGGATGGAGATCTATGTGACAGTCATACATATATATATGTGTGTGTGTATCAATACATATATAAAGATATATCTTCATTTATCTACATGCACACACAGAGAGAGACAGAGAGAAAAGAAGTGGAGGGAGTAGAAGAGAGGAAAGGGGATAGCAGAGAGGGGAGAGAGAGAAAGAGAGAGAGAGAGAGAGAGAGAGAGAGAGAGAGAGAGAGAGAGAGAAGAAAACCTCTGTAAATGTTATGAATGGAGGATTATACAGTCCTTGATTGCATCTCTGAACCATAGTTAACCTACTTCTATTTCCTCTTTGATTCTAGGTCTTACTCTAGTACTATTGTTTGGAACCTTCCTGTTTAAACTGTTGTTGATACTGCCCAAACATGTCCCATTGCCAACCATGCTTCAGAATAATTAGATAACATCACAAATGGAGATAAGATGCTTTTTGTTTTATTTTTAAATATTTTAAAATTTTTATAAATCATATTTATGCTTTACAATGCTTTATGGGTACCTTTACAACAGAAGTTCTGGGAAGGAAGCAAGTCAAAATATCCCTTCAGTATTTTAATTATCAATTATTTTATCATCAGATTATAGTCTTTAGAGACGGATAACCAGGTATTACTCAAGATAGAAAACTATCTCTTGATGACAGAAATTTATTAAACAGTTACATTCACACTTAGGATTGTAGGAGCACAACATCACAAATCATGCCTGGGGGGAAAAAAGCAAATAAACCTTTCCAAATACACACAAGGCCTCAGAAGTAGGGGCTTAATAAAGATGTGAAAATATTCTCAATTCCATTTTGCAGATGAGTAAACTGAGGCTCAAAGAGCAAAGAAAAGAAGTAGACCATAATATAAACAACCCCAATAGTTGCTGAAATTATAAGAAAAAGGATCTGGCCTGGCTTTTTTTCTTCTTTTCATCCCTTCTTTACACAAATATAGAGAGAGCAAATATTATATTTTGAAACAAGCACCCATCTTGTGGGTTCTGTGCTGCCTCCCAAGTGCAGGCTCTGTGGTTTTGCGACTGGTGATGGCTTACAAGTATTGAAACTCTGGGATATTAATTATATCTTGTATCATTTATTGAGTATAATAATAGCATCACGTCATAATTTAAAATGATCTGAGAATCAGGGATAGTTGGGAATCCTAGAACTTTTGTTTCCCCCGTGGGACTTCCCAAAACACCCACTCTCACATCCTCCCTCTGTGGGAATTACTCCAACCCTTTCCCTGAAGTTGAAGTCTGACTTGTTACATTCATATAATGTCTTCTTCAGCAGTTAAGCGCATCTTCAGAGAATGCTAGAAAAAGAAAGAAACTTAGAAGAGAATGCAGTGTATAAATAATATATAGAAAAATTTCCAAGAAAAATTTGATCCATGTAGAAAGCAATTTGGAATTAAGCCAAGGGGTAAAAGAAATGTACTCTAATTATGAAAAGAAAGATCCAATACACATTTTTTATTAAAAACACCCTACTCAATGCACACCCTCTAATAGGAGTTGGCAACCTAGCATAGAAGATAGATGACTTGGAATAAAGGATAGTTGGATTCAAATTCCACTCCGGATGCTTATATTTTGCTCTTTGATATTTTAAAAATAATATTCCATTTTCCCTTAATTGCATGCAAAACCAATTTTTAATGTTCTTTGTTTTTAAGTTTTGACCTCCAGATTCTATCTTTCCCTCCTTCCTCCCTCCCCTTTCTGAGACGGCAAGCAATCTAATGTATAATAATACATGTTAAATGCAGTATGTATAATAATATAGGTTACATGTATGTAAGCATGTCAAACACATTTTCATATTAGAAGGGAGGGAGTGAGGGAGGGAGAGACAGAGAGAGAGAGAAAGAGAGAGGGAGAGAGAGGGAGAGGGAGAGAGAGACAGAGAGAGACAGAGAGAGAGAGACAGAGAGAGAGAGAGAGACAGAGAGAGAGACAGAGAGACAGAGACAGACAGAGACAGACAGAGAGAGAGACAGAGAGAGACAGAGAGAGAGAGAGAGAGAGAGAGAGAGAGAGAGAGAGAGAGAGAGAAGGGGGGGAAGGGAGGAAGGAAGAAAGGGAGGGAGGAAGGAAGGAGGAAAGGAAGGAAGGAAGGAAGGAAGGACGGACCAATAGCTCTTAGGAATGTACTTCTGAGGCAACCTAATCTAATACTCTCATTTCACAGAAGAGAAGATTAAGTCCCAGGGAAATTAAAGGACTTGCCTGAAATCACAGAGGTAGTAGACATCTGTCAGGATTTGAACCCCCAGCCTCTGGCTCCAGAGTCAGTATTCTTCCACTATGCTACTTACTGCCCTCCTGAAAAGGGGATTTGAGGATATAAAGTTCAATGAACAATCAGTAACCTGATGACTAAGGGTTCAAAATGGCACTTTCCACAATACCTGCCCCTGTTTGGGGTCATAGGTGTTCTGTAACCTGGATGGAATTGGATTGTGCATCCCCAAAGGAGAAGGTATCCCTGAATTTCCAGAAGTTACCACACTCAGAAGAGAAAATCTAGCTCACTGAAGCCTCTTATTTCAACCAGGGAATAGTTCAGGAACAGAGATGGAACAGAGCAGCTAACCTGGCTGACAGGAAACCTACGCGTGCAGCAGCTAATGCCCCACTTCCAAGCAAACAAATGACTTTAGACCGGGCATCCAATCAAACTTGGAGCAGCATTCACTAAATAATCTTGTATCTCAATCCTGGCTTTCTCAGAGCAATAAGCCTCACAGAGAAGTAATTTTCATCTCCCAGAATAAAATATCTATTATTGGACTTATTCAGAGAATGTCAAGACACTGAAGCAATCTGTAGTGTTTGGTGTGCATTTGTAAGCTCTCTTCTGCCGGGGTAGGGGATGGAGAGCCAAGAGGGAAGCCAGCATTAGGTTTCCTCCCCAACCAAGCTCCAATTTGAACAGTGCTTTAAAGTTTACAACTCATGTTCTTTGCAACAATCCTAGGAGGAAGCAAATGTAAGTCTACTTAATGTGCCTTTACAGAGGAAGAAGCCAGAACATAGAAAGCAGAAGTGTTTTGTTGAAGGTCACTCAACTTATAAATGGCAGAGACAAGGCTTGGATCTGTCTGTCTCCTGGATCCCAGGAGGAAGGCTGTTATCTGAACAAGGAGCATAATTTTCAGCCACTGTTACTAGCTCTGGCTTAAAGGTGAGAGAGATAACCTAGTATAACTACTAGATAACTAACAATGCTCTAACAGCATTGGCTCTGGTGTCTGAGGTTGCTCAGTCACTTTTCAGTTGTGTCCAACTCTTTGTGACCCCATTGAGGATTTTCTTGGGAAAGATACTGGAGGATTGGCCATTTCCTTCTCCTCATTTTACAGATGAGGAAACTGAGGCAAACAAGATTAAATGTACAGCCAGAACATGTCCCCAGATTTGAATTCAGGGAGATGTCTTCTTGACTCCAGATATGGCACTATGGCACCATCTACTTACCCTTGGTGTCTGAGGACCTAGGTTTAAAGACCCCTTCTGATGCTCGTTACTTACATAATCCTGGACAAATAATTTAACCTCTGGGTCTCAGTTCCTCATCTTTATAATAAGATCCAATTAGGGTCCCTTCTAGCTAGAATTATAATTTTATGATCTTAAGAGACTGTCTGGAGACTCAAGTTATACTCAAAATTTGAATCTAGTTCCTGAGATTCCAAGACCATTAATTTAAAAATTTTCCCTTTTTAAATTAATAGTTTTATTTTCTCTCAAAAGAAAAAAAATTGAAAGGTAGATTTTAAGAACTATTTTCCTTTCAAGACTCGGGCCATGGAAGCATCTTTGTCCTGTAGCATAGGTCAGGGTTTGGCAAGATCACCGATGACACTCCCACTTTCCATAACCCCCGAATGGCATTTTGCCAACATATCCATTAATAACTGAATGGTAAATGTTTTCATGCTGATGATTTGTCAATATTGTCACCAGTCACTAGGTATGAAGACCTGAGATTTAGTTTTGTCTCTGACACTATTTTAATGTTTGACTTGGAGCAGATTCTGTTACCCTCATAAGGGCTCAGTACTCTTATTTATAACAGACTAGATTAACCTTGAAGGTCCCTTCCAGGCTTGTCTTTATGTGTTTCCATGTCTCTGCTCTGCCATTTTATACTCCAACATCTTTTCTGTCACTAACATTTTATGTTTCATAGTCTGTGGTCTCTGCCAGCTCTTTCAGGATTAACATTGTATGATGGTTCTCCCAGCTTTGACAATCCGTATTAAAAGGTTATTTTTGGCGTGATTTTCTGTGTTTTTTAGTTCTTCATATTTTGTCCTTCTGACTTTTTTATGCTTTGTGTTTTAAGAACCCCTCTAGCTCTGACATTCTATGTTCTATGTTCTAAGGTCAGCTCATTCCTTAAACGAGACTGATGTAAGCCAATGCAATTTTATTAGATAAAAAAAATAAAACGAGCTACTTTTATAGCAAAGGAATGGTAGATGACGGGCAGAAAAGAGACTGCAGATTTGAGAAATATGATGCCCCTTCTTAAGTTTCTTTTCATGGCACAGCTTCATTTCCTTGGCAGCTGAACTTGAGTATTGGGTATATAATTGGGTATATAATTCTGGAGGCTGGTGAAAAGCAGAGCAAGAGATATAAGGGAGAAAAAAACCCTTTGAAAGATTAAGATTTCCAAGAAGACATTGAAATGAAGCATCTGAGACACTGTATAACCACAGGCATAATGTTACCTTTCTGAGCCTCAGTTTCTTAAGATGTTAAATAGAACTTAGAATTACAACTATGCTCTCTCCATTTTTCACAAACCGTGATGAAATGGGACTTATAGTTATGATCTACAGGGAGCTATCACTCTAATCTACATAGATCAAACATCCAGTAGAATGGGAAAATAGAGATGTGCCTTTGATCTTCCTAAATATGTAGTACAGCACTTTAACATATTTAACATGTTTTGGACTGCCTGCCATTTAGGGGAGAGAGTGGGGGGAAGGAGGGGAAAAGTTGGAACAGAAGGTTTCACAAGGGTCAATGATGAAAAATTACCCATGCATATGTTTTGTAAATAAAAAGCTATAATAAAAAATATGTAGTATAGCAGTGGATGACCTAGATGTTAGCCCTGGCTCAGATACTTTCCCACCTGTATGATGGTAAAAAAATCACTTTTACTCCTGGTGCCTTAGTTTGCTTATTTTAATTTCTTTACTATTTGATCTTCTCCCAGTTACATATAAAAATAATTTTAAAACTCATTTTTTTAAACATTGAATTCCAAATCATCTTCCTTCCTTCTTTCCCATTCCCCCTTCCATTGAAAAGATAAGCAATTTGTTATGTTATACAAATGTAATCATGCAAAACATTTCCAAATAAGTCATGTTGTAAAAGAAAACATAGACTAAAAAAAATCATCAAGAAATATAAAGAAGGTAAAAAAAAGTATGCTTCCATCTGTATTTAGCTACCATCAGTTCTTTCTCTGGGAATGGATAGTATTTTTTTGTCATAACTTTTTCAGAATTGTCTTGGATCTTTGTTTTTCTGAGAAAAGCTAAATCATTCACAGCTGATTAGTTATGCTCTTGCTTTGCACACAGTACCTTTCATTTTGCATCACTTTATGTAAATTTTCTCAGGTTTTACTGAGGGCATTCTGTTCATCATTTCTTAATAATCTTATAGTTTTCCATCCTAATTACACAGCACAATTTATTCAGCCATTCCCCAACTAATAGGCATTCCTTTAATTTCCAGTTCTTTGGCATCAGAAAAGAGCTGCTATAAATATTTTGTACATATAGGTCCTTTTCCGTCATTAAATCTCTTTTGGAATATAGACCTAGTAGTGGTATTACTAGGTCAAAGTGTATGCATAGTTTTATAACTCTTTGGACATAGTCCCAAAATGTTCTCCAGAATGGTTGAATCAGTTCACAACTCTACCAACAATAAATTAGTGTCTCATTGTTTCCACATCCCCTCCAACATTTTTCATTCTCCTTTTCTATTAGCTAGTCTAATATATATAAGGTAGTACTGCAGAATTGTTTTAATTTGCATTTCTCTAATTAATAGTAAGAGCACTTTTTATATGGCCATTAATAACTTTTATTATTACTTCATTTGGAAATTGTTCCTATCTTTTGGTCATCTATGAATTAGAAATTATTTTTATTTTTATAAATTTGAGAAAAGAGGCCCTTAACTAAGAAACTTCATCCAATTTTTTTTGCAGTTACTATTACTAACAGTACTTTTCTCTTTGCATTCCCCCATTTATTCTATTTTTTCTCTCCTTTTACCATATTTTTCCTCAAAAGTATTTTGTTTCTGATCACCCCTCCCCCAATATGTCCCCTCTTCTCTTACTCTTCTCATATCCTCTTCCTTTTCTACTTTTCTGTAAGGTAAGGTGAATTTATATATTCATGTTGTGAGTATATGTTTTTTCTTCTTTGATCCAGTTCTGATGATGGTAAAGTTTACTCATTTCCCTTTCCTCTCTTTCTTCCCCTCCACTATAAAAGCTTTTTTATGCCTCTTTTACGGAAAATAATTTATACCTTTTTACTTCTCCCTTTTCTTTTCTCCCAGACATTTCTCTTTCATCCCTTAGTTTCATTTTTTAGATATTATCCCTTCATATTCAACTCATACCTGTGTCCTCTGACTATATATACTCCTAACTGCCATAAAAATGAGAAAGTTCTTATGAGTTACAAATATCATCTTCCCATGTAAATGATGTAAAGAGATGAACCTTATTAAAGTCCTGTATGATTTCCATTTCCTGTTTACATTTTTATGCTTCTTTTGAATCTTATATTTGAAAATTAAATTTTCTAATCAGCTCCAGTCTTTTTATAATTTTGAAAGTCCTCTATTTCACTGAAAATTCTTTTTTCCCTTGAATGATAGCGCTCAATATTGCTGAGTAGGTGCTTCTTGGTTTTATTTTAGCTCTTTTCCCCTCCTTTTTCCTCATATTCCAAGCCCTTTGATCCTTTAATATGGAAGCTGCTAAATTTTGTGTTATTCTGATTGTGGATGCAAGGGAAGAATGTCTTCTTATTGCTCAGAATTCTTTGTTTCCTGCCAGCCACAGGTCAATAGCTACGTTCTACATGAAGTTTTCCTGATGCTCATGAGCTACTAGGGCCTTCCCTTTTGAAATTTCTTCATGCTCATTATGTGTGAATGTTTTGAGTGAGAGGCAATTGGTGTAGTGATTGTCTTTGAAGATGGGTAGACCTTGTTTCATCTCTGACACATACTGGTTATAGGATCCAAACTCTTTAGTGCTCTCTAGGTAAGTAAGATGTTAATTTATGCTGGAAGAGGTAGGTACCTCCACTGAGGGATTCTTTTATCCATGAAATCACAAATCCAATTTCTATTATTCTACTTTTAAAAATGTAAATATGTCTATGTCTCTCCTAATAAACTGAGCACTCCTTGAGGGTTGTTTCATTTTTTTCAGTCAATAAGGATCCATTAAGCACTAAATATGTGTTAGGTACTATGCTAAGTATTAGGGATACAAAGAAAGGCAAAAATAAAACAACAAAATGAAGAGTCCCTATTCTCAAAAAAAAAAGGGAGAGAAAGAGAAAGGAAAGGAGAGGAGAGGAAAGGGCAAGGTAGGGAAAAGATGGGTAGAGCAGAGCAGAGTAGGGAAGGGCAGAGAAAAACGGCAAAAAAAGGAAGGGAAGGAAAGGGAAGGGAAAGGAAAGGGAGGGGAGGGGAAGAAAAGTTGTTTCATTCTTGTCTTTATATCCCCATTGTCTGGGTGGCAAAGTAGATAGAGCTCTGGGCTTGGAATCAGGCAAACTCATCTTCCTGAATTCAAATCTTTCCTCAGCTAAGTGACCCTAGTCAAGTCACTTAACCCTATTTACCTCAATTACACTCAGTGTCTTTGACAAGAAAACCCTAAATGAGGTCAAGAAAACTCAAAACGACTGAGAAAACCTGACTAAACAATAACAACATCCCTAGTGCCCAGCATCTAGAGGAGATGTAAATGTAATAAATGTTGGTCCATCAATTGACCAGAAGAAGTTCTTAAAGTGGCCAGACTCCTCCTCCCAGCCTCTACCTTCACTCCTACCATTCCCCTCCCCAACCCAACAGACTTAGGAATTTACCTGTTTTTAATTGTGTTCAGTTCTGGTGGGGGGGGGTGCAGGGAGGAGCTGGGCCAAGGGTTATTCAGCAGGGCACTAGTTCTAGCAGACAGATACAAGCAGGGCTCTTTCCCAGCTCTGGCTCCTGCCTACAATATGCCAAAGCATTTGCTTCCACAATCCACCCCGGCTTTGTGCCCCAGGCTCTGAATTCTCCTCTTCTTGTGAGTAAATGAAAAATCCAAAGAACAGGAAAATAAAGAGCTGCTGTCCATGTGTGAAAGCCAAGGAATAGCCCACCCAGTGAGGAAAGTAGCATTTCCATATGGTGTTCCAGCAGGAATGGGGAATTGTTCTTTTTTTTGAGGTTGGGAGACAAACAGGAACAGTATGTGGAGCTGGCCCAATGAATGGATGCTCCCGTGCAAAGTTCCTCAAACCCAGGAGTCAAGTTCTTTGGTGCATCTTTAGAGCAACATCTCAACTGGGGGCCAAGCCAGTGGACAGATAGCTAGAGTCTAGAGACCCAGGTTCTCACTTTTGGCTCTGTCACTAGTTCTCTGTGTGACCCAGAGCAAATGAGGTCACTTACTGGGGGCTATAGGTGCTACACCTGTAAAAAGAGGTGACTGTGGAGAATGGCTGGATAGGTTGTGGTATATGAATGTTATGGAATATTATTGTTCTGTAAAAAATAATGACCAGCAGGATGATTTCAGAAAGGCCTGGAGAGACTTACATGAACTGATGCTGAGTGAAGTGAGCAGGACCAGGAGATCATTGTATATGGCAACAAGATTATCTGATGATAAAATCTGATGGAAGTGGCTCTTTTGAACAATGAGATGATTCGGGCCAGTTTCAATGATCTTGGATAGAGCCATTTACATCCAGGGAGAGGACCATGGGGATTGAGTGTGGATAACACCATAGTATTTTCACCTTTTTTGTTGTTGTTTGCTTGTTTTTGTTTTCTTTCTCATTTTTTTCCTTTTCTGATCTGATTTTTCATGTGCAGCTTGACAATTTTGGAAATATGTGTGGAAAAATTGCATGTGTTTAACATATATTCGATTACTTGCTGTCTAAAGGAGGGGATGGGAGAAGGGAGGGAGAAAAACAATTGTAACACAAGGTTTTTCAAGGGTGAATGTTGAAAACTATCTTTGCATATGATTTGAAAATAAAAAGCTAAAACTATAAAGCAAAATTAAATTAAAAAGGAGGTGACTGGACAGGAAGAGGTCTAGCACCCCCTCCTTCCACATTGGACACACTACTTTCTAGATCTAAAGTCCTAAGCTCTAGCATTACATGGTAAAAGTCAGAGACAGAATCAGCCACTAAGGATCATGGGGAGGTAGATGGCTTAACATTTCCAGGCTGTCTTTGGACATTGTCCATTCATTGCTTAATTTTTGCTGCCTCTTGAATTTTGTTGTCTGATTTTTATTCCCTCACATCCCTCAATTTTTGGAGTTTCTTTCACTCTTCCCTTGTCTGCTTTCTTTTCATTCTTTGAATCTGTCTTTCTGCTTCCTCTTTCTATTTCTAGTCTCTGTCTGCCTTGTATGTTTTTGTCTGTTTTATCTCTATCTTCTCTTTCCCTTTCTACCTCCTCTCTGTGTTTCTTTCTCCTTGCATCTCTGTGTATTTCTGTCTCTCTCTCTCCTACTGTCTCTTAGTCTGTCTCTATCTTTGTCTCTCTGTTTCTCCATGTCTCTCTTTCTTTCATCTGTCTCTGTCTTTCTTTGACTTTGTCTCTCTCTGTGTATCTCTTTCTGTGTGTGTCTGTCTTTCTCTCTCTTTTTCCTCCTATTTTGCTAGGGAAGGGCCTGAATCCACCCATTGGAACTATATACCACACTTGCTTAGCCAAATAGTAATTGCAATACCTGCCCTCTAGGCATACCTCAGTGTGATCTAAATAAAAAGCACTACTCTCTTTGGCTCATTGAGGCTTTTCCAAGCCTCCCCTCTGCTGCTAGAAACTTGAGGTTCCCCAATTCTCACTATTCCATGTATTAGCAACAGTAATCATCATCATCTGTCAAATAGGAGGTTTTGACTTGACTGGGTCACCTTTAAAGTCCACTCTAGTTTTAATTCTATTGTTTCACTCTAGGCCCTGGTCTCAAAGGGATCACAGTATTATCAAGGAGTTAGAACTTATACCCAAGAAACAAGCCCTTTCTGTTAGATACCTGGTAGAAAGCCAAACCCTAGAGAGAGGAGAGGAAGAAAAAGGCTGGAATAGTCACAAAATGATTTTTGGAAGAGACAGGAATAAAATTTCAATAGGCAAAAAGGAAAGCTTTTCAGGCAAAGGAAATACTATTAAGGAAGGCATAGAGGTAGGAAAACAGAAGATCCCCATTAAGGAAAGGCTCTGACTAAAGCATAGGGTGACAGTCTTTATTTAATGTTTTCCTCTGTTGAAGTGTTTTTATTATTATTATTATTATTTATTTATTTTGAACATCTTTTTTTCTTTTTACTTTTGACTTCTAAATTTTCTTCCTCTCTCCAGACCCCACCCACCCATCCAGACTTAAACTCAGAATAGTTTTTGTTTTGATTTGGCTTTTGATTAAGCAATAGAGGCTGTTCTCTGCCTCATTTCTAATCTAGCCTTAATCTCTGGTTGGGTATTGCCTCAAGTAAACTGAGCTCTTGAAAAGACCTTAGTTTAAAAAGGTCAAGGTCTCCCAGAAAATCCAAGGCCATCTCCAGTCATCCAGATCTATCTTTTGCAACAAGACCCAGATGATTCTGAAGGAGAAAGTGAGTCTGGTAACTTTGCACTCTCTCTCTCTCTCTCTCTCTCTCTCTCTCTCTCAATTAAATCCAATGCACTAGCATGTCGTGGCAACACCTTCCTAATGTCATGGTCCTCTTAAAGACCCGAATACAAAACTACAATCCACCCAACCACTGAGAAGGCAAGTATTATACCAATTATTCAATCCTGCAAAACATATTTTTGTATTAGCCATGTCACATACCCTCAACCCTCACACACACACACACACACACCAAGAACAATAAAGTGAGAAAATTATATCTCGATTTTCTCTCAGAGTTTGTTAGTTCTCTATTTAGTGGTGAATAGAATTTTATCATCATGAATCTTTTGAAATTGTCTGGGATCATTATCTTGATCAATATAGACAAGTCTTTCACAATTGATCATTGTTACAATATTCCTGTTACTGTATACAATGATCTCCTGATTCTGCCTTTTTCACTTTGCATCAGTTCATATAAATCTTTCCAAGTTTTTCTGAAACATTATTCCTCATTCTTTATACCACAATAGTATTCTATCACAACCATATAGCATAATTTGTTCAGTCTTTTCCCAATTGATAGACATCCCTTTAATTTCCAATTCTTTGCCACCTCAAAAAGAGCTGCTATAAATGTTTTTGTACATATAAGACATTTTCCTTGGGGTAATAGACTTCAAAATAGGACAGGATCTTCAGTATGAAGTCAAAGCATTTCATTTTACACATAAGGAAAGTGAGGTATAGAGAATTTAAATGGCTTTCCAAGGTGAGGAATGATTGATAGATCTTGGATTTATATCCAGGTTATTCTGACTACATATCCAGTATTCTTTGCACTAAACCACATTGTACATCAATGAATTAGTTTCACTGCAGTATGATATGGACTGAATTTAATTCAATTACACAAATATTTAAGTGCACATATAAATCCACCTATGAGCAAGGCCCTGTTTTTGTTTATTTGTTTATTTACTTTTTCATGTCACAATGTTAGAGCTGGAAGGAATCAGAAAAATCATTGTTTAGCCCAACTCATTTAATAGGGGAGGAAACTGAGGCTCCCAGTGGGAAAATTCTTTGCCTATGATCACCTAGAAAGATAACCAAAGTTCCAAAACTCTAACTCAATTCTCCAGATTCCTGTTCTGGTCTTTGAATCACATATTGACCTTCCTTTATGTAGGGATAGCTCCTGAAGCTAGATAATTGTAAATCATTCATAAAATTGATTTTAAAAAGATATTTCAAGAACTAAGATTCAATTATGTTCTTCCAAAGGAAGGAATGCTGACTAACTATGCAGCAGGGACCTTTCCTGCCAGTCCTGGGGCAGAGAATGTCTCTTTCTGAGAATAGAAAAAAAAATCTCACAGATACTTAAAAACAAAAACTCAAGTTTAAAACTGGCTTTACTTAAATTCTTCCTTTGTTCCTTGGGCCAATAAAGTTAGTAGGAATCAGCCTCCAGGAGTAATTGGGAAGGAAAAACAAGGAATAACTCCAGAAGGATGATGAGTTCCTTTCCCCAATACAATCCCTACCATTTTCTAAATGCTAAAAACAAAATCCTTACCTAAGAGCCATGGGCAAAGAAGCCAAGGAGAAGCCAAGATTTATTCAGGGGCAAGGGGTAAGAAAAGACTAGAGAGAGCAGGAAGCCTGGAATCTCTTTTCCAGGAGATAAGGTTTTTCCTTCCCAGAGGAGAGCTCAAACTGAGAATGAGCCTTTGGGAAGGAGACCTGGTTCCTGGCCCCTAACTTTGAAAGAAAGCAGTTTTGGAAGGAGGAGTGAGGAGAGAACACTAAGTGGGAGGGAAGAAAAAGAAAGGAGAGAAAGGGAGAAGATTGAGAAAGGAAATGCTTAGGGACACTGAGGACAAGTTTAGCTAACAATCCAGATTGGATGACCTCTTGTCAAGGATGCAATAGAAGGATTTGTAGCCTAGCCAGGGACTGGACTCTATGATCACTGAGATCACTTCCATCTCTGCCTTTATGACTCACAATTTGCTAATGGTTATTTGTGAGTTAAGAGCTCATGTTTCGAACATGAGTATCCTGAGGTACAATACAAAGTCATCATAAAGTTCTTGAATGTTAAAAAAAAAAGCAAAACCTTTCAATAAAGATAATTTGAGTTAAGGAAGGTATTCAGTTTGCTCCCTCATTCAATATACTGTTAATGACCACCCCTCCCCATCATGCACATGTGACATATGCCAAGTGGGACAATGATGGAAATAAGAAAGGGACTCTTAGGGAAGACACAGCCTTAAAAGGAAGATGAGACATAGGGACAAAGGCCTATAATCTAAGGCAATCTGAGATAAATCTACAGAGGCAGAAGCTAAGTGTCATTAGAATTCATAGGAGAGAAAGGTCACTTCTAGTTGTATGTGTGATGGGGGAAGCAGGAAAGATTTTATGGAGATTACCTTGTAGTTCCATTCATGTCAACTCCATTCTCACAGGGGTCCTTATCTCATTTATCCTATTGTTCTTTTGTGCCCTTGAGAACCCCTGTTTTATTGCTGGAAAGCTCTCCTTCACATTATAGTTAAGCTCTTCCCCTGAAAACCATTTTATACATATTTTGTATTTATCTCCACTACTTCCTTCCTCCCCAAAACTATAAATTATTTTTTTATTTTGTCTCTGTGCCTAACACAGTGCCAGGAATATAATAGGTACTTTAAAAATGCTTGTGGTTTTTGTTGTTGGTATTCACCAAATCCTAAAGGAAAGGTAGAAGTTCAAAAAATGATCAGAAATGGAAAGGGATGATGTACAAGTATTCCAGACCCAGGGAACTGTCTTAGTGAAGGCAAGGAAACCAGAAAACTAGATTATGTGAAATGGCCAGAGACTGCTCAAGTTTGGTGGAAGGAGTACACTTTGGGATAAAAGTGATGAGATATGATAGAAATAATCTCCATGGAATTTACAAGCAAATTTATTTACAGCAAGACCATTTCATTCTGTACAAGACATTTCTATATTAGAACTTGTGATGTGTGAAAACAATGAGCTCTCATAGATGAGAAGGGAGCAATAGTAATAATAACTGACATTTAGATGAACTTTAAAGTTTGCAAAATCTTTCATATATTATCTCATTTGATCCTTATAAAAGTTAGGAACTATTATTATCCTTATCTTATAGATCAGGACCTCTTAAATATTTTCCACTCTTGACCCCTTTTTTGCCAGAGAAATTTTTATGCAACTTTGGGTATATAGCTGTATAAATTATTTTATATTTTATTTTTATCGTATATTTTATTATATAAATAAAACATTTACTGATAATAAATGATAATTTCATGACTCCCCAATCAGTTACATGACTCCATCTGAAGTTACAACCCACAGTTTAGGAAGTTTTGTTATAGATGAGCAACAGCCTGAGAGATGTTAAACGACTTGTCTAGGGAAAGATCTGAACCCTGTTTTTCCTGGCTTTTATTGCTTCATTGTTCTATCCTATTCTTGGTGATAAGAAGGATGTAAGCCAGTATCTTCTGTGAAAAGAATATCAGCATCCTAGAAATTATGTGGTATAGTGCATGGATCCCTAACTCTACCATTAATTAGCTTTGTGATGTTAGATAATTTCTGTATGCTTTCTGGGCTTCACTTTTATCACTTATAAATTGAGTATAATATCCATCCACAGCATCCCAGGCCAGTTGTCTTCACTTTTGACCTAATACTGGTACTCTCTAAAAGAGTGAGGCTGAGAAGGGATCACCACCACCAATATTCATACTACTAGCATCATAGTGGATTTTTTGTCATTTCACAAATATGAGATACTTTCAATTTTCCCCCATTCAATAGTATTTTAATTTTCCAAATACATATAAAGATAGTTTTCAACAATCACCTTTTGCAAAACTTTGTGTTCCAACTTTTTCTTCCTCCCTTTCCCCTCCCAAAGACAGCAAGCAATCTGATATATATTAAACATGTACAATCATTTGAAACATATTTCCATATTCATCATATTGGGAGAGAAAAGTCAGATTAAAAGAGAAAAAAACACAAGAAAAAAAAAAAAACAAACGAACACATTCGGTCTTCCATCGTCTTCTCTTTGAGTGCAGAAGGCACTTTTCCATTTGTTGGTCTGTTGGAATTTCCTTGGATCACCTCATTGTTGAAAAGGGTTAAGTCCATCATTGTTGATCACCATATAATCCTTTTGCTGTGCACAATGTTATCTTGGTTCTCTGCTTACTTCACTCAGTATCAGTTCATGTTAAGTCTTTCTGAAATCAACCTGCTCATCATTTCTCATAGAATAATAATATTCTATTACATTCATATACCATAACTTATTCAGCCATTCTCCCACTGATGGTCATTCAGTCAATTTCCAATTCATTGCTACTACAAAAAGGGCTGCCATAAATATTTTTTGCACATGTGAGTCCTTTCCCCTCTTTTATAACTTCTTTGGGATATAGATCCAGTAGAGATATTGTTGGATCAGAGGGTATACTTAGTCTGATAGTCTTGGGCATAGTTTCAAATTGCTCTCCAGAAAGGTTGTATCATTTCACAACTCCACATTATGCATTAGTATTCCTGTTTTTCTACATTCCTTTCAGCATTTATCATTATCTTTTCCTTTCATCTTAGCCAATATGAGAGATGTGAAGTGATACCTCAGTTGTCTTAATTTACATTTCTCTAATCCATAGTGATTTAGAGCATTTTTTTTTATATCACTAGAAATGGCCTTAACTTCTTTCTTTGAAAATTGTTTGTTCATATCATTTGGCGATTTATCTTGAGGAATAATTTGTGTTCTTATAAATTTGAGTGCATTCTCTATGTATTTTAGAAATGAGATCTTTTTTTGAAATGAGCTCTTTATCAGAAACACTGGCTGTAAATTCTCTCCCCAAGACCGTCCCAAAACTTTTCTGCTTCCCTTCTAATCTTGGTTGCATTGGTTTTGTTTGTGCAAAACCTTTTTAACTTAATGCAATCAAAATTATTCATTTTGCCTTTCAAAATGTTTTTTAGTTTTTCTTTGGTCATGAATTCTTCCCTTCTTCACAGATCTGAGAGATACACTTTTCCTTGTTCTTCTAATTTGCTTACAGCATCACCCTTTATGTCTAAATCATGAACCCATTTTGATCTTATCTTGGTATAAAGTGTTATATGCTGGTCAACATCATAGTGTTTCTATGAAGATTGTTTTATTAGTCCTTATATCTGTTCTCCCACTATCCATGGATGCTCAGACAGAGGAGGTACATAACAAACATTTATTGAATGGAAGTAGTGAACTTTAAGCGTTAATACTTTTTAAATATATTGCATTTTATGCTACTTCTTTCACTTGTTCATTGTATTTCATAAGTCTGTAATGCCCTGTGTTTTCTCCACTTCTGACCATTGAAACATACCCCATCATTTGAAGAACAACACACTTATCAACTCCTCACAAAGTCTTCCAGGATTCTCTGAATCAGTATTTTTTTCACTTAATAATATTTTATTATTTCCAATTATATGTAAAGATAGTTTTCAACATTCACTTTTGTAAGACTTTGAGTTCCACAATAGTCAATTACTATAGCAAACTAGTGTTTGACAAACCCAAAGACCCCAGCTTTTGGGATAAGAATTCACTATTTGACAAAAACTGCTGGGAAAATTGGAAACTGGTATGGCAGAAACTAAACATTGACCCACACATAACACCGTATACTAAGATAAGATTAAAAAGGGGTTGATGATCTAGACATAAAGAATGATATTATAAACAAATTAAAAGAACATAGGATAATTTACTTCTCAGATCTGTGGAGGAGAAAGGAATTTATGACCAAAGAAGAACTAAAGATGATAATTATTCACAAAATAGATAATTTTGATTATATTAAGTTAAAAGGTTTTTGTGCAAACAAAATTAATGCAGACAAGATTAGAAGGGAAACAATAAACTGGGAAAACATTTTTACATCCAAAGGATCTGATAAAGGCCTCATTTCTAAAATATATAGAGAATTGACTCAAATTTATAATAGTTCAAGCCATTCTCCAATTGATAAATGGTCAAAGGATATGAACAGACAATTTTCAGATGAAGAAAGTGAAACTATTTGTAAGCCCCATGAAAAGGTGCTCTAAATCACTATTGATCGAGAAATGCAAATTAAGACAACTTTGACATACCACTACAGACCTCTCAGATTGGCTAAAATGACAGGGAAATATAATGACCAATGTTGGAGGGGATGGAGGAAAACTGGGACACTGATACATTGTTGCTGGAACTGTGAATGGATCCCATCATTCTGGAGAGCAATCTGGAGCTATGCTTAAAAAGTTATCAAACTGTGCATACCCTTTAACCCAACAGTGTTTGTATTGACTTATATCCCAAAAAGATCTTAAAGGAGGGAAAGGGACCCACGTGTGCAAAAATGTTTGTGGCAGCTCTTTTTGTAGTGGCTAGAAACTGGAAACCGAATGGCTGCCTATCAGTTGAAGAATGGCTGAATAAATTATGATATATGAATGTTATGGAATATTATTGTTCTGTAAGAAATGACCAGCAGGATGATTTCAGAGAAGCCTGGAGAGACTTACAGGAACTGATGCTAAGTGAAATGAGCAGAACCAGGAGATCATTATACATGGCAACAACAAGACCATACAATGATCAATTCTGATGGACATGGCTCTCTTCAACCATCAGATGATTCAAACCAGTTCTAGTTGTTCAGTGATGAAGAGAGGCATCTACACCCAAAGAGAGGACTGTGAGAGCTGAGTGTGGACCACAACATAGCATTCTCACTCTTTCTGTTGTTTGCTTGCATTTTGTTTTCTTTCTCAGGTTTTTTTTTTTTTTCCTTCTTGATCCTGCTTTTCTTGTGCAGCAAGATAACTGTATACATATGTATACATATATTGGACTTAACATATATTTTAACATATTTAACAAGGATTGGACTACCTGCCAGCTAGGGGAGGGGGAGAAGGAAGGGACAATTTGGAACAGAAGGCTTTGCAAGGGTCAATGCTGAAAAATTACCCATGCATATGTTTTGTAAATAAAAAGCCTTAATTTAATAAATAAATAAAAGAAAAAAAAATATCTTGAGTCCCATTTTTTTTCTCCCTTCTCTCCCTCCTCCCCAATCTTATATAGGTTATACATGTACATTCATTTAAAACACACTTCTATATTAGTCATATTGGAAAAAAAAAATCAGAACAAAAGGGAGAAAACCCATGAGATAGAAAAATGAAGCAAACGAAAAAAGGGTAAGAATGGTATGCTTTGATTTGCATTCAGTCTCCATAGTTTTACCTCTGTCTACACATAGCATTTTCTATCCTAAGTCTATTGGAATTGTCTTGGATCACTATATTGTTGAGAAAAGCTAAGTCTGTCATATTGATTATCATGCAATCTTCCTGCTACTGTACAATGTTTTTTTGGTTCTGCTCACTTCACTTAGCGTCAGTTCATGTAAGTCTTTCCAGGCTTTTCTAAAATCAACCTGCTCATTATTTCTTATAGAGCAATAATATTCCATTATGTTCACATACCATAACTTATTCAGCCATTCCCCAATTGATGGGCATCCATTCAATTTCTACTTCTTTGCCACCATAAAAAGGAGCTACTACAAACATTTTTGCATGTGTGAGTCCTTTTCCCATTTTTATGATCTCTTTGAGACACAAACTCAGTAGTGGCTGGATCAAAAATGTAGGCACAGTTTTAAAGCCCTTTGGGCATAGCTCCAAATTGCTCTCCAGATCTGAGTCAGTATTGATCTTTATGTTTTTAAACTTTGAATAGCACTTGGTTTGTCCTTTTCTTAAGGGAATTATCGCTTCATTTTATTATTTATCCTCTACCCTTTAGCTTTCTCATTCTTTCACATCTTATTTTTAATTCCATGAATCAAATCAATTAAACTTATACAACCATTCTTTCTGAAGAAAAAAAAAAACATTAATTACTGCCCTATGGATCAACTCATCATTTCTTCACTAGCTACCACTCCTATACTCTTCTACTAGAATATAAGTTTCTTGGAGGGGAGAGACTGAATCGCTCTTGTAATCTTGAATCTTCAGGATTTGGCCCAATTCCTGACACACAGCAAGTGCTTAGTGATTTTTAAAATTTTATTCATAATTTTATATTATAATTGTGGATATAATATATCCCTACACTATAAGCTTTCTATGTCATTGCTGTTTAGTAGTTTTCAGTCATGTATGACTCTTTATGACCCCTTTAGAGAAGATTAGTTTATTTTATTAAATTTTTGTTGAAATTAAAGTTAAATATGGACAATGTCAGTGCTTGATGATTCCACTGTTTTAATTCTGTGAGCATCTTTAATTTTAAACTGAAAACAAATAAATCAGCATATCTGATATATATAAAATTCAAAATCCAGTTCATGTCCCACTTTTTCTGTGAAGCTTTTTTATGTTTATTGATGCTTTAAGGTTGTTTAAAAAGAACACAACAAAATAAAATATCACTGTCACCTCCCAATAGCCCTCATTCCCTTAATGGAATCTTTCCTCAAAACATAGCACAATTAATGGGCTTGGGAAGTGAAGAATCTGACACTTAGAATGTGTTCATAATTTATACCTTGTTCTAAATCCATATATGGTTCACCATTTTTTTTCACCAAGAAAAGTGGGGTGCATCGGTCACTGTTTTGATCTGAATTCTTATGGCTTTTACTGTTATTTTCCTTTATGTGATCATGTATATGTGGTCATGTACTCTCTTGATTCAATTTATTTTACTCTGCCTCAGTTTAAAAAGTTTGCCCAAGATTCTCTCTGATATTTTATTGTCTTTATCTATCACAAATGATCAATCTTTTAATTTCCTTCTAATTTTAATAGTCACACAGAATGCTGCTTTGAATATGTAAAGTATGTGAAGTCTTTCTCTCAATCTGTGATCTCTTCATATCTGTGAATATTCATGATTCCCAGCATTGGAATCCCAGATCAAAGAATATGAACAATTTAACCACTTACTCCACATTGTTTCAGTTTGTTTTTCAGAATGACTGGATCAATTTGACCTTCTCAAATTATGTGTTAGGGTCTTCCTCAGCCTCTCCAGTATTGGTACTGTATTTTCCCCCATTTTTTAAGGTATAATAGTGTTAATTTATGTTTCTCTTGTTACCATAAATTTGAAACTTACTCTTGGTTTGAATTTCTTTGTTTTAAAAAGTGTTTTCTTACATTTTTGATAATATCTCTTGGGTCCGGGAAGTTTTCCTTGAGTATTCTATTCTTCCTCAGCTTTCTCTTCTTTGAACATACTATCTATAAAATACAATTTGGTTCTGATTTTACATAGTTGTATATTGTCCTTTTGCTTGGAGACATATTAATCTATCACATAAAGTTATTTAGAGCTAAAGGAGATATTAGATACCATCTAGTCCAACTTGGTCATTTCACAAATGGGGATGTGGAGAAAAGGAATTGACCTTTTCAAGGTCACATAGATAGAAAGTGAGAGATCTGTGAGTAGAAATCAGGTCTCTTGATCTACAGCCTTGTAGTCTTTACAATTCAACAGGGAGACATAAAAAGAATAAACACAATGTGCTCCAAGTAGTTTTGAGGAAGCTACCTCTTTTATTTTATAGCCAATATCCTAACATTAAAAGTTCTCCTTTTAAGTAACATTTTCTATTTTATGGGTTATTTTGCAGCTCTCACCTTCAATGTTTCTTCTAATTTCTATGTTCTAAGTTCTCTTCTTAACTGTAACTGCTTTTTGATTCTATAATATATGGCTCAAGAAAATTCCATAAAGTTACCCATACATATAACCTGTAAATAAAAGGCTATTAAAAAAAAAGAAAAAAAAAAGAAAATTCCAACTAATGGTTTTTAAGAAGACTGACCCAGATTTTTAATCAAATATTCCTTTGACATTGGAAAATACTTGGCAAGCATCTACCCATAAATTTTATTTCCAATTATGACAGCATTCAGGATGAATTACTTCATCATATCCATTAATAATGATTTTTTATCATCATTCAAGTGGCAAAAATTATCTCCAGAGAGAGAGACTCAGTAACCTCAAATGTCTAGGGAAGTTATCAGAAACTGATCAATAACCATGCAGTAGAGTGGATGAAATCACTCTTTGGCCAGTTCCATATAACCTTTGGGATTATGAGACCTGCAATCATGAAGACTGTGAAGGAGGCAAAGATAGATCAAATATTCCAACTTCCCAGGTGTGCATTAACCTGATTATTCTGGGCATACAGGACACAGAGCATTGAAAAGCCATTCTTTCTCTAGGTGTTATAGCTAGCATAAAACCACTACTAATAGTATAGCTACCCATTTTTCTAAACATGGACAAGACAGAGCATTGAGAAGCCAGCCTTTGATTAGATGTGTGATGAGATAAAATTTCATAGAATTATAGCTCCCCAGAGATAGATTGGTCTTTACAATTCTCTGAGGTCAACCTCAGTTTTAAAAAGACAGCAGCATCTTCTATAATATTTCTATAACATGGTCCTCTAAATTTTGAATACATATCCTAGGTTTTATCTTGTTTAGTCCTTACAGTAAACCTGTGGAGTAGGAGTCCTTTTGGCCTTTATTTTGTGAAGAAATAGAAACTGAAAATAGTTAAGTGACTTTCTAAGGATTATATAACTAAATAGTATTTGAGGGAAGATGTAAATATAGGTCTTTCTGATTTAATGTCCTGGCATTCTATGCACTTTATTCTTGACCAGTTTGGAGGAGTATTCCTGTTGATCCTTTCTCCTTCCATTAGTTATCAGTGGAAATACCCCTGAAGTATGTCAAAATATTTGCCTCCATTCTTTATGTTCACCAATGTTGGGCTCTTCTAATGGAGAGTATGATTTTGTAGATCCTTCTGAGATAGAAAAACTCTGTGGATGGTCCTAAGTATGGACTGTATCCATACCTACAGACTAGCCTAGCTAACTAACCATAGAGAGGTTCATCATCAATCAGCTTTTTTGTCCTTGCATATAGCATCTTATGAAACTATCTCCTAAGTCATGGAGGGGTTTATGATCTATATTAGTGGAGAAAGGATCTCTACTGGTAAATAATGAATGGATTTTAAACAAAAAAAAGGAATAGAATAAGAAAACAAAGAAAAAAAGAATAATTCATCAATTAATGAATTTATGAGGAAAATGAATATTGAGTAGATATGAAAACATCTAGTGTCCCAGATTTAATTCTGAGCCCAATCCTGTGGAAGGACTAACAAATTGGAGTGAGTCCAGAGAAGCCTGGGATAGCAAAAGAACTAAAGACTACCATATGATTGGTTCAATCAACAGCTATAGAAAGAGGAGAAGAAGAAAATATATTTAAAAATCTGAAAGCTTATTCTGAAGAGAAATTTGGAACTATGCCCAAAGGGCCATAAAACTGGGCATATCCTTTGATCCATCAATGGCACTACGGGATCTGAATCCCAAAGAGATCATAAAAGAAGGAATAGGAGCCACATGTGCAAAAATGTTTGGAGCAGCTCCTTTTGTGGTGGCAAAGAATTGGAAAATGAGTGGATGCCCATCAGTTGGGGAATGAATGAATAAGTTATAATATATGAATGGAATGGAGTATTATTGTTCTTTAAGAAATGATGAGCAGGTTGATTTCAGAAAATCCTGAAAAGACTTACTGTTGCTGAGTAAAGTGAGCAGAACCAGGAGAACCTTCTACACAGTAACAGCAAGGTTGTGTGATGATCAACTATGACAGAATTAGCTCTTCTCAGAAATACAGTGGTCCAAGACAATTCCCATAGACTTAGGATGGAAAATGTCATATGCAACCAGAGGGATAACTATGGAGACTAAATGCATATCAAAATATATCATTTTCACATTTTTCTTGTTTGTTTGCTTTTTCTTCCTCATGTTTTTTCCCTTTTGTTCTGATTTTTCTTTCCCAATAGTACTAAAATGGAAACATGCTTAAAATGATTATACATATATAACCTCTATAAGATTGCTTGCTGAATTGGGAATGAGGAAGGGAAGGAAGGGAGAAAGAAAAAATGGAACTCAAAATCTTACAAAAATCAATGTTAAAAATTATCTTTTACATATAATTAGAAAAACAAAATACAATTGAGGAGGGGAAATCTCAAAGCTCTCTTTGGCCTTATTTTCTGTCACTTTAGTCAACTTTAGAACAACAATGAAGAACAACAATTTAGAATTAAGACCAAAATTTTAAAAAACACTCACAGGAGACATATATAAAGAAAAGTTTTTAGATAATCAGGTATGTCTAAACTACCTATACTCTAGAGATTAATAAATGTACATTATATTGAATGAAAATTAATGGAATAAACTGCCTTGGTAGAAAGGGCGATTCCCTTTAATGGGGCAAGTATTTAAACAGGAGCTTCTCTTAGTAATATTTTAAAGGTGGTTCCTTAAAAGGATTAGGTGATTTGGATAGGACATGATATCCAGCCCTGAACTCCATGATTCTATTATGTTGGACTTAATATTCAACTATTCCTATAGGCTACGATTCCATAGTAGCCAAAGTCCACACTTAATGAACCATTTTGCCAGGTTATAGCCTTCAGAATTAGCTCCATTTAGACTGGGTCTCTGAATGTGTTGTAAATATTTTTGTAGCCTTTGTTTGGGTAAGGAAATGCTGAAAGCAAAGGCAGGGCTATTTTTTAAAGCAGCCTGATTACAAGGTTCCTGCTATGTGCAGGTACACAAGGCCAAGGATATTTTATGAAACACATCAATAGCTGGTGGAGGTTAGGTTAACAGGCAACCGATGTCCATTAAGCAAACAGAAAGCAAACTCCAGGCCCTTTCTAATTCCTCTTTAATGTGTTTAGTGTCTTCCTTTGCAAGAGAGATGAGCTCTCCCCTGTGGTTTCATTGCTGCTGCTTTACCATAAGATTAGAAAAAAGCCAGACAGACTGATAAAATGTGGGTTTTATAAATCTCAAAGGCCAGAGTCTTAAATCAAGAGAGAATACTGTTGTCTTTGGAGGCCTCCTGAAACCCTGCTTTTAGTATCATTTTTGGCCTGTCTGTCTTGACTTCTTTTTCTCCCTGGATATATTCTAACTGCACATATTCATAGAAAGTACATAGACCTTAGAAAATAAAATATTAAAGTTGTGAGAGGCTGTACAGTCTAGAACACAGAATGTCAGGAACTTTAAATTAGATTATAAAAAGTACTACCTCGGGGCTGAATGGGACTTTAGAACATATTAAAGCTGGACGGTTCCTTGGATTATAGAATATAGAATGTTAGGGCTAGATGGGTTCTTAAACCATAGAATACTAGGGTTACCTAGTATATCTAGAGATGGTATGATAGAACTTTAGGCCATAGAATATATATAATGTTAGAGCTGGAATGGGTTTTAGATTATGGAACAGAATACAGAATATATTTGGATATATTGCATGCTGGATCTAGAAGAGACCTTGGATTATTGAACATATAATCAAAAGCTGGAAGGGACCTTAGAACATAGATCTTAAATTAGAGAACATTAAATGTTAGAAATGGAATGAATTTAGAACAAAGAATTTTGAAATTGAGAGAAGGTTTAGAATAGAGCTAAAAGGGATGATAGAATATAAACCACAGATTATCAGAAGTGAAGAGGATCCTAGAACACAAAATCCAGAATATCAAAGTTAAATAGGTCATATTTAAGACTCAAAACTGCTTGAATGGTTCCCTGAAGACAGCTTTGTGATTCTAGGAGCTGTGAAGACAAATAAAGATGTAATTCCTAACTGGAATGAGAGAGGAAAGAAAAGTGAAATTTGGGATATGGGATGAGGAACATACGTACTTTTAAGTAAGATCTGAATTCGAATTTGGCCTCAGACATTTCCTAGATACCTGATCCTGGGCAAGTCACTCACCCCGTTTGCCTCAGTTTCCTCATCTGTAAAATGAACTGGAAAAGGAAATAGCAAATCACTCCAATATCTTTGTCAAAAATGGGGTTCTTCAATGTGGTCATGCAGAGTCAGATATGACTGAAATCTCAACATTTTCACTATCATTATCCATGGGGGAAGTGGGTACCTGTCTTGGGTCTTGAAGGAAGAAATGGATTCCAGCATGTGATGAGGATTCCATTCCAGACAATGTGCACAAAGGGGCAGGACAAGTTGCAGGAATGGAGAATATTCATGTTTGGCTGAAATGCAGAATGCATAAAAGGCTGGACTATATAAGATGAAGTCTCAAAGATACATCCATACATCCATCCATATTTTATCCTGGAGGCCACAGGGAGCCATGCACAAGGGAGTAACAGTCAAATGTGTCTTTTAGGAAGATTATTTCAGCAGTTATGTTAAGACTGGAAGAATTAGTGACTGGAGATGAGAAAACCAGCTAGGAGGCTATTGCAAAAGACCAGGTGAGTATGACAATTAATGGGAATAGCCAAATTATTACCTATGGATAGCAAGAGGAAAGAAAGAGACCTGAAGGACTTTGAGATCCTAAGGAGCATAGATTTTGTGTGACAAGGGATTTTACATATTAGGAAACTCCAACTCTACATTTATCTTTAATGTTTAGGAGTCTTTGCTGAACATAACAATGTCAATTCAACCTTAACATATCTAAAACTTAGCAGATCAAGCCCCACTCTCTCCCAGCTACCCCTTTTGACTGTGCTCTGGGGTGATGGATAGTACTTAATTCTATGTGTCCTTTATAGAAATATGGGAAGGCCATGTAGTCTACTGAACAGATGTGAATTAGGAGACCTGAGTTCGAGTTTCTATTCTGTTGCTTATAAGGTTTTGAATCCTGGGTAAGTCAGACTTTCTGACTAGATCTTAGTCTTCTCTTCGGTCAAATGAATGAGAAACTTGTCCTACATAATCTATCAGGCTTCTTCATCTTTGACATTCTATTATCTAAAGTCAGTTCCAGCTACAATAGTCTATAGACTAAGGCTCCTTTTAACTTTGGGTCTCTATATTCTATGTTCTAAGTTCCTTTCCAGCTCAGGTATGCTAAGTTCTAAACTCACTTCCAATTCTAACATCTTTTGATCTAGGATGCCTCAGTTTTAATACTGTATGACATAAAGAGACCCCAACTTTAGTATTTTATATTCTAAGCTCCATTTCAAGTACAACATCCTATGTTCTAAGATCTCTTTCAATTCTCACAATTTAATGTCTATATTCTAAGTTCGGTTACAGCTCTAGCATTCTATATTCTATGTTTTAATCTCTCGTGAAGTTCTAAATTCTGTGTCCTAATGTCTTTTCCAGGCTGTAACATCTTTTGTTCTAGATTTCCTCCCAGCTTTGATGTTCCATGTTCAATGGTTCCTGTCAACTGTAGCAATCTAAACTACTTTTCAACTCTAACATTCTGTATTCTCTGTTCTTTCATCCCTGAGATTCTATGATTTTCTGATGTTCAAGATGGCAGAGAAGCAGTTTTCTTTGATAGGGATCTGGGTATTGCTTCTTGTGAGGTAAACAGTTCATTTTTCTTCATCAAAAAACTGGCAGCCAGAAAGTTTCACTCTAACACAAAAAGCTTGTAGCAAAGTGAGTTCACATAATTTACAATTAGAGTTTGGGAGCATAAATTGTACACTGAGTATGAATCCCAAATGGGAGCCACTTACTGTGAGGATACTCCATCTGCCACAATGGCTGCCGTGACAAGTGACTTGTGGCAGAATGCTTGCTGGTGTGTGCAGAAAGCCTCCCAATTGTTTGGAAGGTGGAAGGATTGAGACATTTGCTAACTGCATCTTCTAGTTGTTGCCATTAAACATCAGGACCTCAAAGAGCAGGCAGGTGCTATAATTTTAATAAATATTCTAATTTAGAGATCACATAATTGTCATCCCTGAGTTCTATGAGGCAAATCAGAGGTTCCCAAAGAAGTAATGTGATTTGCTCAAGAGCACACATTATAATAGGAAGGACAGAAGGGAAGAAGGGAAGGAATGGCAGAAGGGAAGAAGGGAAGAAGGAAAGGAAGGAAGGAAGGAAGGGAAGGAGAGAAGGAAGGAGGAAAAGAGGGAGGAAGGGAATCTCAAACCTTTTTTATTAATGTAACAAAACAGAAACAAAAAAAAAAAACTTTGTACCTCCTCCAAACTTGTTTATTTCTGTTAAGAGCATCATTAAACTTGTAATCACCAAGATTATAACCTCAGATTTTCCCCTTCATTTCACCCCCAATATGCAATGAATTGTCAGTTCTTGCTCACTATACATCTAAAACATTTTCACCCTTTTTCCTCTTTTGAAGCAACTAGGAGGAACAGTATATAGAGCATCAGGGCTGAAGTCAGGAAGATCTGAGATGAAATCTTGCCTCAGACACTTATTGGATATGTGTGACCTTAAGCAAGTCACTTAACTCTATCTCAATTTCCTCAACAGTAAAATTAGGATAATAATAGTACCTACCTCTCAGTATTTTTGTGAGGATCAAATGAAATCATAATTGTCAAAGAACTAAGTACAGTGCCTGGCACATAGTAAGCACTATATAAATGTGAATTATTGTTAGTTGTGTTATGTTATTACTTATTCTGTTCATAGGATTACCTTTGTTCAGATCTTCACTATCTCACACATAGAATCTCATACACAAAATATTTTAGTAGCCTTTTAATTGGTCTTCCAGTTTTTGCTTTCTCCTCTGATGATCCATGCTCCCCACAACGGACAAAATAATTTTCTTTAGGGTACATATCACTGCCCCTAAACAAGAACAAAACAAAAATACTCTCTATGCCTCCAGAATAAAATTTGGGAAAATTTCCATAGAATAAGTAACAGCTTAGCTGAGTCTTAAAGGAAAACATAGCCTTTGACATGAAATGAAGACAGTATACATTTCAAATTTGAGGAACAATCAATTGGAATGCTTGGAGAGAGGAGATAAATTAGTTGCATTTAGAGAAAAACTCATAGTCTAAATTTACTGAAATTTGTCATTCTTAAAGGAGTATAAATAGTCTGAAAAAGAAGGTTTGAGCCTTTCCTTTTTTCCTTCCTTCCTTCTTACCTCCCTTCTTTTCTTCTTTCCTTCCTTCCTCCCTTCTTTTCTTCCTTCTTCCCTTCCTTCCTTCTTTCCTTTCTTCCTCTCTTCCCTTTTTCCTTCTTTCCTTCCTTCCTGAAAAAAACAAATTGGAGCAGATTAAGTCATTGGGGTCAGAGAAAGGAAGGATTCAAGCACAGGCTAAAGAATTTGTTTTTTTTCCTAAATGCACCAGTGAGCCACAGAGAATTTTTGAGAAGGGGAATGACAGGATCGTATCTATATCTTAAAAAGATGATTTTTGGCTTCTGTATGAAGGATAGATTTCAGAAGGGAAAGACGAGATCCGGAGACCCAGAAATAGGTTATTACAAGAGGGTAGGCAAGAGGTGATAAACGCTAAAACTAAGATGGAGTGGTGGAAGAAGAGATAAATAACTGATTATGGAGGTAAAATTAGATCTGAGTAATGAGGAAGGAGGAACGGTCAAAAGTAACTCTCAGGAAAGCTACAGGGTGCAATTGTAAATTGTAAATTTTGCTGGATTTGAAGTCAGAGGACATAGGTTCAAATGATTTCTGTAGTGCCTAAAGTTTTGCAAGGTGCTTTATACATGTTGATTCATTTGATCCTCATAACTATCCTATGGGATGGGTACTATTGTTATTCCCATTTTAGAAATGAGGAAGCAAGGTAACAGATTGGTGACTTGCTAAATATCTGAGATAGAACTTGATTTGTTCTTATTCTGACTTATAAAGTATCTTATCCTGTCTCTTTAACCACTACTGGTTCAATCATTTATAATTTGGGCAAATCCCTTTATTTTTCTCTGTGCTTCAGTAACCACATCTAAAGTACCAGTCAATTTTCCTGAGTTCATATCAGGTCTCCAGACACTTGCTAGCTGTGTGACTCTGGGCACGTCTGATAACCATATTTATCTCAGTTTCCCCATCTGTCAAATAGACTTGAGAAAGAATAGCGAACTATTCCAGTATCTTTGCTAAGAAAATTCCAAATGGGGTCACAGAGTCAGACACAACTGGACAACAATAATAAGTCCTGTTTCATCAACTTCACCTCTCTTTGTGGCTCAGTAATCTCATCTGTAAAATGAAATGCCTTGGATAAGCCACTTAATTTTGATGGACCTCACTTTCCTCATCTGTAAAAAGAAGATGGTGGTAGATGAAATGGCCTCTGGGGTCCCAATCTGCCAGCTCTGAATCCATGATCCTATGAACTCAGGCTTACTATCCACACCTCAGTATCCATGCAGGAGAGATAGCCCCTTCCTTGACATTTCTTTGGAGCTGATTCAGCCTCTTACTGCCTTTTTAAAGCTACTCCACAGAGACCTAGAATATACAAGAGAGAAAATGGAACAACTAAGCATTTCTTAGCTCCCAGATGGGTAAACAGTAGCATCACCTCACACACCATTTTTGCTGACAAAATTATTTTCTTAAAGGAAAATTTGACTTCTGATAAGCTTTATAAGTTTTTTCCTGTTTTCTCAGCACCAACAGGGAAAGTACATTAGCAGTACAGGGACAGGTTTCACATGGTAACAATTGCTCATGTTTTATGGGGCTTTGGGGTTTACAAAGTGCCTCCCTCACAACCACAGTGGGAAGCAAGTAATGATAATAACTGCCATTTAGATGGCCCTTTCCATACGTGATCTCATTTGAGTCTCACAACAACCCCATGTTATTATCCTCACAAAAATCCATGTAATGTTATGCTTGTTCAACAAAAAGGCAGATTAACTCAGAAAAGGGAGTAATATGCCTTAGGTAAGACAATTACAAAGCACTGGAGTTTTAACTCAAACCCAGTTCATACTGATTTCAAGCCCAGAGCTTTCCCAATATACCACAGTGTCTCTCAATAACTATTATATATCTTTATTTTCCCAAAAAGGAAACTGAATCTCAGAGAGGTTCACAGAATCACACTGCCAGTGTCAAAAGCCAGAATAGAATGCAGATCTTTCTAATTTCAAGCGCTGTACTCTTTCCAGGTATACCATAATGCTTCTCATGTAACACAGTTTTTGTTGCTCCATTTTAAGCTCAGAGAGCTTAAAAGACTTATCCAGAGTCATTTAACTGGCAAATGACAAAGACATGATTCTAATTTTGTCTTTCCAGACTACAAGTCTGTAATATAGTATAGCTATTGTTATTCTCATTTTAGAGATGAGAAAACTGAGGTTGACAGAAGTGGCTAATTTACTCACTAGCAAGTAAAGAGCTAAAAGCTGAATTCTATATTGCTGGGTCTAGAACCAGAGCTCTTTCCATTTTCATTTTAGAGATGAGAAAACTGAGCTTGACAGAAGCAAGTAATTTACTCACTAGCAAGTAAAGAGCTAGAAGCTGAACTTACATTGCTGGTTCTAGAACCAGAACTCTTTCCATTCTCATTTTAGAGACGAGAAAACTGAGATTAACAGAAGTGAGTAATTTACTCACTAGCAACTAAAGAGTTAGAAGCTGAATTCTATACTGCTGGCTCTAGAACTAGATCTCTTTTCATTGTGTCATTCATCTAAGGCTCCAAAGTCTTTTCTGAAACTGTGGAAGAAATTCCTTTTCCGATGAAAAATGCCAACTCAGGTTTCAAGGCTCCTAATGGGCCTATGATATGTGAACACCTGCCTAAAATTATCTTTAGATGCTTAACAAAACTGAAATTATGCTTTTTAAGAATAATTCTCGGCTTTTGAAATTCCACCCACACCCTCCAATGAGGAGAGTTGTAATGATTACAGCTGACACTTTGGTAGTACATTGTGGCTACCGTGTACATTGTGCACATTATAAAAATTCATATTTGATCAGTCAGCGAACATGCCACAAGCACCTATTAGGTACAAGCCTTGGTACACAAGGACTAGGAATACAAAAAAGTTAGATAAAACACAGATCTCACCTTCAAGGACCTTACAATGAAATGAGGGAAAGACACATCCAAAGTTAAGGAATACAGGGAAGGGTGAAGTCAGGGTGGAGGAGCTGTCCAGGAAATGCGTTCCAAGGAATGTTAGAAGGAGAGCTCATTTTCAGCTGGGTGTTGAAGGAGTGAAGGGAAGTTGCTGGCTGCTTGGAGACTGCTGTCTAAGTTGGAGGAACAGAGTGATGTCGACAGATGTTCATGGAGATAGGAGGTGGGAGATATGAAGAAATCCATTCCAGATATGCAGGGCAGCGTGAGAAAAAATGAAGAGGTAGGAGAGAACAGGCAAAGAATGGGAAATGAGAAATAGTTCCCCTCTGGTTAAATTGGAGAGATTATATAATGGAATAATGTAAAATAAAGCTAGAAAAATACTCTTAAGTTGTAGGGGTTTTAAATATAAATATGAGTTTAATTTCAATTCATTAGGTAATAGGCAACCAGAAGAGATTTTTGAGTAAAGAAGTAGTATGATTCAAGTGGTGAATTAGAAAGATGAAAAGCACTCACTTCAGTAAGACAGATGGGAGAGACTGCAGTCAGAAAGGTCATTTAACACAGCATTATTATAGTGAAGACAATAAAAACGACAATAATGCCCAATATTTACACAGTGATTTAAGGTTTACAAAACACTTTACATATATCAATTCACTCGATTAGATCCTCACAACAATTCTACAAGACAGATACTATTATTATCCACATTTGACAGATGAGGAAATAAAGGCTGAAAGAAATTAAGAGATTTACCTAGGGAAACATATCTTATAAGTGTCTAAGGCAGAAACTCAAAAGCAAGCTTTCTATCCATAGTACTATCTAAATGCTTAGAAAGGGTGAAGTTCTGGACACAGGTATCTACAGAAGGGATTGAGGATTGTGAAAATAGATCCAACAGATTGACTGACTGAAAACTGATTGGATTTGAGGAACTGGGGGAAAGGAAAGAGTCAATGACAATTTGAACATCCAAATCTGAATGATTAAGATGGTAGCAGAATTGTCATAAACATGAAATTGAATTGGAGAGCAGGTTTTCTGGGAAAATAATTATTTTTGTAAAGGAAACATTGGATTTGAGATGTTGGAGTTAAGACATTCTAGTCATGTAGAAATTTCTAGCAAACATTTGGAAAATTGTGGCTGAAGCTCTGGGGAGAGTCAGAGAGAATTAAATATGTAGATTTGAGAGTTACAATATAGAGGTGATAATGGAAACTAGGAGAAATCTATTAGATTCTTAAGAGGGAGGAAAGAGAAAGGGAACCCACAATAGACCCTCCCCCTTTTGTAGGATACCCCTATTTAAGAGATGGGATGAGCAAGAGAAATAAACAATTGAGATAAAGACATAGTCAAAGAGTAGAAGAGAGATGAAAGCATAGTGTCATAGAAGGTAAGGGAAAAGAAAGAAATAAGATAGAAAGAATGATCTTTAGCATTAAATATTTCATAGAGGTCAAAATAGGTAATGTCAGAATGTAGGATGATAGGAGGTTTAGGATCATAGGAACATAGATATATAATTGGAAAGGACCTTAGGGATAACTATACCAACCACATTGATTTACAGGGGAGTAACATGAAATAGAGAGAAAGGAATTAGTAACTAGACCAAAATCACAGTTATTAATTGATAGGGGCAATGTCTGAAGGTCATTGGACTCTAAAGGCAATGTTGTTAGAGCAGTTTCAGGAGAGCATGTAAAAATATAGTTCATAAGACTTGTGAAGAAGTGCTTTGTAAACCTTAAAGCACTGTATGTGTATGTATGTATATAGATATAGATATAGATATAGATATATAGAGAGAGATGATGCAACTGGTGATGATGATGATGGTTATGAAAAGAAGAAGAAAAGAAGAGGAAGAAAGAGAAAATAAGTAGAAAGAATAAGAAGGAAGAAGAGGAGGAGAAAAGAAGAAGAAGAAGAAGGAGGAGGAGGAGGAGGAGGAAGAGGAGGAGGAGGAGGAGGAGGAGGAGATATTGTTGAGGTGTAGACCACATGTTGAGGTCTAGATTTGGGGTACCTAAATGAAATTAGGGTTTAGTTAAGGTCTAGTGGCAGGTTTGGGGTACAGGGAGTCAAACAGAGTTCCCCTGCAACCCCCTTGGATTCAGCACAAAGATATGGCGATACATGAGGTCTAGTAGCGGCGCGGAATTCCCAATAAAAGCATTTATTGGCCCGGAGAGCTAGATTGACAAAAGAGGTTTATTATTGAGTTTAGGAGTAGGAGATAGGTGAAGGTAGATATAAGGAGGGCACTGGACAGAGGGTCCAGTGGACAGAGGGTCCTCACATGGCTGGCATGTTTGGAATCTCTGCAAAGAGGGGTTCCCAGTGTGGTCCTTTTAAGTTGGAGACTTAGCTCGAGGGGCTTTGGGGTGTAGCCCCAAAGTTGGCTCAGATCCGGGTGGGGCTGGGACAGGTCTGGATCTTCTATTGGAATTCAAAGGGACCAGGATTTGTGAGTCAACGGGTAATTTACATTAACTAGGGGGGTTGGGAATCAAAGATTGGAATCTTTCCCTCATCAGTATGGTGGTGGTGGTGATAATGATGATGGTAGTTGTGGTGGTGGTAATGATGTTGAAAATGATGGTGGGTGGTTATAGTGGTGGTGGGGAGATAGTGATGAGGATGATGATGATGATAATGAAGATGATGATGATGATGATGATGTGCACTGGCACAATTCATGGGCCCAATTTTACCATTAATTAGCATGGAAATCTTGACCTGCTCCATTTCTAGTTCACCCTCCCTTAGGCAGCCTGGGTAGCTTCCCACTCTTGAGGGCACTCCAGACCGTTGCTGGACTTGGTGCAGCCACTTAATCAGCTTCAGCCCTAGCACAGTTCAGAATTCTTCAGCTCCTGAAATTCACCAAGTTATGCTCCCAGTAATAGAGATTATAGATTTACTCTCCAGACCCAGCCATATTGCTATTTCCAGTCCAGGGGAACGTTACATAGGATTCTCAGAGTTTACAGATCACCTGAGATGTCAGGATATGCAATTGTAAGATCTGGCCTCAGATTTTGGTTCTGCTAAATACTGTTATGTAACCTTAGGTGAGCTATTTCTAAGTTTTTCTAATGTTTACATTTCATGTTCTAAAGTCCTTCCAGTGTCAACAATCTATAAACCCTCTTCTCTTATAGAAGAAGGAACCAAAATCTAGAGAATTTAAGTGGCAATCCCAATATTACACAGACAAAGAAAGAGGTAGGATTAGAATCAGGAGCCTCTGCCTAAGTCCAGAAATAAGGAATTTCCAGAACAGCCTGAGCCCTGTTTTCCCTCTGGCGTGGCATGGGAAAACATTGCTTTTGTTGGATAAGTCCTGGCACTTTTGACAATGGGAGAAAGAGAGGAATTTTCAGGGAATGAAACAGGTTGGCTTGGGGGGGGGGGTGTTCAGTGAGGGAGAAATGCTGTGGTGGAAGTGTCCTGTTGCTACGGAAACCACTGCCTTTTGTGTAGGTCTGTGGAGAGCTTTGAGTGGGTACCTTCTCTGCTGCTTGGAGAAATGAAGAGCAGGTGGGATTGACTAGGAAGGATACAGCTCAGAATGACACCCCTGTCTGCCTTTAATGGTAGCTGGTTAAGAGAGGGGAGCAGAAAGGTATTATTAAGCATTATAAAAACTCATTCCTTGCTTCAAGGTTTAAAAGGTACTTTTACTCAAAACAGTTCTGGGTGAGGTAAGTAATGCATGCATTATTAACCCCATTGTACAGATGAGAAAACTGATTGTGGGATCTGGAGCAAGAATGAACCTTAGGGGTCAGCTAGTCTCAACCCACTCATTTTACTAAAAAGGAACCTGAAAACAAGAGAGGAAAAATAATTAGCTCAGATCATATGGACATTATAAAATAGAGTTCTATAATCCCTTGACTTAGGGTGATCTTATCCCAAGTGATTAGTCCACAGTCATAGAGAAAATATCAGAACCAAAATTCATATGGTCATTTATAACCTCAGATATTGATTAGTTCAGTCCCCTCATTTTCCAAAGTCAAAGCAGATGTTTTGGGGAATTCAAGTTTCATGCTAAAATCACTGCATTCCGATTTAAATTTCTGGGTCAGCCTTTTATATATGTCACTACATTAAATAACATACAATGGTATTGTTGAGTATTTGACTATCACTTTCAGTGTTCTGGCATATGCTCACAATCATCATTATGATTCCTCACAATGTCTCTCTGAGGTAAAGGATAGTAGATATTCTTATTCCCATTTTACAGATTTGGAAACTGAGACTCAGTAAAGGAAACTAACTTGCCTGATTGAGTGAAAGCTATCCTATAACTCAAGTCTTCTGACTCCCCAGTTCATGTATCTTTCCACTAGAACCAATCCACAGGAAAATCCACATACTTTTTTGGTCAAGAAAATATAAAAATTATATATTATATTTGTCAAGCCTTATCTTCATTCAGGTGATGTTAGACAAATAAATGAGGAGTTTCAAAGAACCATGCCCTAAAGAAAAGATGAAAATAATAACAGCTGACATTTGTGTAACAATGTACAGTCTTTGCCTCATTTGACCCTATCACAATCCTGTGAGGTAGGCCCACAGGTATTATTAGTCCCTTTATAGATGAGAAACTGAGCTTAGAGGGATCAGTGACTTACTCATGACCATCAAGTTGGTAAAAGTCAAAGGTCTTCTCTTGACTCTAGTTGCTACAAGCCTATTACTTCCCATTACATCCATATACTTCTCTCTGGAAATAGTCTAAGTTAAAGGAAGGATACCCACTGGACCTCCTTCTATTGGGAGGTTTCAGGACTGGTACCTTTTGCTCGTGGACAGCTCCTACCATTAATGAAATGAACCATCCATCCTAACACTGACCTGTGCAATGCATAATAAGAAAGGCAAATAATTGGGCAAGAAAAGCTGAGTGAACACAAGGAATAATTAAGAAGTGATCCTCCACTTGATTCAGAGCAGCATAAATTCAGCCCCACTGGTGCCATTGTTCTCTAGTAACTCAAAATGATAGAAAAGTAGCTGGTGGATGTGGAGGTCAAAGGACCTGAGACTGAATCCCCATTCTACTGCTTATTAGCTGTGTGATCTTGGGGACTTCATTTAGCCTTTCTTACTAATTTAAATACCCTTTCTTTGCTAATTTAAAACGGAAAGCAGGAAATGAAGGGATCTGCCTTAGATTACCTAGGCTACCTTCATGAACTTGTCTCATTGATATTTTGATAACTATGCTTTGATGTAATTGGTTCACTTTGTAGTCTTGTTGTTTTATTTTATAAATATTACTTAGAGAAAGGGTCCAGAGGGTTTACCAGATGGCTAAAGTGATCCATGACACACATAAAGAAGTTAAGAACTATATCTCTTCTGTTTACTAGATTGCCACCTAAAACCCCTACGATCCTGTGATACTAATAATAATTATAATAATTACACATGTATTATAATTAAGAGTTAATCCTATTTTACTTAGTTTCCTCATGGATATAATGAGCTGAAGACGGAAATGAGAAACCACTCCAGAATTTTGGACAAGAAAACTTCAAATGGGATCACAAAGACTCAGACATATCTAAAATGACTGAATACCAATAACAACTAAACCAGAAGGGCTTAGCACTTGAATCTAGGGGTAGCCCAGTTATGCTGTGTGATGGCTAATAAAGTCAGGAAACTCAACAACAGGGGACTGGTTGTTGTAGGGGAAGGGGGTGTGGGTGCAGAAATTATTATTATTATTACCACAACTTTACTAAAATATAGAGAACTATCTACTAAGATAGAGATATCTGTAATCATGTCAGTGGAAAACCATGGATCCCTGAAGGAATTAGTAAAATACAAGTAAGAAATCTGAGGTGCAAGGAGAGGTAGCCATTTGCTCAAGATCATTTTTTTTTTTGCTTATTCACTTCAGTCATGTTAGATTCTTTTAAGGTTTTCTTGGCAAAGATAGTGAAGTGGGCCAGTTCCTTCTCCAACTTGTTTTATAGATGAGGAAACTGAAGTAAACAGAATTATATGACTTGTTCAGGATCATACAGCTAAGAAGTATTTGAGGTTGGATTTGAACTCATGAAGATGAGTATTCCTGACTCTGGGCCCAGTGCTCTAATCACTTCATCTAACCACTCACTGGAACAAAGATTTTATATCTAATGAATAACAGAAACTAAAGTTGAACCCGATTCTGCTGTGCTGACCACAAGTCCAGGGTTAATGGAAAAAAACTAACCAAACATAAAACAAAAAGAGATTTGGTTTCTTGGGAAACAGTCAGATATACTTCAACAATCAATTGATCATAAACCTTTTTTCCTAAAATACTTATTAGTATTATTGCCTTTGTTTCTCTGTCTGTGTATAGAAAAGGCAACAGGCAAGTGTGGTATAAGCAGGAGGCTGGGAAAGCTGAAATCACTGGAGAGAAATTTAGCAGAGAACAGAGTTGAATTCCTGTGACAGTACCAGTTATCAGAGTTTTTATTACCTACTGTGTGTCTTTGAAAGCCTCTCCTGTCTGTGAAATGTAGGACTCCCACCCCAGTGGTGGGGAGAAAGGCAGAATAAACAACTTTAATAAGCACTCTTAGGTTTGTGGCTCCCAGCTGTGTCCCTACGAGTTATAGCCTCTCTACCTAGCCTGGTCTGGCCAATTACAGGACTGGAATGCATCTTCTGGGGCCTAGTTTCATCCAGCTACCTGGCCCAAGAAAGGGGCCTGTTCAGGTGGCTATAGCAATGATTTCCTGCTTCTATATGGCTTTCTCTGGGTTGCTGTTGTATAATACCCACCATATGACCAGCATTATATGGTCTCCTTCCTTGTGCCCACTTACTGAAAATATCTCTGGACTTTCTTCTCTCTCTCTTCATATTTCATTCACTTCCATTACCTTTTAGTTGTTGGAAATGGGGATATAATGATTTGCCCCTCCTCTACTTATTTCCAGTCAGAATAAGTAGATTGTAATATGAATCACAGGACTAGATTGAGAAGGTGGTTTTCTGTTGTTAATAGGCAGCACCCTCTTGATTCAAACTGAGTTGTCCCTTGACAAAAAGCAAAATACTATTTAGTTGTTTCAATTGTGCTGACTTTGTGACATCATTTGCATTTTCTTGGTAAAGATGTTGAAGTAGCTATTTCCTTGATCATTTTACAGATGAGAAAACAGAGGCAAACAAGGGTTAAGTGATTTCACCAGGGTCACATAGCTAGTAAGGGTCTGAGGGTAGATTTGAAATCGCAAAGATGAATGAATCTTCCTGACTCCAGGTCTGGCTCTCTATCAACTGCGACTCCTAGTTGAAAGAACTTAGATATCATCTTATTTAAACTTCTCATTTTACATATTCTGAAACCCAGAAAAAAAGAAATTTGCCCAAGATCAAACAGTCTCTAAGTGGCGAAGCTGTGGCTTGAACCCAGAGCCTCTGTTTACAAGTCCAATGTTCTTTCCATTATGAAATGTGCTAATTCACAAGCAAAAAGGGTCATTAGGGAGGTCTACACCATACTTCAGTAAACAGTTGCCTTTAATGAATTCTATTACCCACATGTGAATAAGTATCATATAGAACTAAACAAGAAATCAGAAAAATGTGGTTTAAATGCAGCCTTAGATTCTTCCCAGCTCTGGGGTGCTGGAGAGAGGTTGGATAATCTTTCTCTGCCTCGGTTTTTGCTTCTGTGAAATGAGGTTATATTGCTAAGCTACCTCAAAAAAATATGAGGATCAAATGAATTACATAAAATGTCAGGCTGGAAGGATTCTTAGAACACAATATCACTTTTGGAGAGATCTCAGAACATAGAATGTTAGGAATGGAAGAGACTATTATAGCTGAAAGAGATCTTAGAACATAGGATAATTATGGCTGAGAGAGACTTTAAAATATAGAACTTAGAATGTCAGAATTCAAAAGAACTTTAGAGATAATTGGTCCAATGTTTTCATTTTATAGACAAAGAGACTGTAGTTCAGAGAAATAAAGGGACTGATAGTGGTCCAAAGCCACCTAAATGAGTTAATGGTAGAACTGGATCTAGAATCCAGGCTTCTTGAATCCAATTTATCAATAGAAATCAATCAGTAAGTATCTATTGGGCACTGATAAGCACTGGGTACACAAAGAAAAAGCAAAATATACTTTCCCAGAGCATCAGGCAAACTTTTCCATCCCTGCATTAAACTGGCAAGGTAAGTGAGTGTTGGCACCCCTGGAAATGCATCTCCCCTGAGTTTTTTCCACTTCAAACATGTTAAGCTAACATACTTCAGGATTTATTTCTTTCTCTAAAGTGTAAACCTCAATTATTGATATGGCAAAAGTGTCTCTTCTGAAGTTTCCCTGGGAACACACAAAAATGAAGTAAGAATAATCAAACTTGCACAATTCTTGCATGGGTTTCTGTAAAACTCAAAGGAAACAATATGTGGAAGAACTTATGCATTGAAAAGTGCCTCTCCCTAAACATAAAGAAAGGGTACTCTCCTCTAGAAAAAGGAGGTGGGAAGACCAAGAACCAATGTTCAACATCTTGGCTAATTAAAGTTTTAGCAATTCCTTCTATTAAGATGGTAACTCCCCAAGGGCAGAATTGGTTTCCTGTTCAGTCTTTACTTAGGACCAGGACCAGGGTGTAGTCTAGCAGATTTGGGCATTTTTCTCTGGACATCAATGTTGCTCCTCCTCCTCTTCCTTCTTCATTTTCTCCCTTTTCTTCTTCCCCTTCTTCTTTCCTTTCTTCTTCTTCACTTTGTTTTCCTTTTCCTTCTCCTTTTTCTTTTTTCTTCTTTCTCCTTCTTTCCTTTCTTCTTATTTTTTTCTTCTCTCCTCCTCCTCCCCTTCCTCTTCCTCCCCCTATTTTTCCTCCTCTTCTTTGTTTTCCTTCTCCTTTTCCTTCTCCTCTTTCTCCTTCTTTTCGTCCTCCTTCTTCTTTTCTTCTCTTCCTTATCTTCTTCACCTTCTCTTTGTTCTTTCCTTTCTTCTTTTTCTTCTCCTTTTCTTCTTTTTTATTCCTTTCTTTCTCCTCCTCCTCCTCCCATTCTTCTTCCTCCTTCTATTTTCCCTCTTCCTCTTTGTTTTCCTCCTCCTTTTTCTTCTTCTCCTCTTTCTCCTTTTCTCCTCTTTCTTATTTTCTTCCCCTTCTTTCTTCTTTTTCTTTTTTCTTCTCCTTTTCTTTCTTTTTTTATTTCTTTGTTCTCCTCCTCCTTCTTCTCCTTCTTCTTCTCCTCTGAAATGATAACAATTCAGTCTTGTACTATTTATATATCACTGAGTTGTTGGGAAGAAAATCATTTGTAAATTTTAGAGTACTACAACCAAGTAAGTTGTTGCTGTTGTTAGAGTCAGAAAATGGGTGAAAGAGTTTTTGGGGACCTAGCCAAGTAATCACCCTGGTCCACAGTTTCTTCAAGTGTAAACTGAACTATAAACCTTTACCCTTCCTAACAAGGTTGTGATAGAAATACTTTGCAAAGTTTTAATGGAAATGATCAGCTGCTCAGTCAACACTTGGAATAATTCTTTTCACCTCTAATGCTTACTCCTGTGTAACTTTGGGCAAGTTACTTAAGTTTCCTTGTGTCTCAGTTTTCTCATCTGTAAAATGAGAGGGCTGGAAAAGGTCACCTCAGAGAAACCTTCCAGTTCTAAATCTGTGTTAGGTTAGAAAGTAGGGAAAATATATTATTTATATTTGGCAGATTCAATTGCATAATCATTTATTTAAGACCTGTGCAGAATAGATGCTGGGATTTTAAAAATGACACAAGCCCTGCCTTCAAAGAGTTTATGATCTAATAAGGAGAATACAGACATAGAAATCACTGAGATGATGAGGCAAAGGATACATTGATAGGAGACAAGGAGACATTCAAGAAAATTAGTGCATGAAATATTTAGAAGGCAAGGTGATGAAGCTCATAGGGGTGGATGTTGGGGTGGAGTGATGAAGGGTAAAGGCAACACCTGAACTGAAACTTTTAAGGAAGAGAAGGCCTTCAATAAATATGACACAGAAGGAGCAATCCATCAGAAGAGTCAAGATAGGGGACAGCAGATCAGTTGGGACAATCACTAATAGTCCAAATCGAGAGGGCTGGGGATAAGGTATGTGAAAGAGAATAGTGAGAAACAGACTAGAAAGGCAAGTTGGGGTTGACTGTGGAAAGCCTTAATGATCAGTCCGAGGAACTTGTACTGAATTCTTGAAGACAGTGGGGATGGACCAGACATCAGGAGACACAAAATTTCTTTGTTTCAAATCCAGTTGTCAAAACAGAGACCGGGAGCTCTCCATCACTATTTCCAATTTGTAAGAATGCTCCCTCTCCTTCAGCATCTCCCCCAAAGCTTAGCTCTCTTGGAGATGGCATAAGGAGCTGCTCATTCACTCAAGCCTGATTTCCTCTGGTGTCATACCAAGTTGGGGGAAAAGAGACTACAAAAAATGACTTCAGGGAAGTTCCTGGAGTTAACCATTAATGAGAGTTAACTGAAGCTTGGAAGAGTTGCATGAAAACCTAGTACAGTGGAGAGGTGTCAGATACAGGTTCAAATCTTTGGACAAACCACTTAATTTTCTTGATCTCAGTTTCCTCATATGTAAAATGGGGGAGGGAAGTGGATTGGAAAGTAGATCACTGAGAACCATTTTTAACTCTATATCCAATATCCATTAACCTTTGAAACAGAAGGATAACAGAGGTAGAAGGGATCTTAAGCATCAAATAGTAGAATCTCAGAACAAAACATAAAATGTTAGCACTAGCAGGATAAAATACAAGCTCCCTAGCTTGGCATTTAAAGCTCTTTAAAGCCCTCACTCCAGCCTACCTTCCCAGGCTTCTTTTCTATTCTTCCCTCTTTCCTCATTCCAGACAATCAGACTTGCTTGCTGTTTCCCACACTCAGAGTGCCATCTCCCACTTGTATGCTTTGGTACAGTCTTGCTTCAAGCTCTTCCCAGGTGCCACTACTTATAAGGAGTCTTTCCTGACAGATCCCCTCCAGTAGTTATTAATATTTCCTCCAACTTCTTCAAATAATTCTGTACAAAGGATATGATGTGATAGAACTGCTTACATTTTATATCATATCCCCCAGCTAATTCTTTAGGGAAAGAACTGTTGTTGCTCTTGTCTTTGTTACATGTCTGTTTAATTAAATTGGATGAATATTAGAAGAAGCCAATCAGAGCTGAAAGGGGCTTTACTGATCATCTAGTTGAGTCCTTTCAAAGAAAGTGACTTGTCTAAGGTTATATGTAAGACTAGGAGTCCTGTGGGGGCAGCTAAGTTGCATTGTAGATAGAGTACTGGAACTGGAGTCAGGAAGACTCATCTTTGTGATTTAAAATCTGATCTCAGATATTAATTGTATGACCTTAGGCAAGTCACTTAACCCAATTTACCTTAATTTCCTTTTGAGAAGGAAATGGTAAACCACTCCAATATTTTTGCCAAGAAAACTCTAAATGGGATCATGAAGAGTTGGGCATAATTGAAAATGACTCAACAATAAACAGAAAAAGACCCTTATTGCTTGACCAAAATCAAAGAGCCAAGAAAAAGACAAAGATAGTTTTCTGATCAAGACATCTTAGCTAAATTCTCAAGATGAAGTCCATTCATTCATCATCCATTTGTTCAGTACTTCCAGTGAATATGGTCATGAGAGAAATACAAAGATAATTAAGACATAGTTTCTGCGCTCATAGAGTTTATATTTTTATCCAGTACTAATATCAGTCAGATTCAGGTCCAGATCTATCCTCATGAACTCCCCAGTACTAATGTGCTATGTCATGTCCTGGTGGAAAGAATATTGGATTTGAAATCAGCCATGATTTTAGTCATGCATCCCACATATGATCTGATAGCTGAAAAGAGGTTATAGAGGTCATTTAATCCAAAGCTATTTAAACTGTAGTCCATGACCTCATATAACTGAATGCAAGGGTTGTGAAATTATGATTTATTATCTGTAAACATTTGATCTATATACCTATTTGAAGTACATATAGACTCAAGATTGTGTAAAAATTTCATGAGCAAAAAAGGTTGTGAATGGAAAAAGTTTAAGAAGTTCTGATCTGCTTCAACTCCATTTTATTAGCCATGAATTGGACTTTAACTCAACGACTCATCGGTCAGCAAACTTTAGGGTGTTTAAAGATTGTCAATTTGCCACCCCTTACTAAGAAAGGAGGGACTATGATTTTGTTGGCAAAAAGGGATGGATGAAATCAAAGATCTTTTGAAGCAGTAAAGAATGATTAATTATATGTCTTCACCTCTATCCTTCAACTTATCCACATAAATATTATTTTTATACTTTTTCATTTATATATCATCTTCCCAAATAGAATGTTCCCTGCAGTTAGAAAGTGTTTCCCCTTTTAATTTTTATCCGGAATACTTAGCATAAGGCCCAGAACATAGTAAGCACTTAACAAATGCTTGTTAATGTACTAATATAATACTAGGTAAATATGAAACCAAATTAAGTCCCAAATAGATATGTAAAACACTGAATTTATTCACTGTGATCAGAGATCAGAGTGAGAAGTGTTGAAGAGACGAAAACTGAAGGGGGACACCTTATAACAAAGTTAAGTGAAAGACATGTCCTATTTGAACTTTTTGGAATACATGTTCCTACTCTATTCACACTGTAGTCTCAGGGTTAACACACGCAATGAATTAACAGATGGGTATGTTTGAATAAGTTTGTTGATGCATGCACTGGTCTGAATCACCTGAAGACAGGTGTGTTTTATCCTCCTCATTTAGCATCAAATCATGTGTTGACTTGATGATTCTGGTATTCTTTTAGGCTTATTTATTTATTTTGTGTGTTTTATTCACTTCCCTTTCCAGAGAGAAACTCCCTCAATCAGTTCAAATGGAAATCTTTTCAGCAACTTAAAGCCTTGGAGATGTATCTGGGACACTGAGAGGTCAAGTCACTTGCCCACAGATGTGATTTAATAGAGGGAAGATGAGGTCTGACTGAGTCCAAGACCCATTGTCTAGTATTGTGCCATTGTTTACTTTTCCATGCTTTCATGATACACCCTATTTCCTCTTCTACAATGTAATCCTTTGAGGGCATAGACTACAATATAGCGAAAGGAATGTTTGAATATCTGGGCTCAAGTGCAAGTTCCAGTATTTCCTGGCTATGTGACTTTGGGGAAATCAGCAAATGTTACATAGGTGTTGTAGGGTATAAAGTCAAAAACACTTGAGTTATTTGAATCCTGCTGTGGAACTCTGTGCAAGTTTCTTAGCCTCTGCCTCAATTTCTTCATCTGTAAAATAGGGATACTAATAGTATCTCCATTGAAGGGTTGTTGTGCAGATCAAATGAGATAATCTTCATAAAATATTAATAATAAAATAAAATAAAGATTATAAAATATATATTTATAAATCTATGTAAAAATAAAAATAACATTTAACACAGTGCCTGGCATGTAATAGATGCTATATTAATATTTATTCCTATCCTTCTTCCCTGCTATGTTAGATGATGTGACTATTATTCAAGGGGAGAAAGTGGCTCATTCACAATTATATAAGAAATTAGCCAGAAAGGCAAGAGTCAAACCCAGGTCTTCCTTATCCAGAGACCAACTGTATGTGCCTTTAACATCGAACCATGGCATCTCTATAATGGATGTGTAGGTGGAAAGAGCTGGGATTCAAAGGATTTTATGCTAGAATAAGAAGCATAAGGTATATTTATTTGAGAGATCTTGGGACTTGCAATCAAGAGATTTGGGTTTGATTAACAGCTTGGAGGGTCACTTCATCTTGGATCCACCACTTGTCCATGTAGATACTTATATTCCCTGTCTTACTTCCTAGAATTTTTGTGAGGAGAGCATGTTGCAAATATTAAGAAATGTCACTTATTAGTATTGTAAACAGTGGGATCTTTTAAAGGAATTTCTGACCTGTTTTGTAGCACCTCAGACTGAGGAAGATACAATTGGGACATTTGCTAAGAGAGCCTCTGGACTCATTCTTCGAGGGACCCAGAATTTGATCAACCTTTCCATAGATACTTGATGAATCGTGTTGTACTGGGAAGATACCTTAATTTAGAATCAGAATAACTGGATTTGTATGCCAGCTTTGCCAGTAATTGGTTGTATTGTTTTGGTCACTTGACCTCTTTTGACCTTAATTTCATATTCTGTAAAATGAAGGGGTAAAAAGAGATGAACTTTAAGATTCCTTTAAAGTCTTAATTCTTGTAAGTCTGAGATGACATAAAGACATAAAAAAACTAAAGGGATAAATTTCTAATGGTTTAATTTTAGATTAGACCTTGTTAGATTATTAAGGGACGTGTGTTTGGATGGTGAAAGTGGGCACTAGAGTGTGAGGAGACCATTACTAGAAACCCTTACCATCACTTCATTTGAAAAGCCCACTTGTAAGGCAAACTTAAACACTGGATTTCACACAATGATCACAAGTAGAAAGGAAAGAAAAACAACTTCACCTAAGGAAGAAATAAAAAATAATGCTAATGAATAATGAAGCTAAACTGATTATTTAAATTAATTCAAGAACATCCAAGCCCTGAAAGCATGAATTTGTCACCATGGGAATTTCTGTAGCCCAATCTTTTCAGGTTTTTAGATATTAACTAGAAGTCTAGGGTGTCTCGCCCCAGGGCAAGGAAAGCATATTCTTGATACAATTTAAATTCACAAACACTGATAAATCTGCCTACTATGCGCAAAACTCTGAGAACTCAACAATGTAAAAGGGAGCCCTAGTCTCAACAGCTTGCACAGATCTGTTTGTAGTACAATGCTTTGTAAACAAGATACTGATTCTGAAGACTGGATACCTGAGTTCCAATCTAGATTCTGGAATTTACCTTGCACAAGTAACCAGGTCAAGCTTCTCAGTGTCTTCATCTGGATTGGGATGTTTTATTAGCTGGTCCCTTCCAGCTTTGAATTTATGATTTTATAAACTTTAAAATGCTCCATTATTATTGCTCTTTTAGGAAAAATCCTCTTATTCTTCAAAGTGGGATGGAAATGACACCGGATTCTTTTTTTTTTTTTTTTTTTTTTTGGCTGAGGCAATTGGGGTTAAGTGACTTGCCCAAGTTCATATAGCTAGAAAGTATTAAGTGTCTGAAGTCAAATTTGAACTCAGGTTCTCCTGATTTCAGGGCTGGTGCACTATCCACTGCACCACCTAGCTGTCCCTGATACTAGATTCTTGAATGCTCCATCTGTGGAGCACAAGCTTTGACAGGTGCTAACAAATGGAAAAGTCTTGAGTACAAGTCTTGGGTGGATTGTATGTCATTTGGGTTGGACTCCAGAGATAGCGCTTTTGACCATAGCAACCCCTAAAGACTAGACTCTAAGGCACCGAGAAGAGGATCAAAGATAAGAAGCTCCCTCAGACAATGGTGAAGCACATTCAGTCCATCAAAGCTATCCCAAACCATGCTTTGTTTTCACATCCATGAAGCCATTTGTCTACTGAGGCCATCTTGGTATCTGCTTGCCAGTGCATATGTATCCTACTTTCACTCATCTCCTCATCCTCTTTTCACAGCTTTTTACTTCTTGTTCTTGGAACAGTAATAAAATCAATAGTACTATTGCTACTGGAAAGTGTATGTAATTGACTGCCCTATAGATCAAATTATCATCACTGTGGCCCTTCAGATCAAGCTCTCCTAACTGGCCACTACTCTCCCATGTATCTTTTTTCCCTTTTGGGAAATGGATATTCTCTCTTTCTGTCTCTCTCTTGTCTGGCTGTCTCTTTTCCTCTCTCATCTCTGTCCCCCAAACTTCTCTGATAAAGTATTTAGTGAATATTTTAATATCCTAACATAATTGAGGAATATATGCAAACTCCTATAGCTAATGAATCCTTTATTTTAAGAAAGTGCCCCCCTGCCAGCCATGCTGAGGCCTTTGTTTCTCTCTAGATCTCCCTCATGACTCTCCAGACGTCTTCTTCCGCCATGTCCCATCAACATTCTCATCCCTCAGCCCCTGCCTCTGATTGGTAGTTTCTTCCTTGAATCTCCAATTTAGGAAGGACTCCAGGACAGTTATGTTTATTCTTCATTCCTTTCTGGGCCCTTCTCTTCCATATCTGAACTTCTTCCTTCACCATGCCCTCATTCTGGTTACTAACACTCCCTATATACACTTTTCAACTTCTGAATATTGCATTCCTTCATTGCAATATAAGTTCCTCAAGAACAGAACTTATTTTTCTTTTTGCTTTTATTTGTATCTCTAGTGCTTAGGATAGTGCTGGCCACATAGTAAATACTTAAGCAATGCCTGTTGATTTGAATATAAAGTATAATGTGGCATGTGCCTAAGAGAGATTAAACAGAAAGAAATAAAATGTTGAAGTAGGATTAAGGGAGGTGAACTTCCTTTAGCTGGGGGTTCAAGGGAAACTTCATGGAGAAAGTGAACACTGAGCTGATTCTAACCAGAAAGGAATTTTTCAGCAAACTAAAATGATGAAGGGAGGAAAATCTGTTCTAAGCATTGTTATTGTTCAGTTGTTTAAATTGTGTCTGATTTTTCATGATGCTACTTGGAGTTTTCTTGGCAGAGATACTAGAGTGGTTTGCCACTTCCTTTCCCAGATCATTTTACAGATGAGGAAACTGAGATAGATAGGATTAAGCCCAGGGTCATAAAGTTAGTAAGTATGTAAGGTCATATCTGAATTCAGGTCTTTCTGAACCCAATTCAGGGTGTGTGTGTAAGGGGGTCCAATGCTTTATACACTGTGCTACCTAACTGCTGCTTGTTTAAACAAAAGGGAAATATATGTGACTACACAGAAGCCTCAGGAAAAGACCAGGAAATACACCAAGTAGTCCAGTCAGGCAGGGTTATAGAGTGATAGAAGGAAGGTATACAAAATTAGGAAATAAAGAAAAATTGAAGTCAAATGAATGATTCTGGATGATGCAATGGATTGGAGCAGGGAAGGAGAGAATGGAAATAGGGGGTCCAATTGAGGTTGTTATAAAAGGCTAAGAAGATCAAGGGAGATGCCTTAAAAGCTTAGGAATTTTCTATTCCACTGTTCATAGACTTGGAATGAAGGGTGCGAGTGTTCGTGTGTGTGTGTGTGTGTGTGTCTATGTCTGTGTCTGTGTAGTGTACCATTTAATGGTAAATAGGTGCTGTCCATGGTCCAAATTCATAAGCTGCTATTCAGGTGCTGAAATAGGTGGTTGCAATAGTCACACACTGATCTCTGGCAGCTGTGTGTAATTAGCTACAGTCTTATGCACAACATTCCAGTGAGCTTGAGGAAGCCTTTTATAAAAACTAAGCCAATTGTGGAAGCCTTGATGGTGAAATTGGCACTTGCTTCTTCACCAGCTCATCGGGAGAGCCTTCTCTGACCCTGTTTGGCACAAATTCAAAATTTCAGACACAGAAAGGATCATATAGATATTCTATTATAATTCTCTCATTTTACAGATGAGAAAAGTGAGACCCACAGGAGTTAAAATGACTTTCTCATAAAGCAGTAATTAAAAATCCTGGATTTTCGATCCAAGTCCTTTGGATCCAAGAATACTATCATAACTTAAAATTAATAATTAAGGGAACTTCTGATTTGTTATTATTGACAATATCATTCCCAAGATATTAACTAAGTCAAATATAGACATACAAATAAAGGGGATGAAGAATTCATGTTGTACAGATTATTATATGCAGTTGAATGGGCCACTCATTATCTACTAGCTAACCAATCCACAAATATTTATTAAGCCTTTATAATGTTCCAGGTCATGGAAATATAAAGGCATCAGTGAAATGGTCCCTTCAATCAAGGGACTCACATCCTAAATCTGTAGACAAAACATAAATAAGTGAGTATACACAAAAGAAATACAAGGTAAATATTTGAACAGAGCACCAGTATCTGGGGTAGAGTGTTTAGAAAGATTCATGTAAAATAGATGTCATACAACTAGAGTTTTGAAGTAAATAATGAATTTTACGAGGTAGAGGTGAGATGACCGTGTATTCTAATAATGGAAACAGTTAAAAATCAAGGTATAGAAGCAATAAATGTAGTGTAACCATGCAATTGGAGCTCAGGACAGTGACTAGGGTTAGAGATGGAGAATGAAAGTCATTTGAAAAGAGATAAAAATCAAATTCATGAGAACTGATAAGACCACCATATGAGAGAGTGTAGAGGGCTGAGATTATATATTTGGGAAACCCACAGCTAATAGGATATGATTTGGAAGATGAACTAGCAAAGGAGACTTAGAAGTTATGAGACAGGCAGAAGGATAATTGAGAGCAGCATCATGAAGAGGTATAAAAAACAAAAAAAATTACAATAGTCTCTGTCCTCAGAGAATTTATATTCCTTTGGGACTATCTGTTCATCACAATAAGAATCCATTATACTTATCAGTCTATATTTACTAAGCTAGATATTTTCTGAGCAAATTTCAATAAAAACAAAACAAAAGTGGTTTTCCCCATGGACCTAGCAGACACATGTCATTATAAAGTTGTTGGAACTGGGGATGGAAGATTTGGTATCAATTTATCTTTTGCCACTTCCTATCCAGGTGGATTTATAACATGTCTCATTTCCTTATCTGTTAAATGGGAAAAAACAAAATGGGTTTGAATTTTGAGGACAAAATGAGATAATTGTAAAGTGCTTAGCATAGTGCCTGGCACACAGCCCTATATATATGTGGTCATGGTGGTAATGATGCTGTTGTTGATGATGATGATGATGATGTGTGTGATATCCTGTCTGTGCTTAGTGCCAGGAAAGATTAAAAGTTTAAATGAGACCATTCCTGACCTCGTGGTGCCTGCAGCCTAATGAGGATATAAAAACCACACATGAATAGCTCTAATACATAACATTGTTTGATAAGAACATTAGAGATGGACCACAGTGCTGTGACATTTTATAAATTCTACTTCCTAAGGGGTGAGGGGATGTGGAGGGAGGATCTAAACAAATGGAATTATTGCTTCACTCTCTCTCCCCACTATAAACTCATTGAGATCAAAGAAAAAATTTCCCCCACTTCAACATCTAGCACATAATAGGTGTGCTTGATAAATGAATTGTTTGACCTTGGGAGTATTGGTGAAAAAGTCAAGTATCCTTATGATCTCAGTTGTTCCTTCAGTAAAACAAGGTGGTTGAACTAGTTGGTCTCTGAGGTCCTTCCCAGATGTAGTGCTATGAGTTATCATTATAATAACATCATGATCACTATCCTACTGAAAAATTCTTATTTTACTAGTTGTGTTGCTTTCTAAATCTTGGTCTAGTATAATATATGTGTGTGTGTGTGTGTGTGTGTGTGTGTGTGTGTATGTATGTATGTATAGTTATTGTTATTGTTGTTGCTTTTATACCATGGCAGTGCTGGATTCCTTATCAGTAAGGGGAAGCCAAGAGCTTCTTCCCAACGTATTTCAGCATTAACACACACACACACACACACACATTTCTGCCTGCATAGAGCTGCCAAGCTTCAGACAAAGTGTTTCCATCAGATCCTCTCCAATAAGTGGCAATCTGCAAAGGCTGGTCCAGGGAGCAAACAGAGCAATAACCTGAGGTGGGGGGGGGAGGAGAATAAGGGGAAAATAAACACTAACAATGTTTTCTTTGAAAGATTTCAGGCCAAAAAAGGAGGGAATGTTTCTCAGGCCAGAAGAAGAGCAGCTACTGTTTCCAAGGAAACTTAGTCCTGTACTTTGCATACATCAACGGATTGAATGGTAAGGGTTTTTTCTTCTTCCCTGTCTCTAAAGCAGGATGAGGAAACATTGTATCCCTCCCAGGCTGGTAAGGGCAGAGATACTTTCAAAACCCCAGTGAAAGAGGTGGAAGTCTCAGAGAGGATGCAAACTGTTCTTGCTAATTGAAAAGGGGTACAGGATTTTAGGTGGAGCTCACACTCATTAGTGTCAAAGGGAAGTTATCTTCACTGTACTGGCACAGGGAAACAGATATTTGGGGCACACTGCACTGAAAAATGCTGTCATGGCATCATGCTGATAATCACTTTAAACAGTCTGCACAACCTCGTCTGAATAACCAAGGTCATTATTTTTCTCCTTTCTGCAGACTCACCAGTGAAGAAAGACTATTGTATGCTGGTGGGACCTTGGAACACAGATTGTTAGAATTTAGAGAGTTCTTAGAATATGGAATAATAGAGATAGAAGAGACCTGAGAATATAAAATGTCAGAGCTGAAGAAGACCTTGGAACATCCAAATTAGAGCTGGAAAGACTTTGGAACATACAATGTCAGTACTGGAAGGAACCTTGGAATATGGCATATCATATCAGGGAAGGACCTTAGAACAAAATAATCAGGATGTTTATTTTTGAAAAGTAGCAGCTAGGTGTGGTAGTACAAGTCTGTAATTTCTGCTAATTGGGGGTGGGTGGGTGATGAAGCTAATGGATTAATTGAGTGTTCTGAGCTGTAGCAAAGCTAAGCCCCCTTAAGCTAAGGACAACTGCATTGTCTACTACCAAAAGATCAAGTCTTTGGGAACAGAGAAGGAGGGGAGGAAAGGAGGAGGGGAGGGAGAAAGAAAAAAAAGAGAGAGAGAGAGAAAGAGAGAGAGAGAGAGAGAGAGAGAGAGAGAGAGAGAGAGAAAGGAAGAGAGAAGAGAGAGGGAGTGGGAGGAAGAGAGAGAGGGAGGAAGGAAGAGAGAGGGAGAGGAAGGAAGGAAGGAAAGAAGAAAGGTAAGAAGAGGGAAGAAGAAAGAGAGGAAGGGAGGGAGGAAGGAGAACCTAGGAAAGGAAAATGAAGAGAAGAAAGCAATGACAACTATCTGGATTTGAACCAGGATTTGGATTGTGGGTATATAAGACCCACAATGACTAATTAGCAGAGATGTTTTAGAGAGGCTTCCTGGGCTTCATGCAAGATCTCAGGATCCCAGGATTATGGCTGAATTAGATGATCTCTTACTTGCTTTCTCTGCATCTCAGTTTCCCCACTGAAAAATCATGAATATTGTTAGATAGGATAAGGTCTATTTTTTTCTTCTGATTCTAGATCCTCTAAATTCAATAAATATGCTTTCAGTTTATAAAATGTGCAAGGCACTGTATTTGGTTCTGGGGAAATAAAAATGAAAACAAGATAATGTCTGTCCTGAAGGCACTAATCAACTAGGGGAATTAAATAAAAATCAGGCAATTTAATGGAGTAGAGATCCTTACTAGATGGGGGTGGGTGGGATAGTAAGGAAAGGGAAGGCTGCCCAAAGGAATTAACACCTGAGCTGAGCCTTCGACACCTTCAGAGACTACTAAGTACATTTCAAGTATTGGAGACTTGTGCAAATGCAGAAAGGCAAGAGAAGGAAATGTCAGGTTTGGAGAACATCTCTGATTTGAGTGGAGCGCAAATGTGTGAAGTGGAGCAATAGGAAATCAGATGAGAAAGGTGACTTGGGGCCAGGTTATGGAGGGATTGAAAAAGCAACCACTGGAGAGTATGCTTTACCCTATAGGCAACTGGAAACCATCGAAGGCTTTTTGGCAGGGAAGTGATATGGTTATATGTGTGCCTTAGGAAAATGATTTTGGGGGCTATGTGGGGGAAAAGCCTGGAGGTAAGAACACCAACTAAGAGGCGTTTGCAATAGTCTTTGTGTGGTGAGGACATGAATCCTGAAGCTAGAGAGTACAGGAAAAATTTAATGAAAAATGAATATGATGCTATGAATTGGGGGGAGGGGCTAAGAGGAGAGTGACAGAATATGGTGAAACATTCTCTTCCTTTTACCTTTAGAAGGAATTCCAAAAATTATAAAAAAGGAAAATAGAAGAGAAGGGAAGGAAAAGAGAATGGGAAGGGAAGGGAAGGGGAGGGGAGGGAAGGAGAGGGGAAGAGAAGGGAAAAGGAAGAGGAGGAGAGGAAGAAAGCAATGGTTTTTTTGTTGTTGTTGAAGAGTCACTGACATGGTAAAGTAATGAACTCATCACTAGATCATTTCTGACAATTTTAGCCATTAATAGAAACTGAACAAAGTTATGTTGGGAATAATAGATTCTCACCATTCCCATTCAAAACACACAAATTGAGAAATAGAGAATTGTTGTTCAGTCATGTCCAACTCTTTGTGACCCCATTTGGGGTTTTCTTGAAAAAATATTAATGTGGTCTGCCATTTCCTTCTCCAGCTCATTTTACAGATAAGGAAATGAAGGGGAACAAGGTTAAGTGACTTGCCCAGGGTCATACAGCTTGTGTCTGAGACCATATCTGAATTCATAGGGATGAGTCCTCCTGATTCCAGTCCCAGTGCCTATCCTCTGTCCTACTTAGGAACCTCAAAATAGGAACCAGCAAAAAAAAAGACCTGATCTAGTCAGAGGTTCTTTCCTCCAATTGTGCTTATGGATTATTTGTGTTGTGGTGGAGATTTCTGAGCTTAGGCTGGTCGGATCATCTAGTCAGATACATTGTACTTTTATTCCAACATCACGATGTCATTTTGATCCTCTATGAGCACAGCCATGGTCATATGCTCAAAAAATACCATGCACAGTCCAACCCTTTGTCTCATATATGGGAAACTGAAACCCAGAGAGGTGACATAGTGACAGAGTTTCATCTAGTGATAATGGCAGAGCCAAAACTGAACATTAAGTTTCCAATTCCAAATTTGGTTATTTCCATTAAGGCAAAAACTGGGAACCAGAGAAGGAAACTCATTTGCCTAAAGCTATAGAGTTAGTTCACAGACAGAAAATATTGTTCTCATGATTCCTTGAGTCTAAAGAAATTGAGGAGGCATTTTAACCAGTGCATTGTGGAGGTCGATGTACTGAGATAAACTGGATGGTGGGATGTGGAGCCTGAGGTAGTAGCCTGGAATACAAATCAGAGCTGAGCCGATTTTGTCTCTCAACTCCAGCCAGGTTGTGGTCAGTGAAACACAGAGAGAGAGAAATCCAATCAGACTTAGAGAGCCAAAAACTCTGTTCTCCCGGCCTTAAGAGTCAGTTCAGCTCATTTTTGAGTGTTGTGATGATGCCAGAGAGGATTTGGGCAAAACAGTCCACAGTGGGTGGGCCTGGAACAAGAAAGGATTTGTGGTGCTTTGGCTGGAAGAAGATTTGTGGAGAGAAGACTGGTGTGAAACAAAATTAGGAGATCTCCACCTGGAGGGAGAGAGAGACTGTACCGGGGAGTTTGGCCAAGAGCTTAGTTAAATTTGTTTTGGTGCTGGGGGAAAGATTGGTCCATGGCAATAATGAGAAATGGTTTGCTTCCATCCCTCCATGTGTCTTCTGTCTCATGGTTTCTTCTGCTTGGGAGGATGTGGAGGAGGGACAGCAGGCAGTGACATTTCAACAGTATCTTTCTGGGGGGGGGGAGAATTCAATGAAAATCAATTCAAAATTTATTAAGTTCAGACTATGTGAAAGGCAATATAAATAAGGAGCAAACAAAAACAATCCAGTTACTTCTTGGAAAAAGTTTACCACATATATGAATGTAATGGAATATTATTGTTCTATAAGAAATGAGCAGCAGGATGATTTCAGAGAATCCTGGAGAGACTTACATGAACTGATGCTGAGTGAAGTGAACAGAAGCAGGAGATCATTGTACATGGCAACAATCAATTCTTATGGATGTGACTCTTTCCAACAATGAGACAGTTCGGGACAGTTCCAATGATCTTGTGATGAAGAAAGCCATCTACCCCCAGAGAGAGGACTGTGGGAACAGACTGTGGATCACAACATAATATTCTCACTCTTTTTGTTGTTCTCTTGCATTTTGTTTTCTTTCTCATTTTCTTTTCTTTTTGATCTGATTTTTCTTATGCAACAAGAGAATTGTGTAATATGTTTACACATATTGGATTTAACATATATTTTAACATGTATAATTATTTGATTGCTTGGCATCTAGGGGAGGGAGTGAGGGAAAGGGGGAAAATCCGGAACACAAGGCTATGCAAGGGTCAATATTGAAAAATTATCTGTATATATATTTTGAAAATAAAAAAGCTTAAAAAAATGTTTTATCTTAACTTGGCTCGTTTTATCAATGAGGTGATCCAAGGCAATTCCAACAGACTTGGGACTGAAGTAATGGGGGTGTGAAATTGTGTTCCCTTTAATCTGTAAAATTAACATTCTAAAAGTGTGTGCCCTTTGATCTGCAAAGAAGGTGATTCGAGTCTCAGGTCCTCCTGGGAGGCACATCTCCCCAGACAAGTTAAGTGGCGTCATTTGTCTGGGCCATTTCTAGGGCAAGCCAGATCTCTATTCAAATTCAGACTGAGGAAGCCTTCAAAGCAATTTCATTTGGGAGATCCTGATTTGATTGGTTCAGGCTGCCCTAGCCCCCACCAAAATCTTCTTATATAAGAGGTTTTTATTTACTCATTTCTTTGCAGAACGTCCAAAGCAGACAATGCCTGTCCCCTGGTATATCTGCCAGGACCCTGCCTGCTGAGAAGACATTATCTTCTCAGTGTCAGCCTCCATTTCCCTAATAGGACTTTGCCACTAAAGAAGTCAGTCTCTTAGCAAAGTTGACTTCTCATCCGACAATAAACTTCCATTTTTGCCACCTAACACTCTTTGGGTTCGTGAATTCTTTCATGAAGAATCTGCGCCTTCTACCAAAAGGGGATTTCCACAATTCTCTGCACTGCCATTAACCTCATCAGAAGGAGTCATACAGATCTAGAGAGAGAACTATGGAAACCAAATATAGATTAAGCATAGTATTTTCACATTTGTTGTTGTTTGCTTGTTTTTTTTCCCTTTGTCCTGTTCCCCCCCCCCTTTGTATCTATTTTGTGTGTGTGTGTATGCAGCATAATAAATGTGGAAATATGTTTAGAAGAATTGCATGTTTAACCTATATGGATTACTTGGTGTCTAGAGGAGGGGGAAGGGAGGGAGAAAAATGTGGAACACAGGATTTTGTAAGGATGAATGTTGAAAACTATCTTTGCATGTATTTTGAAAAAATAAAAAGCTATTATTATTTTTAAAGAAAAAATTTACCTTACTACTGCAGACTTAGACATTTAATTAAATAATATTACAAAGTAGAGAATAAATCTTGCCTACATATTTATAATGTATCATTCCCCTACAATTCACCCTACACATGAAGAGAAAGGGAGGATAAATGAAGAAAGGCACATGTATTCATACAAACACAAATAGCCAAAGTAACTCTCCTGGGGTAGCATCCCTGTTGGGGTTTGTTGGGGTTTCTGTTGAAACCCTCCTTTGCTTCTGATATTGACCTTTAATCCCTTAATAGAGCCATTGTTATCATCCAGGTGTCTGGTGTTGTCAAGATATGTGGTCTGCTGGCCTGAACTGCTAGGTTGTATCATTAGACTGGCTCTTGTTTAGCTATCTGTTCATCTTCCATAGCTGAGCTTCTCAGTGTGGGTCCTCTACTATTCTCTAATTCTGCCTTTCATTGAAATATATGGCCTTTTCTTCTCTCATCAGGAAGGCATTTTAAGCTCTTTCATTCTTAGCTCCAGGGGCTGGCTATTTCATGCTTTTGTAATTAAACCTCAGCCACAGCCAGCCCACTAGTCCAAAGATCATAGATTTAGGCTAAATCTCTTTTGAATTCCGTTGAGTCTATCTGAACCACCACTCTGTGAGTCCAAGTCACTTATTTGACTTTAAGTGAGAAAATTCTTTTTAACTCATTTCTATTCCCAACAGAGCAGTTATAGTCCATGCTAATTCTTTGTCCCACCCCAAGCAAGACCTTAAGGCTCTGTTAACTTTCCTTTTATTTCCCTGATAAGTGACAAAATCCCTGCTTTCCCTATAATAGAAAAAAACATTTCTTCCATTTTGAATGAATGGATTATCCAATTCCTTGTATATAAAAGAAGAGATTGGGTGGGTAGGGGTATTCCTGGGGGATATCTTCATCTTCCCTCCAGTCACTGTAGTGACTTTGACTAGAACTTGGGTCTCATCACACAAAGAGAAGGGGACAAAGACAGTGTGAGTCCAGGGTAGATGAGCCATCAAAAACCAACCAGTATTTCCTTCCAACCCATATATGATGAGAATGTGGGATGATAACTGAACTACAGTTATTTCTCAGATATTTCCTTAGTATCCTTAAGAAGTTCAAAGGATGTAGGAGGATAACAGTAACAGGAAAATTTGAAAGAAGGTTAGTTTGAGAGGAATGATAATGAATTCTGTTTGGGACACATTGAATTTGAGATGCCTTCAGGCTACCAGTTAGAAATGTCCAAAGAGCAGTTGACCATGTGTCATTGTGACTCAAGGAAAGAAGAGATACATGGAAAGCCAGATGGCAAACTAGGTATTTCAGTGATGGAAGAGAGAAGGGGTCAGCAAATTCAGGCTCTCCTCTCAGTCTTGTGGGATTCTCTCTGGCTCAGTTTCTGTGTCTGATCCCCCTTTGTTTTTCTGTGTTTATGTCTCTCCTGGTTTCTGTCTCTTTCTTTGTTCCTGTTGAATTGATCTCTCCCTCCCTACTCTTTTCCAAAATATAAAACTTGCTTTCAGGGAAAAAAATCTCATTATTTCATTCATATCAAACTGCTTTGTGAATTTGAACCTGACTCTTCTGATTCTAGAACTCTTATTTCACTGTGCTGCTGAGCTGGAAGACTCATTCAGAATCATCAGATACAACTTCCTATTTTCTAAATGAAGAACTTAAAAGTTCAGAGAAGATTATTATTATTAAAGAACTTTAAGGTTTGTGAAATATTTTACAAGCATTATCTGATTTGATTCTCACAACAATCCTGGGAGGTAATGCTATTACTACCCTAATTTTACATATAGGGAAATTGAGGCAGGAAGTATTATGTGATTTGCTCAGGTTTATGAAGCTAGTATCTGAAGCTACATTTGAACTCAGGTCTTTTTGCTTTCAGGTTTAGCTCTCTCAATTAGAGACACAGAGCTGCCAAATTATTTACAGTAAATGACAGACTTGATCTCAGATCCTCGACATCACAAATTCAGTGGGTTTTTTTTTTTTTATCATTTTCTGCTCCCTCCAGCAAGTCCTGGAACCTATGTTAAAATCTTTCCAAATCTCAGTAAAACACTATTAAATTCATGGTTTACCTGCTCCCTGAAAATAGTTACTTTCAATCCCCTGCTGAAGGATGTAGAACTAAATGTCTATTCTCCACACACCCTGTACTTAGTGCCCATCAGGGAATCCCCAAATGCTTGACAAGCCAGCATTACCCAATTTCATCCAACAAGAAAATTGAGGGAACAAGATATTCAGTGTCTTGCCTGCCAGTACCTGCTATGCACAATGACAGTGATGGACTCAAAGGCTCTCAGTGGCCACGAGTTTCAAAAACTATTTATTTTGTTGACTTTGTCCCCACTCACAGTAACTTGGTATTTGGTAAAAGTGGATCACTTGGGAAGAAACAGAACAAGACTTGGACAATATTTATTAGACCTATTCAATGATTTTATTATTGAAAATGACAGATGACTATTTTTTGTAGGACAGGAAGAGCCAGTGACTCAATAAAATGTTTTTGAACACCTTCTTTTGAGTAGAACTTGTACAATACTGTGGAAAATATACATTTGAAAAATGCCTGCCCTCAAACACATTATAACCATATTTGTAGAATGAAGGGAGTCCCCAAAAGGTTATGTCCTGGACCCTCTTCTACTTTTGCCTACCCTACTCTGTCAGTGATCTCATCATGGTTTTATTATTTCAATCTAAATGATTCCCAGATATGTCAATATCAATAAAATATCAAGGTCAATTGTGCCTTATTCATAGATATAAATACAGATATAAATATCCATAAATATGAAACCACTAGATGGTTCAGTGGATAGAATGCTGGGCCTGGAGTCAGGAATTCCTAAGTTCAAATATGGCCTCAGAAACTCACTAGTTTTGTGATCTTAACAAGTCATTTGATTTCTGTTTTCCTTAATCCACTAAAGAAGGAACCGGTGAACCACTCCAGCATCTTTGACGAGAAAAATCCTATATAGGGTCATGGATCATATATGAGTAAACAACTGAATAAAAACATCACAGATGTAGATATCTGTGTCTTCCTTGAGTCACAATGACACATGGCCAACTGCTCTTTGGACATCTCCAACTGGTATCCTGAAAACATCTCAAACTCAATGTGTCCCAAATATAATTCATTACCATTCCTCTCAAACTAGCCTTCTTTCAAGTTTCCCTATTATTGTTATCCTTCTAGGTACCCACGTATACAACCTCAGTATCATATTTGACTCATGATTGATACTGACTTTATATATCTAATCTGTTGTCCATTTTGTCATATCTACTTTCACATCTCTTGTATGTGACCACTTCTCTCCACAAGTGAGACCTCTACTCTTATTCAAATTCTCATTATTTCTAATCTGTACAATTGCAATAATATTCTAACTGATCTCCTTTCCTTATATCTTTTCCTCTTTTTTTCTTATTCTTATTCTAATCTATCCTTCACTAAGCTGACAATGTGATTTTTTAAAAGCATAATTGTGACCATGTCACTCCTTGTTCAATGAGCTTTGGAGGTTCCCAATTACTAAACTGGGACCAAATACAAAGTTCTCTGTTTAATATTTAAAGCTTCTGCCTACCTTTCTGATATATATATATAACAATTACTAAACTGGGACCAAATATATATATATATATATATTTTACATTTTACTCCCTTCAATGCACTCTGTGAATCAGGATTGTTGACCTACTTGAAGTTCTCCAAACATGACACTCTATCTTCTCTCTCCCTGTCTTTCTACTGGTTCACTTTCGTGTCTGAATGCTCTGCCCTTTCACTCCCATATCTTACTTTCTTTGTTCCCTTTAAGACTCCCCTCAAATTCTGCCTTCTGCAGGAGGATTTACTTGTCTCCACAACTGCTAGTGGCTTCTCACCTCATCTCCCTTTCCTTTTACTCTGTAGATAGCTTGCAGGTACTTAATTATTTATACATCATCTCCCTTATTAGAATGTAAGCTCTTTTAGGGCAGGGACTGGTTTTTGTCATTTCTTTTTTAACTCTAATACTTAGCAAAGTGTCTGGTTTAACATCTGCTTGTTGATTGACTGGCAAGAAGGAAGCTTGTTATTATGTACTAAATTGTGTGGTAAATGTTAGCACCAAAGAATTTCAGAAAAGAACATGGAGAGATCAATATAGCTAGAATAATAACAGCACTCCTATCTACAGTGCTTTACTTTTTATAAAGCATTTTCTTAGCAACAATTCTGTGAATCTGGCTGTGAAGGTTTTATTATTTATCCTTCACTGAAGTTCAGGCTCAGAACAATCATGATGCTGTTCAGGAGGGGAGAGACGTAATAAGAACCTTATATGTGTGCCTAGAACTGGGATTCCATTTTCCTTGTTGCCCTTTTTTGAGGTATAAGGTTTCTAGTTGTTCTGCCAGCCAAGGACAATAACAGCATGCTGCTATGGTTCTGAAAAGAGACACTTTGAATATTTGGACCCAGATTAATTACAGAGAGATGAAGTAACTTGTCCCAAGTAACACCTGCAGCACTTCTCTCAGCTAGTAGCCCTTAAAAAAAGTACCTCAGGTTCAAGATCTTCTATCACTCCCATGAAAAACCACAACCATGACTTCTACCCATCCATAGCAAATAAAATGACAAGTAAAGATCGATTGCCACTTCCCAGGAACACTTGGAGTATGCTCTCCCATAGGTCATCACACTACCAATGTGGAAAAACATACACATAGTGAAAGTGGTTAACCAGGGAATATGCAAGGTGGAAATGAATATAAGGAATATCTTTATGGTTAATGCAGTTAACAAGTACTTAGTACCATGTATTATATGCATTGAGGATACAAAGACAAAATTCAATTATCTCTATAACCTGGAAATTTATATTTGAGTTTGGGAGGGGGGGGATGTATATAGATATACATATGTACAACATAGATCAAAAGTAAAAATAATCGGGGGGAGAATAAAGGGAAGCACTTGGGTGATAAGGACAAATCACATTCTGCCCTTATGGGGTGATGCCATCATGCTCCTCTCCTCTGCTAGGTTTTGCATCTATGTTCTCTGACAGATCTTTTGTTATTTCTTCTAGGGGAACTTGATAGTGTCACGAGACCCAAATTTCTCTCTGGTACTGAGTTTGGACTTCAATTCTTTAGAATAATCTACTAGCTCAGCTCCTACCTATTAGGATTCAGTCACTAGAACTTCCCTTTTCATAACCAAAGGCAGGCTAAAGGGTCTGAATCCATAACTGAAACTATAAACTACCACACCAAGCTAAAAAAGCAGCCAAAATAACCCAAACAGAGCTCACAGGTATTAAAATTAAGTCTATTTTTTTGATTGTCTGGGTCTAGGACTGATTAGAAGTCTATAGTTCCAAAAACTATCTGATTTTTTTTGTTAGAAATTACTCCTAGCCCATAGTGCTAGTTTAGATCCATCCATCCATCCATCCATCTATCTATCTATCTATCTGTCTCTCTGTCTATCTATTTATCTATTATATATATATATATATATATATATATTTACCAGAAAAAAAGTAAAAGTCGTTGACTTTTACCTTATGTTCTACTAATTTAAAAAGCTTAATAATTAAATTAATGAATAATTTTTTTATTTTATTTAATATTTTAATTTTAAATTGATTTAATTTTAATTTAATTGATAAATAGATTCCATTAATTAATAATAAATAATTTCATTAATTAAAAAAAAGTTTTTATACCTTAGTAAGCTTTGGAGCCAGAGTCAAGAAGACAGGAGACTGATTCAAGCTCAAAGGCTTCAAAGATGCTCCATGCTATAATTCTATCTAATATTTTGATATCACTTTGTGGTTTACAAAGTACTTTCCTCATAATAAGCATTTGAGATAAGTGGGGCAAGTATTGTAATTGTCATTTTGCAGAAAGACAAATTTGAATTTAAAGAAAGACAAAGTGATTGATGTCACACAGCTACAACATGCCATGTTAACAGTCCACAAGGCTAAGACAAAAGCCTTGGTCTTCTGGTACCTTCCCTCTGCACCCCTGAATTCTAGTTCTCAGGGAAGATTTCACAGGGAAGTGGAGATATGGGCTATATTTTGAAGGTTGCTTAGAATTTAGATAAGGATAGCAATTGAGAATAAGGAACACCAAAAGAAAGAAGACAACAAGGAAAAATATGAGTAAAGATGAGGGGATGAAAAAAGAATAGGGTGTAATGTTGGCATCTCATTGGTATCCAATATAGGGGAAGGACAATTATAGCAAGTGGGTTTGGATAGGGATAGCAGGCTAGATAATGGAAACTACTGAATAAAAAAGTGGAGGAGTAAGTTGTGGAAATTTGCTAGAGGGAAAAAAAAATGAAACTTCAAATTTTCCAGTATCACATTCCTATAAAAGTACTAGATTATATCAATCAAACAGAACTTAAATGATTATTTTTTTTCTTTTTTTTTTATTTAATAGCCTTTTATTTACAGGTTATATGCATGGGTAACTTTACAGCATTAACAATTGCCAAACCTCTTGTTCCAATTTTTCACCTCTTACCCCCCACCCCCTCCCCTAGATGGCAGGATGACCAGTAGATGTTAAATATATTAAAATATAAATTAGATATACAATAAGTATACATGACCAAAACGTTATTTTGCTGTACAAAAAGAATCAGACTCTGAAATATTGTACAGTTAGCTTGTGAAGGAAATCAAAAATGCAGGTGTGCATAAATATAGGGATTGGGAATTTAATGTAATGGTTTTAGTCATCTCCCAGAGTTCTTTTTCTGGGCATAGCTGGTTCAGTTCATTACTGCTCCATTGGAAATGATTTGGTTGATCTTGTTGCTGAGGATGGCCTGGTCCATCAGAACTGGTCATCATATAGTATTGTTGTTGAAGTATATAATGATCTCCTGGTCCTGCTCATTTCACTCAGCATCAGTTCGTGTAAGTCTCTCCAGGCCTTTCTGAAATTATCCTGTTGGTCATTTCTTATGGAACAGTAATATTCCATAATATTCATATACCACAATTTATTCAGCCATTCTCCAACTGATGGACATCCATTCAGTTTCCAGTTTTTAGCCACTACAAAAAGGGCTGCCACAAACATTCGTGCACATACAGGTCCCTTTCCCTTCAAAAACAAAACTAATGCAGATAAGATTAGAAGGGAAGCAATAAACTGGGAAAATATTTTTACAGTCAAAGGTTCTGATAAAGGCCTCATTTCCAAAATATATAGAGAATTAACTCTAATTTATAAAAAATCAAGCCATTCTCCAATTGAAAAATGGTCAAAGGATATGAACAGAAAATTCTCAGATGAAGAAATTGAAACTATTTCTAGTCATATGAAAAGATGCTCCAAGTCATTATTAATCAGAGAAATGCAAATTAAGACAACTCTAAGATACTACTACACACCTGTCAGATTGGCTAAGATGACAGGAAAAAATAATGATGATTGTTGGAGGGGATGCGGGAAAACTGGGACATTGATGCATTGTTGGTGGAGTTGTGAACGAATCCAACCATTTTGGAGAGTAGTTTGGAACTATGCTCAAAAAGTTATCAAACTGTGCATACCCTTTGATCCAGCAGTGTTACTACTGGGATTATATCCCAAAGAGATTAAATGATTATTTTTGAGCAAGATTTCTAGGAAAGAAATTGGAAGTTTAAAAATACCAACAATAACAGAAATAAATAGAAAACGACTGTTAGATAAAATCTTGGAGCAGTGGGATGGTATTCAAAAATAAGGAAACCCATCAACAGTATTCCTGAAATGTCAGGGCTTAGAATAGGACACTGTATTCTGAGTGGTGTTTTAGAATTGGTCATAGCATGTTTTCAATATTTGTGCCATATGGTGCCTCATTCTACATACCCCACAACACTCATCATTAGACCATAGGTAAGAAGATGAAAAATCAATCTCACGCCCTAGCAAACTCTCATGAAAAGAGTTTTTGTAACACTTAGATCACTGAATATAAAATGTCAGGGCTTAAAGATACCTTATAATATAGAACATAAGATAGTAGAATTGGAAGGGACTTTAGGTATGCTTTGTGAAAGAGACTCTTGCAAGAAAGGGAGTAAGAGAAGAAGGAATGATGACATCTAATCTTAGAGCAAGTGACATCTCATCTAGAGTTTGAAGAGAATTAAAAAAAAATAGTTGAAGCAACTGAACTCCCTACACTCAGATCCAAATAGAGATAGATGCAGAAAGACAATCAGTTACTTGATGACAGAAGTAAATTTGAAAAATGGTATTACTGGCAGCAGAAAAGAGAGCTGACTATGGACTCAAGAGACAACTAGTTGGCAATACAGATTTAAGCTACAGATAAGAGAAGATGCTGGAAGCTGAGCTGAGCAAACTGTATATCAAATGTCATGCACAAGAGGAAACTTTATGAAGACCTCCCAGGAAAGACTTTTAGAAACCCTGAAGATCCAAAACTGATTTTTTTGGATCCTAGCATCCTAGCAATATATATTCCAAGCACGTGTACCTCATTATCATTATGCTCAAAGTTTGTACTTATCTCTCACAGATGCTGGGTGTCTTTAAGAAAGAACATATTCCAAGTTTAATGGAGCAATTGTTTATAGGTATTGCTTTTACTATGTCAGTCTAGTAAATGCCTTCACTTTGAGCTAATCTGCCTACTTTGTTAACTGGAAGCGCACTCAATGGGAGGAGGGTAGGGGCAAATGTTGACTCATAGGGTTATCTCTAGGACCTGGTTACTCTTTGGAGATCCAATATGGCAGCAGGAATGTAGGAAACGGGGGAGTAACACAAAGGGGTGCCATGTTTATTATTCTATTTATTATTTTTAGAATTAATTTGTTAGTTCAATTATTCTAATTATTAATAGAATATTGTTCTATTTATTATTTTTTTTCTATTTGGGAGATAGATCAATAGGTTTCCTTTAGCCAGAGGTTTATCCATAACCCATGTTAGTGACCAAATTCCATTTTCCATGTTTGATGAGAGAATTAGTGTTCTATTAAGATTCATATCATCATGCTATCTGCTGGAGAGTGGCCAATTTGCCTTTTAAATCCACCTCACCCACAAATTATCATAGCATCGATCCTCTTCACTTGTTGTTCTTTTCAAATAGCCATCTTTTTCCTACTTCACAGGTCACCTAGAAATGAACAGTGAGCAAGGGCTTCCCCTTCAAAAAAACAAAAGTTAGAAAGGACCACAGATAGCATTTAGTCCAGAAGTATCAAGCATATAATCCCTTGGCTGCATGAGACTCACAACATTCTTAAGTGTGGTGCAAACCAAATTAAAATGGAATTGGAAAATATTTAACAAAATAAATACAAATACAATGAATCATAGATATTAACATGTGCTTATCCAAGGAAATATGTACCCTGCAGGAATCCTTATGTACGATTTAATGGCCATATTTCTATACCACCAATCTAGTCCAACATAATCATTTTAGGCCAAAGAAGAGAAATTCCTTTTCTAATGTCATTTTTGTTGTTCAGTCATTTTTCAGTTGTGTCCAATTCATTGTGACCCCATTTGTGGTTTTCTTGGTAAAAATATTGGAGTAGTTGGCCATTTTCTTCTCCAGCTAACTTTACAGATGAATAAACTGAAGCAAACATGGTTTGCCCAGGGTCACACAGCTAATAAATATCTGATGTCAGATTTGAACTCAGAAAGATGAAGAATCTTCCTGACTCCTGGCCTAGCTCTCTATGCACTCTTACCTAGTTGCCCAATGTTATTTAGGTGTTAATTAGTAGTACTAGAATATAAATCTAGATTCTGGGGCTCTGAATAAGCATTCTGTCTACTACACTGTATATCAAGGTCCCCATAAGTAGTTAAAGGAAAACATATAGACAGTGATACACAAGTTATTCTCTAGTGTCCTCTAAGTGCAGATGATAAAAAAGGATTTAAAATACTAATGGGTATGGATGGCACAATGGAAACAGGGCTGGACTCAGAGACAAGAAGACCTGAGTTTGAATTCTGCCATAAACAATTACCAGATGGGTAAGCTATTTAATCTCTCAGTTACCCTTTTTTATCTGTAAAATATGGATGATGATGATAATAATAATAATAAAAAAAATAATAGCACTTACCTCCCAAGATTATTGTAAGGAGCCAATGAGATAATGTACGTAATATGCTATGCAAAAATTAAAGGACTGTATTAATTTGAGCTATTAGTAGTTCATACTATTTCATGAGTCACCAGTAAGAAATTCCCAGCTCTCTGGGTTATGAGACACCAGAAAGCATTTCAAAAGGAGATTGGGAAATCTCTGTTTCTAAAAATGTTTAAGGAAAATTCCAGGAGTAATCCTTTTGCAGTGGTTTTGACCAGATGCTATGTGGAAATAAAGGAGATCTAATAATTTTCTTCTCAGATCTTTAACTTGTGTAATCCACAATATCCACAGACAATGGAACCCTAGTGTAACATTTAAGCTTCAGAGTTTATTTTCCTAATGACCAGTTGGATAGATGACTCAGTCCTCCAAGTATGGTCACCATTTTTCTCCTCAGGGTACTAGGGATAACCTTGAGGGGCTGAGGGTTTCTATTATGCTGTATCATTCAGAAGCTTTTGCAATGGGTTATCAACCACAAGTTAATATCTCTCCTTTATTATCTACTAACTGATATTTTCCTAATATCAATTAATCAATTAGCTTTGACAAAGGAATATTTATGCGAAAGTATAGCAAGGACAAGAGTCTCTGTCTTCTTGTCGTTCCCCTTTCATTCCACCAAACACACACACTCACCCACCCCTTTAACCATCTCTGTAGAGTGACTTGGTCTCTGGGGAAAATGGACTCAAGCTTAAAGAATCAACTGCCAAACTAAGTTGACTTCTGTGTATAGTAGAGACTATAAACATGTATCTCTCTTGCTTGTATACCCTGCTGTCTTTGCTATAGATTAATTTACTGGTAGTCTGGGTCAAGCAAGTTATTTCTCAGGGTTGCTTCCTTACTGACTTCTTTTGCTGTGGTTACTATGATTGATTCCAGATGCTGGACCTCTGGTGGTCCTTCCAATCCTTTCAAAGCTCACATGATTGTAACTTGGTTCATTCTATTTCTGATATTCATCATCTGAGAATGGAAAAGAACTAAGCCCAACAGAGACAGGAAAGAGGAATTCCATGTATTTGTGGCTCAACAAGGATTGGATATTGTAGCTGCCAGTTTTTTTTTCTCTTCACTTGAAAATCACTAGAGATAGTTCTTCCATTTGTTTGAGCCTTTTAGATGCATGCTTACTTCTGACTCAACAGCCAGACTTTTCATAGCATGAACAACTCAGTGGGAAGCTGTCACAGAATATGTGTTCATCCTCTTAATCAAGATGGACAAAGACCTCTCCATCACGTATTTCTGAGGTACCTATTAGCATAGCGGGGTCAAGAAGACTTGAGTTCAAATCTGTTCTCAGACATTTCTTAGCTGTATGACCCTGGAAAGTCATTTAACCTGTCTTTGCCTCTGCTTTCTCAACTGTAAAATGTGAATAACAATAGTAGCACCTGTTATGGGTGTTATGGTCCAGAACTCTGTACTGGAAACAAGGATTCTTATAAGGTGCTAACTAAGTGCAATTGATAAGACAATGGTTATCTAGTTTAGCATGGTGATTAATAGTTCACTACTTCAATATGATTGATTTAATCTTACAACAAATAATGGTTCCCTAGTGATATAATGATTGGTTATACTCAGTATACTATAAATGATCTAATTATAATAGAGCTTATAAACTGGGACACACTAAGCCAGGATGGGACTCAGAGATACATTCATTCCATTGGAGGCTGGAGCACAAGCCCTCAGACTAAGAGATTTCACCATGGTGGCTGGCCTGTCCTCCTGCATTTCCTCCACTGAGACCAAACTAGTCCATGTCCCAGGCAAGGAGAGAATAAAGAATTTGGACTTTAACACCAGGCTATGCTTGTGGTAATTAATCTGCTGAAATGAGTCCCAGAGACTTCCAGAAAACCACCCAGAACACTACAAGCACCATCTTTAAAGGTTGTCGTGAGGAGCAAAAGAGATAATATTTATTTTAAATACAAAGCTCTTAGTATAGTTCCAGACACTATAGAAATGTTAATTTCCCTTCCTCTTCCTCCTAGAAGCAGCCTCACTAAGCTTCCATGTGAATAGGCAGCAGCCATGGCATATTTTATAGGCTACAAAGGTATGGTCTGTATTGGCCAGTTGCCCTACTAAACAATAGCAATGGTTACAAAGCACTTTTTTCACGATAATCATGTGAGAAAGGCATTACTATCTCTAGGTTGAAGCTGAAAATGGAACCCAGAAAGGGGAAGGGATTCACCCATGATCACACAGTTAAGCAAGTGTCAGAACTAAGATTTCAATCTGAGCCACCTACTCTTTGCCAAGAGCCATCATTCTTTCCACTATGTCAGGTTGATGTGACATCTTGTCAAAGGTCTTCATTTTTGTACCATGCAGTAAAGACTAATGGGCTATGTAATCAGTAACAAATTTCTTTAGAAAAGAACAGAGCTGTTGATGACTAAAGCTGTATGATCAGCAAGTGGAAGTGAATAGATTTTCAACTGAAATTCAACAAATGTTATCAAGCACCTGCTGTGGACAAAGCCCCATGCTCAGCTCTGGAGGAAAGGAAAACTTTAGATAACGTTACTGCTTTCAACTCTATAGAAACAAATGTATCCTGACATTTTGAGGAAAGCAACAATCTTCTACAATGTATAGATACATGAAGGACAATTAGAGAAGGAAAAACAGTGATCACAAAGAGTCAGGACATGCCACACTAATTGCATTTCCTTTTTAGATATTATTCCTGATTGACAGAGCATTATAGAAACCCTCAACCCCTCAAGGCTATCCCTAGTATCCTGAGGGTGATGATCATATTTAGAGAACTCAATCTGTTATCCTAAGTGAATTTTAGGATAATAATTCCACAGAATTTTGTGGTCCTAGTTCACATTTGTTTTAGCATTTGACAGAATTTCTTAGGCTATTCCTGTGGATGAGATGAAAAGATAAAAGTGTATTTTAGGCTGGTGGGATCAATATACCAATATCAAATTAGATTTGGGGGCAATGATATGTTATAGCTAGCTTGTATTGCCTCCGGAGAGATCATTGTTCAGTTTATAATATGAACATTTATACAATGGAAATCTACAAATGCTTTGGATTTGCACTTGGTTTATTTTCTTGTTGATTGATCTTAAGAAAGTGATAGTGAAAGTGTTAGTAATGAAGATTAAATTTAAAAAGGTGTCATATGTACTTTTTTACATAGAGTTGGTTGTTAAATATTTACACCCACATACCTTCTCAAGTAAATATTATATTAGATAATATTATTAGATATAAAAATGATATTTGTCAGTAGTAATTTGAAGAGGATTTCTGTTCCAATATGGATTAGACTAGAGCTCTGACCTGCGATCTGAAAAATTCATTTTCCTGAATTTAAACCTGGTCTCAGGGACTTACTAGTTAGCAGTGTGACTCTGAACAAGTCACTTAACTCTGTTTGCCTCAGTTTCCTCATTTGTAAAATGAGTTGGAGAAAGAAATGGCAAACCATTCCAGTCTCTTTGCCCCCAAAAATTCAAATGGCATCATGAAAAGTTGGACATGACTAAAGTGACTGAACAATAATAATCTGTATTTGTACCACCTGAATGCTTTCATGAGGCATTTAGTATGACTATCAAGCTTGAATTGGTCTTGTCTTCCCTTCTAAACCATTTACTATTCAGGGTAGTCATTGTACCTTATTTATTCCTGTGTTTCTCTCCACACTAAGTGCAGGGTTTGTCAAGCATATTTGCCAATAAAATCTGTTGAATTGAATTGCATAATTTCAATTCAACAAACCTTTCTTGTGCACCTAATATGTTCAAAGTAGTATAGGAGAACTGAAAATACAAAAATGCAATGAAAACCAGTCCCTGCCTTCACAAAGCATGTGTTAGATTGGAAATAAAATATTAAAAAAATAAACACAGTATTATAGACATATATACATGTATATGTATATATATATATGTATATATATATATATATATACAGATAGATATATAAACATAAGGCTTAAAGACAGGGTTAAGTAAAACAGGGCCTTCTCTCCATCAAGAAAGCCAAATTCTGGCCTGATAGAACAGAACAGATTCAGTTCTGGAAGTGTCTGACTTCAAAGAAAGGATAGCAATCCTTTCCTTTATTGCAGTTTATTATGCCCCTACCTTAGAGAAGGTCTTCAGGGACAATCTAAGATAAAACATAGGAATATATATAAGGTACCTTCCAGAAAGATATTCAAAAGTGCAAAACAAATTGTGTATGGGACAGCTATTTATTTTCTTCATGAAAGACTACATGTTTAAAACAAAAAAAGCTATAAGCACACACTGATGAAGAACTTCAAACAAGAAACTATAACCCATCACTCCTAATTTGCTCTCCCTAGTAGTTGACACTCAGAACATGAGAAACTAGGTGGTACTTCTGAAAAGACAGTTTAATTTTCATACTATCTGAGCAACTCATTTAAGATCCTTCTTTTCAGAGAAATTCTTGAGATCACCTCTTGATGGAAAAACTAATATCTGGTCCTAGAAACTCCTAAACTCTTGTAATAATGACATAGCTATGCAACTCAGAAATATCCATTTCAGGATCACTGTCCAGTTGACCCCTACTCAAAGCAAAACATAAAGTAAGACCATTCTCCATTCCATTCCTATACTCTGTCTGTCTGTCTGTCTCCCTACTTGCAACTCAGGTGAAGTAAAGTGGACTAACAAAAAAAATCCCTTCCATAGCCCATTTCTCTGCTATAGATAGAATAGAATTTTGAGCTACAGGCACTAGTGAGGGCTGGATAGGTTCACTGAGAATGTAGTCCCATAGAACAAGTATTAGACATGGCATTAGAAGTTCTGGCTTTAAGTTCCAGCACTGCCACTTATTAAAAAAAAAAAAAGTAGAGCTAAAAGAGCATTGAATTCATAGTCAGAAGAGCTAGGTTCTGCATTTGCTTCTGTTATCTAATACTTCCTTGACCTTCAGTAAGTTCCTGGGTCTCACTTTCCCCATTTGAAAAATGAAGACTTTGGACAAGACTATTTTCAAGTTTTCTTCCAGTCTTGACAGCATAAGAATTTTTTTTCCCATATGGGTTGTAGTAATAGAAAAAAAACTGAGGTAGGGGTGTGGAATGGGGATGGGAGGGAGACATAGGGGCAGAAGAGGGAGATGAGACCTTCTATGTCAAGCAGCATCATTCAGTCCCTTCAGATCTAAGGTTTCTGGCAAATTCTGCACTGCTTCCACCTTATGTCATCTCCCTCAAGGAACCAAGAGGAAAGGCTCCAAGTGCTCTGGTCTAAGTGCCTGAGCTGCAATATAAGGGCAACAGTCATTTGGCTACATTAGCTGTCAATGGCGTTGCTATCAATTGAATGCTCTATTGAGCTGAGCAAAGAAGACTGAAGATATGTCCTTTAATCAGCGATATAGTCTGGGAATGCTTGTCAGACCAGTGAAGTGGAAGTCCCCTAATCCTTTCAATTAACATGTCACCACATATATTGTTTTTATTTAGAATAATGCGGGGGCCAAGTCAGTAGATGGGGAGTTATTCAGATCAGTCATTTGGAAAGATTTTTCCACCAGAGAATTTTCTTTAGCAGAAAGAAATTGAAATTAAATTAAAATGGCAATTAAGAACTGTATGTACCAACCATAGAATCAGAGAACTGGAAAGAATGTTAGATAGAGGTGGAAGGGGCCTTAGACCGAAAAATGTTACCACTGTAAGAGGTCTCAATGATTATTTAGTCCAATCTTTTTCTTTTACATGAGAAGAAACAAAGGTCTACAAATGTGAAGGGGCTTGGACCCCAAATTACATGGCCTAGATATGAGACCATATCCTCTAAGTTTTTTGAGTCAGAATGGAACATTTGAAGTCAAAAAGGATTAGACTTGACCTTAGTGGAAAGACTCTTAGATACTTAGAATATCAAAGCTAAAAAAAAGACATAAGAAAATAGCCAAAAGTGGAAAGAATTTTAGAGTGACATATACCCTTTGGATGTTAAGGAGTACATAGGGAAAAACATTACCCACAAAAGGCAAATGATTCTGAATTAGCATCTATGGGGTCACAGAGCATCAGAGCTTTATGGGACTTTAGTAAAGAGAATGTTAGAGTAAGAAGAAATTTTAAAATTGACCTAGTCCAGTATTTTATTTTTCAGATGAGGAAACTGAGGCTCAAAAGAGTTAACTAATTTACCCAAGTCACACGATAATAAGTGGTAGAGATGGGACTAATATTGTTCCATTCCCTATTCTGAAAGACCTATTGTTTGCAAAGTCAAACTCTAGAATGCAAAGGAAAAGAAACATAATACCAAAAGGATAAAAAACCCTTCATTTGGATCTAGAATTTAGAGCTAGCAGGGAGCTTAAAAATCACATAATCTGATCTCTTGATTTTCTAGAGGAGAAATGAGACTTAGTCATTCCAGTTACATGTGGCAGAGTCAGTATTTGAACCAAGATCATAGGATCTTAGCACCATAAATCTATTTAAGGGACCTGGTTGTACAGCTAGATGGCACAGTGGATAGAGCACTGGGCTGGGAATCAAGATTTTTCTTCAAGAGTTCAAATCTGACCTTGAATACTTATTAGCTATGTAATACTGTACAAGTCATAGCACCATAGACCTCTGAGGCCATTTAACTTCCTTGGGTAGAACTGAGATTTAAACTCAGGTTCTCCAACTCCAAAATCCAGCATGATACAATTATATATCTTGAACCTCACTTTGTGATTAGTGATCAGGTTCAAAATAATTAATGGTATGCCCTAAAACTCAAGATAATCTCTCCAGGGCTTACTTTCCATGGATACTAATTCAGAATCATTTCCCATTTTTTGGGTAGATTTCCCCCCTATGTACTTCTTACCATCCCCATAATTCTTAAAGATATTTTGAAAAGAAAGAAAAAAAAATCCAGACACCCAAATCACTAAGGTTATGGAGAGTGCTGGGGAGACAGTTAATTTTTAACAATATTTACTTTACCTCCAGGCTAAAGGTAAAACTAATCCTATCTGCCATGCCATATCTTACTAAAGTCCATAATCAGATCCTATTGCCTGAAGGTAGGAGAACAAGGAAACTGGCTACAATCTGGACTTCCACGTCAGGACATTCTAGCATATTTGTTAAGCACAAATACATGGAAAAGTTTCCAGAGCTTGAACTCTCTCTTCTAAACCTTGAAAATATCAAGGGGAAGCACACATAAAGAGAAGAAAATAAGTGTTTATTAACCACCTACTATATGTCAGACCCTATGATAAGTAATTTTCAAATATTATCTCATTTGATTCTAGGAACAACTCTGAAAGGAAGGCACTATTATGATTCTCATTTTATAGGAGAAGAAATTGAGACAGAGGTTAAGTGACTAGCCCAGGTCATGCAGCTAGGAAGCTTCAGAGGCTGAATCTGAACCCAAACCTCACTGACTCTAGCTTAATATTCTATTCAATTTTACCACTAATAATAATAGAGCTAGAACTCTACTAGGTAAGTGAAATGGAGAATGGGGTTACTTTGACCTGTGACTTTGATATTTCAATAGCTTCAATATTTAGAATTATAGAATAAAAAGGGGAGGGGCAGGCCTTAGATATTATCACCCAAACAAATACCTTCATTTTACATTTTTATTGTTTAATTATTTTCAGGCATATTCAACTCTCCATGACCCCATTTGAAATGTTTTTTCTTTTCTTTATTTTTTTTAATTGTAATACTTTTTTATTCTCCCCCAAATATATGCAAAGATAGTTTTCAATATTCATTTTTGTAAAACCTTATTCTCCAATTTTTTCTCCCTCCCTTCTTTCCCTTTCCCCAAAACAGTAAGTAATCCACAATAGTTTAAATATGTGCAATTCTTCTAAACATATTTCCATATTCATCATGCTGCATAGGAAAAATCAAATCAAAAGGGGAAAAAACACAAGAAAAAAAAGAAGCAATAAAAAAAAAAAACCTGAAAAAGGTGGGAATACTATGATTTGATGTTGAGGATCACACTTAAGTGATCCATATTCAGTTTCCATAATTCTCTCTGTGAATATGATGGCACTTCCCATCACAACTCTATTGAAATTGCCTTGAATCACCTCATTGTTAGAAAGAGACAAATTCATCACAGTTGATCATCACATAATCTTGTGGCTGTGAGCAATGTTCTCATGGTTCTAATCACTTGACTTAGCATCAGTTCATATAAATCTCTCCAGGCCTTTTGGAAATCATCCTGCTCATCATTTCTTACAGAACCAAATATACCATAACATTCACATACCATAACTTATTCAGCCATTCCCCAACTGATGGGCATCCACTTAGTTTCCAGTTCCTTGCCACTATAAAAAGGACTGCTACAAACATTTTTGTACATGTGGGTCACTTTCCATTTGGGATTTTCTTGTCAAAGATACTGCAGTGGTTTGCTGTTTTTTTCCCCCACATCATATTACAGATGAGAAAACTGAGGCAAACAGAGTTAAGTGACTTGGCCCGGGTTCCACAGTTAATAAATTATTGATGCTAGAATTGAACTCATGAAGATGAGTCTTCTTAAAAGAAACTGAAATCTAGGGAGAAATGACTTGCCCAGATCCCATGACTAGTAGTGCCAACAAAGGCTTTGAATCTAGGTCTTTGCAAGAAGCTGCCCTATTAATTTTTGTGTTGTCCATCCACTCATGCTTATAGTCCCTTTGCTCTAGAAGAATGTCAAGGATATCAGGAAGGTGATGTCTTGACTTACAAGTGAACTGAACTTAAATAAGCCATAGCTGTCTTACTCTCTTTATGGGAGCCATTCGGGTCCAGTAGGAGGACATGGATCAGAACAACTGGCTATATTTCAGATACAGTGAGACTCCTTGGCATTTTTGAACTAAGGTATTTCCCAGGTCTTAGTTTGTCTTGAGGCAACACCCATTCAACGATTAAGGCTAGGTAAGAACTGAGGCAAAAAATGATCTTTTGGACTTACTCAAAAAAAAATCAACCTAAGAGGGGAAGATCTTAAAAGCAATATAAAACTGATATAATTAACAGAAGAAGAAGATGATATAGACAAACCTATTTTTAAGAAAAGTCATTTTGGCAGTTGTGTGGAAAATGGATTAGAGAGGAAAGATGCTTAAGGAAGAGAGATCAATTAGCAGGCTATTGAAAAGTCCATGAAAAAAAAAAATAATGCAAACCAGAACTGGGGTGATGGATGTATGAGTAGTGAGATGGAGATAGATGAGAGAGATATTAGGAAGGTAGACTATGCAACTAATTTATTATAGTTTTATGAAACTATATTAAGTACTACCACCACTACTACTAAAAGATTACAAAAGCTCCAAAATAATAATACCCTTTGAATGGATGACAGAAAGGGATTAAAAAAAAAGATAGCCATCTCTAATTTATGCCATCTAGATGAGTAAGAGTGATAAGTCAATGAGGACAACTTTGGTGACTGGAAGGACTGTGGTGCCCTCAACAATGATGAAGATTAAAAGATGGGGGAGAGATTTTAAGAAGACCTCAGATACAAAAAGAGGGCTGAATCTGGAAGCAAAAGACCCAAGATCAGATCTTTCCTCTGACATTACTAGCAATGCCATTCTGAGCTAGACAGTTGAAGCTCTCTAGGCTATAGTTGCAAGTTATTTTTCCGAGAAATGAGAAGGTTTGGATTAGAATGATGGCAAACATCCTTTGTGCTTCTCAGTCCCATAAAATAGCAAGTGGGACCACTTCTGCAGCGGTTATCTTACTAGGTTGCTGAGCCCTCACTCTAGTCTATCTTCCCTTCAGTCATCAAGGTAATTTTCCTCAAATACAGGTCTGATTATATCAGCCCTCTATTCCATAACCTGCAGTGACTATTGCCTCCAGATTCAAATACAAAATGCTCTGATTGGCATTTAAAGCCTTTTAGAACCCAGTCCTCTCCTACTTTTCCAGTCTTACACTTTTTCCCTACCTTGTATTCTTTGACCCAGTGTCATTGGCATCCTGGATATTTCACAAATAAAATATTCTATCTCTCTGTTCAGGGCATTCTCATTGTCTCTTCCCCATGCCTTCTTTCCTTCCTCATCACCTATTGAGTATCCTTTAAGTACCTGCTAAAATCCCATCTTCTACAGGAAAACTTGCCCAGTCATGCTTCTTTCTAGTTCCCTCTATTAAATTGTTTTGTATTTATTCTGTACTTAGCTTGTTTTTTGTTTGCTGTTTCCTCCACTGGATTGTGAGTTTCTTGAGAGCAGGCACTATCTTTTGCCTATTTTTATATCTCTATCATTTAGCACAATGACTGGCACATCATAAATGCTGAATTATTGATTCAAAGGCTTTGATTTCCTTGGTAGACTTTCCCTTCCCACGGATACAAAGTGTAGCTCCTCATTGCCTTAGGAGACAGCTCCATCATTTGTTAAGCTCCCAGAACATCATCATCATCATCTGGCCAACCTTCTGGCAGAGAATATCTAGAATCATGGAATTTAGATTTGAATGGGATGTTAATGGTGGTAGAAAATTAATCTGAAGGATCGAGATTATATCACTTGCTTAAAATTAAGCAGATAACTAAGTAACAAAACTAGAACTCAGACCCTTCACCCTAAATGCAAAGTTCTTTCCACAATGCCATTCTATGGTCCAGTCTTAGGATGACAGTCCAGAATTGGTTTGTCTTTGTCCAGCTTGACAAGACCTGCTTGAGTTTTTTAGCTTTTAAGTGGCCAGGGTCACTTCGAGGCTATGATAGGACATTGGAAGAAGACATTAATGAAAGCATTTTATTTTGGCCTGCCACCAAAGGCCAAAGAAGGGATGCTGAGAAGCTATTTCTCTGCTTTACATGATTTTTGTAATGAAGACAATGTAGCATAATGCATAGAACACTGGATTTGCATTTGGGAAGACTTTGAGATATATATATATATATATGTTTAGAATGCAGACAATTTTCTAGGATTTATCTACTTCACCAATAAATTCAAATGACTTTGGAAGGGAAAGTGAAGCAGGTGTTCTTGCACAAGCCTCCTTCATTTAAATCTAATTCACTTGCATGTCATAGTATCCTCTTCCTAATGTCATGGTCCTCTTTGAGAACAAAAGACAAACATCAATTGGTAGATTAGAGTATTGGTGTAGAGAATTCCTACACCGAAAAATCCTTGGGGAGATGTGACCCCAAGTTGTTCACACATTCTTCAGTACTTGATTTGTAAAAACATGATTTCAATATATCTGAGGATCTGTCTGCCTTCATCAACATCAATCAGAAGTCCTAAATGACTTGTTTGGTCTAGACTATCCTAGCAAGGTTGGCTCCTGCCTTTCTGGCATTCAGTTTAGCAAATGGAGATTAAAATCCAGTTTAAAGAACCAGCCCTGAAGGCAGGAATGTCTGAGTTCAAATCAGACCTCAGAAATTTAACACTTACTAGCTGTGTGACACTAGGTAAGTCATTTAACCTTAATTGTCTTGTCCCCCCCCAAAAAAAAAATCCAGCGTAGAGGATAAAATGTCAGCCTTCAAAATGAATGTCATGGTGAATCTTCTTATAAAAACAGCTTTGCTTACTGCAAGAACTTAGGGGTTGATATCTCATCAGAAAAAATGAGGAGGACAACTTGGTCCTATAACTGATTACATGAAGTAGGTTTGACCTTAGTTTCTTCATCTATAAAATGGTAGTACTGATTCTTGTCTAGGAGGACGGTCCTTTGCCAACTGTAAAGCATTATAGGAATGGGAGGAATGAACATGATTCATCCCTGGTTTTCAGTGCTTTGCCTGTTTTTCTGTTTGGTTTAGCTGGTCCTTTCAGTGTCTGTTGGTTCATTTCTTTATTTATTTCCTGAAGAAAATGCAGCCTCTTCATTTAGAGATATAAAAGGTTTGGCAGGCTTAGGAAGAGCCATCACACTCATGAGCACAATATGTTGATTTAAGTAGCATGAGTCAGTGATAATGGAGATTAAGATTTCCTCAAAATGCAAATGGGCTTGAAAAATGAGAATAAGATTGGGAGAACTCTTGGTATATTCTCAGGGCTGGGAGCATTTGCAAATCCATGGAAATTACAGCCACCATTGCCTATATCTCAGGTGTTCAGGGAAGAGGTCATCATCTCTGGTTAATAGCCTGTCTACTTTACCTTGTGAGTGAATCTGAGTGGTATTAGTAGTGGTATGAGAAGACCCATGAGAAGCATCAGCTAGGAACCTTGAACTAAGAGGCAGAATACCTGGATTCCAATTTCTGTGAATCAAGGTCATTACAAAGGTGAGATAACTGGAACTTTTTCCCAGGGTACCAAAATCTCAAGGGTGCTGACAGCATTTATATTACTACAGCAAGTAAAAGTGACTGAAGATAGCACTTAGCAAGAATAATTAGCTAAAATATTAAGCTGTTAAAGGCAACTCTGTAGCATAAAGAATGAAAGACTTAGAGCTAGGAAAGCATGATTTCATAATCTTGCCTTGGATACAGCTCTGTGATGCTGGGCAAGTCTCTTAAAAGTTCTCAGCCTTAATTTTCTCACCTGTAAAAATGGGAATATCAATAATGTTTATTCTGTAATATTGTTGTGTAAATGATATAAGGCAATATGTGTAAAGTGCATTTCAAACATTAAAGAGCTTTAACTATCCTCATTTTTATTAGGCTTTTCCCTCTGGCTTCTGCATCATAGGTGAACATCCAAGTTCCCCAAACCTCCTACAAAGATGTGCCTTTTATTAAGGGGATTCTGATTTTTTCACATCTTAGTCATTTGAATTTATTTTTAAGAGGTAGTCTATGATTGTTATTAATATTGCCCTTTTGCAAAGCTTTCCTCAAGTGCCTTTGGAAACTTTTGTCCAACTATTGTCATTGTTGTTTTTCCCGCTTTATATGTAATTTTGAGCAAATCACATTACCTCTGAGTATCACTTTTCTTATCTATAAAATGAAAAGTTTGGATTAGGTTATCTCAAAGGTGCCTCCATCTCTAACTTTCTATGTTCTAAGTTCTAGGACCCTTTCCAGATCCAAGCTCCATTCTAAATTCTAAGGATCTATTCTATTTTCATTGGTCTCAGGTTCCTTTCATCTCTTCCTTTCATTCTATCATCCTATGATTCATTATTCTAAGGTTCTGAGTATATTCAGATATAGGAGTCCAAGCTGAGTCACCCTAAGACTGATAGCGAGAAAAGCCAAACAAGCCAGACAGGAGAAAATGAAAATAAAAGCCAGAAATGAGTAAAAGGATGGGGCAGGAAAACAGCCAAGTCAAACATGGACTTCAAAGATGGAACATTTAAGAAAACAAACCAATACACAGGCTCCTCCTGAAGAGTCAAGCTGCCTTGCCCATCTTCAGCCTAGGAGGCAAAGCTCCTAGAACTGTCAGAAGAAATGAACAACCATTCAATTAGTTTTCCTATGTTGAGGGATTAAATAACAATAATAGCTAATATTGACATAGGTTTTAAGGTTTACAAAAAATTACAGAAAATCGTGGGTATTAAACTAGATAACTTTGGTTACCTGAAACTTAAAAAAAAAAGGTTTTGTGCAAACAAAACTAATGCAGGAAACTGGGGGAAATTACAATAAGTTTTTTTTTTTGATGAACATCTCAAATATATAGTGAACTAAGCCAACCTATAAATATATGAGCCCAAATGATAAGTGATCAAATACTATAAACATGTAGTTTTCAGAAGAAATTAAAACTATCAATAATCATATTAAATTATCCCAAATCACTAATAATTAGAGAAATGACAATCAAAACAACTCTGTGATATTACCTCATACTTATCAGATTGGTTAAAATGAAAGAAAAGAAAAACTATAAATGTTGGAGAGGATGAAGAAAAATTGAGGCACTGATACACTGTTGGTGGAATTGTGAACTAGTCCAACCATTCTGGAGAACAATTTGGATCCATGTTCAAAGGGCTTTCAAATTGTGCATACTTTTTGACCAAGAATACTAAGTCTGTAATCCAAGATATCAAAGAAAAGGGAAAAGATCCATATGTACAAAAACAGCTCTTTTTGTGATGGCAAAGAGTTGGAAACTGAAGGATTGACTATCAATTGGGAAATGTCTGAACAAATTGTACTATGTAATTGTGATGGAATAGCATTGTGCTATAAAAAAATGGCTGGCAAGTAGTATGGTTTCTGAAAAAATTTGGTAAGACTTAAATAGACTGTTGCAAAGTGAAGTGAGCAGAACCAGGAGAATGCTGTAAATAGTAACAGCAACATTGTGAAGATGATCGACTATGAAAAGCATCGGCTATATCAATCAGGGCAATGATCCAAAGCAATTCCAATAGATTCTAGATGAAAAGTGCTGCCTTCAAAGAGAAAAATGGTGAATTCTGAGTGCAGACTGCAGAATACTTTTTTAACCTTTATTTTTCTTGAGGTGTATGTGTGTAGGTATAGGTGTGTGGGGATGTATGTGTGTGCACATGCATATGAGAGAGAGAGAGAGAGAGAGAGAATTTTCTTTTTCAACATAGCTAATATGGAAATATGTTTTGTGTGACTTCATTTTATTTTTTAATCAGTTTTGTATTTGCTTGCCTTCCCAACAAAGGAGAAGGGATGAGAGGGAGGGAGAAAATTTGGAATTCAAAAATTTTTTAAAATAACTGTTAATTTTTTTACATGTAATTGGAAAATATTTAATGAAATAAATAAAAACATATTTTTAAAAACTCTCAAGTTCATACTATTTTCCAGGAAAAAAATTAGGTTAGATATGTATCTACCCACATGGAACTTATCGTTTAGTAGAGAAATGCCATGTAAGCATAGATAAATCTACCAGTAATTTTTATGCAAAGGAGGGACAAGAATGGGAGGCGTGGCGGGGCAAGGGAGGTGTGACATGTAGTATGACTTTAAGGGAGAATGTAGGTTTATAACACCACAAAGTTTCTATGGTGCTGATGAGAGAGATAGGGCTAGGGGAGAGTAACTATGATGGACAGAAAATATGTTTGGGACAAAGCTGCCCACCCTTCTAAATTTTGGAACCCCTGGGAAATCTCCCTGATTAGATCACTCTGGTTATTTCTTTAATCATCTTGGAGAAGTACAGCAATATGTCACTTAAAGTGTCAGAGGGAATGAAAGTCATTACCAATCAGGGAGGCTTCCCAAAGATGATAACATTGAATTTGAAACCTAAATGATAGGTAAAGAATCAAAAGAGGGAGAGAAGACATTAGAATAATACATCTTGTACTGGAAGGGACCTTGGAGAGTAACCTGCTTCCAGGTCCCAACCATTTTACAAAGGAGGAAATTGAGTCACAGTGGTAAACTACTTTCCTCAAGATCACAGGGTTCATCACAAATAGCAAAACTGAAGTGTATAAAATAGGGACTCAATTTCAGGTCTGAGAACTCTGACTTTAAGACTCTTCCCATTGTACCTCACTGATAAAACAGCAAAAACAAAGAAAGAGATAAGTGTGTAAGAAGGACAACTCCACTGGGAAGGGATTAGACCAATTAGGATAGAGTATAGAGTGTATAGGGACTAGTGAGATAAGACCTGAGACACTAGATTGTGGAAGTCATGTAGCTCTACAGTAAAAGCTTGATCATACCAATGATTATTTGCTCAAAATATAATTGGTCAATTATGAATGTTCAAAATGTTCAAAATATAATTGGCCAAAATAATGTCAAATATAATTTGACTTAATTACTACCAAATGATCCCCCACACATCAACACCCAGCTGAGTTTTTCCAAAGCAGAAGGACAAGATTTGTCTCACCTTCTGAAGGAATCATTGCTAGAAGGAGGTAGGTGTCAGCCTGGGATTTATTATTGTCTATTAGGAACTGTTCTCACTGTTATATGCTCTGATTCTAGGGAATTAAACTAAATTATTTGCTTCCTCATGGAAAGTGGGGGATGGTACATGGATTTTCCTAATGTAATCGAAATAATATCTAAGTTAGGCACTTAATTACTATTCTCTTTCCTAGAAATTGGGTGATAAAACATCCCATCATACTAATCTTTTGTTGCAATAAAATGAAATCTGCAGGTACTATTTCTATTCATATTAGTGTAAAAAGGCATTTTGGTTTTTAAATAGTCTCTCTTAGAACAATCTTGAGACTGTCAGAAGATGGGGAATCTTTTGTTCTCTTCCATTTAAAAAATAAAGGTACCTTCTCGTATCTTTTTACCCACTTGCTACATCAACTGTTATTGTGCCTTAAAATCACATTTTAAAATTATAGAGGGTAGAGGACTAATGAAGTTAAGGGAATGTAAGGATTCTGAGCAGGTGAGGAGAAATTCTTATGGTACGCAGGGAAAACCTTCTAAATCAGGGAAGGGAAGGAAGAGAAAAAGAATAGATGAGAGTATGAGCATATCAAAATCAAGGATGCATATCTGATCCTGTCAATGTCTTCTTTCCCCCACTTAAATTCTAGTGGCTTCCTGTTTTCTCCGGGATTATATACAAAATTCTGTTTGGCATTCAAAATCATTCACAAGCTAGCCCCCTCCTACCTTTCCTGTCTTCTTATTCCCCAAAATGTATACTTTGATGCAGTGGCAGTATCTTCCTGGTTGATCCACAAATAAGACACTCCATCTCTCAGCTCTGGGCATTTTCTCTGGCTATTCCTCATGCCTGAAATGCTTGTCCTTCTCTATTCTGAATACTGACCTCCCTGGCTTACTTTAAGTCCCAGCTAAAATCCCATCTTTTTCAAGAAGCCTTCCCCAATCCCTCTTAATTCTAGTGCCTTCCATCTGTTATTTCCTATTTATCCTTCATAAAGCTTGTTTTTAATATTTTGATTTTTGCATGTTGTCTCTCTCATTAGATTATAAAGTCCTTGAGGGCAGGGACTGTCACTTCTTTTCATATCTCTTGCATTTGGCACAATGCCTAGTATATATTCAGGGCTTAATAAATGTTTATTGATTGATTAATTTATAATGTTTATAATGCTTTTGCTGATATAAAGACTTCTATGAGTGGGGGAATATAAGATTTGTAAGGAAAGGATCATGTGTTAAATTCTGGCTTTGATTCTTTCTAGTTGGATAAGCCATATTATCTTTCTAGAAGTTAGTTTCCCAGCCTGTAAAATGAATGATTTGAATTAGTTGAGTTATAAGGTCCCTTCCACATCTAGATCTCTGAACTTATGATTCTTAGTCCCATTTTATAGTAGAGGAAGCTGACTTAAGAGAAAAGAAGTATATTGGAATCAAAGTATACAGGATCCAAAAAGACAATAGAGATAATTTTAATCCTCATTTGACTGATGAAACTGAGGTCAATAGAGGAAAGTTCTTTGTTCAAGGTCACAAGTGGAATAAGTGGTAGAGGCCTTGGACAAGAAATTCAATGTTATTCAATGTCATAGAGCTGCAAGATGTAAAGATGAAATGGCCTATGTTCCTTTTTCAAATATTCTCAGGATCTGTAGTTTGAGAAAGGAGACCACTGCTGTGGTAGGAAAAACAAATACTAGATCTTGGATCAGAACACTTGGATTTGAATCTTTGTCTCTGACCTTTGGGCATATTTCTTTCTTTCTCTGCATCCTGATTTCCTATTCTGTAAATTCAGGAGAATTAGTTAGTAGAAAACCTGGATTCAAGTTTCTCCATGACACATACTGATTGTTTATCCATAAGCAAGTTAATAACCATTCAGGGCCCTAAGCAATACTCTTAAGACTAAAAGTTACAGAATAGTTGACTATCTGCATTGGTGGAAAGATTATTCTCACCAGGAGTTCTTCCCATTGATAAGATCACAGGTCCAAACAAAAATAATTAGGGAAAGTAAAATCTGTATAGTCCCTATCCAAAAATCCATTTGTGTGAGACTCACTTCTTATTGATGGAGATGAATGCCTTGTTTTCCATGAGGGGCATGAAAGGTGGGGTGGAGTTGGCAGCTTCAAGAAAGAATATAGAGGAAGATAATTCCACTTCAAGTTGTTGGAGGAAAAAAGCTTTAAGGAGAGGAGCCAACAGATTCTATCATGTTCCCATTCCCACCTTTTTACACTTGAGCCTTTGGAGAATTTCTCCTCTATGTGAGATCTAGGATTCTCTCTTTTTCTTGGTTGAACTGAGTTATCTTGCTCTCAGTGGGAGAGCTTTTTCACTTTCTATTATCTAGTAAATATTCTCCTATGTATACTTTCTCTGATTCCTGTTTTGTTACAGTTTGGATAAATATTACGGCTAGATTTTTGTTGTATTTCTATTTGCTATGTATGTCTACTGTGGAATTGGTATTAAGTGAGAAAAGGGTCAAACCTTGGTTATACAACTTGGAGTTCCCTTTCCCTCCTAAAAATACACAGTAATCAGAAGCTGTTCTGATCATATCCCCTGGAACTAATAATATTTGAGGAAGTAGATATAATTCTAGTTTGGTATCATAGCTCCCCCCCACCCCCCGCCACACACACACAGATGATCAGAGTGACTCCCAACCTCAATTTCTTGCTTCTCTTTCTGGTAGAAATTAATGTCTTCCTTGGAGAAGGGTAGAGGGAAGTAGGTGGTAGAGATGCCTATTCTGTCCCCTTTTAAGCAATTCTTTATATACAGGCTTATTCCTACACTTGTATTACTTTGCTTATATGGTAATTTTAAAAAAAAAGTGACTTCTAATTTTTCAGTGTTTATAGGAATACAAGCCATTTATGCACCTCTGGGCCTCATTGGGCAGAATGTGAATTACAAATGGAGAAGATTATAACTGGTGCTCAAGAAAATGAAGTAAAACCACAAAATGGAGATGTGTTCAGACTGAATCCTACTCCTATTTTTTTTTTTTTTTGGAGAACTGTTAAGTTCATAAAACGAACTATTTCAGATCTTATCAGCTACTGGTCATCAGTAGCCTCCAGGGAGATCATTTTCATAGACATTTCAACATGCTTTCAGAAACAAATTTAGTGTTGATGAAGCGTATGAAGATGAATTAATTCAAGGTAGCAGAAGTGATAGGAGGGATTGTCCAACACTAATTTTATTTAACAATTTATCATCATTTTAATTAGTCACTATTCAAAACCAGTGAAGAGTGCCATTTTAATTCAGTATGTCATGAAATCTAAGAATGGAAAGGAAGAGAATCATAGAACCAGTAATGGAATCCAAGTACAACTGACAGAGAATCTTATAGAATTAAAAAATCCTAGAATCTTAAAATCCAGAACTAAAAAATTCTAGCGAATTAGTGAATTGAATATAGAGTGTATGGCTCATAGAGTCTTAGAACTAAAAGGCAGCTTAGAGATGACTTAGGAAACCTCCTACATAAAACAGAATTCTTGACAGGTGGTCCATCATCCAGGGTCTACTTGAAGACATTTAGTGACAGGAAACTCGTGCTCTCCCAAGGCATCCCATTTCATTGCTAAACATCTCTAATTATCAGGGAAGTCTTCCTTATACTGAGTCTGTCTCTATTTCTCTGTAACTCATCAGAACTAACTCCTCCCCTTGTCTATTATTTCTAGTTCTCCTTTCTGAAACTAGACAGCACAACTCTAACTCCTCCACATACCAGTCTTTCAAATCTTTGAGACAGCTGTCAAGTTTCTTGTAAATCATCTCTTCAACCGACTAAACATTCTCTACTCTTTTGGCCAATATTCATAGAGAATATTCTACAGTTTCCTCATCTCCCTGGTTTCCCTTCTTTGGTGGGCTCTATCTTGTTACCCTCTATCCTAAAATGTAGCCCTAGCACTGAAACCAAAAGTCTAGATGGGAACTGAACAGAACTTAGGATATCTATACTCTCAATGCTGCCTAAGTTTACAATGTTTTCATTTTTTTTCTTAAATTTTTGTAAATTGGTTAAAGGCACATAGCCCTTGCCCCAAGTCAGTAGCAAAGCTGTAGATAAGAACTCAAGCCCCATGTATTCTGTGTACCTACTAAGTTGCATCGTTTCTCCATACTTCCCTAAATACCAACTACTATGTTGGAGATTGTATGTCTTGAAGGAGTACCACTTGAAAATAAGCCACCCATCTTTTTTCATCATCATCATCATCATTATCACTGAGGTAGGGTGGCATTATTATTCACTTTTTACAGAAAGGAAACTGAGGCTGAGAGATTAAGAGATTCCAAGTCCAACATTTTATCTAATTCGCCACCTGTCCTACTAGACCACTTGACATAGAAGTCTGCTATTTTGTGAAATTATACTATGTGTTTCATTCTTCTGAAACAAAGAATCATTATGAATCTTCTTTTCTGATTGCTGGACAGTCATTCCAAACATTTCCAAAACACAATCCTAAAACAGTGTAACTCCAAAAATTCTTCTGTTCCAAGAACAGAAGGGCATCCCTATGAGTGGGGAGTTGATCAATAGACAATTTCCCTGAAAAGCACTCTGCTGAAGTTGACACGAGAACTTTGCCTCATCTGCATTATTAAAATTTCCTTTAAGGATAAAATGAAGAAGCATATTGCATGTTCAGCCTGTCTGTCTTTTCCAAGCTATCCAAGCCAGTTATTCCTGGGGCCATTACTGTCTGAGGTTGTGTCTACCCAAAAGCAGTGTTGGCAAGGGAGCCATTCATTTTATAAAGCATAAGTGCTGAACTGATACCCGGCAGATCTTGTTCCATGCAATCACAAGCAGCAGTTAATCTCCTACTATGTGACAGGTATTGAGTTAAAGTAAAAATGAAGGGACAGTTAGGTGATGCAGTGGATAGAGCACCAGCCTTGAAGTCTGGAGAATCTGAGTTCAAATCTACCTTCAGACACTTAACACTTCCTAGCTGTGTGAGTATGGGCAAGTCACTTAACCCTAATTGCCTCAGCAAAAAAAAAAAAAAAAAAAAGTAAAAATGAAGTAGCCCATTTTTCAAGGGGCTCCCATTCAACTGAAGAGAATGACATATATGTAGAAAAATAAAATGCCAAATAGAGCACTGAGTTACTTAATAATTGTATGGACTTGGGCAACTTATTCTCCTTCTCTGAAGCTCTATTTCCACACTTACCAGATTATAAGATTAATATAATATTTTCTGTTTATTCCAGAGGGGTGTTGTGAAGAATGAATTTTGTAAACCTTAAAACTTTAAAGAACTGGGAGCTATCATTTATCTATAGTGATATTACATTGATATCAGCAATCAGAAAATCAGAAAATGGCAACTCATTTATTGACATCAGTAGATGTTCAATCAGAACCAAGTCAGGGGAGATTGAAGCCCTAGATAAAAATAAGAACAGTTATTATATTAGCATTTTAAAGTTATAAAAAAACTTTACATAAACCATCTCATTTCATGCTCACAATTTTTAAAGCAGGCATCTTCATTTTACAGATAGGGAAACTGAGGCCCAGAGAGTAGTTACCTAAATCTTGAATACAAAGATAAGGAATTTAGAGTATATTTTCTAGACAAGAGGAAGGATTGCTATCTCCTCAGCAAAGGTAGTATGATAAAATCAGTGATTATGCTACAATTCTAGAGCAACCAAAGGAAATAGGGCTGTTTTGTATTATATCCTATAGTGGCTCCTATTTCTATAGCACATGAGAATATCCCAATCATTTTTTCATAAAAATGGTTTAAATATTATTATATGGCCCATTTTATTGCACTTATAGCCAGAGGGGGACTTCAATGAACCTCTGTCCAAGAGCAATGACTCTTTCCCTTCTCCATTTTGGCCTTCTCCCATGTGATAGCTTCAGAGAAGACATTCAACTAATACCCTCTTTGAACAAAAAGTAGAAAATGGGAGATTTCTTTGAAAGCAGTATCCTACCAAGAAACCAGTGATAATGGATAACACAAGGTCAAATTCTAGACAAAACCATATTCCTCATGTCACATCATGTCAATATGAATAAGGTAATCAAAATAATAAGAAGATGTTCATAACTCAATGCTAGTCAGTCTTTTTCCCTATTGGTGAAAGACATGGCATGGTAAATATTTTGACTCATTTCCAAAGTGGATGAAATTGAAAAAAAGGAAGACAGATTGTGAATATAGTATATGCTTCTTAGGAGACATTCAGTAAGAAAACTTCAGGATAAGACTAGTTCCCAGGTTCTATTTTAGAACTTTTTAAACCCCTACCCAAGAAAAAAGAGATGCTACCAGCTGGGATTGATCAGTTAATCTAATCACAGTTCATCAAAATAGTGATGTTACCAATTAAGGATTTTTATTAATTTGCTTTTTGTGTTACATGTAAATAAGCTCAGTTCCAAAATCATCTTTAACAAGACCTTGAGAAAACACTTTAGTTCATCTAGGATATGCTGGTTTTAAGTTGTAGATTTATAAAGATACTTTGCATTCTAAATTGATAATAAAATGGACATTTGGGAAAAATGAAAGAAACGAGATGGCAGGATAAGAACTTGAATCCAAATCTTCTGACTTAGGAGTATAAGATTCTATTAAACTCTGCTGCCTCTCTCAGGTCTCTTACATTTTCATCTAAAAACCTTTCCACTATACCTCAATACAGAACTGAATCACAGAAACATAGAACCTCAGGTCCTAAGGGACTTCAATCCATTCTTGAACTGTGATCTTCCCCTTGCAGACCCTTCAGCAAGAGGTAGCTTACAACCTCAAAAGCAGACAATTTCATTATTGGACAACTCTTAAATATTAAATTTGTCCTTATTTTGCATGAAATCCAGGCTCCCCACCACTATTATTCCTCATCCTGTCCTCTGTAGCAAAGCAAAAAAGACTAATCCTTCTACCAGGAGACATCTCCAGTCCTTCGAAGGTATGAAGATTACTATCACCCTTCCTCCCTTCAAGCTTCCTCTTAAAATCACAAGATATGAAACTGGAAAGAATTTTTAGAGCTCTTCCCTAGTCTAAACAACTTCTTCACTTGATCCCAATAATTCTTCTGATACTTCATAAAAACCATAGTTTGAGAACTGATCCAATAGAGAATGCTGGAAACAGGACTATCACTGAAATTAGGAATCTTGGTTGACTATCTCAGTTCATTCAAATCTTCTCTGTAGGACCTTGGACAAATTCTTTCTCTGGGATGATCTTCATTCTTCTCAAAAGGAATGGGTTGGAGTAGAGGTTATATATTCTATGATCTTTGAGCCATTTTACCTTTGATGTTCTATGATTTATGTTCCAAGTTCCTTTCCAGCTTTAATATTCTATATTCTACAGTTCCACCCCTAATATTTGCTGTTTTCTATCGTCTTGGGGTGGGGTGTGTCTTTCAGATCTAACATTCTATGATATTGTTCTAATTATATACCCTCTAAATCTAATGTTCTCTATTAGTACAGTGGGTAAATAGGAATTGCTGAGTTCAAATTCAGCCTCAGATACTTTAGTAGCTGTGGGACTTTGGATCAGTCATTAAATTTCTCCCAGCTTTGCTTTTCTTATCTGTAGAAAAAAAGGGGAGAAGGAGGGATAATAATACTACTTACCTTACACGGCATATTATTAGACTCAATGAGATATTTGTGTATACACACACACACACACACACACACACACACACACATATATATATATACACACATACACACACAGAGATTAAAAAGAAACTTTAAAAATCCTAAAGCCTTATATAAATGCTGGGTTTAAAAATTATTATTGTGGTTGTTATTACATATTTCCTACCTCTAACATTTAATGTTCTGTTGTCTCTTCTAGCGCTGAGATCCTCTGCTGACAATTTCACTCAGTTTTCAAATTCAGACACTGTTTTCTCTTTGCTTTTGTCTCATGTGAAAATATTTTGGAAATTCCCTGCTTCCCAGAGCTAAGGCCCAGAAAGCATACGATCCCCTGAGCTTAATAAAACAATCCTAGGCTCTGGATACTCTCACCCCCCAGGAAAAATGTGTTGCTTTGACCAGCACTAGTAGGGATTTATGCCCCCTACTTTCCAGAGACCTGAGAGCCAATGTGCTGTAGCCGAAAGCCATCCATTACCTCTCTTGACAAGCTCACAATCCCTATTTCTTGTTACTGACAAGTGAACTGAACCAGGTACTGCACTCCTTTTCTTGCTGGTTCTGTACTCCGCTGTGAGACTATCAACTTGGAGACTGTTCCCACAGGCCCAGGCCTGCTTATATTGTCCATGCATGAGCCTGTCATGGGAAATGCTACTCAAGACTTAAGAATGACTGTGTCATGGTCCAGCTCACTTTTTAATGGATTAATTTTTTATGTATATGATTTCTGCCTTTCCCCAGAAAGAAATGCTCTCCTTCCCAGAAAGAGTGGACTTCCATTTGCAAGTATTGTTTTTCTCACTCTAAATTAATTGAATTTCTCTTTGTGCCCTGACTCTTCGGTCTCCAGCCTGTTTTGTGTGACTCTGGCCACTTACAGATTAGAGGCCAGTTCTGGTCTCATTCATAATCCCCATCATTTAGCATCATGGCTTGCATGTAGCAGAAGCTTATAACTTTGCTGAATTGAACTGAATGGGAGTCATTATCTGAAAAATCAGACAAAAGAATCAATCCTTGCTATCAGGGAGTGGATTATGCATTGAATGGTCTAACTCAATGGTCTAGTTCACTGTTAGGCAATTTTCCAGGTTCTTTTTCCTCTGCAGATCTGACATATCCATCTCTGGGTCATAGGAGAAAAAGGAGTGAAAAGCACCATATTGTCAATTGAATAGGGCCAACCAGACTACAGTTACTCACCTGACACCTGGCATAGGAGATACTGTTAGCTCTGCCACTTTTAATCTAATTAATGCTTAGTTTTTAATTAAGAATAAAATATAAGAAAAGAAAATTAGCCTGTTGTAGCAAGCGAAAAGAACATTGCATGTAGGGTTGGATGATCCAGACTTGAAATCCAGTTCTACTATTTCCTGCCTAAATCTGTGTACAACTTCATATAAGTCATTTCATCTTTTGGGGGCCTCCATTTTCTTATATGCAAAATGGGAGGATTGGATGAGATAATAAGGCTATTATGTGGGAGGCAGGGCTATCTACAGATTTAAATGGTTGCCATGTGGAAGAGTTCCTTGGCCCCACTGAGGCAAAACTAATAACAATGGTAACAGGGGAGGTATCACACAGAGGAGGATTTAGATTCAGTGGGGAAGAAAAATAAATTTGCTTACATTGTCATAGGCAAGGAAGGGGCATGGGCTGGGTTGAGAGGTTGTATGTTCCCTGACACTTGTCCTAGAGAGGGACCCTTGAATATTAGTCCAATGTCTTCACTATATTCTAATGCCTAAATCAAATCCAAATTGCTGAGATATCCTGGACCCTAAAAGTGGTCAGGATCCTGCACTGTCCCCAAGAAAATCACTTGAAAATAAATTTCTTCTTTGCTTCAAGAGTAACAGCCTACTTTGGGGCCCCCAGAGGTTTAGTTTCCTCAGCTTATATATATATATATATATATATATATATATATATATATATGTCACATAGACTAAAACTCTTTTTGAATAAAGGGCCCAGAGAACAAAATGATTGAAAACCATTAGAATGGAGGATCTTAGAAGACTCCTTCAGCTCTAAGCTTCTTGGTTGCCAAGGGTAACAAACAATTTTGAAACAAGGACTTTGTTTTCAGCTCTGAAGCTCACGTCACTTTGGAAAAATCTGAGGGATCTTGCTGAGCTTTATGTTCCTTCTCTGCAAAAGGGGATAATGATAATGCTTGCACTATTTATCTTACAAGATTGTTGTGAGTTCCAACAAAAAAAGATGTATGAAAACACCAATTAAGTATTTGTTGTTCAATCATTTTGAGTCTCTTTGTGACCCCATTTGGAGTTTTCTTGGGAAAGATACTGGAGTAGTTTCCCAGTTTCTTCTCCAGCTCATTTTACAGATGAGGAAACTGAGGCAAACAGGATTAATTGACTTACCCAGGATCACAACGATAATAAGTGTCTTAGATTGGATTTAAAGCCAGTAAGATGAGTCTTTCTGACTCCAAGTCTTTTGTACCACCTACATGTTCAACAAGTAGATATAAAGCATTTTTTTAATGGGGTAAAGGGACCAAATCTATGATTTCTTCTATGGATTATGGACTTTTTCATCCAATAAAGAACAATACTTTCTCCTCTGGGGCATTCAGAAGGGAAGAAATTTGCCAAGATGTCACAACTTGTATTTAGCAGAGGCAAGTTCTCTTTAAGTTATACCATGTGGGTATCATCTCCATTTAACAGATGAAAAGACTGAGGCTTACAGAAGTGCCCAAAGGCACACAGGGGGAAAGTATTAGAACTGATCACTTGATTCCCAGTCCTCCCTGTCCATGTGCAATCCTTGGATTTTTTCCTAGCTGTGCTGCATCTTCCAGACTCCATACATTTCCATTGACTACCCTCCATACCTACAATTCTTTTTTCCCCGTCCTGGCTTCCCTGGCTTTCTTCAAGTCCCAGCTAAAAGTTTCACCTTCTACAAGAAATCCTCCCTAATTCCCTTTAATACTAACACCTTCCCTCTGTGAATTATCTCTCATTTATTCTGCATAGAACTTATTTGGATGAAGCTGTTTTCATGCTGTCTTTTTAATTAATCTTTGAACTCCTCAAGAGCAGAGATTATCTTTTGCCTATTTTCTATATCCCCAGCATTTAGTTTGGGGCCTGACAAAGAGTAGGTGTTTAATAAATGCTTATTGACTAACTTTTATTTGTTTATTATTTAAATTTGTTATTTATTGATTGATTAACAATCAGAAAGTCCTTTAGAATCTTTAGAAAGTCATTCAGTAGAATCATATTCTCAAATAGTAAATATGTAACCACAGTCATTTTATTAATTGTCCTACCCATCTTAAGTTAATAGTCATAATATATGGAACAACCAAAAATACATGCACTCATATGCATACATAACACTCACACTTTTTGCCATATGTTAAGTAGATTTTAAAAATGAAGCTGGCTCCTTCCTTAATGGTAAAGTCAATATTGCTCATAATAAATGAAGGTAAAGTCCACATCTAAGAATCGGATACCTCATTACCTAAACCATAGTGACTATAATCAAATTTGGCAGGCATTGAGCACAAAGGACTTAAATTTCAGGAGGTTGCTCTCCAAGGAAGTGGGGCCTGTATCTTTATTGCAGATCTAATATGGGATTGTTTTTTAATAAGAACACAGACAAAGGCCAAATCACAAGTTTAAATCCTGGAAAATATATCCCCAAATGGTCATTGTTAACATGTGGGAGATGGAGGAAGAAGGAAGGGTTTGATGGTATAACAAACAAGGAGACCCATAAAGTCTCTGACGTTTCTAGTTAGTTCTAGTCAATTACTTTTCTCAGGTTCAGTTCTGCTATTTTGGATAATCAGTTAGACAAATCATTGCCTGAATCTGCATTTGGTTCAAGAGTTTCTATTACCAGACCATGTTAAGTTGTAGTTATTTAGGCATTTCAGTTGGCTCTAACTCTTTATGAAATCATTTGGGGTTTTCTTAGCATGATTCTGGAGTGGATTACCATTTCCTTCTCCAGCTCATTTTACACTTTTCTGAGGAGAGGCAAAGAAGGTTAAGGGACTTGCTCAGGCTCACAACAGTTACCAACTGTCTAAAGTCAAGTTTGAATTCAAGTCTTTCTGATTCCAGACTCAACACTCTATCCATTCAACTATCTAGTTGGCCTAAAAGTCATAAATCCAATAGTAAAAGCACTTTCTTAAGACATAAAAACAAGACACACAAAATAGACTAAATCAAGTAATGGAAAATCATCCTTTACCCTAAATATAAATGGAAGTGACCCTGGTAGCCTCTAGAATTGAAGGGATGGAATAGAAATCTCCTTATAAGAGGAGAGGTAAATCATCCATCAACATAGAGAGGGATGGTATGAGGAAATCACCAATTATTCCTTGTCATTGGTCAGTATGAAGATCGGTTTTTTCAGGACAGAGTAGATGATACAGTCTCAGCTAGATTCCAGTCATTAGAATTCTATTAGCATTCTTGGTTTGCAAATGCTGCATCACCTAGACTACTCTTGCCTGTCTCTGTATAATGACCCCTTAGCAATGTCTGAGGACTCCCAAGGTGATAAGTCTATTTACCAGAGTGATCCCATGCCATATTAGAGAGAGTTCGGACAGGCCTGGTTTCAGATTCTGCCTCAGACCCTTAATAGTTGGGTAAGTCTCTGGAAATCACTTAATCTCTTTGTGCAATTAACCTTTCATTTCATCATCTGCCAAATAAGGTAGGGAGGAGACTCCACAGACCCTGAAATGAATTTCAGCTCTAAATAGAAATCTCATACTTTTTTTCTATACTGCTTTCCATTTATTATTTCTATTTCTTTTTCCCAGGATTCTATCTGTCAGCGAAGTTTCTTTATTTTTTTCCAAGTTTGACTCACTTGTATAATCCCTACATCCACCCCATGTCCTGGTGAAACCTGTATCCAAAGAATTCCAAGCTCCCTTCTTATCAGAGTGGACACTCTGTGTGTTATATTAGGAGCAGGGAAAATCTTTTCTTTTACAACTATTCTAAGTTCCTCACTGGGAACAAAATGGGGACCCAATTCCCTGAGATTTGAAGTGACATAGATCTTGTCATTCACTCATTGAGAGACACTGAAAGGAACAAAGAACTTCTAATACACAATGTTGGGACTAGGAGGAAATTTGGAGCATTGAATAGCAGATTTAGAGAAGATGTGAGAAATTATCTTATCTATTCCTTTCATCCATCAGAGGAGAAAATAAAGTCCCCCAAAAAAGAAGTGATGCCCTCAAACCCACACAGTGGCAGCCCAGGGATAAGAAGTCAAGTCTTCTTCATCCCAATTGGTGTGACATTGTCCAGAGCTCCAATTCTCTTCTCCTGTTGATAGGAAGATGGAAGATTTCCAAACAGAGCAGATGTTATTAGCTCATTTGGTGTGACAGGTAAGATGGAAATTAATTTTTGGAGCCAAAATCTAAGTTGCCTTTATTTTCTCTCACAGAATCTTACTACTCTTCCTGACTCTTTCAGAATTTTTAAAATAATGAAAAACTAAATCTATCATCTCATTGCTAATCATATTCCCTGAGTTGTCTGGAATGGAAATCCTTTACTTTCTCTCTAGTCTTGAATATTGAACTCTTCCCCTTTTCTTCAATGCCCAGCTTAAAAAGTCCCTCACTATACCCATCCCTTCTGATCCAACAGTGTCATTACTAGAGCTGTATTTGAAAAAGATCATAAAAAAGGGAAAAGGATCTACATGTGCAAAAATTCTGTAACAGTCCTTTTTGGAGTGGCAAGGAAATGGAAATTGAGTGGATGCTCATCAATTGGACAATGGATGAATAAGTTATGGTAGATAAATGTAACAAAATATTACTGTTCTATAAGAAATGATGAGCAGGCTGATTTCAGAAAAGCCTGGGAAGACTTACAGGAATTGATGCCGAGTGAAGTGAGCAGACCCAAAATATAGTACACAGTAGCAGCAAGATTATGTGATGATCAGCTGTGACAGATTTATCTCTTCTCAGCAATACAGAGATCCAAGACAATTCCAATAGACTTGGGATGAAAAATGTCATCTGCATCCAAAGAGAGAATTATGGAGACTGAATGAAAATCAAAACATAGTATTTTCATTTTTTTTTGTTTGCTTGCTTTTTATTTTTTGTAGCTTTTCCTTTTTGTTCTGATTTTTCTTTCACAAAATGATTAATATTGAAATAAAAGAGAGAAATTCCTTCCTTCGTAAATTCTTCCCTATACCACTCTATTTGCCATTAGCTAAAAATAATCTTGTTGTTGTTGTTAAGTAATTTTTTAGTCATGTCTGACTCTCCATGACCACATTTGGGGTTTTCTTAGCAGAGATATAAGAGGGATTTGCCATTTCCTTCTTCGGTTCATTTTAAAGTTTTTTGAGGAAACAGAAGCAAATAGGGTTAAGTGATGTGCCCAGGGTCACACAGCTAGTAAATGTCTGAGGCTGGGTTTGAACTTAAGTCTTTCTAATTCCAGACCTGGAACTCTACTCACTGTACCATTAGTTGTCTCTGAAAATAATTTGCCATTCCTTAAATCCCCATTTCTGGTCATACTTCCTTTTACCACAGTTAACACAGTCTATAGAACACTATACCTAGAGTCAGAAATATTTGAACTAAAACATTGACACAAACACTAGCTGTGTGACCCTGGACAAGTTGCTTAACCTATTTGCCTCAGTTTCTTCATCTGTAAAATGGAGATGATAACACCTACCTCTCAGAATGGATATTTTGATCAAATAAGGTAATACTTTGTAAACCTTAAAGTGCTCTATAAATGCTAGCCATAATTATCATAGTGCAGTGGCAAGAACTTTGGAACCAGAGAGTCTGACTTCAAACCTGACATATAATTTATTGCGTTTATACCACAGACAAATCACTTCATCTCTTTGTGCTTCCATTTCTTCATCTGCAAGATAAAGAGAGTAGAAAGCATCCAGGTGGGAACAATTTTGTGCTTTCCTCCTCTTGCCAAAAGTCAGATGAAGTAGAAACTGAAGCCTTTGAAATGTTCTTTGTCCAACATAGGAGAAATCTGGGGTGGCTTTAAAGTCTAAGACCCAAGAAAATGAAATCAAAAAGGGAAGGAGCCAGAAAGAAAAGAATGAGGTAAAATAATGAAAAAAGAAATTTCCAAAGGTCTTAGGTGGAAGAAATTTCAGTTAAAGAACTTGAATATAAACTGATAAACCAACAGTAAAAATATTAAATACAGAAAGAAATGCCTTCAGAGCAGCTTAAAAATCTAGGCATTTATGAAAAGAACAAATATTGTAAAACAAAGAAAAATGAAACAATATCTGGTGACACAGAGGAATCTGAGGATTCCCCAAGAGAACATGGAACAATAAGTAAGATGTTCCTGGATGGTTTAAAGAGAAATAAAATTGTAAGAGCAGAATTTATGGCCTATAAAGAAAAAAAAATTGATAGTATAGAAAACATAGAATCTGCAGTAGCAAGTCTCACCAAAGAAACAAAAAAGAAATAAATGATGGAAAATTAAAATGAATATTTTAAAATAAAACTGGACTAAAAGAAAGAAAAAGTAACAAAACTAAAGAAAAACAAGATTTCCATACATTAATCTTGAAAACAGGATGTGTAGAGACAATTTAAAGATCCCAAGCGTCCAAGAAGAATAAGGTAATTCAAAATCTCCGAACATCATAATGTATGGAATAATTATAGTGACTTTTTTTTAAAAAGTGACCAAACTTCTCAGCACAGAAACAAAGCTCCCATTAAAAGACTCTGAAGATTGCCTCCAAGAAAACAAACAAACAAAAAGCTAAAACTTTATGTTTAAACTCCAAGACATCTAGTGGTTAAATATGACAATACTTATGACAAACAACAAATTCTGTAAGTGACCAAGAAAAAGACCTTTACAAATAAAGGAAAGAAAACCAAAACTTTAAATTAACAAGGAATTAATAAAGGAGAAGAGATTTATCAAAGGATCTCTAATCAATGATTCTTCCTTTCAACCCAGTTGATAAAATTACGAAATATAAGGAGCAGATAACAGAGACCGGTAACAAGAACTACTTAAAGTACAAAGAAAAGTTAATACATTCTTACCTCTTACAAGGTAGGAAGGAATTATTCAGGAAAGATTAATGGGATTAGAGAGCAGTCATCCAGTGATGGCTGAAGGAGCATCTATGTGGTAGTGACTTTTTAAAATGATGCATCTTCTAGAAATTAGTAGAGGCATAATAAAGTTCTATATGTTATCTCTGGGAGCAGAAAAGAAAGACAGCTATGGAGGGATCTGACCCATCAGACTCTTGGGGGGTGGGAAGAGATTTCTTTCTCTTTTCTTCTCTTCGTTATTAGCTAAACCATCTTAAAGTGAAGCTACTCAACCACTATTCCTTCCAATCTTGACCTTTCCCATGAAAGTATCAATATACTGAGAGTCAACATAAAAAACTAAATAATAATTTAGGGGGAATTTTGCAGAATCTGCAGGCAACATAAAAAGGCCAGCATATGATACAGAAATAGTCTAGAAATTCAGAAATGTATACAATATATGTATAGTATTATAATATATCAACATATTTTATCTTTTAATACCATAATAATATTGACTTCCTCTCTGGTATGAAGGGAGAACCAAAAAAATTTACTTGGATTTTCTAGCTGTAGGGGGTACTATACTCCTATTGTTCAGAAATGTGGAAGAGATAACTATATACTGAGCCTAGTGCAAGTTCAACAATCAAGTTAAGAAACAGGTCAATAAGAGGTACGTGAGCTTGAGTTGCAAAGAGGAATAAGCCCAGGGAGTCCAGCAGAGACTTGCCTAGCAAAGATGCTCCATCTTCTTGGAGAGAACATGAGGGTAATATGAGAGAAGACAAAACATTGGAGACCTGCCGTGCTAGAGATATAAAATGCCTGCACTATATGTTTTCTCTGTGTGCATTTCTGTCCAGTGTATTCTCTATGTGCCCATTCTTCCCACCCATGATTTGTGTAGTTGTATGAGAGTTTTCCCAGTCCTATTCGGGAGGGTGCAATATTTTGTTGATAATTATTCCTATACTGTTATCTCAACAAAAACCTTTGCTTTGAGCTAATTTTAGGTATGCAAAGATAAATAAACTTTTGAGAAGGCATGAATAATAATTTTGGTGGTAGTAATATAGACAGAACTTTTCTGAGAACTTTTAATGTAGGTAGTCACCTACCTCCTGGACACAGTCTTTGAGTTCCAGTTAAGAAGGGGTAGCCAAAAAGAGTAGACTACATTTGTAAATGTGAGTTATTATTATTATTATTATTCTCTCTCAGCCTTCATTACATCTTCTCAGTTCATGTTTATTGAATGAATGAATCACTGATTTGTATTCAGGTCAAATCCATTTTTTATTAAGAATGAATTTATTAATTTATTAAGCACCTACTATGTGACAGGTACTGTATTAGATACTGGTATGTAAAGGAAAAAAAGTCCCTTCTTTCAAGGAGCTCACAGTCTAAACTCTATACAAACAAAATAAAATGGATAAATTGGACTAATCAATAAAGATAACTTACTAGCATTAAGCTGGGATCAGAAAAGGCTTCTCATAAAAGAAAAGATTTTAGCTGGGACTCAAAGAAAGCCAGGAAAAAGATAAGAGGAAAGAAAAATTCAGGGTCCTTTATTTTGGTTGGTTCACATATCAGGCAGCACACACACACACACACACACACACCCCAAAACTATCAGCTCATTTGATCCAAACAATAACCCAGCATGGCTGCCAAGTTAGGAATTATTATCTTTGTTTCACAAATGAGGAAACGAGGCTTAGAAATAGCCAACGGGCTAGTGAGAAACTGAGAAGGCGCCTCAATATGGGTCTTCTTCCTCCAAGTCGCTCCATCTTAATGCTTCGTTAAATGATTATAACTGTTTCATGCCTAGGGCTGAGACAACAAAGCTACATTCCTCATTGTAGTATGAAATCTTTTTTTTTGTCAATTTTTAGGTCGTGTATGCTTCCTCCCCTCACTTCCACTAACCCACTAAGAATCCCATGACCACATATTGGATTAAGAAGGGATCTTAAGTGAAATCTCATCTAAACTCTTCATTTAGGAGATGAGAAACTCAGAATCTGGAAAGACTATAGACTCAGCATCTGAAATCAGACTCCTGAATTCCAAAGTCGGTGTTCTTTTCCCTTTGACATTCTGTCTCTCATTAAAGAATCTCTCAGTGAGCATTCATTAAGCACTTACTATATTCCAGGTATTGTGTGAAGCACTGGGGATTCAAATATAAACGAAACAATCTCTACTCCCAAGGAGTTTATATTATAATGGGGGAAAACACATGAAGGTACAATACAGATAGAATTTCCACTTGGGCTATTTTTTGGAATGGTCAAAGTTGGGATAGGGTGAAAAGGGTTCAGTTACATTTGCATGTAAAAAGGAGAAATATGGAACAAAAGACTTGTGGCAAGGTAATTTCCCTTTCAACAGCCTCATATAGCCAGCTTCTTTGATTCTTGCCTTCATCCTCCTATCAGCTTGCATAGAAAGTCCCAAAAGGTCTTGCTTTGTTGAGGGGAATTGTGGTAAAGCTTCTTCAATGGAACCCCTTGAAATGGATCTTGGCAGATATAGGATCCCTGTAAGGGTTCAAACAAGAAACATGCAAACTCACTAATCTTAAAGCAAATAGAGAATCAGAACAGAGATGGTGATACTGTCAGCAGGAAGAAATAGGTTCAAAGATAGGATAAATTTTTGTGGGCTGCTCTGTATTATAAAAGTTTGGTCCCTAAAAGGGAAGACTCTGGAAGCTTACAGATCTCCCTCTCTTTCTACAGAAATTACTTTCTCTTAAAATAGCTGCATGAGTGAGTAGCCTGCTTAATTTATACAGAATAAGCTAAAAGTGAGAATGCAGAGTCCATTTTTCTTCATATAAGGAAGACATTACAAGGATGCTCAGGATTCTAGTCCTGAAGCCCAGTAGGTGACAGCAGAGAGCAGTCAAGAACAGCAGATAGTAATGTGATGTCACAGAAGACATCTGCAGAGTTACATGTGGGAGTTGTCCCTCCATATGCATGTTCAACCATATGTAGTCACTAGTGTTCCCAAGTTGTGTTCACTCTTCTCACAGATGGTGTGTGAAATTGTGGGAGACTATGCCCCAGCTATATGGGGGGAAATCTTTTTCTTACTATTTTATTTCATTAAATGTCTTTGCTTTGTATTGATTATATCCCTTTTATGTCGAATAAAGGTAAAACAGTGGCAGAGTTCTTAGCAATATATGTGAAATGATTCATGGTGAAATATAATCAGAAATATAAGTCTGCCTGTAAACTTGGAATATAATATGTGAGACCCACTCTAGTTGGTTCCATTTCTTTGGTTTTGAGTGACTATGAACCCACAGTATATCTGGAGTTGCTTTTCCAAGGCCCTAATGAGTAGAAGTGTTTCAGGTACCTCATAACCAAAAATGAAATGGGGTGCCCTGGAAAACATGGTCCATGAAAAACATGTTAGAAATGGGTTTTGCCTATGTCCTATTCATCTAAGTGACTTTTGAAGTTCCTTTCAGCTTCCCCCACATTGGTAAGTTTTTAAAAAAGAAACATAAAATAAACAACTCTATACCATTAGGCTTAATCTTCATTTCTATTACCTAGGGGTGGAAACAATCAGGAAACCTAATCTTAGTCATGACTTAGTTACTAGTAATGTGGCCAGGTCAGTGCTCTTCTTCAAACTTTAATTCCCTAATTTATCAAATGACGGGAGCAGGTGAGATAATAAATTTCAATGGCTCAAAATTCTCTAATTCCCTAATGTTTACAAAGCACCTTTTTCACAACAACCCCCTGACATAGTACAAGTGTTATTTATGCCCATTTTACAGATAGGAAAATTGAGGTTCAGTGGGAATAGTCCTCGCCTATATTTGCATAGCTAGTATATGTATTATATGATGATAGGGTTTTTTTTATGTTTCTTCATCTAATTTTGCAAATGCTGATAACAAGTAAGATGACCCAATATTTTATGAAACATTGCTTGTTGCTTTTGGAAGCAAAAGAACACCTGCCAACCCATTTATTTCTCTCTCCCTCCAAGGATCTGTAAGCCAGCCTTCCATTTAGCCACAATTCCTTTTTCATCTTCTGGTTTTATTTTATCATGTGAATGCCAAGATCAATATAATTCAATTCCTCTGGTCCTCCTAATGGTTGCTCAATAAGGATCTTGAATTTAGAGGACCAGCAGTTAAGTGCATGTTTCCAGATGGTCTAAAAACTGGATAATTCTTAGCACTCCCTGCCTGCTGTTCTGTAACAGTCACTGGAGAATCAGGAGGGAGTTTCATAGCATGGGAAACATTTGGGAATTTCATGGGTTACCATGGCCAAAGAGTTCATAGCCAAGAAGGCACCTGGCTGGTGATGAGTCTCTGCACTTAGGCAGCTAGGATGGTCCTCAGAAAGTAGACATCAGCTTTTGCCAATATTGTATTTCTTGCCTTTAAGTGTCAATCTTTTCCTGGCATAGACTTAAAGAACCAAGGTTCCCTTTCGTGGTACATAGAGGCAGATGAGGAGGATTTAATGGAAGAAAGGATGCAGCTAGATGGTGCAGTGGATAGAGTGCAGTGCCTGGAATCAGGCAGCCCTGAGATCACATTGGATCTCAGACACTTCCTGTGTGGCCCTGGTCTTTTCACCTTTGTTTCCTTCAGTTTCCTATCTGTAAAATACAGATAATAATAATATCTTCTCCTGGCTTTGTTGTGAGTAACAGATGAGATAATAACTTAATGAAGTGTCTAGTACACAGCATGTGCCATGTAAGTGTTTATTTACTGCCTTCCATTAAATGACATAAAATATTATTTTATCAATATGCTCAGGGCATTAGCCTCTCCTTTATTCATTACAATTCTATGAGGTAAATAGTTCAAACATTATTATTCCCATTTTCCAAAGGAGAAAATTGAGTTTCATAGAAATTAGTACTTGTTTGTGGCCACAGAACTTGTATGCTGTATAAAAATAATAAAAAATATAGACGTTACTAATGTGCTTAGAACATATCTGTGCCTTCCCACATGGCTCACTCCTGGAGGTGACAAGCAGTTCCTTCCTTCGTGTTATGTTATTTGATGTCACGAAGGGATCAAAAGAGGTGATCCCAATGTTTCCTCAGGCTTCACTTTTTGATCTAATCCTATACTTAACCAGATGCCAGTGATTTAATAAGTTAATCTACTTTTTCTCCCAGTTGGCAAAGGGCAGTTTGCTAATGGATAATCTGCAGTGTTTTATCAATGCCGATTTGAAATGTCTTTAAGTGGTTTCACTCTGCTTATATAAAAAACATCCATAGAAGGTCTGATTGAACAGTAATCATATATATCATTGCTGTCAGAGAGTCATCTTTGGTTATGCACAGGGAATACCCATTCTATTTGCTTCAATCCCTGTGGGTCAACTTTCTATTTTCTCTTCTTTTCTCCTTCCTGAAGTTCTTCTTGTTCTTGTTCTTCATTCTTTATACTTTCCCTGAAGTTCAGTTACATAACCTTAGGACATGGACAACACATCAAAAAGGATGTGCCTGACATGCTGAGGAGGATCCAGAGAAATAACTGCAACTATTATGGAATGGGCATTCCTGAAAACATACTCAGCAAGCATTCCCAGATGAATCCTACTCCAGCTAATAAAGCCTCAGCAGTTTTGTATGTTGCATCGATTTTGGTAGCAGAAGAACTGGGTTCAAATTCTGCAAGTCCCACAGAACAACATTGTGAGGCGGTTACCACAAATTTTATTTTTATAGTTTGGAGCAGTGGAGGAACTGAAGGTCTAATAAATCAACTGAGAGCCAAGTCTGAAGCTCAGGTGTCCTGACATGGGGTCAAACCCTGACCTTTCAGTTCAGTTAGTACTTTTTTCTTCTTCCTATCTTTACTCCCACTTCTATCCCTCATCAAGGTATCTTGTATGCAGTTCCATCCAAGGTATAGTGTGTGCAGTTCTATCCAAAGGCAGATTCCCACACCACTGCAAAAATAGCAGCCTGTCTTCCTACCATCCTGAAGGGGGACAGACAATGGCTCAGAAAAAATACAGTTTTGGAAGCTGCCACCAAAGGAGCATATGGTCCAAAGATGCACATTTAAATATCTGTGCTTGATGTAGGGGTACTACTGCCTAATAGTCTCCTACTCCCAGAAGCTGGAATATGATTTCTAGGTGCACTTGAAATCATGTGTTGGGGAGTCAGTCCAAACCTCCTCCCTTTCCAACCCTCCCCCCCATCCAAGCTGTGAAACTTAATGCTTTCCATAAATAAGTAGATTTTCAATAGTCTTTTCTGTAATAATAATAATGATAACCACAGGGAAGCTGGCTGTTTTTTTTTATATATAAAGATGAAATCAATAAGAAAAGCTCATCATTAGGAGATACAGGGATTCTCCCCATGGAGAGTAGCTGGGGTTCTGCCATTGTGACTCCAAGAGGATTTCACTTATAAATGTGCAGCAGACAGAGTGGGGCTGCTGGGGAGAGCCTGCCTGCTTGGAAATCTTTGCGTTGTCAATAATAACCGTCGCAGTGTAATAGAAAGAGCCATGAAAGAGAAGTTCAGAGAAGTGGGTTTGAATCTCAGCTTTAATCACTAATTTACCGTGTGACCTTAGGTAAGTGATTTTTCCCCTGCTGGACCTCGGAGGAAAAAGAGAATTGGATTTATTGCTCTCTAACGGTTCTTCCTGAGGAACTGAAATCCATGTTCTAAGATTCCTTCTAGCTCTGGAATTCTAGGATCTATGTTCTATGATTCCCCCACTGCTGAGACATTCTGTCTTTGTGAGTCCATGAATCTACGAGAACGACAAGCGGAGGAAGAAGCTGCAGTAAGTGTTAATGTTAAAAGTGACAGAATGAAAGGCTCAAAAGAAAACACACACACACTCTCACACACTCACAACATAAAATGTTAAACTAGAATCAAATCCCTCAGCTTCTTCCCGACCAGATGGATTGATGCGCGTTGTTACACTGACCTCAAGCGTGTGAAGGCTCTACCTCCAAAACCAAATTCCCAGATCCTCCCTACCCCTCCCTCCTCCCTGCTCCCTCAGCCCCGCCTCCTCAGTCCCCCTCCCCGCCCCTCCGCAAACAGACATACACACACAGACCACACGGTGCGGAACAATAAACCAAGTTGGAATCCAAACCCAGACGTCTCCACTCGAGTTTACGGCTGAGCTACGGGATCCGGCCGGCGGGCTTCCTTTCCTGCCAGTCTCCCTCAGTCTCTCTCCATTACGCACAGCAAACGCTTAGAGAAGGAAGGGAAGTGACCGGCGGAGAGACAATGTCCAGAGCACCCCGCTGGGGACCAGGAGGAGGCAGCGCTGAGTGGAAGAAGGTCGGAAAAGTAAAGTTGGAGCAGGTGCGACACTGAACTAGGACGAGCAAAGCTCCTGAACTGTCTTGTCCCGTGGGCGCCCCGAGCCTGGGGCGCGCCTGTGACCCCCTCCCCCTTCCCCGAGCTCCCAGTCGGTTCCGCGGCGCAGGTGGGCGTGACAGCGCCTGGCAGAGAGCTCTGCCGCTACTCGGGGCGCTGCGCTTGGGAGGAGGAGGAGGAGGAGGAGGAAGACGAAAAGGAGGAGGAGGAGGAGGAGGAGGAGGAGGAGGGAAAGAAGAAGGAAGAGGAGGCAGCGCCCGTGGAGGCGCCAAGCTAGGCGGAGACGGACAGGGCAGTAGCGCCATTCTTGCCCTGGAGCGGCCGCCGCCCGTACGGGAGCTAGAGTCCAAGCCTGCCTGGGACGGCGCGGTGCAAGAAGTAGGGCCTCGCGTCGAGGGGCACCGACTGCTGGGCAGACAGCCAACCGACTCGGCAGGATCAGCGCTTCGCCATGGGACAGCTGCAGCCGCCGCCGCCACAGCTACGGTCGCATTTAACTCCTGCCAGCTCTGCCAGGCGAGATCGCGTAGATTTCTTGCCTCCCCGACCCAGGTTTTCTTACTGACCAGCTAGGGACCAAAGGGGCGGAGGGAGTGTGGGCGTGTATGTGTGTGCATGGGAGGGCTGGACGGGTCATGCTTTTGTGCTGTGACCCCCTAATGCTCCCTCCCTTCCCCTCCCCCTTCTAGTTGCCTCTTCCTCCTCTTCCTCCTCTTCTGCACTTACAAACCTTGCTTGCCCCTGCAGGCTCGCGGGGCTTGGAAACTGAGGGGAAGCTCCAGTTCGGGGTTTTTCCACGTAGGTTTGTCCTATTCTCTTCTCGGACTGATACCCTCCCGGACGCACGGCTCATCCGGCAGAGCTGGGCTAGTGTTGCTCCGGGCCGGGGAGAGCTTCGGGACGAGGAGAAGCGACGGCGTTGCCCTAGTCTCCAGTGGGCACGGTTCACTGACTGAGGGAAGCTTCTGCGGGAGCTGCCGCTCGCTGCCGGTGGAAGGAGAACTCGGCAATGAAGGCACTGAATCCGAATAGGCAGCACCCGAGCGGACTCTGCTCAGGGGCTTGGGGCCAGGAGGGGACCCCTCTGCTTTTGCTCTCGTAGTGAGGTCATGGATCTCCAGCTGACTACCAACAGCACCCACTCCGGAGACCGCGGGGGGTCCTCCAACGAGTCCCTGTGGGCCGGAGCGAGGCAGCCCCCGAGCCAGTATTCGCCCGCGGAGGTGGCCGGCTTGGCGGCGGTGGTGAGCTTTCTTATCGTCTTTACGATCGTGGGCAACGTACTGGTGGTGATCGCCGTGTTGACCAGCCGTGCCCTGAAAGCACCCCAAAACTTGTTCCTTGTGTCCCTGGCCAGCGCTGACATTCTGGTGGCCACTTTGGTCATGCCCTTTTCGCTGGCCAACGAGCTCATGAACTACTGGTACTTCGGCAAGGTGTGGTGCGACATCTACCTGGCGCTGGACGTTCTCTTCTGCACCTCCTCCATTGTGCACCTGTGCGCCATCAGCCTGGACCGCTACTGGTCCGTGACGCAGGCGGTAGAATACAATTTGAAGCGTACCCCGCGCCGGATCAAAGGCATTATCGTGACGGTGTGGCTCATCTCGGCCGTCATCTCCTTCCCTCCGCTCATCTCCCTGTACCGCGACCCGGAGGACGACCAGTATCCCCAATGCGAGCTCAACGACGAGACGTGGTACATCCTTTCGTCCTGCATCGGTTCCTTCTTTGCGCCCTGCATCATCATGGTGCTGGTCTATGTGCGCATCTACCGGGTGGCCAAGCTGCGGACGCGGACGCTGTCGGAGAAGCGCACGGTGCCCGAAGGCTCATCCCAGACGGAGAATGGGCTCAGCCGGCCGCCCGTGGGGGCAGGGCCCTCGACCGCCGCCGCTGCCGCCGCCTCCTTGCGCCTCCAGGCTGGGGAGAATGGGCACTACCACCTCCACCATCACCACCACCACCTTCACCATCACCATCACCATCACCACCACCAACTGCGCAAGAGTGCCGAGCTCGAGGACATCGAACTGGAGGAGAGCAGCACCTCCGAGAACCGGCGCAGGCGGCGCAGCCGAGAGGACGCTGCGGCCCGCAAAGGCAGCCGCGGCTTCTCCTTCTCCTTTTCCTCTACCAAAGGAGGCCCGTCGGCCGGTGCTGGGAGCCGCCTGTCCCGGGCCAGCAACCGCTCCCTCGAGTTCTTCTCGTCCCACCGCCGCCGCAAGCGCAGCAGCCTGTGCCGCCGGAAGGTGACCCAGGCCCGAGAAAAGCGCTTCACCTTCGTGCTGGCTGTGGTCATGGGCGTGTTCGTCGTATGCTGGTTCCCTTTCTTTTTCACCTACAGCCTGTATGGCATCTGCAGGGAGGCCTGCCAGGTGCCCGAGACTCTATTCAAGTTCTTTTTCTGGATCGGTTATTGCAATAGCTCCCTCAACCCGGTTATCTACACCATCTTCAACCAAGACTTCCGGAGATCCTTCAAGCACATCCTGTTCAAAAAGAAGAAGAAGACCTTCTTGCAGTGACCCCCGGTGGGCTCGGGGTGGGGCTGAAGGAGGAAGGATGGAGGGAGCCCCGAAGGGGTGGCCGGGCAGGGCCTGAGCAGGAGGGACTACTGAAGGGGTGGCTCGGAGTTGGGCAATGTTGAGGAGAGAGACCGAAGGACACCTGAAGGGTGGGGGGTGCAGGAGCAGGGAAAGGGGATTGAAGAGAACAGGCGGAGAAGGTGGAGGAGGAGGGAAGGATGGAAAGGAAAGGAAGATGGAAAAGGAGAAACCTTACTTAGTTCGAGGTCTGCGCGAAAGCTATCTTCAGAAGCCGGCCGATCCGGTGCAAGTCCACCGGATTCCGGCTGAGGGCGCACACTGCGGGTAAGGTTTGGCCGGACCGCGGGACCAGATTTGGATAGCAGGAGAAAATGAGGCAGGGGAAAAAATTAAGGGAAAAGGGCCGGCTTGACCGTGAAGGGCATCGACAATCTTTTGATTACCTGAAAGTATTTAAAATGTTTGCCAAAAAGAAGGAAAAAAAAAAGAAACCAAACTTATTTTCTAAATAAACCTTTGTAATCTAAACCTTTCGATTGCACCAGTCCTTAGGATCGAACAGAGAGGGAGAGATGGGAAACTGGGCGGAATGTTTACCATGGGATTAGGTTCTAGGAGTTTGGGGAAGTTCCACTTAATACTCTGGACTCCACAAACTATCCCTCTCCCCATGTACCACGCGTGCGCAGACACATAAACACAATTAGGAGAGACTTGAGAACTGAGGAAGTCCCCTCCCTACCCCACCCCCCCAAGCACCACTTCGGAATGGATGAGGGACAGACAATTTGTTGCCAGTTTACATATTGCCTTTGATCATTCACATTTTCAAACTTAATGTACATGTATACATTGTGTATGTACACACACACATCTAGATGACTCACATATGATTATCATATAGATGAAAACTACATCTTGTCTGAGACATGGATACACACCTATAAAATACACCTATAAAAGTGTATTGCAATTATTTGGGGGAAAGGGGGGTGAGGGAGGAAGAGAGCTGGCCGCGGGAATTTACAATCCTGAATCTTTTATCATTTCTTAGCTTAGTTTCTTAGAAACTGTTTTTCCTCACGGAGCTTTCTTCCTCTTTATTGTAACCTTCTATTCCTTCATTTCCTATTCATTCTCCCCAAGAATCTCTTTTCACTTCCCGGTTCTTCTGCCTCTCCTAGCAGTTGCCTTGTCAAGCCCCGCCCCTGGCGTCTAGAGTCCACCTGAAGCCGCCCGAACCTGTCTCCCTTATTGGCTGCCTCCCCCTTTCTTTCTTTCTCCCTCAGTCCCTCTATATCTCTGTCTCGCGCTCAGCCTCCGGATTTTCTGCTTGTCTCTCTGGACCTCCTTTTCTCCTCCCTTTCTGTCCTCATTCCCTCAACCTCTTCTTCTCTCCCATTATTTATTCTTTTTATTATTAGATTCTTTTCCAACTGCTGCCGCTTTTATTCAAGCCATTTTATGGTCCCCCCCACCTCCACTCCGCCCCATATACCCCTCAAGTTTCCCTGACTGTGGCTTCAATTCCTCCAATTCCCCCTCTCTCCCTTCTTCACCTTCTTCTCCTCTATACATTCTTTCTCCTGTTCTCCTTATCCCAGTGTCTTTCCTGCCTTTCCTTACACATTTTCTTCCCCACCACTTAACTTGTCTTTTATCTGTTGTTTTGCTCTATCCCTGACTTTCCCTCATTCGTTCTCCACTTCCTTTAATTCTTGTTTTTGCTGTCCCCTTTCTACCCCTCTTTCCCACCTTTTCCAGCAGTCATCCCATCAGCAGCTGACCTTTACTAAACAATTACCACTCTTTTCGTGTTCCCTTTGATCAAAGAGACAGAAAATCACCCTGTGTTATTCCCCCACTTTATTTTCTGATCTTCTATTCCCAAAGGCAGCATCACTGGGCTGAGGAAGAAAGCCTACACCCACAGAGTGAGAGGGTGGCTGCAATCCACCCTGAGCCAAAGATAAGCTAGTCCGTCAAAGGTGCTTCTCACTCTCAGCCAAGATCCTTTGAAAGGGCTGTATGGGGAGAATGGGAGCCATAGTTTCCACATGGCCAGAGTAGGTTCTGGATTAGAAACTACTTGGCCTCAGTTCACCTTCCCCACCCCCCCAAAACAATTAATTAATTTTCAGCACTTTCAATTAGGCAGGAGAGTTAGGGATGTTAATCTGTTGATTTATTCTAGGTTGACTGGACTTTGGTATTTGCTCTGCCACTTCCCTCCCTTCCCTTATCTCCTTAAAAGCCACTTGGGGCAGCTAGGTGGAGCAGTGAACAGAGCACCAGCCCTGAAGTCTGGAGGACCTGAGTTCAAATCTGATTTCAGACACTTCACACTTCCTAGCTGTGTGACCCTGGGCAAATCACTTTACTCCAACTGCCTCAGAAAAAAAAAAAAAAAAAGAATTAGCTACTTTTTGTCATTCCCAAAGGATTGATTCATTTTACAGAAGTACCCTGGGATAAAGAGAAATTTGGGGAATTCATCACCCAGAGGTCCCTGGTTAACTTTGCTCCAATTTGCCAAGAAGGGATCTAGGTGATTCCATACATAATTCTGTAGACAATGGAAAGGAAAAAGAATTAGGAAGAAAGGGGGGAGAGGTGGGAGAGGCATGAGTGGGAAAGGAAATTGGGAGATTGGGGAAAGATATTCAAAAGTGTATTGGCTCTGAAGGCAGAGGATCTGAGTTCAAATTCAATTCCTGATGACTGCTACCTATGTGACCTAGGGACAATTATCTAACTCCCTGATCCCAAATTTCCTCATCTGTAAATGAAGGGTTTAGGTAAAATAATCTCTGAGATCTCTTCTCGTTTTAGAGAGGGCTGCTGAGAAGGCTGATTTTATAGCAGAAAAGAGAATGAGGAAACGAATGAAAACGCATAAGAGAGAAAGAAAAAAAGGAAAAGGAGAAAGTGGAGAAAAGGGGGTATAATAATAGCTAATATTACAGAGTATTTTAAAATCTACAAAAATTTTACATATACCAACTTATTTGATAATCATAATAACCCATTAAAATAGGTGATATTATCGTTTCCGTTGAGATGAGAAGACTGAAACTGACTAAGGTTAAATGTCTTGCCCTGGATCACACATCTAGTAAGTGTCTGAGGCAGGATTCAGACTTGGCTCCAAGTACTGCTCTCCATCTGCCTAAATACTATGAAGAGAGGAAAGGGAAGGTCAGGAAGGAAAGAGGAATGTTAAAGAATGAAGAAAGAGAAAATGAGGTTAGAGAAAGGTAAGAGAACGGGGAGGGGGAGAATGGGAAGGCAATAAAAATAAGGAAGAAATGGAATGGATTGATAAAAGACGAGAAGGTAGAAAGAGAAAGAAATGAAAGGGAGGGGAAAAAAAGAAGAGTTTATTTTATTCGGGACATCTCTGGGCTAAATGAGAGTCAGGTTTCCCCAGCTTTCCTCCCTTTCCTCTATCCCGTCTCCTGCCTAACTGGACTGCTGAAAAAGTTTTTTCTTTGTTTTTGTTTTGTTATTTTTTGGTTTGCAGATAAAAAAAAAATATACTTGGGGAGAGATGTTGAGTGGATCACAGATCCTTCTTCCCTGAGAAGCCTCTATGTAATAGTTCCAATGAATGTTCAACCCCAGTCACCCTTTTCTCTCTCTCCAGATATCCTGAAAAGATAATGAGAAATGTGAATGTAGCTTTGAGAGAACAGGGAGGCCTTCTTTATGTGTTTTCTAACATAAGGGAATTTTTACCTCAAAGCATCCTGACCTCTTACCTTTTAAATCCAGGCTCCAAGTCTTTCCCATGAGGTTCTGAGTGAAACTAGGAAAGTAATACAAAACCTAAAGGACATCACCAGTCTGTATATATCTCTAGGAAGAGCTCTCTCACTCTGTGCATAAATTTTAGATCATTTTAGGTACTGAAAGCATGGCACTTCCAATGGGATGAGCCTTGGGCATGCATAGGGTTAAGGGCTCTGAACATGAGATTTTTCCCAATTGAGGCATTCCTCCCATCACCATTTCTGTTCTTACTGGAGAAATTTAGTTGCAGGACTATATAGCTAAAGGTTCTGTCCAGTTAGGTAGGGAAAAACACTCAATTTCAAGTCAGAAACATGGTTTGAAAGCCCAACTCAGATACTAGCTACATGACTTTTTGCCACTCATCTTTCTCAAGCTTCATTTTGCTCCTCTGTTAAATAAGGATGATTGATAACTGTATTCCCTGAGTTTTCCCCACAAGGTTGATTTGAGGAAAATGTTTTTGCAAACTTCTAGATGCTATAGAAATAAGTTACTTACTGTAATATATTAAGCTAGGACAGGTAGGAGGCACAATAGATAAAGCCATGGGCTTGGAGTTAGAAAGAGCCAAGTTCAAATCTGACATCATTCCCATATAATTTACTAGTTCTGTGATACCGGACAAATCAGCCTCTAGTTGTCTCAGTTTCCTCAGTTGTAAAATAGGGATAATAATGGCACCTACTTCCCAGGATTATTGTGACTGTCAATGAGTTAATACGTCACAGAGTGTCTGGTCAATAGTCGGGACTTAATAAATGCTTGTTTCCTTCCTCATTTGGGGTAGTGTTGAGTTTGCAAGAGAAATTACAATAGATTTAAGGGGATTCCTTTCCATTTAAATTGTTAAGACAGAGATTGGTTATTGAAAGATGCTGAGTACATCATGGAGGCAAGAGAGAAAGAATACAGAGATTTAGACATCACAGAGCCTTAAAGCTAGAAGGGATTAGTGAGACTGGTATGGTCCAGTCCCATCATTTGATGGACAAGGAAGCAGAGACCCAGAGGTTCTGCTTGCCTAAGGTCATATAGCAAATTAATGGCAGTTCCTAAGACTCAAACTCAAGTTGCCTAACTCCATGTCTAGTGTTGTCTCTACTCTGCTTCCTGCCTCCTCATAACTATTTCTGGAGTACCCTCATATTATCCAGCCCTAAAGGGCGTGTAGAGAGACTAAGAAGGCCCCTAGCCTCAAAGAAATGTTCTCCCCACTCACGAAGCTTGCTGGATGAAAATTTATTTTGAAATTTGCAACTAGACACTCATTACTTTGTCTTAAGAACACCCTCACCATTCCCATTACTTTGAAAATGCATGAATATTGATATGAAATTTGCTCGCATCTACAAAATAACAGATTTGCCAAATGCTTTCATTTGTAACCAACTTGTGAGATGGAGAATATCAGTGTATCATTTTGTAAATGAAGAAATTGAAACTTATAAGGAAAAATGACTTGTCTGAGATAACACACCAAATGGTAAATAACAGACCCCAGAGTAACTCCAGGTCTTCTGACTACAAGTACCCCGTTCTTTCTGTCGTTCAGAGAAGCTGAGTGTAGGGATAAAATGATTGGTGGAATCCTAAGAGAGAAGTGAGAAAAGATAAGCTGCCTTTTTCATAGTTTTGTCCAGGGGATCCTGATTAAGGGATTGATTTTGGCTTAAAGAAATATTGACCCATACTAGCTCTCCCTCTTATTATCTGTGTGAACCTGAGTAAATCACTAACTTCAAAGTGTTAGTTTTCTCATTTATAAACTGGAAATGATGCCTGAAAAATTTACCTTGTTGTAAGAACCAAATGACATAATTTAAGGAAAGTGCTGTTCTAAACACTACATAAATACACATATCATACATAATAAAAATAGGTGCTGTTTTAAGAATTAAGTAAATTACTGGTGAACATAATAAAATCGTTCCTGTATCATTTTTACATTTAAAATTTTGACTTGAATATAAAAATAATGAATTTCTAAATTAATCAATATTTTATAAAGAGAAAAGTGCCCTGGTGCAGAAATCAGTAGATGTAGGTTCGAATCAGCTCTTTTATTAAACAGCTCATTGTCTTGAATAAAATAGTTCTTCCATTATTTAATTTCTTCATCTGTTAAAGAAGAGTAATAATCATCTTTTCAATAATATCTACTTATTTATAAGGTTTCCAGCTGCAAAATACTGTAATATTTGGATAACTTAAGCTAAAAGTCCACTTTGGCATCTTATGTAAATCATAATATGGAAGTAATAGTCTTCCAGGGAAATTTTATGGAATCATAGAATCATAAAATTGAAAGTTGGCTTGGAAATCATACTGCCCAACCTCTCTCTGTAGCATGAACCTCTTTTCATAAATTCTGGCAGAGGGGCCATCCAGAGCTTTTTAAAGATCTCTAATGACAGGTAGCTTACTGCCTCACTAGATGTATTCCCCTCTCTTATTGTATAACTCTTAATTATGAGAATATTCTTCCTGGAATTGAGCCAGAATCTATCTCTCTTTAAATTCCCACCTGTTGGCCCCATTTCTGGGGTGCAAAAAAGTATGTGTCATTTGTCATCCACATAGTCACCCTGAAAAGTAATGTCATCTAATGAAAAGAGACCTGAATTTGAATTCAAAGCCTTGGACTGAATCCTAGGGTCTGCCAATTAACGGATGTGTGACTTAGGGAAGGATACTCCCTACCCTTCCTTTCTTCCTCCTCCTTAGCTCTCAGTTTCTTCTTGTGTATAAATGAATTGGACGTGATCTTGGACCTGATCTTCTAAGTTTTCTTTCCGTTCTAAATCTATTCTATATAATATATAAGGATGCCTATCATATTCCTCAAGTCTCCTCTAAGCTAAAAATTCCTTGTCTCACCTGTTTTGAAAATCAACAACCTACTTTACTTAACAACTAGCTTAGTCAACTCATATTTTGATGGGATTTTAGAAATATTTATGTGCATTTACATACATATATGTTCATGCATAGATGTAGGAGCATCCCAAAAGACCTAGTGCTATTTTAAATTTTAATGGTTTAAAACAATATTAAGATATTTGAGATATCCCAGTATCTATTTGTATGTATTATAGAACCAGATTCTCTCGACTTTAAACCCAGAATCTTTTCTACTTTCCCATTCTGCTTCTCCTTCCTTCCAATCTACCCACTACACAACCTATCTACCTAGTTGCCTATCTACAGATACAATATGCATTTTTGTGTATGTTATATTTATATATATATATATATATATATATATATATATATATATATACATATATACTATAAAAGGAGAGAGAGAAGGAAAGGGAGAAGGAGAAGGTGAGAGTTTTAATTGTATTCCAGTATCAGTTGGGGGGAAGCAAAAAAAAAACTATAATATAATTCATATGTTCCACTCCTCCTTGAGATGGAATTAAAAAGTCAATGTACTTGTAACATATTGAGCTGTTAATTCTTTTTAAAAACTTAAATCTTTGAAAACTGTCTTATGCTTTCTGCTCTAAGGAGTGGATAGAGTCTAGCAGAGAAATATATTTGTCTGGGGTTTGTTCTAAAAGGAAGGTTTTTCTAGGCTGTATTTATACTCAATTGTATTTTTGCGTCACATTAGTAGAGCTAATGGAAATATTCAAATTTAGTGTATGGTCCAAAGGAAAAGTAATCATGTCCATATAAGTCCTAATTCTGCAATTGATCCCTCTCCAAAAGAGAAGTTAGCAATCTCTCATGTGTATCTTAGGATGATATATTTATATTTATATGACAAAACTATATTGATCATAAGCTGGGTGTTAAGAATGAGGGAAGGGGGAGGGGACAGAGAATCATATCACATTAGGGCCGGAAGAGACTTAGAACACAGAATATCAGTTAGAAGAGACCTCAGAATATGGAAGTGAATATTAGAACAAATGGAACAAGTAGAAGAAGTATGCCTTTTTAAAGGTCATAGATTCAATCTGGTAAAATTTATGGATTTATCCTCAGAACCATGCTTTTAAACATACAAAATAAATGCACAAGATTACAAGAGAAACCACATAGATTGAAATATAGATATAAAAATATTCTTTTAAAAAAGTTTATAAACCCCAGGTTAAAAACCCCTAAGAGAGAAGGAATAACATAACATGGAATATTAGATCTGGGAGAGATTTTAGAACATGAAATATAGACTGTCAGTGCCACAAAAAGCCAAAAAAAATGTTATAGTCAAAAGGATCTATAGTTATAAATGTGTATACTTACATATATATACATACATGCCTGTGTATATATACACATATGTATATATACAGGCATGTATAATGAAACCATAAGTCTGGATATACATACACATACAAACATGCATATATATGTGGAGAGAGAAAGAGACAAAGACAGATAGACACAGATACAGACATAGACATAGACACAGACAGAGAGACAAAATATTTCTTCTGTCCTTGCAGCCTATAGTGTTAAGAGAGTAGTATGGAGTTTAGGAAGGAAGGTGGGGTATTGAGAAGTTACAAGATTTGTTCAAGGTGATACTTGGTCTTTTGTGACAGGACCAGGACTTTAACCCAGATTTTCCTGATTCTGAGGTCAGTTCTCTATATACTATTATCCTTTGCCTATTGAATGCAGTTATTCCAACATATAATATTAGCAAAATAGCAACAATAAAGACAAATGATGTCATAGCTGGGAGGAATCTTGGGTCAGCTAGAGCAGAACTTGTTAAACTTTTTCCATTTGCTGCCCCTTTTTGCCCAAGAAATTTTCATATGACAGGTATACAAAATCAAACATTTACTGATAATAAATCTTAATTCCATGACCCCCCCATATTCAGTTATGTGAACCCACATGGGATTGGGACCCACAGTTTAAGAAACTAGTCCATCCACCTTATTTTAAAGATGGAAAAATCTGAAACCAAGATTGAAGAACTCCCTCAAGGTCATATAAGAAGTAAGTGAAAAATCTGGAATCAGACCAGATCTTCTGATGGATGATATAAACATTATGGATTGAATTTAAGTGAAGATAAGTGCTCAAATACAACATTTAATTCCATTGGTGGGCAAAACTGGAAATTCAAGGTCAAATGAAATATGGAATAATAACTACATATATATGCGTGTGTGTATATGTATGTATGTATGAATAAAATAGTTAACAATTCTATACCACTTTGTAATCAGTTATCAAGAAAGACCCACATTTTTCACTCAGGATTCTTTCAATTCCTTTCCATCTCTGTCCCACAAAAAGGGGATAAATAATTAATTGTTTTGGTGACACATTTGCTATCAAGCAGAATAACACAGAACAGATAGCCCAAATTCCCATCCATTTTCATTTCTTTCTGGGTCAGCCTCAGAAATGGATTTACATCTATCTTGAAAGTGGAAATTGCATGAGGAAACTTGCCTGCTGGTTATGTCACTGTTCCTACTTGCTGTGTGAATTTGAGCATATCACTAGATCATCTGTCTGATGAAATGATGATACCAGACTTGTTTCCTTCATAGAATTGTTGAGACAATAAATAATAATAATAATAATGACCAATATTCATATATTCCTTTATAGTTTGCCTTATGTAGATTATTTTGCTTGAGTTTCACAATACCCCTCAGGTATTATTGCTCCATCCTGGATTTATGGAGTGTTCAGGGAGGATTGGTGTGAGGGCTGCTGGGTCCTTTTCAGGGCTTTTCACCCACCTTTGGTATCTATCTGATTCATCTCTCACCTGTGGCTCTAAGAAACTGAAGCGTACATGGTCATGACCCTGTAAACTTTCTCAGCAGAAAGACTCAACCAGGTTAAGGGTAAATGATGGATCTCATAGCCGGTGAGTTAATGGAGTATCTACCCCTACCTAGTATGTGAAGACTTTCCTTGGTGGAATAGGTGGGTGAGAATACTTTGTCCCAGTGGCCATGAAGCTGGCAGAAGCTGGCACTGTGGAGTGCTTAGAGTTTGGTCAGACATTGAAGATACCAAAATTCTCCACCATATGTAGACTTTTCCCAAGTGAACTGTGTTGATTTTGGGAAAAAAAAAAAAAGAGGCTGAAGTCTTGCAACTCTGCTTCGTTTAAATCAATTCACGTGCAAGTCAAGACATCACTGTGTGATGTCAACAACAGCATTGTTACCTCCATTTGAAAGATGGGGAATGGAGGCCATGGTGGGTTAAATGACCTGTTCACATTTGCATAAGTTTCAGAGGTGAGATAATTAATAATAATAACTTACACTTTTAGATTTGTAAGGCACTTGATATGTTTTCATATTTGATCCTCATAACTCGGAGGGTGAGAGTGGTGGATGTAATTATTATCCCCACATTATTCCCATTTTATAAACAAGGAAAATGAGGCATAAAGAATTTATATAATTTGTCCAGGATTACAAAGCTTAAGTGTTTATGGCAGGATTCAAATTCCATTCTTCTTGATCCCAACTCCAGCACTCTTTTTAAGCTCAAGTCCAATCCTCTGTGCCAATCTGCATCTCAAATGAGATAATGGATAAGAAAGAACTATATATACATGCATTGACAAATTTTGTTCTTAGTATTTCATTACACTTAGGGACCTTTTGGTTTGTCTTTGTCCTTCTAGGAGTACATGGTGTCCTTTTTAGGGTCTCTGAGTTAGAGACTCAGAAACATTAGTAAAATAGTTAGCATATTTCTAAACTGCTTTCCAGAATGGTTGAATCAATCCCCAGCTCCACCAGTGTAGGAGACAAGTTCACTTGTTTTCAACAGTGATTATGACTCATCATCTTTGCCAAATTGTTTTATCACCTCAACATTGTTTTGATTTTCTTGTTAAATGATTTTATCCCTTTGGTCCTGGTATCCTATCCTATTCCACCACATTGAAATATTATATATTCAGCCTATGTTTCTATTTAAATATAACCCAAAACTTGCATATCATTCAAGTCACAATAAGAAGTCAAGAGAAATGAAGAGTTTGGTACTTTTGGAAAAAAAGAACAGTCTAGATGCCCTTCCTTTTCATTCTTCCTTCCCTTTTCCTCAAGATTATAGGGTTGAATTCTGATAGAGGTCTTTGAAATTACCCTTTTTACAGAAGAAGCAACTTAATTCCAGAGAAATCAAGGGATTTGTCTAACATCACAGAGATAATAAGTGGCAGACCTGGGATTTAAACCTAGGACTCTCAACTCTAAATTCAATACACTTTTCATTTCCTCATAAAATTTCAAGGATTTTTCTCTAGCCTCAAAAATCCAAGAGAATTCTCTACTAAGACCATTCCCATTGAAATGAGTGGGAGTGAAAAAATATCCTCTGGAGGCCATAGAAAAATTTGGAGAGTAATTGAATTTCCTCATTGGAAAGTAGAATGTAATCAAATTATCAGGAAAATGATTCTGTTCTCCACCCAGTTGATCAAGTGAAGATCTAACCTCAATAAGTAAATGGGAATCACTTAATCATCAATCTATCTCTTGGGTTTCCTTGATTTTGATCCATTTCCCATATTCATTTAATGTTCAATTTGTAGCAACAATAACTTCTATATGGACCAAGTATTCCCATATCTGTTATCTTACTTAGTTCTTAAGTAAGTAGAGATTATTTTCCCCCATTTTACAACTGAGAAAACTGAGGTTCATTGAGGACAGCTAATTAAGAAGTGTCCTAACTGCAATTACACTGAGGTCTTGTGACTCAGTATAATTTTTTTTTTTTTGCAATGTGTCATCTTTCCTTTTTAGATGAGCTGGGGACTCTTTCTTTGCCCAGACACTGTTACCAGCTGGTATTTCTGAAGAACAGAGGAAATAATTAAGTGTTACTTTAACCTCTATTTGCCTCAATTTCCTCATCTGTAAAACAGTGCGTAAGCTCTCAGTATCATTGTGAGGATCAAATGAGATTTTTGTTGGTCTACCTTGAAGTATGTGTATCTGATTATAGTAGACAAAGTATATCACTAGCATAAAGACAGATTTACTTCTTACTAGCTACATGATTAAAAAAAAAACAAGTAATTTCATTTCTGTAGATCTAAAGAGAAGGACAAGGATTCTTGGCTATCTCTCTTACTGGCTTATTGATGGGAAAGTTGCTTGAAAACCTTAAATCTCTTTAGGAGTATTAGGTATTATTATTGCTATTTGAGTATTCCCAGTAACATGTCTACTATATCTTTGATTCATTAGAGGGTAATATAATAGAAAAAAAGCCTAAACTAGCAGCCAAAAGAACTGATTTCTAGTTTCTTCTTGATATGATACCTTGGGCAGTCATTTTATCTACCTGGGTCTTGGTTTTCTTGTCTGTGAAAGAAGGGAGCCAGAAAAGATGTGGTCTTTCTAAAAAGACCCTTCCCCCATCTTCCCAACTCTAACACTCTATAGCCTATAGTTCCATTTAGATTTTTTGGAGATTAGTGTGTACATTGGCAGCTCAGAGGTCTGGGTTTAATTTGTACTGTTGGTAATCATTCCCTCAACCAGGATTCTGGATATCTAGCCATGGGCTAAGATTTTTGAAAGAAAAAAATAGAAGTAACTGGAAGGATCCTTTGCTTCTAATATTCTTTGATCCAAAGCATAGAGCTTGCCCTCCAGAATCTTACAATCCATTATGACCAAGGACATAATTAATGACATGCTTTTTAGCTCAGTGCCAATTATGCTTATGAAGTAGAAAATGAAACGATTTGTTAATATGGACTTGTGTTAGAAAGAGTCCAGGAAACTTGAGTCCGTGTGCTGGCTGTGCCAAAATAGAAATCTTCCATTGGTCATAGGTAATTTAATGGATAAAGAGCTGGACTTGAAGTCATGAAAACCCAAATTTGAATTCTACCTCTGTCACTATGTGGCATTAGGGAAGTCACTGGTGTCAATTTCCTCATCTGTAAAATGGGTTTTCTTCATCTGTAAAACATATCACAGGTTTTTGTGAAGATGAAATGATGTAGAAGTAAAGGACTTTGCAAACTATAAAGCAGTATATAAATATTAACTATTATTATCTTGGAGGCACCAATGTAGCATTTAGTTTATCTATCTGTGGTCATTTTTGTTTCAAAACTTTCTTATCTTTTTTTCCAGTTATTTATATCCACTACTCCTATAAGTCCTGATTAAGAGTCATAATGGCATAATAGAAAGAACATTGGAGAACTAAGAGAGCTCAGTCTGATCTAGTCTATGATTCTTAGTAGCTTTGTAACTGTAGGCTAGTCACTTCATACCTTTGAGCCTCAGTTTCCCCATCAGTAAATGGGCATTATAATGATTCCCCAGTAGAATATAACTTTCTAAGGGGCACAGACTTTCATTTCTGTCTTCATGTCCTCAGTACCTAAAATAGGGCTTGGCACAAAGTAGAATGCTTATTGATTGACTGAGGGCATTGTCAAACATTAGATAGAATTAATATGGTAGAATACTATAGCCTAATTATGCTTGCCATCCATCTCCATTGCCCTTTGGATTGCTTTTCATTTAAATTCTTCTTGCATCATGGTGCTTCGGATTTCAAAGACTATATAGCATCACCAGGAAGATATTAATGTTATTCAATGATTATTGTTCTATAGCACTTCTTATTGTTTTATCATTGATATATTCCTGTCAATTCAAGGTGAAGGGTTCTGTATCATATTGGTTCAGTCATCAGTCAATCAAGTATCTATTTGCACTATTTCTACACTTGAGTCTTTGTGCAAGTAGGGCTTAGGATTATTGATTCAGAAGAGATTTTCAATTATCATCAAGTTCAAACCCCTCACTTTACACATGAAGAAACTGAGGCATGGAGAAATTAAAAAACTTGCCCCAAGTCACACAACTATTTGGTAACTGAGGTTAGATGTGATCCTGGTTATTCTTGATTTCATTCTACTATGTCATTTCAATTCCACAAACATTTATCAAGAACCTGCTGTATGCAAAGACTTTTAGGAGCTATTAGTAATTAGTAATTTAGTAAATTAGTAATGTACTAGTAACATTTATTAGTAAACATTTATTAAGCATTTGTGAAGCCCTGCTAAGTTTTTTAATTAAAAAAAAGATTTAAAAAATATACAAGGGACTTGCTATCCAGTAGGAAGTTACAGGAGATTCAGTCCCTGTCTTCAAAAAATCTTATAGCATAGTGGCAGACATACTATTCATCTCCTGGAAAAAGCAGTGAACTTTATAGAATATTTGAGTAAGAAGACCTCTCTAGACTCCAACTTTCCATGTAAGCAAGGACTGTGATTTATTTAAAGTATATATCTCCTTTTAGTCTAAGTACCATGCTTTGCATACAGCAAGTGGCTTAATATATGTTTGCTATTATTATATTATAGTACTAACTTCATGCTTATGAGTCATGTACCCTTTCAGAAGTCAATTTGCTCTTCCATATCTTAGGTTCTTCTCCTGTAAAATGGGAACAACAATCCCTTTTGTACCTCCTTTATAAGGTCATAGAGGTCAGATAATATAAAAGATTTACCTGAAAGCATTATAAATGGGAAATAAAGTGATAATGAGGATAATGAGGAGGAGGAGGAGGAGGAGGAAGAGGAAAAAGAAGAGGAGGAGGAAGAGGAGAGAAAGAATAGGAGGAGGAGGAGGAGGAGAGGAGGAAGAAGAGGAAGAGTAGGAGAAGGTAGAGAAGTAAGAGGAGAAGTAAGAGAAGTAAGAGGAAGAGGAGGAGGAGAGGAGGAGGAAGAGGAGAATTATAGTGCTTTGTAATCTGGTGGGGGAAATGTTTGAAAGAATATAGGATTAGAAGGATTTACAAGGCTATTTAGTCCAATCCCCTTCATTTAAAAAATAGGAAGTATGAAGCCCATGTGTCTTGTACAAAGTCCGATATATTGTTTCAGAAGTAGGGTCTGACCTGTAGCTGACTCTAGAATCTATGATCCTTCTATTGTTGCATGATCTGGGTTCAAATCGTAGATTTCCTCTCTAAGTTTCAATTTGTTCATCTGTAAAATGGGCATAATAATTATTATACCACCTACCCTAAAGGGTTGTTGTGAAGAAATTACTTTGTAAGTGTTAAGACTCTCTAGAAATATAGATTCTTAGGAAGATCATGGATATTAAGCTGGAAATTATCCAGAGACCATCTTTTCAAATGCCTCTTTTTCTACTTGTGGATGTTTGAACCCAGAATGGTTAAAAGACTTGCCTGAAGTTACATGTGTAGGAACCAATGGAGACAGGGTTTGAACTCCTCAGCCAGGACACTTTACACTGTACCACTCAACCTATTATTGAAAGGGAGAAAAGATGTAATTATCCTGATAATTTTGTAGAAACCCTCTGGCCTGTACTCCCAGTGCATCCTGGAAGCAAACATTGTCTTCAGCTTGAGTCCTTTGGATAATTGCTTCTGTGTTCCCTGTGATTGGTTTATCTCCTGCTTATATACACTATCCATTTCACATGTGGTAAGTGGCCTAGTTGCAAACATCTCCATGCTTCAGAACTTCCATGAAATATCTCTTGGTGTCCAAATATTGGTCCATTTCTGATTAGCAGAGAGAGAGAGAGAGAGAGAGAGAGAGAGAGAGAGAGGAAGAAAGGAGGGAGGGAGGGATAAAGACCTAGGCACAGAGACAAAGACAGAGACACAGAGACAGAGACAAAGTCAGAATGACAGAGGGAGACAGAGACAGAGAAACACACAGAGAGACAGAGACACAGAGAGAGCAGAGGCACACAGAGAGACAAAGACACAGATGCACACAGAGACAGAGAGAAGAGAAAGGGGAGACAGAAGAGAAGAGACTGACAGAGAAAGATGGATAGACAGACAGACAGACAGAGAGAGAGAGAGAGAGAGAGAGAGAGAGAGAGAAAGAGATAAAGACACAGAGATAGAAAAACAAAGAAATGGAGACAGAGATAGAGCAGAGACACAGAGAGACACAAAGACAGAGACACACAGACACAAATAGATATACAGAGAGCAGAGAAAGGGGAGATAAAACAGAAGAGAGAAAAGGATATAGCCAGAGAGGGACAGAGAAAGGAAGAAAGAGAGGTGGATAGACAGAGCTACAGAAAGAGAGAGAAAATGAGAGAAGAGACAGAGAAAGAGAAAGAAGATAGAGACAGAAATAGCAGGACAGACAAAAAGATAGATGGAGAGAAAGAAAGAGAGACAGAGAAACAGGCAGAAAGAGAGAAAGACAGAGAGAGAGAGAGGAGACAGACAGAAATAGAGAGAGACAGATGGAGAGACAGACAGAAAGACAGAAGCAGATAAAAGGAAACAGAGGCAGATGAGAAAGAGAGAAGAAGAAAGGGGAGGAGGAGGAAGGTAGAGAGAGACAGAGACAGAGAAAAAAGACAAGAAAGAGAGAGAAGAATCAGAGAGAGACACACACAGAAACAGAGGCAGAGAAAGAGAGACAGAAAGAGAGATGAGAGAAAGAGAAGAGACAGAAACATACACAGAGACAGAAAGACACAGAGAGGTAAAGACAAAGAGACAGAGACAGAGTCAGAAAGAGAGAGAAATAGAGACAGGCATAGAAGCAGAGATAAAGGGGGAGAGAGAGAGAGAGAGAGAGAGAGAGAGAGAGAGAGAGAGAGAGAGCAGGACAGCGTGTAAGCACTTTTTGTTCTATCAACAGCAAGGTCAACGCTTTACCTATACAGGCAAGGCCTTGAGAAAACACTAAATTATTCTTTAAAAGTCCATTCTGCTGGTTCTAAACACAATGTTCTAAGAAAAATTCACATTTGTAGAAAAGCTTCACTATTTTGCTATGGCCCAAATAAAACAACTGCTTTGTAAATTTATAAAAAAACAGTGACCAAGGCTTTTATGATATTTCTGAGGGTATTATTTAATTTTTATTATAAAAGGCAACATAACAGAATAAAAAAATTCTCTGGACATAGGATCCTAGATTTAGAGCTGGAAGTGACCCCAGAAACCGTGTAGTCCAACCACTTCGATTCGCACAGGAAGAAACAAACTCAGAGAGATTAAGCAAGCAGCCATCACAGGGTAGTAAGTAACAGAAATGGAATTGAAAACTAAGGCGATATCCCATATCCCACACTCTTTCCTCTTTAGTCTGTTATCTCTTTTGGTCAACATTTTAGTTTGAATCCTGGCTTCCCATTTAATAGCTGTGTGACCTTAGATCAATCCCTTTACTTTCCTGATCTTTTAGTTTCTTCATTTGTAAAATGAGGATTTTGGTGTTCCCTTTACTTATCATATGAGGCTATTGTAAGGAAACTGTTTTGTCAACCATAAAGCACTAAATTTGTTACTTACAATTATCATTACTATTAAATTAATAGAGTTGATGTCAAATGACCTGGATTAGAACTTATATCAAAGCTTATTTATTTGTGTCCCTTATTAGTTATGTGAGCTTGGGCAATTTAGTGCCCAACTCAAAGGCTATTTCCTTATGTATATTCATCTATTCTCATAGTTTTTTGTTTTTGCAATCTGTAAAGCATGCTCTAAGTGTGAACTGTTATTGTTTGTCATTATTTAAACTAAACAACCTTGGAGAGTCCTTATGTGTTATCACTCACATCATGTAGAAGCAAAAATGTATTTTTTGTTTTTATTTAGTCCTGAAGAAGTCAGATTTTGCAGTGTGCTATTATTGCAGAGCTAATCAGAGAACCTCATTACTTAAAAAACATTCAAGTGTCTTTTAACCCAAAATGATTTGTTTTGTTTTTCTCCCCTCAACATTCCAAATAGGGAATGCAACAATCAAATTATCTTCTTCTCTTTACTCAACACTATTATTCTGGATCAGTTTATTCTAATTGGGCTTTCCTGTTCCTAGGAGCAGTCATTTGTTTCTGGTGATAACCTCTTGTTCGTCACTTATAAATGTTATATACTTAAAAAAGAAGAAAATAGTAATTGATTAATTATAATTGGTGTTTTCCTAGAATCTTAGAGTTGGTAGAAATCGCAGAAATTATCTGAGCAAGAATACCTTCTATAGAATTACTTGTGTGTGGTCAGACAGCTTTCACTTGGGTATCTCCAGGGATGACAATCTCACTTCCTCCTTAAGCAATCCATTTTCCTTTTGGACAATTCTCAGTATTAAGATTTTCCCTTTTCTTAAGCCTGAAGCCACTTCTTTTGAAACATCCCTTCTCCTCCCCCATCCCTATTTTTCCTAAACCAAAACTTGTTCAAGTCTAATCCCTTCTATATGAGATAGCACTTCCTGTTAAGTTTTCTGTACTCAGATGAGACATTTCCAATTCCTTCATCCAGTCCTTATATGGCAAATTCTCTAGAACCTTGGTCATCCTTGTAGATTCCTTTGGATACTCTGCAGCTGGTCAATGTTCTTACTAAATTGTTGTGTTCAAAATTGAAACCAATGTTTCACACAGAGTCATTCTAACCAGTGCGAAGTCCTGCAGGACCATCAGTCACCTCTCTTGCTCTTTCCTCCACCTAAGTTCATATTACCTTTTTGTCTCCCTGCCTCATAAGGAGACTGCAGTAGATTCAACTCTCCAAACCCTTTTAATATTACTCATTATTCATTCAAGCAGTTGACTTTTTAAAAAATTTTCCATAGTATTTCATTTTCCAAATACATGTAAAGATAGGTTTTAACACTCATTTTTGTAAGACTTTTATGTTCCAAAATTTTCTCTCTCCCTCTCTTAGCTCCCTCCTCCCCAAGAAAGCAAGTAATCTGATATAGGTTAAATATGTGTAATCCTTTTAAACATATTTACATATTTGTCATATTGTATAAGAAAAATCAGACCAAAAGGAAAAAAATACAAAAAAGGAACAAACAACAAATAAGGTGGAAAATATTATTTCTTTGATTTATATTCAGTCTCCAAGGATCTCTCTCTGTTTGCTGATGGTACTTTCCATTACGTCTATTGAAATTCCCTTGAATTACCTCATTGTTGAAAAGAGCCAAGTCCATCACTTGATCATCACATAATTTTGTTGCTTTTGTGTACAATGTCCTCTTGGTTCACTTCACTCAGCAACAGTTCATGTAAGTTTTCCAGGCTTTTCTGAAATCAGCTTGTTCATCATTTCTTATAGCTTATATAGAACCATAACTTATTCAGCCATTCTCCAAATGATGAGCATCCACCCAGTTTCCAGTTCCTTGCCACTACAAAAAGGGCTGCCACAAACATTTGTGCACATGTGGGTCCTTTTTTCCTTTTTAATGATCTCTTTGGGATACAAATCCAGTAGTGGCACTAAGCAATTGACTTTTTAAACCCAAGTGTCATTCTTTATGTTTGTCTCTATTGAACTGTATTTTCTTAGATTCAGTCCATCGTTCTAGACTGTTATGATTTTCTTTAATTATGCTATTTTTTGTTTTAGGTTTCCCCATTCCCAGTCTCAGCTTTGGGAATAAACAGCTCTGATTGTTACATGTCTACCTTCACCTGAATCACTGATAAACATATTGAACAGAAAGAGTCAAAGTCAAGTTCCTTAGAGACTTTCCTCCAAGTTGATATCGATCCATTAATTACTTTCAGTCAGTCAATCAATCAGCATTTATGAAAAGATTCCTATGCCCCAGGCATGGAGCTTTGTGCTAAGCACAGTATATACAAAAGAAAGGTAAAATACAATCCCTGCCTTGAGGAGCTCCCAGTTACTGCTGCTTGATTTAATGATTCAATCTATCCTCAAACCACATGCTTGTATTGTCATTTGAGTTTAGGTCCTAACTGGCTCTAAGGTATATGTCTGATCATGTAACTTCATTATTTGACCATAGCTATTGGCTGCACAATTTCACTTTGTAATATTTAAAGTTCTTTATAATTTATTCTACTCTCCCCTTCCATCCTCCATAGACATTTCTCCTCTTCCTGTACTCTGTAGCATCAGCCAGACTGGCTTCCTTGCTGTAATTCACACATAACACTCCATATCTTATCCCATTGACTATCCCCTAAATCTAGAATGAACTCCTTTCTCTTAAGCCTTCAAGACTCAGCTAAAGCCCCAGCAGCTATTACCTCCCTTTCTCTCCTTCTTTCATTACCTTCAATTATCTTGTATAGATTTTTAAATGAAAATTTAATTATTTTAGTTAACAGAAATCTAGTTTCCCCCCCCAATCCAAATATTGAAAGAAAATTCTTTCTAACAAATATATATAGTCGAGCAAAACAAAATTTCTCATTAGTTTTCTCATTCTATACCTTGAATCTGTTTTATCAGGAGGTAGAGAGCATAATTCATTTTTGTCCTCTGAAATCACGGATGGGATGTTCTTGTACTTCTCAGAGTTCTTGGAATTTTTAAAGATGTTTTAAAGGTGTTATATGTTATTATCATCAACAATAATCGTCCTTCTGATGGTGCTCATTTTATTCTTCATCAGCTTATTCAACTCTCTAAAATTGTTCATTTTTATAATATTGATGTCATGTATGAATTGATCTTCCAATTCTGTGTATTTCACTGTACTGATTCATACAAACTTTTCCATGGCTGTTTGAAATCTTCTAAGTCATCGTTTTTTATGGAACTAAAGCATTCGATTATAATTTGTTCATTGTGTGCGTATATATATATATATATATATATATATATACACACACACACATATATATAAACATAGACATATATACACATACATTGAAGCATATACATGTTCACATGTATATATAATAACAGAAACATACATGCATGCACATATATACATAGAAACACAGATATATACAAATACACATATACACATGGAAGCACAGACATGTTACACACATGTATAAACAAATCTGTGCAGGTTTGCATTGCACATTACCTAGTCATACAGGTGCACACATATGTACATATGTATTTATCCATCTATGGATATATTTATGCATCCATGCATTATATATACCCATATGTATGTATATATATATGTATTCTATATTATTATAATCTGTCAGAGAGGACAGAATGAACGAGAACAAATATATACAAGAATATATCTGTGTATATATATGTGTGTATGTATTTGTATATCTATATCAATATATCTTTATATACATATATATATATATAATTTATTCTTATATTTATTTATACACATACCTTTTGTTCTCCCTTATAGATTATAAGCTTCCCAAGAGTAGGAACTTTTTTATATCTGTCTTTCCTCCCCCCCCCCCCCCCCCCCAGCCTAGTACATTTTTTCATCGTATTTTGCGAAAATCCAGGTATTATGAATGCCTGGTACCCTTCAGAAGTTAATATGGCTCTTGATTAATTTTTTTTAATCCAGTGTTTAATAAATTGTTGTTAAATGAATGAAATTATTCTAACTTTCCTCTGAATTATTACCAAATTCACACTCCATTCCACATCATTTGGCACTTAATGATGCTAGATTTTGCTATTGTTCCCTGGGTGTGGACCTTCTTTCTCCAACATATATAATTTCATTTCATCTTCACAAAACTTCTTTAAAATTGTTACCGTTTTTACTTATTTGACAGATGAGAAAACTGAGAGCTTAAAGGGTGGAGATTAAAGTATAGATTTCTCCTGTGTCCCTCAAGGTTATGCAACCACAGCAGGACTTTGTAGGGCTAATGAATACATGTGGATTGTTTGAATAGCCATTGTAATCAAATCCAGGGCATAATGAATCAAGCCATAAAAGTTACTGAATGTTACAGTAAAAAAGTTTCTCTAGCCCAATTTCCCCATTTTAAATATGAAGGAAACTGAGGCTCTGAGAGATAAAACAGCTAATAAATGGTTGAGGTGGGTCCTGAGTTCACGGTTCTTTTCAAGGTAACACTTTAGGATTTTAGAATTGTAAGGAACTTAAAGGTTCTCAAGCTCCTTGGTTTCAGGATGCTTTTAAACTCTTAAAAATCATGGAGGACCCCAAAGTTTTTGTTTATGTGAGTTACATCTATTAGCATTTATCATATTAGAAATTCAAACATCTTAGTATGATGACGAAAATCAATTTGACTTCAAAAATTTCCTGAAATATTTCTCAGGAGCTCTTAGGGGTCCACAATTTTAAAAACCAGACTTAAAGAATTATTGATGTAGTCTAAGCCAACATTTCATAGCATGGCTTATTGTTTCAGTCCCATATGCAGGAGCTATACTTTAATGAGATTCCACAAATAGTTACAGGGCCCATAAAATGTACTTAGAGGAGAATGTTCTCTCTGTCTTCCCACTCTTGTTCCTGGTTGTTTGAGGTATCAGTCAAAATCAGCCCTGTCAGCCGAGGTTTTAATTTGTTGTTATACTTTTGCTGGCTTGTGTGATAATAAAAAAAAAATCACATTTATGTAGCATTTTCAGGTTTGGGAAAAGCTTTCCTCACAGCTGGACAGAGAAAATAATGGAATCCTTTTAACAGGTGAGTAAACTGAGTCTTAGAAAGTTGAAATGAGTTATCCAGGCTCTCAGAGTTAGCACATAGTGAATCAGCATTAAGATCCTCATTTCCTGTCCCCAGGTCTAGCATGGTTTTTTTTAAGGTAACAAGTATCTTTCATCTCTCCAAAATGTTTGAAAATGCTTGGCAATAATTAATAATAATAATAGTAATTTATATAAGCTTTAAAGTTTGCAGAACAATTTACATATATTATCTCATTTGAGCTTCACAAAACTCCTGAAAAAGTAGGTGCTATTTTTAAACCCCTTTTGACAGGTGAGGACACCAAGAGATGTCAAATGACTGGTCAAATGTCATCTAGCTCATCAAATTTAAATCTTCTTGTCTCTAAGTACAGTTCTCCAGTTTCCTAACAACCTAATTGCCATTGAGGCACCTCAGGCTTCCATTGATCAGAGTTGTTTGTTGATGAGAAGATACAATTGTTAGCTAAGATTTTGATACTTATTTTGGGAAACTTCTCTCTGGGTTTCAGTTCCCACATTGTAAATACGAAGGAGTTAGACGTCTAGACTGAGGTCCTAGTTCTGATTACCTATTCTGAGGTCTCTTCTAGCCCCAAAATTCTGTTTTAAAGTCCCTCTAGCTCTGTCAGAGTTTATGAGATAGGTTGGTACAATGAAGTAAGTTCTAGATTTAAAAATAAAGGACTTGAGTTAGATATATAATCCTGGGCAAGTCTGGGATTTAGAATTAGGGTTAGGTCAATTGCTTGTAAAATGAGAGCCTGAAGTAGAGTTTTTCCAGTTCTATATTTTGATCATCTGTTCTAAGGTTACACATTCCTATCATCCATAACTCTTTTTTTAGGCTATAGAAGGGACAGCAGATAAAATTCTGGACCTGAAGTCAGAAAGTCCTAAATTCAAATGCAACCTTGGATACTTACTATTTACATGGCCCTGGGAAATTTATTTAACTTTTGTTTGCCTTAGTTTCCTCAACTATAAACTGGGGGTAATCATAATATGACTCTCCCAGGGTTGTTGTAAGGATCAAATGAGATAACATTTGTGAAGCACTTAAGATAGTGCTTGACACAGAGTAGGTACTTAATAAATCTTATTCCCTTCCCTTTATAGTATTGTATTGAATATATAAGCAACTTGACTACTGGCAACTAAGGATGATTCATTGCTGGATTGTATCTCTTAGGTTGGGAAGTAAAATAGTAAGAAAATTGGGTTTAAAATCAGGAAGACTCATCTTCAGGAGTTCAAATCTGAAAGGGGTCTTAGACATCCTCAAACTCCTCATTGCATAGAAAAGGAAATGGAGGCCCCAAGACATGAAGTGACTTTCCCTATATCTTACTAGCAAGGTTATTATGAGGAAAGTGCTCTCTAAACTTCAGACCTCTTGGTGAATGTATGTTTTTATTCCTTTAGTGACTGTAACAATTTCAAATCCATCTTTCTAAAACATTACTTGGTATACATCAATCCCCTTACTCTTCAATGGCCTATAGATTGATGCATAATAATTAAACCTGGAAGTCTAGAGCCTGTGGCTATAGCTAGTATTTCTTGTCTATTCTCCCAGAAATAAAAATTTCTTTTTATTCCCAGTTTTTCTCTTCTCCATGCAAACTGGACCAAATAAAGACGTATCCTCTTGCCTTGGAAGAAGACTAAACTTGGGATCAAGGACATGAGAGTTGACTTGATGGCTCTGTCATTTTCTAGCTGTATCGTGCTAAAGAATGATCTCTAAACTTGGATTCATTGGTTTTAGTCCTCCCTTAACCATTTATTAGCTATGCAAGTCACTGTTCCTTTCCCAACCTAAGTTTTTGGATTGTTAGATTTTTTTGTTAATAACTGGCAAAATAAAAAAAAAAGTTGAAGTGAAACTAAGGTTTCTAAGGGTCCTTCCACCTCACCTTTAAAGTTCTGGCTTTATGCAATTTCCTGAGCTTTACTTTCCCCATCTGCAAAATGTGGATAATAATGGCAACCTTTATTCCCTCACTGGACTACCGCTGAAGAGGAACAAGTGAGATAATGGATGGAAAGTATTTTCTAAGTGCTCTGTAGATTTGAGTCATTATTATCTAACTTCCTAATTATTTTTATGAAAAGAAAACATAATTTTCTCATAATTGTGTTGTTAATTATAAGCTCTTGGGTTGCAATGGATCTTGGAGATCAATAGGTCCAAACCTTTAATTTTATAGATGGGCCAATTGAGGCCCCAGAGTCAGGAAAACAAAAGATCATTCCTATTCAAAAGGGAATTATGATTGAGCGTAAAGATGGAAGACAAGAGTGAATGTAATTTGCAAAGTCTATAGACTAGAAACCAAGAGTGGGTCCATCATTAGACTAAGTGGGAGTAGATTTGCATTTGATGCTATTAAGAGAAATTTATGTAGTAAATTGTGACATGGTGGAAATGGCACTGGCTCTGGAATCAATTGATCTGAGTTCAAATTCCACTTCTTTCAATTACTACTTGTGTGACCACAGGCAAGAACTTTCAGTTTTCCCATCTTTAAGATGAACAGTTTGGACTCTGTGAGATTCCTTCCAGCACTAGATCCACAGCCCTATAAGTACGTACTCAGCAGTAATGTGAGGTCATAACGTTTACCTTAACTTTAAAAAGCTAAACACAACCTTATTATAAACTTCATAATCATCAAGAGCAAGAAGAACAAACTAGGAAATAAAAATCTTACATAAAACCCTTACCATGTTCTTAGTTAGTTAATAATGTTCTGCCAAACATTTTAACAAAATAGGAACAAATAACAAACAAAAAGTACATTTGTTCTGTGTTCTCTTTTGTGTCCATTTGAGGGAAAATTTGTCTCCCATTTTCTTTTCTTTTTAAAAATATAGCTGTAATGTGATCATTGCTGTGGTTTGTGTCGATCTTTCCATCATATACATGTATATACACACATATATGGTGTGTACATACATCTACATATATCTGTATATGTATTTATATAAGCACATGTGTGTATATATTATGTGAATGTATATGTACATATGTGTTGTGCATACTTATATGTATACCTGAAAATACCTATATGGGATATCTGTCTACATGCACACATATGCACATCTGTTAGTAGCCCTATAATATTCCATTATATTAATATACTATAATTTAGTCAGTCATTCCCCAATTTTTGGATGTATAGATTGTTCCTTGTCATAAATAAAGCATGTTTTTTCTAGCTAAATCTTTGTTTTTCCCTTTTGATTTTTTTAGTATGAACATCTCATATCTTCACAAAAGACCTCTTCTTATTTTTCATCAAACAATGGAGGTCATGCTGAGTTTACTAAGGTTGTGCCAGTAGAACATAAGCTCAGCCAAGATTTACCTTCTAAAAAGTTCCAAGCTTAATTCCGATACTAGTTCCATACAACCCCTATTACAACAACCTGAGAAAGTCTGGGGAGGCTCATTACCAATAAATTATGGATATGTGGAGCCATCAATCAATATAGGAAAGGGGTGAGAGTGGTCCCACATGTTAAATAGATAATAATGATGGGTACATATTGAAGGATTAGTCCACATTCTGCTAACCTTCAGCCAATTATAGGTTGGAAGAGGAAGTAGGTATATAAAGGAAGAACAACATATATAGTGTAAAGAATTTTATATAATACATATAAATATATTACATGATATTTACATTACATATAATGTGAAGGATTTAAAAGAGGATCTTTTCCTCCATTTATGAAAAGACATTCCCCATCTAAGATATTGAACTGGCTCGCAACATTTTTCCTATTGATTTCACATCATGTTATTAAGTTCACATCATGTTATTGATTCACATCATGTTATTAATTTCTTTCTGCTTATATTCTTTACTCCCCTGTAAATCAACTTCGAGCTGGTCAAGAAATACTCTCACAGAATGAAACAAAGGCAATAGTGATTCTTAAGAGAAATAATTTCTCTGTCACTTCCATGACCCGTGCTGGGGCTATATGTGCTTTCTACTTTTCCCAGACTGCCCATTCTCACTAATCTCTACCAGCACAGATGATATCAATCATGAAATAGGGACTAACATTTTTTTATTTTCTTTGTATAATAAGGAGGTATGATGGAGAAGAAAAGAAAGGAAGGGCTGTCTTTGGTTGTACGTGTTTATAGCAGCAGCATGGCACTACCCACTTTAAGCTCCTTCCCCTTTGGGGAAGAGTTCAGACAATTTTCTGGAGGAGGGAAGCAAGTAATTGTAGATTTCTTCCCTTCAACTTGGAGTCATGGGAGAAGGAAATTGTCTCTTATGAGCAATGGACTTATCTTTCCAAACATAGTCTAATCAGCACAGGAAACACCCTCATCACCCAGCTTCAGCAACTACTGGACTGTCTCATCAGAGTCTTTCAAGAGGAGATAATTGTGGAACAGAATATCAGGATCCTACAGTATCCCTCCATGCAGTCCCAAGATAGAAGGTGAATGCTGATTCTGTGCTCAAAGTGGCTTCTCTGATGCTCAGTTTTCTCCCAGGAGACTACTCAAAGCTATCCCAGAAGTCCCAGTTCTACAGCATCACTAGTTATGGATAATGGGGTAGCATCATTCATTGGTGGCTATATGAGTTAAAAAAATGTTATGTAGTTTCTGTTTCTCTCTAGCTCCATCAATATTGACTTTTTATCTTTTTTTTTTTATTTTTTGCCATGCTCACAAGGGTAATATGATTATCTTAATGTCACATTTATTTGTATTTCTCTTATTTATTCAATGACCTGAATATTATTTTGTGAGATTATTAAGAGTTTTCATTTCTTTTATGAAAATTTTCTATTCAGTTTTTTGACCATAATGCTATTGATGAGTATATATTAATATATGTATATATATATATTACATATATATTTATATATATATCACACTTTTGTCTAGTATAATTACTGTACATACTTTCCCAGAATGCCTCATTTAATTTGAGAATTATTTCTGATGTGTGAAGTTCTTTTGTTTTTGTATAATCACTCTCCTTGATTTTTGTTTACAATAATTTCTTCCATTTTTTAATTGATAAAAATGTCTCCTTTCTCCAGAATTGAGATAGATATATTCAATTTAACCCAATAAACATTTGTCAAGTACTTACTAAATTCAAGGCAATGGTACTGAGCAATAGAAAAACAAAGGCAAAAACAGAAGTCTAACTCTCAAGGACCATGTATCATTCCTTTTTTTTATTTTAAATTCACATAATTGATCCAGCTATATTTTCACCATATAATGATAATATGGTTTTGTCGATTAAAAATTTGAATAGTAATTTTTATTTATTTTGTTTTTTAGACATGACTTTATTAATTAGTGGGCTACAGTAATTAAGGGATACAGTGCATATAGCAGAAACTTGAGCCAGGAAGACTCAACTTCCTGAGTTCAAACTTGACTCAGACACTAGCTTTGTGACCATGGGCAATTCACCTTACCTTGTTTGCCTCAGTTTCCTCATCTGTAAAATGAGAAGGAAATGGTAAACCAATCCAGTATCTCTGCCAAGAAAACTCCAAATGCAGTCACAAAGAGTTGGACATAACTAAAAAGACTGAATAACAACTAACTAATCACTAGGGTTTTTTTAGACATTAGATTCTGCTTTTTTGGAGGGGAGGTCTCTCCTCTCTTCTGGTAATGTACTGTTTATTTTTTTTCCATTTCCAGACAATTTTTGTAATTATCATTTTATAATAATTTTTAAAAAATTTGGTTAGACAACCCCCTCACAAAGACTATATTTGTTGTTTCTCCTATTCATAGTTCTTGATATCCTTGCTAATCTACTTTTCATGTGAATTTTGTTATGGCTTTATATAATTGTATAAAAATAGCCTATTGGTATTTTGTTAAGTATGTAAATTCATTTTAGAAATATCAACATTGTTATTTGATTTGTTTAGCCTAACCATGAGCAAAAGACATTCTTTAATTTTTTGAGTTTTCTCTTGGTTTTTAAAAAACAAAAACAAAAATATTTTGAAATTATCTTCATATAAGCCCCTTCCTTGTCATCGTTAGGATTTTTTCATACCATTTGCTAAGCAAATTATGATTTGTGTTTGAAAGAATAATAATAGTAATGGCTCATATCAGTGGAATGCTTTACTCTTCCAAACCCTTTCTAATACATCAATGGCTTTGGACTCAGAGAACCTACATTCAGACTTTGCTTCTGCTCAGGACTCATAGAATTTCAAAATAGGAAGGACTTAGGAGGCCATCTGATCCAAACCTTACATGAACAAAAATCACCTTCACAACACAAAGTACGGGTAACAAAAATATGAAAGATCTTATGGTAGACATTAATGAAATAAGCATCTTTAAAAAATGAAATAAGCATCTTATCTGAAAGATAGCTTTTATCCAAAATGAAAAGAATAGTTAAAAGATGGGGCAAATAGTATCATATATTTAAGAGATGTGCTCATATCCGGCATGGTGGTAGTCCCTGCTACTTGGAATTTGAAGTTGGTAGATCTCTTAAGTTCTCCAGTTCTGAAAAAGCTGGCCTGCATAAAGTGTAACATTAATATGGTGAGCCTCTTGAATTAGGGGACCACCAGACTGCCCAAATAGGAGGGAAGCTAGCCAAGATTGAAAATTGAGCTGGTTACAATTCTCATTCTGATCAGTAGGGGGGTTGGGTTCAGTGTTCTTCCAATTTGTATCAAGTAGGTGAAAGAAAGGAGGAGGGGAGAAGAAGGAAGAGGGCAGAAAGGAAGGAGGGAAGTAAAAAGGGAGGAAATGAGGAAGGAAGGAAGGAAGAAAAAGAAGGAAGGAAGGAAGGAAGGAAGGAAGGAAGGAAGGAAGGAAGGAAGGAAGGAAGGAAGAAAACCAAAGTAACTTAGAACAACAACCAAAGTAAGATAAACTTACATTAGGAAATCTGGGGACCAGGGGGAAGGAACCAGGGTGAAAAGCATTTGTGTTCCAATCAATGAGAGCAGAAACAGATATTAAGTGAGAGAATACAACAGGTTGGTGATTCAGAAAGGAAATAGATGGAGAGTTTAGGAAATAGCTCATTAGCATGGAATGGAGACATTACATCATAATTATGGGGATCATCAATTAGCTGTGTAGCTGCTGCAGGTCTCTCTCTGCCATGAGCAAAGCAATGAATACTTTCTTGACTTACTTTAGTAATAACTTCATTTTTCATAAAGTAAAAATAAAAGTAAGGGGGGAATCTTTACCAACAAGAAGCAGTGTTTACTGGATAAAAATAATGAGAAACTTGGAAGAAACTGATCATTCTACAAAGCATTATCAGGTATCCATTTTGTTTTGGGATAATAGTTTTAAGATGATTCAGAGGAAGAATAAAGGAAAGAGAGAAGAGGAACACACATTTATTAAATGCCTTCTATATGCCAAGTACTGTGCTAAGCCTTTTACAAATATTGTCTCATTTTATCCTCTCAGTAGCTCTGTAAGGTAACTGCTATCACTATTCCCATTTTACAACTGAGGAAAACTGAAGCAGACAGAAGTGCCTGAGGCTGAAATTTTAACTCCGGTCTTCCTGATTCCAGGTACAATGTGCTTGTGGACTACTTAGCATTTCATAAATTAAAATTCTACAGAAGTCAGTCCAGGGAGGATGGGAAAATGAAATAAAAAAATCCAAGCGGAAACAATTCCTATAAGAGGGAATTGTCTAAAGAGAGAAATGTGGATGCAAAAGGACTTCTCTAGTCAATGTAGATTTTACAAACCAACATGAAAAAGGTGAAAACAAAAAGGAGAAGGCTGACTCAAGATGGGGATGCCATGGTAATGGAACTCTAGAGATTGCAACATGGAACCAGAAAAGAGGGTTGTGTTCAAGAGGACTTTCATTGTGGAGGAATAAAAATAGCTCACAATTGTGGGCCATGTTATAATTCACAGAGAGTCAGCATATGTTGATATAGAGCAAAGTATCCTAAATTTGGAGTCAGATGATCTTTGTCGTGCTTTCTTTTTGCTCATTTTGGTTTTCTCAATATTTTGGAACATAAGGTTTCTCATCTTCCCTCTACTGCTAGGGCAAAGAAAAGAGGTCTCTGGGGAAAAGTAGCTGAGGGGTGCCACTGATTCGATCAAGGGTCATTTTTACCATTCCCTTATTTCCTTCTTGTTGGGCATTTTAGCACTTCTTAAGAAGAAAAAACAGAATCCTCAGTCCTTTTCAGAGGACTTCAGCTGGTTATATTCTATCCAGTCTGACTATGATTTACACTCCATTAACTCTGCCCCCAAGTCCCAAAATGGGATCTTGGAAGACACAAGGATGAATAAAATCCTGCACTTAAGGAACTGACAATCCAATAAGTACTTAAATCAGATGCCACAGGAAGTTTAAGGTCTGTTCATTAGTAAAAATAACAGTAGGCTCCATGTGGAGCAGTGAATAGAACACTGCTCTCTGACTCAAGAAGACTCTTTCTTGAGTTTAAATTTAATCTCAGACACTTAGTTCCTGTGTGACCCTGGGTAAGTCATTTAACCCTGTTTGCCTCAGTTTCCTTATCTGTAAAATGATTTGGTGGAGAAACAACAAACCCCCTCCAATATCTTTGCCAATAAAACCCAAAATGTGTCAGGAAGAGTTGGAAATGACTGAACAAACAAGACTACAGACACTACCTGCATGACCTTTGACCAGTCACTTATTCTGTCTGAGGTCTTCAGCAGTTTTTTCAGCAGGAGTACACAATCACTCAAGCTTTGACTCATGTCTGAGGGAATGAAGTTGTAATCTCGTTGGGTCTATGTGACATATCTGCAGGTAATCAAAATCCAAGGCAATTTATTTTAAGAGCTATATAAGTGCTCAGGACAGTATGAGCTTCAAGAGTTTATTTCCAGCTGAGAACATGGAAAATAGCACATCAAAACTACAAAAACCTGCAGCCTAGAGCACTAGGATAGTCCCTAGAACCTGAAATATGCCTTGTTAGAGCCAGAGACAGTGTTTAAGGATGGTTTCATCAAGATGTGGTTCCCGAGTTGGGTCAAGAAGTCTAAGAAATATCTCTAATAATTTGAGGTAGGGATAAGAGAAGATGGGTTTTGCTGGGGTAGGAAATGAGTATTTCCTTGATCTCTTAAAATCTTAGAATGTTGGAAGTGGGAGAGATCTTAGAACACAAGATGTCAGAGCACAAAGGGATCTTAGAACAAATAATTTTAGAACCAGAAGAAATTATGGGGATTTGTATAAGCCAAGGAATTGTTTATTTAACAAATTCAGTGCAAGATATCTAAAAGGAAATCCCAACACAAGGAAAAGTTTAAATCAAGGCCTTTAATACAAACCTCAAATCTTGAAATACTCATATTGAATCTCAAAATTGTTTTCATTAACTTAAAAAAAAGACTTAAGTATATGTGTTTTACATAAGGATAATAAATGAATAAACTAGAACAAACATGCCAAATGTTTCACTTTTTACAAATCAAAGAGACAGATCATAGATTTGGGTTTTTTTTGTTTGTTTGTTTTTACAAAAAATCATGTCTTCCAACACGCATCTCAAACACTATTCCATTTAATGTGGCATAAGAGCAACATTTAACATAATTGAAACTGCTTTAACTTAAATGCACTTACTGCTTAAGCACACTCCTACAACATAAGTACCTTGAAAATGTTTTAATTTTTACTCAATTCTGTTATTACATCCTAAATTAATATTTTTCTGTGTTCAAAAATATTGAATCTAAACTTTTTAAACAATCCTGATTTTATTTATACTAAGCAAAAAACCACAAGATTGTATTGAAAAAGTATTGAAACTTTGTTTTGTTGCTTTTTAAATTTAACTAAGTTTTTTTTTTAAGTTTTAAAATTGACTAAGAGAGGGGCAACTAAGAAGCACCAATCCTGAAGTCAAGAGGACCTGAGTTCAAATCTAACCTCAGACACTTAACACTTCCTAGCTGTGTGACCCTGGGCAAATCACTTAAACCCAATTGCCTCAGCAAAAAACAAGTAAATAAAATAAAGTTGACTAAGAGTCCATCATCATGATTACATTCCTCATCCACCATTTGCATTGGACATACCAGACATCCTTCCCGTTCCATTCACTCCCATAGATGCATGGCTCCCGCTATGGTAGTAGCTGCTATTCATCACTCTTTGACTTCCTACGCAATGTTTGACTGAAAATCCCTAGCACTTGGCCATATCCACTCATGCTGCTTTGCCCACCATATCCTCCTCCATAACCCCCACTCAGCTGCTGGCTAGATGGACCACTACAGCCAGACTAGTTGACAAGCCCGTGTCTTCCATCATTTGGCTACCAGAACCATCACTCAACATCTTTTTTTAAACTTCCTCCTTGAACTATGAGCCGAATGAAAACTCTAAATAAGGACAAATAAGGACCAGCAGCAGTTGAATAACCACGCCTTGGAAAAATTTCAGTAACATGTTGTTCTTAGGTAGCCTCTTTCCACACTATAGTATGAGCACTTCAACCAGCATTAACACAATTAGGTTGATTTGGCTACACAAGGGAGTTGCTGGAATCTGAATGTTAGACACAGGCTGCCCAGCATGGATTTCCCTTATGCCCTTGTAACAAGCCATTAGAACAGAGGCCCTATCGCAGAGAAAACTCACTGTGACTATTTGTTATCCAGGAGGCAGAGCAAGGAAAGCTGGGCTCAGTTCCAATCCAAGGAGAGTCTATGTATAAAGAGCCAAAGGGTGTTTTTGGTTTCATGGTGAACTCACCTTTAAAGGATAAATCACAGAATTTTAAATTTGGGAAAGACCTTAGAAAATAGAGCATTAATATTGTTATAAAAACCTAGAAAGTTATAGGTAAAAATCACAGGATCATATATTTAGCGCTCAGATACCAGTTAGTAGCCATCTAGTTCTATAGTCATACATATAAGGGAAATTCAGGTCTAGGGAAATTAAGAAATGTGTCCAATATCATATAAGTAATAAGTTTCAAAGGTAGGCTTTGAATCTAGGTGCACTAACTCCTTAAGCAAAACTTTTTTTTTTTTAATCTATCATTGCAGGGTCTCTGACTCCTATATGTGTTCTTTCCAGAGAATGCTGCCACAGAATAACTCTCACTCAGGTCTACAGGAATGAGTTTAGTCTAGTCTTGTTGAGTTTCTAGGACATAGCCACATACAATAAATATTCAAAGCAATTTATTTTAAGTGCTATATAAATAGTTGGGCCAATATGAAATATATTTCCTCTTAGAACATAGCCTGCAAGATGTTAAAACTGGAAGGGCCTTTAGCTCATAGAATGTGGAATGTCTGGGGTAGAAAGGGCATTAAACCATAGAAAATGGAACATCAGAATTGGAAGAAGTCTAAGCTTAGAATGTAGAATGTTTTCACTGGAAAGACTGTAAGAATGTTGACCATGAATTATCTATTTTTTATTATAGCTTTTTATTTACAAGATATATGCATGGGTAATTTTTCAGCATTGACAGTTGCAAAACCTTCTGTTTCAACTTTTCCCCTTGTTCCCCACCCCCTCCTCTAGATGGCAGGTAGACCAATACATGTTAAATATGTTAAAGTATATGTTACACACAATATATGTATATATATCCACAGAGTGATTTTGCTGCACAAGAGAAATTGGACTTAGAAACAAGATAAAAATAACCTGAGAAGGAAATAAAAAATGTACGCAGACAAAAACAGAAGGAGTGGAAATGTTAAGTTGTGGTTCACACTTATTTCCCCCAGTTCTTTCACTGGGTGTAGCTGGTTCTCTTCATTATTGAACAAATGGAACTGATTTGGTTCATCTCATTGTTGAAGAGGGCCATGTCCATCAGAATTGATCATCATATAGTATTGTTGTTGAAGTATATAATGATTCCCCTGGTCCTGTTCATTTCACTCAATATCAGTTCATGTAAGTCTCTCCAGGTCTTTCTGAAATCATCCTGTTTGACCATTTAATTATCAAATCTAAAATGAACCTTAGAACATAAAACATTAGAATTGAGAGGGCTCTTAGAACCTAGAATATCAGAGTTAAAGAGACCTTAGATTTCATGGAACTTGATTGGGCAAAAAAAAATTCACCTTAGGGGCAGCTACATGGTGCAGTGGAACACCAGCTTTGGAGTCAAGAGGCCTGAGTCCAAACTCGGTTTCATATACTTGGGCAAGTCACTTAACTTCAATTGTCCTTCCCTAAAAAATACCATCTTTATTTTCACAAATCTTCAATTGGAATTTAGCATTTCCTTCAATTATTTTAAGGTAATATTTTTAGGAAATATTCTCCAAGCTGCCAATAAAGTCCATCACACACATATTTCAACACCCACACAAGATTAAGAACTTTGTTCTCATTAAGAACCAAGCCTATAATTTTTCACAGAATGAAAATGAGTCTCAGAGAGGGAAGTAACTTCTCAAAAGTCATAGAACAAGGAAAAGCAAAACCATTGGATTCTAGGTCTCAAGATGCTCTAGTGCCAGGCTTTCCAACTTATATCAGACTACCCACTTTAAAATAGCAGGTTTTTTTTGAGGCAGAGTCTAATGTTATTCTGTTTTCTAAGGACAATTAAAGCTGTCCAGAAATGGAATAGGCTATCTTGGGAGGTCTGTAGTACAGAGGGTTCTATATAGAGCATCTGGGTGACACCATAGTACAAGGAGACCTGGGCCTGGAGTCAGGAAGACTCATCTTCCCAAGTTGAATCTGGCTTCATATCCTTATTAGCTGGGTGACCCTTTGTCAATCATCGAACCCTGCTTACCTGCTTACAGTTTCCTCATCTGTAAAATTAGTTAAAGGAGGAAATATCAAGTGTTTTTGCTAAGAAAACCTCAAATGGGATTATAGTCGGGACTTGGAGGAGGGATAATATTGATGGTGGGTTTTTTAAAGCTCAGTATGTAACTTATTAGGTCTTTAGAGGAACATAGGACTAAGAACTGGAAAGAATCAGGAAAGGCTTCATAAAGAAGATAACAAAAGTCAAATATGAGCTGAGTTTTGAAGGGAGCCATGGATTTAAAAGATGGATGGGAGGAGGAAGAACATTCCCCCACCTCATCCCAGGAAGACTTCCTCATGCCTTAGCAATGTCTAACTACTCACAATATTAGTGGTAGAAAAAGTTAAGTCCAATCATTCATTTTAGATTATGTAAGTTGGTGTGATGGAAATAGAATACAACAATGGTAATGGGAAATCTGAGATTTAAGCTTCAGGGAACTAATTTCCAATATCTATGGAAATGGATTTGATGGTCTTCCTTTCTAATCATACCAGTCTATGCTCTATGTCCAAGGGTCCTTTCCAAATCTAACAGTGTATGTGACATAGGGGAAAGAACTCTGGTATAGTCAGAGAATAAGGGATTACTTCCTGAGTTCTATAACTTTAGCTTTAGCTTTCTCATTTATAAAGGGGAATAGAATATACCAAAGGAAGAGGGTGGAGTAGCACTGTATATTTTAAAAATATTCTCATGTTCTATGTAAATATTTGCATAAGAAATGCAGTAATTAAAGAATGGAAGTATGGGTTAAGATCAAGAGAAGCATGGTGTTGTGCCACAGTTCCCTTTTGTTGTCCTGACTCAGTTCCCTAATTGTCCTGACTCAGTTTTCCTGAATTATTCTTAAACCTTTAGCAGAGCTGTTTAGCCAACAAAACAGACAGACAAGTCACAAAGAACACAGAACAGAGACAGACCGCCTGATTACAACATTAAACAAAACATTTAGCACATATAACCAGAAAGTGCCCCAAAAGTCGCTCAGAATCAGATCAGACCAGATGTGTCTTAGAAGACACCCCAAACTGAGGGGATCATCCAGCATCCTGGAATGATACCATTCTCAGAATTTAATACCAGTTGGCATTATTCTGAGAATCCAGATGCTAGCACAGACAGACAGAACAGGTAAACAGATCAGATTATGTCCTAAAACATCCAGATTTACTCTCCAGTGGCCAAAATGGAGTGTCCACCGTTGGGTGTGACTGTGACTGAAAACTGCTCTCTTTCCCAGAGACTCTGGAGAAATCGAGAGGGCCAGCCTTTCCAGGCCAAGAATCCAGATTCTCAACCCCACCCCAAGGCCCAAGGCAGAGACCCAAAAGTCTCTAATCTCTAATCCTGCTCTCATTTTCTAATATCTCAGAGGAAGCCTCCAAAATGTAATGCTGGAGAAACTGAGACAAGATAGAGATAAGAGAGTTTTTAATGTTTTATTTTAAAGGGAGAGATTGTGCTGGGGGCATGCTGCTCCCAGGGCTGATGTCCAAAGCATCCAGAAACCGATATGAGATCTCAATGACATATTTATACACGTGGCTCAGTTACAGGGATAGATCGAGGCAGGGGCAGAATCAGAGCACTGAGAATGGGAACAGAACTATCAATCTGGTTCTGACAGGATGGGGGTAGGCATGGGACATTCTGATAAATTGGGATTACAGAATAGGGAGAGGCACCCAACGTTCTGATGATGTCTAAGATAGAAGGTCTTTCTCCTTATCTGGATCATCATGATTAGGAGGGAGGAGTGATGTTGCAGGATTAAACAAAACAATTAGGAACTGAGGCAGAACAATTCAGGGAAACTGAGTCAGAACAATTAGGGAAACTGAGTCAGAACAATACAAGGGAATTGTGGCACAACAATGGAAGTATATAGATGGTTCATTCAGAAAAAATATATTATGTCTTCATGAAACGTATCACAACCAGGTACAGAGTCATGATATAGTAGTAATAAAATATTTGTTTTGTACATCTATGGAAGCTCTGACTGGCAAAAACAAGACAATATCTAGTCTATTTTTGGCTGTCTTTAATGATACTTTCATCCTTCAAAAGGCAGAGAGAGTGATAAGGGGAATAGCTAATCTGTACTTGATTCCAACCAGCAAGAAAGAACTGGCAGCTTATGCACAAATAATGAAACCTTAAAAGAAAATGATCATTACATCTTAGAATTCATATTAGGGAAAAGCAAAGATTTTGGGAAACACCACCTGGTCCTCTGCTTTTACCTGAAAAAAGGGAGGAGGGCTTTCTAATCATGGTGGGATAGTGGTAGAGGTTAGGAGGAGTTAAAGAATGGAAGTGGAGAAATGGTAGATTGCCATTTTTCTGGGCCATGAAGTGCTGGTGATTGAAAGACAGACTGATGTGGGCATGTATGTAAGGGACGTACCCAAGCAATGGACTGAAGACTGGACAATGGTTGCTGAAAGCAGATGGTTGGAAACCATGGGAATGTTCTGGTAAAACATTAAAGACGAGTCAGAAGCTTGTTTTGTCCCTTCTATCCATCTCTCCCTCAACCTTTATTTGGAGTTTAGTCTATTGAGATCATCAAACATTTCTTTAAGGATCATTATCCTTATTAGTCTCATAAAAATTCAAGGATGAATGGAAAATAGTGTAAGAAGGAAAGAGAGGCCCTCATACTTATGTACTTGTGGTTTTACCATCTTCTGTAAAGAGAAACTGTTTCTTTTAAAGTTACTTACTGCTGCTAGTAAATCTTGCGTGCAGCTAGTGGTACAGTGGATACAGTAACATGCCTGAAGTCAGGAAGACTCATCCTCCTGAGCTCTTCTGGTCTCTTTATGACTTACTAGCTACATGACTAGTCAAATCACTTAACTTTTTTGCCTCAGTTTTCTAATTTGCAAAATGAGCTGAAAAAGGAAATAGCAAACCATTCCAATATCTTCACCAAGAAAACTCCAAAGGAGATCATGAAGACTTAGGCAGGACTGAAAAATGACTCAACAGCCACCACCTGCACCACCAAGTAGCCGTATTTGGGGAGAGGATCTATACAAACACTCAACTGACACATTCCCAGAAAGGAAAAAATATTGTTCCTGGAGTTACAGGATCTGTATTCAAATTCTGCCTCTGACAGTTATTATCTCTGTGATTTCGGTTAAATCCTTACACTTTCCTCATTTGTAAAATGAGGAGCTTGGACTGCTTGAGATCTATTATCCTGGATTCCTGAGATCTAATCTGATCTTGTATCATGGCTTTTCCTGAAGTTGGTAAATCGTGAACCCCCTCAGAGATAAACCCCATGTAAATCCACCAAACCATTATGGTGATTCAAAAAGGAGACCTCATGGACAAAAACATGTCACTACTATTTCACATCAGACATCATCATTCTACTACATGTCCCCTGACTCACACTCAGTTGTTTGATGTTGACATTTAGCTCTCTTGATACCAAAGACAGTCTCTACATCCACCATTTTTAATGTTTGACATAAAATCAAAAGGTTCCTACTTCAAGATGTCTCTAAAGAGCTTCAACTGACTGTAATCAATCATCCCCCATCTCAACTGCTTCCACCATTTACAGAGATATAGAGGGGATTTTTTCCTTGCCAGCAGCAGCACTGTCTATGCTATCTATAACATAGCTATCTATGCCCCTGAGAGTTACAAAAATGTATCTTCTGACTTTCCATTCCTTTAAAGGCCAATTTAGATACCCCCTCTTCCAGGAAGGCTTCCCTGATGCTACGATCATTTCCCATCTAGACCATCACATAGCACTTGGCTGTCACTTTTTAACACATTTATCAGGTAACTTTGTATATTACATTTAATCTATGTTGATTCCTTTTCCACTAACTAGACTCTAAGTTCTAAGTTCAGTTAGAATTCTGTCTTCTTCTGTCATATCAATTTTGTGCTTCCCCCAGTGCTAAGCACAATGTTGTAAAAAAAATTATATTTAACAAATGGCTGCAGATTTGAATTGAAATGTACTTATTGTGATGAGTAGAGGTTGCTTCTGGAGGTTAAGGATGGTTGAGAGACGGGTTTCTTTTGCTTTAGTGTGTGAATTATAGAAAAGAGACTTAAGATAGAACTATGTTTGTGATCCAACTTTGGCTTGCTTACCTGATTAAGCCAATTGAGCCATTTCCCTTTCACTTGTCAAGAGGAAATAGATGATGGTGGCAAGTACTAGAATAACTTTCACATTGTTGAAGCCCCAGAAGTCCATATAGACTGCATCTGAAATAGTGCACACAAGACAAACTGGAATATCTTTAGAGGAGGTAGGGGAATCAGAATGGCTATGGCCTTGAAGAACATCAAGCTATGTGGAAGGAACTTCATACTAATCTGGAGAAGAGAAGAATTAGAGTGTGAAAAAGATACATCTTTTCAATATCTGAATGATTGAAATGTGCCAAAAGAATTAACTTTGCTCTGCTTAGTCCCAAAGGGCAGAACTGGGAACAATTAGTGGAAGTTGTAGAGAATTTGGTCTCAAATTGATATAAGGAAAAATAATTGGGTTGTTAAGGAAGGAAGGAAAGAAGGAAGGGAGGGAGGGAAGCAGAAAAGAAGGGGGAGAAGGTAAAGGAAAGGAAGGAGGATGGAAGACAGGGAGATATGGGTAGAACAAAGGAAGAAAGGAGAAAAGAAAGAAAGAAAGAGAAAGAAAAAAGAAAGGAAGGAAGGAAAGAAAGAAGGAAGGAAGGAAGGAAGAAAAGAAAGAAGAAAGGAAGGAAGGAAGAAAAGAAGAAAGAAAGGAAGAAAGAAAGAAAGAAAGGAAGAAAGAAAGAAAGAAAGAAAGAAAGAAAGAAAGAAAGAAAGAAAGAAAGAAAGAAAGAAAGAAAGAAAATATAGAAAAAAAGAAAAGAAAAGAGGCAGGGAGGACAGAAAAGGAAAGGAATGAGGAGGGAAGAGAGGAAGACAGGAGGAAAGAGAGAAGAGAGAAAAGGACAGATGGAGAAAGGAAGAGAGGAAAAAGAAAAAAAAATCTGCCCCCAAATAGACAGGATTTCCTCCGAATACAGTGAGTTCTCACTCCCCGGAGGTTATCACCAAGCAAAGGCTGTCTTAGCAGGGATTCCTGCTCAGGTATTATTGAACCAGATGCTCGCTGATGATTTTTCCAATTCAGCTTCTCTGATTCCAAAGTGCAAGTAACTCCTTTCACTCCATCTCTAGCTGCTCTTAGCCAATGGACTCCACATTTTATTCCAGAGATTTGAAAAATTATTTCTCCTGGATTACACCATATGTAACTTTCCTTAGAGATGAAGAACTTCACATTCTTCTTATAATTTCTATATTACATTACCCCTCTTCCCCTGACTCTTAGAGCTTTCTTCATGCTATCCAATACTTTGAAGGCAGATGTCCAGAGATGTAAAGGTAGAGTATTTACAACAGTCTTATGAATTGTCTGGTAGTTTTCCATTAGGACATTCAAAGACAAGAAATGAGAAACAGATGCTAGGTAGGGCTAGAAGGATTTCACCTCCGTAAGGAGCAACATAGGAGACTCGGAGAGTTTCCAGATTGCATTCAATGCTGATTTGTATAAAAGGCTCCCCAAGGCTTTCTGCCCTGAATATCTATTCATTCATTCAAGGAGAATTTACTGAGTTCTTATCAAGAGAACAGCCCTATGTGTAGGGATGGGATTGGGGGAAAAGGAAAAACATATAGTGATGGGCCAAAGGAGGGAAGAAGTGGGAGCTGATTTTTAATGGGATACCTGGAGTTGAAAAAAATGCATAGTGTCAGAGTTTAAAGGAAATTTCAGACTCACCTGGTCTAACTTCCCCGCTTTATAGATTAGGACATGTAGTCCTAAAAAGGGGAAGGATTAGCCCAGAGTCACAGAATAGTATCAGTGTCAGGGCTAATATGAAAATGCAAGTTGTATTGGATCAATAGTTCGTTGATAAAAGTAATGAATAATAAATACTACTCTCAGTCTTAGGGATACAAAATGAAAATGGGGCAGACCTTGTCTTCAGGGGGCTAATAAACTAATGGGGGGAGAGAAGATAATCACACGAATAACTATGATACAAGATATGATAGAATGTGATTAAGAATAAGAAGAGAGTCAACATTTCAAATGAAATTGAATGTGGTAGGGATAAAGGAAGACTTATTGAATGAATGAAAAATCATTCATTAAGCAATTAATATATTCTAAGCACTTCATATAGAGAATATATCACCTAGACTGAGTCCTGAAGGAAGAGGATTTTAACAAGTAAAGATAAGGAGAAAGTGAGATTGCAGGTATAGGAAACAGCCTAGACAGATGCAAAGAGGTGATCCTATGCATCATGCTTTTAGTACTTAAAAACGTCCTTAAAGACTGCATAATTCCAATCCTCTTAGTTTATAGATGAATATACTGATATTCACAGAGCTGTCATAACTTGTCTAAGGTTATACAGGTCATAAGTAGAAAAGTTTGGGTTTGAACCCTGGTCCCTCAGATCCAAATGCAGAACTATTATCACTATGCCATGTTCTTTCATATCCATCATCTTACTTGAAACAACCAACAAATCATAAGAAAGCAATGTGATACTGTGGATAGAAGCCTGGGCTTCGATTTAGGAAGACCTGAGGTTAAATTCTATCTTAGTATTTACTCTATCATCCTCATTAAATGATTTGACCTTTTTTTTTTTTAACCTCAGTTTCCGCATCTGAAAAAATAGGAGTGGGATGGGTAGGACTCAGTTTCTCTTCCTGTACTCCATGATTCAATGAAGCTGACCTACTTGCAGTTTTTCGACAATAACATTTTATCTTTTATCTGACTGTCCACCATACTTGAAACATTGTGTCCCCTCACTTCCAATCCCCTCCTTTCCCAGTCTTCTTCAAGACTTAGTTCCAATTCCACCTTTTGACTTTCTCAGTCCCTCCAGTGGTTAGTGGTTAGTGGTTAGACTTCCTAATTGTTATTGAATCCTGTCCAACTCTTTGTGATCCCATGGGGGTGTTCTTGGTAAAGATACTGTCATGGTTTGTCATTTCCTTCTCCAGCTCATTCTACAGAGGAAGAAACTGAGGCAAACAGGGTTAAATGACTTGCTCAATGTCACTAGCAAGTAAGTATCTGAGGCCCAATTTGAAATCAGGAAATTGAGTATTTTCGAATCTAAGCCCAGAGCTCTACCCACCTCATCACCTAGCTGCTTGTCTTACTTCTACTTAGTAAATATCTTGTTGCATCCCCATTAGAAAATTAGGGGCTTGAGGAATAGGATTTGTTTTTACCTTTATTTTGATTCCCAGACTCAGTGCCTAGGGCATGGTTTAAGTTCCTTATCTACCAGACAGATTCTAAGATCAGTTAGGACAAAACCTGACTTTTCTCAATTTTGTATTTCCCCCAGATATTTTATAAATGTCTATGGAAGTGAGTTAACAGATGCTTGTTAGCTGTCTCTGTGGTTCCTTTCACCTCTCATTTTTGATTCTGTGATCCAGTGTCCTGGGTTCATATCCCTCCTTTGACACTTAGTACCTTTGTAACTTCAGACAATGTCACTAATTTTTTGAATCTTAGATTCTTTGTGTGAAAAAAAAATAGAGATTAGATGAGATGACTTCAGAGGTTACTTAGAGTTTTAGACTATTATTCTCAAGCTGGGCAGGGGTTATACATCTCATTTTACAGTGAGGAAACTGAGGCTTAAAGACACAAAGCGATTTGTCCAAGGTCACACAACTAGGGTCAGAGCTAGGGCTCAAAGCCATGTCTTCTAATTCCCAATTCAGCATTTTTCTTACTATAGCACTTCTTCCCTTGAAGAGAGATTGTGCAATGTCCCTTCTTTATCTGAGGAGAAAAATGGAAACTCACTCTGCTAAACTTTGTGTTGCTTTTAAATGCCCTTTGGGTATTCTCTTTTCTAAAACTGAACAAAATTAATGAAATTCCTCTTCCTATACCCACGAAGATTAAAGGTATAAAGACAAAGGAAGGGTTACAGCATTTCAGTAGCTCCTTAAGGCTAAGGGGATTTGGGTACAGTCAACTTACCTTTTCCTTGTCCAGCAAGTCCGTGGACTTGTTATCTGCATAGTTAAAATAGTTGATTAATCAGCAAGTGTGAAGAGATCTGAGAATGATTATCTAGAGAAAAGAAGTGAGGTTTTGGAGAAGATTTTGAAGGGATAGTGGTAAAATGCATTTCCATCTTCAAATCCCTGAAGATTCCATGGTGGAAGAATTCATCAGAATTTTGTATGAAACTTGAAAGAAGAGAAGAATTTTAACAGGTAAAGAAGTGGAGAAGAGGTGAAGTGGGGTAGGATATCAAGAAATAAATAACACTACCAAGAAGGGTCTAGGGTTTGAGGAAAGGGAATTACAGAATAAAGTGCAAAGGAGAATACAGGAGCAGCATTGTAAGGAAGGACATTGTGGCTCAGTATTACAATGAAAAAAAAAAGGCTTTGTGGAGCTGCCAACAATGGGATCTGCTATCTTTTGAGGTAATGAAGTTTCCTGTCTCTAGAGGTCATTAAGTGGAATTGGATGATACCTTGTTAGGGATATTGAAGAGAGAATGCCCACTCAGATGTCTGAGGCCGATTAATATTTATTTAGCACCTATGTGCTAGGAATTGTATTAGAGAATAAAAATGTAAAGAAAAGAATGAAATAGTCCTTGCTCTCATGGAACTTACACTCTGAGATGATGAGACTATTTAATGCACCTTTTCTCTATGCCCAAATGTTTGCTAAGTCCTGTCTCTAATGCCTGTAGCATCTTCCCCTTATTTTTCACATACCTGACACTTTTCCATCATTATTTTTTTGCCTAGATTATTATTATGGCTTCCCAATTTACTTCCAGTTAAGCAACTGTCCTTGGCTACATTCTCTGCCACCCATCCTACTACTCCCATTCACCATGCACACTAGTGTCAGATAAATATTTCTAATATTCAAATCTTTCCAAGTCATTTCCCTGCTCACAGTCCCTCAGAAGATTCTCATTTACCATAGGAAGAAATTTGAATACTTCATGGTGTCATTTAAGACCCTTCAAAATCTATCTTCAACCTCTATCTCTCTTTACAGACATTGTAGTAGAGGCAAACCAGACTGTTCATTATTCCCATATGACTTATTAATCATTCTATACATTCCGTGCTTTTCTAACTCTGTGTCTTTGTTCACACCATCCTCCTATTCCTGAAATTTCCCATCACACTTTTCTGCCTGTTCAAGTCTTGTATACTCTTCAAGGTCCAGTTGAAACTCTACTTCCAGAAAGAGAGGATTGTTTCCATGTCTAAAAGTCAACAACATGTTGTTGATGGATATACCTCTCTTATCTCATGTATTGCACTTTGCCTTGTAATATACTTATGTATTTAATTCAATACTCTAAGACTAAAAGACTATATAGTCATATAGTATACATTACATGTGTTTAGCAAGCATTAAAATTATATTGTTGTGTGTGTATAGTTTTAATGTTTGCTAAATGCTTTTAAAATATTATCTAAATTTATTCTCATAATAACTTTGATAATCAGGTGCTATTATTATCCCCATTTTATAGATGAAGAAGTGTAAGCTGAGAGAAGTTCTAATTTTCCCAGGGTCTCACAGGTAGTAAGTATCTGATACTGGATTTTAATTTAGCTCCCCCCAATTCTGAGTAACTCTTCCCTTTTCTCCTCTCTCAAATAACTATTGTTTTCTAATATCCCAGAGAATATTGTGTCCTCCCTTTCTACCCATGTCTTCTCTTCCTTAAGCTGGATATTTATTAATGAAACTCCATGTTCACATTAGGTTTTTGTATCTGCTACTTTACAGAATTCTGGAAAGCCCTGTTCCAGTTCCATCCTCTCTTCATTGTGTAGAGGTGAACCTGAGTACTGGGGTATTATGTTAACAGAACATTAGCTCTGGACAAGACTCATAAACTAGAAAGACATGATTATCTAGAATCTCCTCAATTGAGAAATTGAGAAACTAAGTTCAGAGATTTTATTGTCCAAAGAATCAATAAAGGATGGTGTTTGGAATGACAGTAATTGACCAATCTGTTGATAGGGGTAAGTATTCCCACTGATGAAAGGATAGTTTCCTGAAGTATTAATGTAAGATGTAGATACCTTGTATAATTCAACATGTTATTAACCCCACAAAGCTTTATGTCATCTGCAAATTTGATAGGACAGACTGAGAAAAATCTTTAAAAGAATTAAATTGGGGACAGAGACCTGTAACACTCCTCCCAATAGTTCATTCTAATTTGACAATGGCCATTTTTCCATCTTGTCCACAAGAACATCATAAGATTCTTAGACATATGCCTTGCTGAAGTTTAAGTATTCCATGTCCATTGGGTTCCTATGAGCTATCAATCTAGCTAAAAACAAAACAACAAAAACAATTATTCTCCTTTCAGAAGAGAATAATTTAGTATAGCATGACTTTTTCTTAGTGAACCCATGTTAGCTCAAAGTGATCACACTTTCCTTTCCAAGGGCTTCCAATACATTCCAGAACGCTGTCTGAAAAAAACCTAGAATCTTCTGGGATTTAAAAAAATTATATAATCCAACAGCTTATCAAAGGGTCCTTCCATTATAGTAAACTACTTTCTCAAATATTTAAAAATTACAAATAATTCCAGGACTAATGGCTTCCTTAGACATCTGATGTACCAAGGGGAAAAAAAAATAACACATACTTTCCCTGAGCCATTCAAGCTACTTCTTTCTCCCATTGATAGATGAAATTTATTAAATTTTGGCCTTTAATTTTTTTAGTTTCAACATACATACATAATCACCAAATGATGCAGACCCTTCAAGTATTATTAACCTCTACATCCTTTCCTTGGTCATACCACATATAGACAGGCTTAACTAGGTTCAAGGATGCTCTCATTCTGCAGTCTCAGCATACTCCTTGAAACATCAGTTATTAACCCTCTTAATAATCGTTTCCCTTTTTCACTACTGCCACCAATGTGACAAACATTCTGAATATAAGTTTTGCAAAACACAGAAACATTAGTGGGGAAGTCCCTCCTCACTCGAGGTAGGTTTGGAGCCCAAAGTCCTTTCGCTTCCCACTAGGGAGCAATAGAGAGAGATGATCAGCATTTTACCACTGACAACTTGTCTTCTCTAATGAACAGTTTTCATTTAAAACTCCAATATTAAGGTGAATATAATATTACGACGGGCAATAGCTGGTTCCTTTGCCAGGATAATTAGTAATTACTTAACTTTAATTGTTCACAGAAAACGACCAGCATGGAGCATGATGCTTGTTTTTATGCAATGGGAGTTAGAATTTGAAGTATGAATGTTTTGTTTTGTTTCCTTGTGTTATTTATGTCTGGGGTTCTTAAAAAATAACTAGATGCCACATAAGGCAATCCTGGAACCAGATGAAAGATTTCTTAAGCATGTCTCACTCCCCCTTCCCAATCTCCCTGTTCGGTATCTCTCCCCTACATGGTTTAATAGAAAGACAATCCCTCCTTGTCACTCCCAGTCAAGAGAACTGACATTTAGTCCAGACTCTCCCATTAATTCATGATCTAGGACACATTATTCACTTTTCTAGGCCTCTAAAAACAAAGGGAATTGGAGCAAATAATTTTCCTCTTTTTAGTAAATCTCGCTATAAATCTCGATTCTTGTATCCTCACTCTTTTTCACCCCCAATATTGAATAGTTACTAAATCTTGATAATTCTTCTTTTATAACCTTCATCCTCTTTTTAACTACCCCAGGTCAGGCCCTCATCATCTTTCACCTGGATTATAACAACAGGGAAACACTTGACAGAAATAACATATCATACCATGTGAAGATATTTGGGAATTGTCAGATGTATCTTTTAATGGAAAGAAAGTTTGTTGTAGAAATTTTTTCTGCTACCAACTTCTAGAGTTCAGCTGGGTATATTTTCTCTTCTCTGTAAGAGAAGTGAGTAACTTATTTTTAACTTAGAACTCAGTATCTTAAATTTCAGTTTTTACCACTTTAAGGGTAGGTTCTGACCATTGTATTTCTCCTACTCAATATACTTTAATATTTCCTTATTGTCCTTAAATTTCCCTGTTTATATTTTAAAACCATTAACAACCTATGTCCAATCTATCTTTCCAAACTAATTATATATTACTATCCTTCCTATAATCTATAGTCTGGCTAAATCTACTCTTACTGTTCCTCACACACAGAATTTCTTTTCCTATCTCTAGGTTTGCCTTGGACATTCTCTAGTACTGTAATACACTCCTTTTGCATCTCTGTCTTATGGAATATCTTACTTGCTTCTTGACATCTCAATTACTCCTTGATAAACTATTTTTAAAATTCAATTTTATTTTATTTTCAGTTATGAATTCTCTCCCTACTCCCCATCCATTGAGAAGGCAAGAGAAACAAAACCCATTATAACTACAAAGAATCAAGCAAAAGAAACTCCTACTTTAAGCACATCCAAAAAAAAAAAAAACAAAAGAGAAAAAAAGAAAAGAAAGAAAAGAAAATATGTCTTAATTTTCACTCAGTTCATCAACTCTCCATCTGGAAGTGCATAGCATATTTTAAAATTAATTAATTAAAAAGCTTTTTTTATTTAAAAAAAACTTTTAGCAATAGTTTTTATTTTAAACAAACATGCAAAGATAGTTTTCAACATTCAACCTTGCAAACTTTTATGTTTCAAAATTTTCTATCTCCTTTCCCCCACCCCCACCCATAGACAGCATGTAATCCAATATAGGTTAAACATGTGCAAATTCTTCTAAACCTATTTCCATATTTATCATGCTGCACAAGAAAAATCAGATCAAAAAGAGAAAAAAAGAGGAAAAATTAAGCAAACAACAACAAAAAGGTGAAAATACTATATTGGGATCCAGTCAGTCCCCAATCTCTAGTCCTCTCTCTAGACGCAGATGATTCCATCACAAGTCTATTGGAATTGGCCTGAATCACCTCACTGAAAAGATTTGTTTGAAAAGAACCAAGTCCGAATATTATTGTTCGATAAGAAATGACCAACAAGATGATTTCAGAAAGGCCTGCAGAGACTTATATGAACTGATGCTGAGTGAAATGAGCAGGACCAGGAGATCATTATATACTTCAACAACAATACTATATGATGATAAGTTCTGATGGACGTGGCCATCTTCAGCAATGAGATGAACCAAATCAGTTCCAATGGAGCCGTAATGAACTGAACCAGCTACATCCAGTGAAAGAATTCTGGGAGATGACCAAGAACCATTACATAGAATTCCCAATCCCTATATTTATGCCCACCTACATTTTTGATTTCCTTCACAGGCTAATTGTACACTATTTCAGAGTCTGATTCTTTTTGTACAGCAAAATAACGTTTTGGTCATGTATATTATTGTGTATCTAATTTATATTTTAATATATTTAACATCTACTGGTCATCCTGCCATCTAGGGGTGGGGATGGGGGAAGGAGGGGAAAAATTGGAACAAAAGGTTTGGCAATTGTCAATGCTGTAAAATTACCCATGCATATAATTTGTAAATAAAAAGCTATTAATAAAAAAAGAAAAGATCCAAGTCCATCACAGTTGATCATCACATGATCTTGTTGTCATGTACAATATTCTCTTGGTTCTGCTCACTTCACTTAACATCACTTCATGCAAGTCTCTCCAGGCTTTTCTGAAATTGTCCTGCTGATTGTTTCTTATAGAACAAAAATATTCCATTACATTCATATACCTTAACTTATCCAGCCATTCTCCAACTGATGAGCATCCACTCAATTTCCAATTCTTTGTCAGTACAAAAAGGGCTGTTACAAATATTTTTTCACATGTGGGTCCTTTCCCCCTTTTTTATGATCTCTTTGTTGCTATAGCCATACTGCTAGATCAAAGGGTATGTACAGTTTGATATCCCTTTAGTCATAGTTCCAGATTGCTCTCCAGAATGTTTAGTACACCAATAATGTCCCAGTTTTCCCACATCCCCTCCAACATTTATCATTATCTTTTCCTGTCACCTTAGCCAATCTGAGAGGAGTGTAGTAGTAGTTCATAATTGTCTTAATTTGCAATTCTCTAATCAATAGTGATTTTTTTCATATAATTAGAAATGGCTTTAATTTCTTTGTTTGAAAATTGTCTCTTTGTATACTTTGACCATCTATCAATTGGAGAATGACTTGTATTCTTATAAATTTTAATTAATTTTCTTTCTATTTTAGAAATTAGGCCTTTATCAGAACTCTTAGATATAAAAATCCTTCCCCACCCAGTTTTCTGCTTTCCTTATAATCTTGGTGCATTGATTTTGTTTGTACAAAACCTTTTTAACTTAATATAATCAAAACTATTGGATAACATATTTTATCATAGCATATTAAATTGTTTTCTTGGTTATGCTCACTTTACTTTGCATCAGTTTAAATGAGTCCTCTTAGGTTTTGCTGAAATCATCACTTTCATTATATCTTATAGAACAATAGTATTCCATCATATTCATATACCACAACTGATTTGGCCATTCTCTAATTAATGAGCATCACTTCAAATTTCTAATTCATTGTCCCCACAGACAGAGCTATTATAAACATTTTTGTGCATATGTACACTTCTACATGTATGTATACATTTTCTTCTTTCTTTCATCTTTTTGTGATATAAACCTTGTAATGGTATAGCTGTAACAATAGTTTGGGTAAATAGTTCAATCATTTTTAGTAGTAGTTCCAAATTACTTTCCTAAATAGTTAGACTATTTCACAGTTCTATCAATAGTACATTACTTATTTATTTTTCTGCATCTCTCCAGAATTTTTCATTTTCCTTTTTTATTCACCTTAGCCAGTCTTACAGGTGTGAAATGGTAGCTCAAAGTTGTTTCGATTTGAATTCATTATTAATGATTTAGAGCAGTTTTTCATATGATGACTTTTGATAGCTCAGATTTCTTCTTTTGAAAATTGTTTATTCAATTCATTTGATCATTTGTCAATTGGGGGAATGGATTTTTCTTCATATACTATTTCTTCATATACTATAGTATACATATGTATACTACATATACATAGAATACATATGTATTCTACATATACTATACTATAGCTTTCCAATTGCCATTCTTTAGAATTTTGTGCTTCATGTTCTAAATTCTCTTTTACCTGTGACATTCTATATTCTGTGTTGTAAGGCATTTAACATTCAAGATTCTAAGTTTTCTAACATTTCAATTCTAAAATTCAAGATTCTGTTTTCTTCTAGATCTGACATTCTATAATCTGCATTCCAAGGTGCATATCATCTCTAATTTTTTTTATGACATTTGTTCTATAGTTCATTTTAACAGTCTAGAATTTTATGCACTTTGAGTTATTTTCTCAGTAATGATGATAAACATGAAGAGCCGCCTGAGACAGAAGGTAAGAGGGGATCATTTTTTATCCAATGTAAACATGCCTATAGTCTAAATCATAGCCACAACTTGGGTCTAGTCAGTAATGGGCCCCAATAAACTGGGCTCCCTAGCCATAGATAAGCCTCTTTGAAACCAGGTGACACTAATAGTTGTAATTTATGCTTATAGCTAGCAAAACACTTTCAAAAGTGTTATCTAATTTCATATTCACAAAATTCCTATATGGTAATTCCATATTACAGGTAAGGAATCTAATCCAAGAAAGATCAATAGATCATAGATTTTATTCTAGAACTTCTTTTAAAGATAATATCATCTAATTTCTCTTCATTTTACAGAAGAAATTGAGGGAAATTACTTGCTCACCAGTCATGCATGGAGGTAATGACAGTGGCTAGATTAAGTCCCAGGTCTCTGAACTGTAAATCCAATGCTCTTTTTCCTATCCCATAAAGAATGTAGTATAGTGGATATTGTGTTATTCCTGGAGTCAAGAGATTAGAATTCAAAATCTGACTCAGAGACTTACTAATTGTGTAATCTTAAGTAAATCATTTTAGCCACAGCCTCAGTTTCCATAGTGGAGAAATCATAATACTAGCACCTACTTCACAGGGTTGCTATGAAGATCCAGCCAGACAATATGAATAAAATGCTATGTGGAGCCAAATCTTACTTGTTTGGAATACTTGATTGTTGTGTTTTCAGTGTATGGAGTTGCAACTCAGAAATCGGCAAATACTTAAAAGCAAGACTTGATTTACTATTTTGTTGATCATCTAGATTTAAGAAAGTGATGGACAAAATGTTAATGCAAATTAAAAATGAAAGTGTATGGAGCGCATTTTTTTTCCCCTGGAGAACTGGTTGTCAAACATTTACTAGCACACACTAATTTAATGCACAATATAAATTCTAGCTATTCTTATTAATAAGTAAGATAATTCTATAAATAATAATAGATTAAAATTAATAATATTCATAAGGTACCTAAAGGAATCCAAGATTAACCCAACTTATGAATCAATCATAATATGCCTTAATTCTTCTGTGGAAAATAAAAGTAGTACTGAAAAGTAGTATCTACCTGGTAAGCTTTCATTGTTTTCTCTCCTAAGATAAGCTCAATGGCACAGTGAAGACAACTCTGGACTTGGAATCAGGAAGACCTGAATTCATATCCACTTCATATCCAGAAACTTGTGTGACTCTTGGAAAATCACTTAATTTCTACTTACTTAAGTATATTCAGCTGTAACATAGATATCACAACACCTCCTTGTCAAGGTTGTTGTGAGGATAAAATGAGAAAACATTTATAAAGCACTTAACAAAATGCTTGTGACATACCAAGTGATTTATAATGCTTTTTTTTTTTTACTTTACTTCCCTCCTTCCTCCTTCTCTTCCTTTCTCTCTTCCTCCCTCCTTCCCTTTTTCCTTCTCTCTTTCCCTTCCTCCCTTTTCTTTCCTTCCTTCCTTCCTCCCTTTTTTCCTTCCTCCTTTCCTTCCCCCTTCTTTTTTCCTCCCTCCCTTCTTTCTTTCTTTCCTTTATTTCTCCCCTTTATTCATCTCTTCTTCCTTTCCTCCTTCCCTCTCTTCCTCTCTTTCTTCCTTCCATCCTTCCTTCCTTCCTCCCCTCTCCTTACCTTCCCTTTTCTCCTTTTTTCCCTCATTTTTTCTGTCCTTTCCTTTTTTTTTTCTTTTTTCTTTCTCTCTTCCCTCTCCTGCTCCCTCCCTCCCATTCTTCCTAATAAATTACATAGTTAAGGCAAGGAAAAACTTGTTTTCTCATTGGCAACATAGAGTGCTATTTGAGAAGAGAACAATCATCTTAGAATTTTTAAATAGGAGCTTTAAGTCCCATACCTTTATCAGCTATGTGGTTCCTTGACAAGTCCCTTAATCTCTCTGAGCCTCATTCTTCTTACCTACAAAAATGGAGATAATGATACTCATACTTCTTATTTCACAGGGTTGTTGTTAAGAAAAATATTTATTTTAAAATTTTAAGAAAAATATTTTAAACCTTAAAGTATATATCAATTATTATTTCTAGCAAAATATTTATCTTCTACCAAAAGTGATTTATATTTTGTAAAAATTCCAATAGTAATTTTGTATTTTTTGTAGTCTTGCCTGACTTTTTGTGATCCCAACTAGGGTTTTCTTGTTAAAAATACTAAAGTGGTTTGTCATTTATTTCTCTAGCTCGTTTTACTGCTGAGGAAACTGAGGTAAACAGGATTAAGTTAATTGCCTAAAGTTGCATAGCTATTAAGTGTCTGAGGTCTTATTTGAATTCTGGAAGATGAATCTTTCTCTAGATCCAGTATTCTATCCATTATACCACCTACCTACACCAACAGTAATTTATCTAATGGTAAAAGGTTCCAATTTTCCCAAACTTCCTCATTTAGCATCAGTTTGTTTATGAAACAAGATAGCTTCTTACAAGGCAAGTTTTTTTGGCCATTACATTAATCTTTTATACTAGGGTTCACTCCCCCAATTGAGGGCACCCAGATAAGCTTCCCCTATTTCAAAGTATTCTGTGAACCTTCATTCATAAAAACAAACAAAACCTGCATAACTTGTGAGCCCCCATCAGTGTGTATGCTTTTACTAGTCAGTCATAGAACAGAAATAAAAGACATTTAATGAAGCAATATAGTAAGAAAAATAGCAATAGAACATTTCCTTCCCCAAACCTAAGAACTATTCTCCCACAAGTATACATTTTATTAAATAAGAGTAGTCATGGGTATACATGAGGGAGAAAAACTCATGCTTCTCATTCTAATGCCTCAGGACATTAGTTATGCAGCTTTTCTTTCCAAAGTCATCACATATATTCTAGAATTACAGATTTAGATCTGGAAGTATCATATCTAATGCTTATAATATTATAGTTTACAGTAAAGAGACCTTGATGAGGTCTATGGGCTTGCCCAAGGTCACACTGCATCTGAAAAAAGACTGAATACAGATTATATGGCTCCAAAATCAATCCTGTTTTCTATGTTGCCAGACATAATGTTTATCAGAGGGAGAAAATGCAAAAAATAAAATAGCATTCTGGTTCTGCTGTTTTTAATTAAGGACATCATTCCTTTTTCCTGGCTTTATTTTCTCTTCTACATCCTTGATAGAAGTGTAACTTTATAGGCAGACCCAAATAAGTAATTTAAATCTCATTAGACCGAATGAGGTGTATATATGCATGTACATATTCTTTTGAAACCCAATAATGCCTTCAGTTACATTATTTACAAGTAACAGCCACTTTTCCTTATTTCTTAAAAAATAAAAATTAAAAAAAAAAAAAACCTTTTCAAACAAATGAACACTTATCCAGCAGCTGATTGTGTATTGCTTGCAATAGCAAAACCAGATCGGAAAGCTACCGAACTATTTATTAATTTCTCCTTGGTGTAACAACTCATTTTACCTGTGCTAGCCAAGGAGAGCTGGGATTGTTCCAGAGCAATTCTAGAACGCTCAGTATTCAAGCATTTCTTAATAGTCATTTTTGTGATACCCACTTCCCAATGTCTTTGGTGCTGCTATTGTGTTATGGCAAGGAGATGAAAAAAATACAAAAATAGGAAGAGAGAGAAAGTACTTTCTTAATACTTCTAGGCATATCCAGGGATAGGTTCAACAGAAGCACAGGGTTCCAGGGTAAAACATTTCCCCTGAAACTCTTAATATTTCTTTAGGGGTTAAAATTTATTTGAAATGATCAGTCAGTCAAAAAGCATTTATTAAGTGCCTACTATTTGCAAGAGCTTATGATAAGCATTGGAGATAAACATAAAGACATAAATAGTGTCTGTCTTTAAGAGATCACATTTTTTTAATTAAAATTTTCTTTTTATTTAATGGTACTTTATTATTTTTCCAATTACATGATTACATGTAATGTAAACATTATTTTCAACTTTCATCTTTGTAAGATTTTGAGCTCCAAATTTTCTCCCTTCCCTTCATCCCTTTCTTTTCCCCTCCCTAAGACAGTAATAAAAGGTTATAGGTACAATCATATTAAACATATTTCCACATTAGTCATTGTGCAAGACTCAGAACCAAAGGGAAAAATCATAAGAAAAAAAAGTGAAAAACATAAGGTTCAATCTGCATTCAGACTGTCGATCTTTTCTCTGCTTATGATTAGCATTTTCTATCATGAGTCTCTTGGAATTGTCTTGGATTACTGTATTGGTGAGAAGAGCTAAGTCTATCATAGTGGATCATCACACAGTGTTGCTGTTACTGTGACCAGTGTTCTAGTTCTGAAGAATTCTCATTCTAATGGAATGCAAGTAATTGTGAAGGAGATAAGAGCATAAATGGAAGGTAATCTCAGATAATGCATTAACACTGAAGGAAATTGTGGGGAGGGAACATGGGAGAAGGTCTGTTTGGAAAGTAGAATTTGAGCTGAATTTTGAAGACGGCAAAGGTATGGGGAGGGGACATTTCAGGCATGGGAGGGCAGCCAGTGAAAAGGGAAAGAATTGGGAGATGGAAATATTCAGGACAAGCTGAGATTTCATGGAAGAGAATAAATATAAGAAGAATGGAAAGATAGGAAGTGGCCTGGTTATAAAGAACTTAACTGTCTAAAAAAACATTTTATATTTGATCCTGAAGTAATAGGGAGCCAATGAGATTTATTGAGTAAGGGTAGGGGGTTCTGTGGTCAGGGCTGAGCTTTAGTAAAATCAATTTGGCAGCTTAGTGGAGAAGGTAATAATGGAGATGGAGAGAGCCATCCAGAAAAAGGACTCTGGGAACTGAATGTAGATAAATAACGACATAATATTTTCACCTTTTTTGTTGTTGTTTGCTTGCTTGTTGTTTTCTTTCTCTTTTTTTTTTCATTTTGATCTGCTTTTTCTTGTACAGCAAGATAATTGTGGAAATATGTTTAGAAGAATTGCATATGTTTAACATATATTGGATTTCTAGGGGAGTGGATGGGAAGAAGGGGAATGAAATTTGGAACCCAAGGTTTTGCAAGAGTGAATGTTGAAAACTTTTTTGCAAATATATGGAAAATCAAAAGCTATTATTTTAAAAAATCATTTATATACTATCTAGTATGTGCTGACATTCTGCTAAGCACTTTTACAAACATCATCTCAGGTGAGTAAGGGAAGTCAGATTATCCAACCAAAAGTGTATTGCATGAATCCAGTTGTGATGTGATAAGGATCTGTCCTAGGGTGCCTATTGTTTGACTGAAGAAAGGGAAAGACTTGACAAAAGACTGTTTGGGAGGCTGGTAATGAATACAAGTGAGGATTCTAGGATGGAAATAAGACTGGGGAGAATGCCGGCATCCTCAACAGCAATTAGGGAAGAGGGAAAGTGAGGAGATTGGGGAGGTAACAGGATAAGTTCTGTTGTGGACATGTAGAGTTTGAGATACTTACCGGATGTCCAGCTTGAGACATTGGAAGAGTAGTAGGGATCTGAGAGGCAGGATAAGTAATAAGCGGGTGATACAGTGAAAATTATTGCAGTTTAATATAAATTTATAATATATATTAAATAAAATATATATATATATATATATATATATATATATATATATATATATATATATATATATATATATATATATATAAATAAGCAATTACCCTGGGTCAGGAGCTGTATCAGGTTCTGTAGAAATAAATACAAACGTCAAGAGTCCTCTTCTGGGTGAAAGCTGGTATAAGGTGGGAGATGTGATGGAGGGAAAGACCAAGGGCTCTACAAGATAATGGTGCTAGAGGGTTGTAGTTACTATCCTTCTCTGAGCGTCAGTCTCTTCATCTGCCTCAGACACTTTTATAGCTGTGTGACACTGGGGAAGTCATTTAATCTCAGTTTGCCTCAGTTTTCTCATCTGCAAGATGAGGGTGATAATAGCATGAGTTGTGGGGACCCTCCTCAGTCCCTATGGAAGACTGATAGTGTCAGAGGAAAGGCTCCCTGGTTAGGTAAGGGGACTGAAGTCAGATTTCTATTGGGGAAGGAATTATAATATTTCTCATGTCATTCCAAAGCTCTGGGCTATGGAAACAGAGGCTCCGATTCATTCATCTGCCAAACAGTTATTAAGTACTTATTTATATGCCAGCCACTGCACTGTGTCTGGGAGGATGCACAAGTGAGATAATCCTTGATGCAATGAGCTTATATTCTCAAAGGGAAGAGGCAACAGAAACGTAGACATGTGCATGCAGCTGTCTGCATACTATACATGAAGATATATTTACATGTATGTGCGCATGTATATGATGCATGCATATGGATATGGCCATGTGCATAATCTATGTGTGTGCATTCTTATATGAATGCACATAGGTGTTGTAAATATGTGCATATATTCTTTTTTTAGCATTTTTTTATCATAGCTTTTTATTGACAAAACATATGCAGGGGTAATTTTTCAATATTGACCCTTACAAAAACTTCTGTTCCAACTTTTCCCCTCCTTCCCCCCATCCTCTCCCCTGGATGGCAGGTAGTCCCATACATGTTAAATATGTTAAAGTATATGTTAAATATAATATATGTATACAGATTTATAGTTATCTTGTTGCACAAGAAAGATCAGGTTTAGAAATAAGGTAAAAATAACCTGAAAAGAAAAAACAAAAATGTGCATATATTCTTGAGTACTTATATAGGTGTATTCACTGAGCCTCCATCTCCTATAATTAATAAATGGAAGAAGTCAAATTTGAATCCAAGTCTCCCCCCCAATTTAGTTCTCCTTGTTCTGATTGACAACTTGGTATGGAAATCAAAACACAAAACTAGGAATCAAGAGATATGGATTTAACCCCATAAATTCCCTTTAAAATCTGAGCCAGACCCTTCCCTTTTTCAGACATCATTTTCCTTCTCTGAGGGAATGGAGTAAATATCAATTGAGAAATATCTAAACAAATTATGATTGTAATATATAATGAATATAATATTATATATTGATAAATATAATGAAACATTACCGTCATATAAAGCCTTCCAAGCATGTGTAGATATGTAAATTGATATATAAGTGAAGTTAACAGAATTAGGAAAGCAATATATATAATAACTTTAACAATACAAATAGGAAGAAAAAAGAGAAATTGGAGGCAGTATAATTATACAAATCAGGCTTGGTCTAGGGGAAGAATTTAGAAAATATTTCATTTCTTTTATTTCACAGATGGAAAACTATGGGTGTGGAGCATTGCAAAGCGTGACAAGCCCAGCTGATATGTTGTTAGTTTTACTGGACTTATTTTTTCTTTCTCTTTCCCTCCCTTCCCCTGTTCTCTCCCTTCTTCCTCCCTCCTGCTTTTCTCCCTCCTCCTCTTCTCTTCCTCATTTCCTCTCTCTCTCTTGCTCCCCCTTTCTCCCTTTCTCTCTTCTCTTCCACAACATCCTTTAAAGGACAATATTCAGGCGTTCCCTTAAATGTGCAAAGAGTGGGTTTTTGTTATGGATTTATGTTGTGAGGGAGGCACCGGGCTGGGTTACAAATCCCTCTTCTACTCTTTAGCATTTCACCATTGGAGCATTAATGCTATGGATTCCAAAAGCTTTTATATTACAGTAACCCAGAAATAACTCTTAGTCACTCCTTAGTGACTACTCCTTAGTCAATGGGTAGTTATGGTAGGATGGCAGAAAAAGTCCAGGACTTGCTGTCCAAGCTTCTGCCCAATCTTTTTTAAACCTCATTTTCACTATCTTTAAAATGCAAATGATAATATTTACCATATACAGAGTTTTTATAAGGGTAAAATGAGATTTAATTAGTGTTACAGTGATGATCCTGGTAACAGAGGCCCACCTCAATCTGACACAAGACATAATAAAAATCTACATATTTCCATTGTTCTCAATATGTTGACTCATTGGTCTGCACAACAATCCTGTGATGAAGATGCTTTAGATATTATCCTTACTTTCTTGACAAGGAAAGTTAAATGGATCTCCTTTGAGGCTCCATGGGGATGTCAGTGCACTAGTCTTGGAGTCAAGAATCGAGTTCAAATCCAACCTGAAACATTATCTTTGACTCCAGACGTGTCACTTAACCCTGTTTGCCTCAGTTGCTTATGCATAAAATGAGATGGAGAAAGAAATAATAAAACACTTCAGTATCTCTGCCAAGACAATTACAAATAGGGTCATGGAGTGTCAGAAATGATTCAGTGACTGAATAAAATGGCAACAATAACTGTAAAGGATTAGCTTGTGATATTTTGAGGTGTGTCAGCTTTATATTGTTAAATATTAATCGTTTTTTTGGGGGGGAAGGCTTGGAAAACACACTTTTAAATTTAATTTGCATTATTGACATTTTCTCCATCACTTTATTAAGTCTAAAAAATCAATAGAATAATAAAAATTTAATTTCTATTACTTGCTGATTTTTGAGGTATAAAGTCTCACACTGAAAATTTAACTACTGGCTCTCTTAAGATTCTACATACTGGTGGATTTACTTTTCTTAGAAGGTGAGAGTCAGAGGATATGGGTTTGAAGTCCAGTTTTTTGGGTACTGTGTGACCTTGGACAACTCACACTTCTGCAGTTCTCAGTTTCCTCATCTATAAAATGAACCAGAAACTCTCTGAAGTCCCTTCTAGTTTCAAATAAATAGTCTTAGAATTCTATGAATCTCATTCTCTACTGACTTCAAGAATCCTTGTAGTTTTTTCTCCCTTACTAGCTTCTTTTCTTTCTATTCCCATTCACACACTATAATCAATCATCACTCTACTTTGTTATTGTTCAATTGCTTTATTTGTGTCCGTGACCCCATTTGGGGTTTTCTTGTCAACGATACTGGAGTCTTTTGCCATTTCCTTCACCAGCTCATTTTACAGATGAGTAAACTAAGGCAAACAAGGTTAAATGACTTGCCCAGATAGCTAGAAAGTGTCCAAGGCAAGATTTGAACTGAGATCTTCCTAATTCCAGCCCACTGAGCCATCATGGGGCTATATGTCTTGTACTGTCATCTTATTCTCTCCTCTCTATAAAATGGACTCCCTCCCTCTGGCCCCAGCTTCCAATTTCTATATATGGAAATGCTTATGAGTTTCAATTCAGAGGGCATCTCCTCAATGAAGCTTTCCTTGAATCCCCTGGATGAAAGTGATCTTCCCGTCTCCAAATATCCCCCCAGAATTTTGCCTGATTCTTCACTTAGAACTTATCTCCATTTTCTCAGCTAGTTGTATACAGAACCTAACATAGGGTCTATTAGACAGCAGACACTTAATACATTTTGTTGAATTTAATTAAAATATAATTTTTTTTTAGCTTGCTCCCTTCTTATAGGTGTAAAACATCACGTATACTTTCAGCCTTGGCTGATATATTAGTTTGACTGAATTACACTTTTTCCCCCCTCTTTTTTATTATTTGCTAGAGGGAATGGCTCACTGGATAAAGGAGGGAAGATTTGTATTTTGAAATGAACATGATGAAAAAAACATATAAATAAAAATAAATTTTACTTTGATGTTAATTGCTTATTATTTCTCAAGTAGGCACTTGTAGTGTGGAATAGGAGAAATAGACCCAGCCTGGAAGTCCTGCATTCTATGACTGTAGACAAGTCCTAATTTGTAAAATGAAGATAATAATAGTATTTATTTCCCAAGGTTTTTATAAGAATCAAATGAGATAACTGTGAAGCACTTAGTATTATGCCCCTGTTACATAGTAAGCAATATATCAATTTTGAGTATTATTAATAGAGGCATCTAGGTGGCTCAGTAGATGGCACAGTTTTGGAGTCAGGAAGACCTGTGTTCAAATTCAGCTTCAGACCCTTACTAGCTGTGTGACTCTGGGCAAGGCACAACCTCACTTTGCCTTAATCCATTGGAAAAGAAAATCTATCCTTGCCCCCCTTAAAAAAAACAAAACCAAAATACTCATGGATGGTACTGGTATGTGAGGGTCAATAAGGTTACAAAGAATTTGCCATGACTAGTTGACTCAACTACAACATTATTATTATTATCATCATCATCATCATCATCATCATATTTGGCCAAATTGGTAATATTCTAGCTGGACTCCATTGTCCATTGAAGATAACAACTCAAAACCAAGAATTCAATTCAATTAGCATTCATCAAATACTTTTTACATGAAGTGTTGTGATAAATAGTTTAGATATTTATATATGAAGTGATCCCTACCTTTAGGGTTCTTTATAGTCTAAAAGAGAAAGTTTGATATAAACACAAAAAGATGCAGGATATAACCAAATATATAAAGCTTTTTTTTCTCCCATTCTTCCTATATAGTGATGGAAGCTGCTCTACCAGCTCTGAATAATTCTTCTCCTCTGCTCCTAAAGGAATTGTTGAGAATCCAGCAATGGAATTTTCCCAGCACCTCTATACCTGTGGGAAACATTGATATAAGTGAGGTGCATATTCTCTGAAAAGCTGAAAAAGAGAAAAATAGACTGCAAAGTTAGACTTATCCAACTCAGGGTTGAAGAAAGAAACCCATTTGTGAATGCAATGGGAGATGTGTCCCCAGGAGACCTCCAATGCTATATTTTGAGCTATGATACTAGCTGCCAAGGATTCTGGAGATGAAGAATTGTCCCCTGGGAAAAGGAATTATTGCCATTTTCTGGAACCTGAAGAGAACTTGAGGAGATTTGAGTCACAGAACTAACAACACAGGAATATGAAAATGATAACAACAGAGAGCGGCAACTGGCAACATCTGCTCTGAAATTTAGGAGAAATGAAGGGGAACATCTACATGGGAGAGCTCTTCTTGAGAATCCCCTCTTGAATCCCTGCCCTCACATTTCATAAGTAACTGAGAATTGACAAGTTCTTTATTTTTATTTTTTTATTTTTTGGCAATGGGGGGGGGGGAAGCTGCTAAATAGTATAGATTGTTATTTTCTATGAGTTATAATAAATAATATAATGAATTCTGTCTGAGTTATCTTACCTATAAATAAACCAGTTCAAGCTTTGAGGTGACAATGATTGAGGATATAAAGAACATCAGATCCTGAAATTTCCAGATTATCTGGGTAACAAACCAGACTAGTCTGAAATTCTCCAAAATGTACTCAAATTTTTGTTTGCAATAATGGAATTTCTGATTAAAAGATTACATGCTTTAGATTTTTTTTTTTTGTCTCTTAAGAGGGGAAGAGGTTATTTTTAAATAAATGTTCAAAAGGATCACATAAGATAAAAATCAATAATATTATGTAATACATAAAAGTTCTTGCATAAAAATCTATTTTAATGAAAATTAGAAGGGAAAGAGTAACTGGGGGAAAAAATCTTTGTAATAACTTTCTCAGGTAAAGATCTTATTTCCAAGAAATACAACACAAGGAACTAATTCAAATGTATAAACCATTTTTCAATTAATAAATGGTCAAAGTACATAAATATCAGTTTTCAAAGAAAACTATCATCAATCACATGAAAAAATGCTCTAATTTGATACTAATTTAAGAAATGCGAGTTAAAGTAATTTTGGCAAAGATGACAAAAGATGAAAATAACAAACATTAAAAGTAGTTGTGTGAAAACAAATACACTACTATACTATTGATGGAACTGTGAATTCTTTAGTCATAATGAAAAATAATTTAAAACTATGCCCAGAAAGTTACCAAATTGTGCATATCTTTTTGACATATAATATTACTTCAAAGAAATTGAAAAAAGAGGCAGCAATTTAAATGTACCAAAATATTGTAACTCAATTCACAATAGTCCCAAATTGGAAGGTAAGGTGATAGCAAACTCAATTGTGTTATATGAATATAATAGTACATTATTATGCCATAAGAAATGATGGAATGAATAATTTCACAGGAAGCTGAGAAGACCTTTATGAACTGACGCAGAGTAAATTGAGTAGAACCAGGAACACAATATATTTAGATGATCTAGGAAAAATAAAACCAACTTTTAATGATTTTAGAACTAATCAATACAATGATAAACTGAATCCAAAAGAATGAAAAATACCTCCTGACAGAGGAATGATAGATTTAAAACATAGAAAGAAGCATGCATTTTTGGACACAAGTAATAGACCCACATATTTTGATGGACTTTATATGAAGGGATTTGGTTATTAGAGTTTTTAAATATATTTTTCTCAGTGGGGATGGGAATGTGCGGTGGGAAAGACAAATTAATTAAAAATATTTTTGATACTTGAAAAATAAAACTATTTTAAAAAGATTACAAGCACAATATGCACTATAAAATTAATTACCCCAATCCACTTTTAATCCCTTTATTGTTCAAAGATAAAAATAAAGAATACTTTCAAACATATTTTTGCTTTCCTATCAATTAATATTTTCTTGAGTATCTGTTATATCCCAACCCTAACACATTTATAAACTTCTTGAAGACAGGGAGTATTTCTTTTTTTTTTCATTTTTATATCTCCAATATTGAACACAGGGCCTGTCTCATTGCACTTATTTAATATTTGTTTAATGGAATTGAAGCAAAAGCCAAATGACTACTTTTCAGGAAGCCACTCATATCAAAACTTTGCTTTGAGTTGGAGGTTGGAGTCACTTTCATGGAATAGGAAATAGGAAGTCCTTCCCACCTCAAGAATCTCATGATTTAATGATTAATGTCAATTTCTCTGCTTTCATTCAATTCTGGATCTTTCTTGCCCATTATCCAGCTTCAGAGCTATCATTCCTAATATATGTCCCGCTAATGTTCATTCTCAATATGTTTCCCTAACGTATACCTCATTCAATGTTGTTATTCAGAGAATAGTAGAATAATGTTATCTCTCCATTTACATCTATCATGAAATTTCATTGACCTTAATATAGGTCATGCAAACAACTTGTTAGAGGAGAGCTTTTACCATTACATTTTACTCTATGCTAATTAGAGAGAAAACAAACAATAGGCACAGTAGGGTCTTGTGGTTTCAACTCCTCTCATCCAATTATGCAACTGTAAAAATATGGTTTGAAAACCATCTGTGTGCAAAAGCTTTTTTATTCCCTTCTCATGTTTTCATCATTCATCTCCTTAATGAGTCCATGGACTATGCTCAAAGATTCTATAGGCGTGAGAAATTGGTTGGACAATAAATGCTACACAAATTGCATAGACTGTAAGGATTGCAGGTGTTTTGAGGACAAATTGATGGAGATGGAATGATCAGAAAGGCTGCCTGGAGGAGGGGAAGTATAATTGTGATCTTGAAGGATAAGGAAAATCAAACAGAAGAGATAAAATATCCCAGGTGAGATTTGCAATGTGGCTAAAGTAATGAAGTGAGAATGATTCAGGATGTGACCTTGATTTCAGTTCATGTTTGTCTTTATAAATGCTGAGAGAAATGAACACTTGAGTTCTAAATTCTCTTGCGATAAAGTTAAACACCAAATGCTCCTGTATCTAGGATTCTGTAGTGTGAGAAGATCCTTTCCCTCTTGAAAAAAGTATCCCGGAAAAACAGAAGGTCTAAGATAAGGGTTCTTGAATTTTTTATGTGCTATGGACCCCTTGACACTAGTGATAAATAAAATGAAGATACAAATAAAATGAAGACTACAAAAGGAAGCCAATGATATTGACATTTCATATAAAATATATTTTAAGTTCATAAGTTCTAGGTTAATAACTCTAGGTCTAAGGATATAGCAATCAAAATAATCCACAGACTGGGGAGATATCATACATTGACCCAGGGGTCCTCAAACTTTTTAAATAGGGGGCCAGTTCACTGTCCCTCAGACTGTTGGAGGGCCGGACTATAGTAAAAACAAAAACTTTGTTTTGTGGGCCTTTAAGTAAAGAAACTTCATAGCCCTGGGTGAGGGGGATAATCGTCCTCAGTTGCCGCATCTGGCCTGCAGGCCGTAGTTTGAGGACCCTAGGACAGGGTTTTTTAAACTTTTTCCACTGGCGATGTCTTTTCACCCAAGAAATTTTTGCACAACCTCAGCTAGGTAGATGTACAAAATAGAAGTATAAATTAAAATTCCTTATAATAAAACATATTTTCATGACCCCCACATTCAGATATGAGATCTTTTAATGGGGTCATGACTCATAGGTTAAGGAGCCTTGGTCTCTGCAAGAATCATATAGGCAAAATACTTTCTTCACATCAATCTTATGAGGTAAGTAGTATGAGTGTCACTAGCCCCATTACAGATGCAGGAAACTTAGTCTGAGAGGCAGAACCCCAGAAATCAGATGACAGCTATTATAACTACCTCATTTTAGAGAAGAAAAACTACACAGTTAAAGTGTTTTGCTCCTAATCACAGAGCAGGTGAGGGACAGATTTAGAGTTAGAAGCTAAGCTTCCTGACTCCCAGCCCTGAGTTCTTCCCATTACACTGCTTGGTCTCATTGATGCTTTACAGACTCAGTGCAGTTGGATCCTGGAAGAGAAAGAAGTGATTTGTGGGTTAGGCTGACATGCCCAATCTCTGCAGGAGAAATTTACCTTTGGAGGTAACTCTCCACCTGCAAAGAATGATGCGGGAGGACAGGTGGAGGGTAGAAGCCAGGCAAAAGCTCCTGGAAAGGGTTTTTGAAGGATGGATCAATGTACTTTGGGGAGGAAATCTAGGACCAAATGAGAGTTACCGCAATCCCCATATATCCCCTCTCCTGTTGTTCAGATCCTTTAAACCATTCTGTCCCCCTTAAAAGAACTCCTCAGGATGGGAAGCTTTTTCTTCTATGACCGCTGTTTATTGTCATTCAATGACTTATAGCAATGGCATGGGAGCCATTTAGGGAGATAGTACACTGGAAGAGAAAGAGAATTATATAAATAAACTGAGAACTCTAAGAACTTTTAATGCTCACTGTCTCCTTTCTTCTCCCCCACCACACATTTTATAAGATGAAAAAACTCAGGTACAGAGAAATTAAGGGACCTATCAAAGGTTACACAGTAAGTATCTAAGGCAATATTTGAATGTAGGTCTTCCTAACTCTAATTCTAGGTCTCTATGTGAAGCAGTTGATAGCTTATGAAATCAAATTTGATTCCAGTTCTTGTGCTGGTTCCATCACTAATTCAAGTTGTGAGCTTAAACAAATGGCTTCCCTCCTCTTGTCCAGTATCAATTCCTGCCTTAATGGTTGGTGTTCTGAGATTCCTTCCAGCTCTGACATTCTATGTGCTTAGCCCCCTTTCAGTTCTGACACTTTAATTCTAACCCCAGTTAGATTTATTGTGTCAATATCCTAAGTGCTCTCTCAGTTTTCCTTATAAAAGTTAGTGTTTGGTTTTTGGCTCTGCTTTCCCCAGTCCAGAGAGAATTCTTTTAGACTTGGGGGGAGAAAAGGAATGTGTTTTTATTACACCTCCCCTCTCTTCTTCCTCTAGCACCTATCTCTGTGATCTATTTATCATCCCAGATCACCACATCAATGTCATGAGTGACATTTAAATCATGCTTTCCTCTCCCTAGGTCAAGTCTAATCACCTCACTCCAACGATGACAATGGTCTCTAGTTTATTTATCTTTGTAATCTATCTTGTATACATTAACAGATTCATCTTCCTAACATACAGCCCTGATCATATAACTCCCTGGTAAATTAATCATTCAACAAGCATGTATTATGTGCCAGGAGCCCTGGGGATAGAAAAAAAAAAGAATCAAAAGCAATCTTTGCTTGTATAATGATCAACTATGATAGACTTAGCTCTTCTCAGCAGTGCAATGATCCAAAACAATTCCAAGAGGTTCATGATGGAAAATGCTGACCACATCTGGAAAAAGAACTATGGAGTCTGAATGCAATATTACATTTTTGCTTTTATTTTTTTTCCCCTTTTCTCTCCCTCTTCAGTTTTCTTAACATTATTCTCTGTGTGTATTATTACAAGTTGTTTAGTCACTTCAGTCATTTTCAATTCCCCATGAACCCACTGGAGGTTTCTTGACAAAGATACTGGAATGATTTACCATTTTCTTCTGTAGATTATTTTATACATGATGAATCTACAGGCAAATAGGATTAAATAACTTATTCAGGGTCAGATAGCCAGTAAGTGTCTGAGGCCAGATTCTAAGTCTTCTTTCACAATATGACTAATGGGGAAATATGTTTAATATGACTATACATGTATAATCTATATCAGATTGCTTGCTATCTTGGGAAGGGAGAAAGGGAAGAAAAGGGAGGGAGGCAACTCATCTTGAGTTCCTGTGACTAATGTTTATATGGCTGCATCTTGAAACAGTTGGCTGCTCTTCCATCACCAATCAGGGATGTAATAGGGAAAAGTGAAAATTCTATCTCATCAATAAGAGCTAACAAGAGCATAAGATAGAAGATAGAACATTATGACACAATGGGATGAGCACTGGACTTGGTGTAGGAAGGCCTGATGTTGAATCCAAGTTCTGTTATTTGCCTACCCATGTGACCTTGGGAAAACACCTGAACCACTGCAGGATTTTATCTTTCGCTTCTCGAAAAGGAAAGAATTAATCTAGAAGATTTCTCAGGTCCCTTCCAGCTCTAAGTCTTATAATCCTAGGATGCTACTGAGAGATAAAGAACAGGTAAGTCTGACTAGAATGTAGAACAAATAAAGGGAAGTTGAAAGAAGAAAAATTGATCCATTAAGTTTATGGATCATTATTTAGAAGGAAATAGGGAGTCATTTACATATTTTCCCTTCCTGTTAGTGACTGATGTGAACATAATAATAAAAAGCAGAATGTTGGGAAATTTACCTGGTTAAATATGTAGAGAATGGCTCAGAAGTAGGGAGAACAAAAGTAATAAAGTCCATTTAAGGAAAAAAATGATGGGTTTGTTAAAAGACTGTCTCCCTAGAAGTGTTTAAAAGAGAGTGTCCTGTCAGGAAAGTGGCAAAGATGTGACCTGAACTATGCAAAATGGTTGGACCAGATTGAATCCCTCCACAAGTCCCAAGCACTGAGTTTCCATGGGTCCATGAACTCAACAGTTGGATCTCATTCTTCCTTTCTAAACTTCTTCCAGAGAAAATACTAGTCATCCTAACTTTGCAGTCTCACAGGCCTCCTTGCTTGTGCCAAAGCATCCCAGCAACATGTAATTCAATCCGTGAGTGTAGTGCCAATGTTTACAAAAGCTTTTAGTCCCCAGGTTCAGTTAGAAATTTAATATCTGTATTCCCAGTTTGCAGATTCTCTGAAATCTCAGCTTTAAGTTTTGTCTTGGGCATACTGGTTTCATTTCAGGCTTTATTTAGTTCAGCATCTCAGACATGGAGTGCATTATAAATCACAGATTCATTTCATATCAAATTTGGGGTCCTAACTTTGCTCTCAGTTCAAGTTACTTAGCATTTCACATCTTTAGAAAAATTCATTTTGCTAATAGAAGCCACAGGGCTCAAACATGACTGTGTTCCGGCTGTAATTGGAGAATTGGCTCTGATTTATCACTATGGGCTTGAGTAGTTGTCCCTCTCAGGTTCAGAGATATCTTTCACAATAAGTCTCATGGGTTAGCCATAGAGCCCAGAGTGCATTGGCCCCTTGGGCGTAGCATGTGAAGTGGCCAGACAATAGACACATTTTAATAAAATCAGAAAATCCTTTCTCCCTGACATAAGGGGTATTAATAATACCAATATTAATTACAATACCTAGCATTCATATGATCCTTGGAGAGACCTTTGTAAACCACTATACATGTAATCTCTTTAAAAATTTTTTTTATTAAAGCTTTTCATTTTCAAAACATATGCATGGATAATTTTTCAACATTGACTCTTGCAAAATCTTGTGATCCAAATTTTACCCTCCTTCCCCCTACCCTCTCCCCTAGATGGCAAGTAATCTAATATATGTAAAACATATACATGTAATCTCATTTAATCTTCACCACAACTCTGGGAAATGGTTGCTATTATGCTTAATTTATAGATTAATTTACTGAAATACAGGGTCTGGCCCAGGGTCATGTAACTATTGAGTAGAGTCTGAGGGAACTAAATACTTCTTATTCAGTCACTATAGCCATGTCCAACTCTTCCTAACCCATTAGAGGTTTTCTTGGCAAAGATATTGGAGTGTTTTGTCATTTCTTCCTCCAAGAAATTAAGGTGAACAAAGGTGACTTGCTCATAGTTATATAACTAGAGCAAATTTGAACTCAAGCCTTCTTGACTCCAGGCCTGGCATTCTATCCACTGAGCTACTGTTTTGGTACAAATATGTCTTTTCTGAATTTGAATCACACCCTAAAATGAGGGACATCAGTAAAGTATAGAGGAAAGACCTGAATTTGGATTCAAGGTACCTAGATTCAAAACTTGACTTTGTCTAACCTTAGACAGCCTCAATTTTCTCATCTATAAAATGAAAGAGTTAGAAAGCTGTCTAAGTTTCTTTCTAACTCTAAATTCAGCAGAATAGAAGAGATCTTTGAAGGAAAGGACTGTGGCTATAGTACCTTATTTTACTCATATTAGTCACTTAATAATGCTTACTGAATGAATGATTCCTACGATCCATATATTATGTCTTTTAAAGGAATAAAATGCATAAATTACATGATCAAGAACACCACTGATTATACAACCAGATTTAGAGGAAATATAGCCTATATTTAGCCATCTAAATACTATAATCCATTTATTGTATATTAGAACACTAGCTCCAATCGGTGTCTGTATTTTCATGAAATAGATGCAATTAGTTATAAAGAGGGTACAATTGGTTTAGTAGAAACAGATCTAGACTTGGAGGTAGAAGACCTGCTCAGCTAGGTTGATCCTGTGCTAGTGCCCTTACCTCTTTCTGGCTCAGTTTCCACATCTGAAAAATGGAGCTGATGTTACTTGTATTCCCTCTCCTGTCCTGAGGCAAACGTTTTGTAAACTGATTAGTGTTATATAGAAAGGTAAGGAATATACTGCTCCTCCCTCAACCTCTAAGCCTGTATCATGTTCTTGCAAATTTAATAAATGGTATATTCAAGAGAATTATTGACGAATTCATGAATTACACTCAGAAATATGTTTCTCCAGCAATCTATTACTCCTCTGTGTCTCTAGGCACTTTGACTTGGCAAACAAGCCCTGAATAGACATTAATTTTTAATGAATATTTCTTGTGTTTTGAAATAGGCACCTTGCCTAGAAGGCCCTCTTTGCTTTTCTGCCAGCTATCTAGCCCAATGAACTGATAAGATAATAGTGGGCCTTGAATAAAACAACTAGGTTCAAATCCCAGCTCTTAGACTAGTATGCCTTTAGGCAAAATATTCTCTGGAATTTCTCTGGGTCTCAGTTGCCCCATCGGTGAAATTAGGGAGTAGGACTATTTGATCTCTAAATTTCCCCTTCCAGCCCTATATCCTAAAATCCAATGATCTCTCTCTGAGTCTCTGTCTGTCTTTCTTTGTCTCTGTCTCTCTGAATCTGTCTCTCTCCTGAAGTGTAATGTTCTCAGGACATTTAATCCATCATTTGGTGGGAGACTGTTTTGTTCCCTGTGTGTGATTATGTCTCTACTGAATTGTGATTTCCCTCAGGGTAAGAACTAAGTATTTTTCATCTCCAGGTCCTCAAGAGTCTAGCATAATATTGGGTACTCAGAAAACACTTACATTACATTGCATCAAATTGATTTTTTTAGTAGAGAAAGGTCTAGACGGTATTCTATTGCACATAATATCTGACATGCTATGTTAGATACCATATATGCTACCTACATATTATTTTTATTATTATTTCCATATAAGTAGAATTATTTTTTTTCCTTCCTATCTCTAAGCAGAGTTTACTTGGCTAGAATCTGAATCCTCAGAATTGAAGAGAAAGGGAAGGAAGAGTGCTTGACTTGGATACAGAAAAATAGGGTTACTTCCAATCTTTAGTATTTACTTTCTCTGTAATCTTGGCAAGACAATACAATTTCTATCAGCCTTAGGTTCTTCAGATGTAAAATGAAAGTGTTGGGCTCCCTCCTGGCTCCAGATCTATTTTATCTTTTACACAAAGGAAGTCTGGCCTGAATGGGCAGCTGCTAATAGCTGAAGGAGGGAAGGACAATAATTAGAGGAAGAGATTTATATTCCTGAGTCTGTGGTCATAGGGAAAAAGCCCTATGTCTGTTTTAAACCGAAGGCCATTCATAGAAATAAAAAGCAAGGTTAGTACCCCAATCCTGTACTTAAAATTATATCAGTCTCCTCACTTTACTGATCTCAAACACTTATCTACAGAGTCTCTTTGCTCAAGTTTGGACCTTGCTGGACATCTAATTTCTTTGCACTTGGGCTTGTCTTCAGACTGTAATTCTGCATTGCCCCTTGGATCTTAGGGACATCTGGTGAGAAATTGTCCTTCTGGTCTCAGCAAAGCCTTCTGTCTCTTCGTTCTGGCTCCCTCATGAGCACAGACTTTACTGTCTCCAATAACCTGGCACTGAGCCCTAAGAAGCCTCAGCAAGAGCCACAGATCATTCCCGACTGTCGCCCATTGGTGAGTTATCTTTTTATATTCTCTCTAAAGCCAAGAGTAATTTGGAGTACAGACTAGTGCCATCTCCTGAAAGAGCTTTAAAATCATTAGTAAGACAATGTTTGAAGTATTTATACAGGCCTTCGGGGGGAGAGAATTAATTTAGTTTGGATATTTGGATGCTGAGCAGTCAGTCACTCAAAGACTTGGGGGTTTTGAGTCACTGTTCCTCTCAGACATTGTTCTTCTCCTCTCCCTACTCCCTACCCAAGGGGGCATGAATCACTAGCATCAGAAAATGACAAAGGAACAGAAGGGCAAGGATATCATCAGCTAATTTCTACATGCTCCCCATCCCTACGCTCCATCCGCTTAAAAGGCAGATTGAGGGAGAGGAAATGCTGCTTCCATTTTTGGAAAGCCTACATCCATTTTGCTTTGAGATCTCTCTTGAGTAGCCTAGGGTTGGAAGCTGAGGCAAGGTTAATTCATTGTGTGTTCAAAAATGACTTTGAAGTTTCAAAGCCTAGATAATTGGAAATGTGGTGAAACCATTATCAAAAAAAGAGGAAGACCAGAAAAAAGGGAAATTTGAGGTATTCTACTTTGAACTTGGGGAATTTGTTGAATAGAAATACCCAACAAGTAGTTGAAGATCTTAGAAGCACAGAACAATAGAGATGGAAGGGACATTATGAAATCATCCACTCCAAAAGCATTATTTTATTGGTGAAAAAAATAGAGACCCAGAATCAAAGCTTGAGTTTTATTACTGGAAAAATTAAATTATTTTCTTATCATTATTAAAGGAGTAATTTGTAAACATCTAGAAAGGGAAGCAGTGATCATTAAAGAATAAATCGTGTTAGACTAACATAATCCCTTTTTTTTTTCACCAAGTTATTTATTAGATTGGGATTGGATCAAGAAAATGCTGGAGATATAGTTTATCTAGATTGCTGCAAAGTTTCAGCCATATCTCAGGTAATCCTTATGGAAAACATGGAGTTGCATAGACTAGAATATAATAACTAGAACTGGTTGAATGACTGGATAAAAATAAAAGGCATCAATAATCATCATAAACCATGGAAGGGATATCTCTAGTATAGTTTCCCAGTGTCCTTTCCTTGGCCCTGGTCTGGTCAACATTTTAAATCAATGGGGTGGATATACATGTAGGACATCATACTTGCAAATAGGTAGCTAACCAAAAGAGAGGAGAGATAGATAACATATTGGGCGAAAGCATCAGAATTCATGACTCGGATAGAAGAAAGAGCCAAATCTATTACAATGAAATCCAATAATGATTAATATAAAGTCCCATGGTTAAATTAGGGGGAAAAATGATTTCACAAGTACAAAATGAGGGAAGCATATATAGTTCATGGAGGAGATAAAATATGTGGAAAATTTAATGGATTATAAGCTTAGCAAGGACCTTCAGTACCTATGACGTGACAACTCAGACAGCCAAGTCAGTCTAAGGCTGCGTTAAGGGAGGCACTGATCGCACCACATTTGGAATACCAGGTTCAGTTCTGGGCATCATATTTTAAGAAGGACATTAACAATCTGGAGGATGTCCAGAAATAGCAGACAGGATTCTCAGGCATTTTAAAACCATTCCATACAAGGACCAGCTAAAGAATTGGACATGTTTAGATTTAAGAAGAGGAGACAGTGAGGGAGAAGGTTAAAATAATGATCTTTAATTATTTGAAGGGCTATCCTGTGGAAGAAGGATTAAAATTGTTGTACTTAGAGACAGAAGACAGAATGAGTCACCATTGTTAATAATTACAGAGATTGATTTCAGTTTATTGTAGGTGACACAGTGTATAGATCATTGACCTGGAGTCAAATCTGCTCTCAGACACTTACTAATTGTGTGACCCTATGTGGGTCACTTAACCTGTTTGCCTTAATCCATTGGAAAAGGAAATGGCAAAGCATTCCAGTATGTTTGCCAAGAAAATTCCTATATGGGGTTGGAAAATGATGTGAACCCACAACATCAGGGAACATAAGCATGACATACTGGATTTTAAATCAGGGGATCTGATTTTGAATCCTAGTTCTTGAAGCTATTTACTCCATATATGAATTTGGGCAATCTCCCAAGTTCATTTGCCTTATTTTTAAAATAAAAAAGTTTGGCTAGATGGCATGTAAGGTACCTTCAGGCTCTAAATTCTATGATCCCATGTAGACATAAGATTTTTTATGAATTAGAACTGAAAGGGACTACCTTAAGTTCTGTTTCAGTCAGTCCAAATGGCCACTTATTGGAAACAGTGGTTGCTGTTCACAAATAGGAAGAACTCAATTTTTCTTCTAGTCCCTTTCAAAGCTCAAGATTTATAATCCTGCTAAGTTCAGCCTTAAAAAGCAAGATACAATTGATAACAAGAGATGAAAATCAAGAAAATATTGATTAGTATGATGAAACATTTGAGCCCACATTTACTTCTCTACTATCTGAATTTTTACAATATTCCTCTCTGTCATTCATTCCTGTACTGATTACATGGCTTTTTTTTTTTTTTTTTTTTTTTTTACATCTAGCTATGCATTTGGCTTGAATCTCCAATAATAACATTTCAATAGCACTCTCTGATCACTAAGCCCTTTATTTATTATCTCTTTTGATTCTTACAAAATTCTTTGAGAAAAAAGAGTCTATCTCTTTCTGAGTCCATTTTTTTCATCTAAAAATGAAGAATTAAGATCATTCTTCAAGATTCTTTACATATATGAATCTGACCTGAATTTTATCATAAGATCACAAGATTCAATGATAGGAAAGACCTCAGAGAATAGTTTTTCATTTTGTGACTTTAAGCAAAAGATTTGGTCTCTAGGTCTCAGTTTCATCATCTGTAATGTAGAAATGACAGTTATCATCATACCAGAATCAGGGATCAGAATTCTGGGGACCTTGACCCCTTAGTCCCCACTTGGGCCATTTGCTCAAATTGCAGCCTGATGCAATTGATGCCCATCTCAAAGATGAGGAAGCTGAGGCTCAGCTGGAGAGAATTTACTTTCCTAAAGTGACAAAATCAGTATTTAAACCCATGTGTCTCTAAGACCAAGGCAAAGGCTTTTTTCGTTTCCCTTTGTAGCTTCTAGAAAGCAGGTCTTATATTTTCTCTTGTTCCTGCCTTCTTCACAGAACCTTTTATATCATTGTGTTTATTTTTTAATTTAAATATTTATTATTGTGGGGATGCTCTCCACCAATCCAGATCACAATCCCTCTACATATTTTGGGGGGTTACACAGCTAGTAAATATCTGAGGTAAAAATTGAACTCAGGTTCTCCTGACTGCAGGCCCATGTTCTATCCACTACATCATCTAACTGCTCTCCCCCCACTCTACCTCTTAATAGATAGCTCACAATGAGTTGCTGGAGTCAAAGAAATTTATCTCCCAGTGTCCAACCTTCTGTTAATGAGACTCTCTGCTTTCCTAATCTTTGGGAAGAATAACAACAGCAATAACTAAAATAGATAGGAAAATTAAAACCCTGACTGCTTGGTAGGACTGTTGGAACTTATGTTCCTCTGGACACAGTTTTTGGGAGTAAAAATTTGTCAAGCTACTGGCAGGATGTCAGTAGACACTTAGAAGATGCAGAAAAGTAACTTGCTTTGAAAAACCAAGGAAATGAAAATCCCAAAGCTCATTCTCCATGTAGAATTAATTCTATATTCTCTTGCTTAGTATTATGAGCTGAGGTGCTAACAGTGCAAGCGTTATATTAAATACAGAAGTATCCTGCCTATAAATCTTCATCATGATTGCTAGAACTTTCAAAAGCTATTAGTGCTGATATAATTAAAGACTTTGCTTTCACATGGTTGGGAAGTAGCAAGAATAGAGAGAAACAAGATCTAGACCTTGAATCAAGACCTCTGGGCTCAAGTCTGACTTTGCCACTTTGGAAGAATCACTTCCACTCTCTGAATTTCAGCTGCCTCATCTAGAAAGTAGAAGTAACAATAATTGTGCTAACCACCTCACAAAGCTGCTGTGAGAAATGCACTTCACAAACCTAGAAGGTTATAGAAATGGAAGCTTCCTATCATGTCTTTCCCACTTCCCAACACAGAGCTGGCTTTGGACTCCATGAATCAGATCTGGAATTCAATATTCAATTTGTTCACAAATACAGCCAAGCTTATACCGTTCAGTGGGTGTTCTCTCTCAGACCTCATTGACTGGGTCAAATGAAAATTCAATCTCACTGGGCAAAGACTTCACCTGAAATGACTGGTCTAATAAAGAATATAGGTTTTTTGTGCCTTTTCATAAACACTGGTAGATTAGTTGTTTAGGGAAAATGCAGAGGCCCTTCTGGGAGACAGGCACATCACACAATCAAATATATAATAGAACTAGAAGGGGTCTTAAAACATAGACTATCAGAATGGAAAAGAGTCATTAAGGAATTTTCCTACCCCACGGCAAGATATGAAGAAGTTATTTTTATTGGTCAACATAAGAAAAATCATTTAACATCTCATAGGAAACATATAGTGATTGACTGAGAGAATTAAACTCCAAGTCTGGGGGCATATAGTAGGAAGGGGAACTCAGTCAACTTCTTGGAGGATATTTATTATTATAAGACAGATTCCTCCCCTGGAGACCAATATAGGAAAATGAGGGGGTGTCAATGTGTATTTGTTGGACACAGGAGAGAAGGAAATGGGAAAATCTTCAGTAAGCACAGTGATCATGTACACCCACGATGCTGCTTTTCCTGTCTGAAGCCCTCATTATTCTCCCCTCCCCAGGTACCCTTCCTCCTTTGGCTCAGGTTCATTGCCAGTTTCAATTGTCCTCAGTGTATATGGGGACCACGGCTGATTCAGCTCTCTGTGCAGTGTGATTTGGTTAGGTTTGTCTGCACACTAATAAGCCATACCACTCATGGGGCCATTCCATCTACCAATAACATGGAAAAGGTTTGATGTTCTTGATGTATACTTGATGTTCAGAGAGATATCCCATGGTGGAAAGCTCAGATGGCAATAAACAGTTACAGATGAAGAAAAGAAGGCAGTATGGAGAAATGAGCACGAGATGTAGAAATAAGGGGTTTTCTGTGTTTAGATCTCAGACCTGCTACTTTCTACCTCTCTGACTATAAGAAAGTAAGAAAATAACAAATATTTAGACACTTAGGTTCTGATCCCCAATTTTGCCACTTACAACTTGTGGGATTAGGGACAAATCACTTGATAAAAGCAGTAATATTAATAGTCTTGCATTAAGGTTTACAAAACCTTATATATTTGTTATCTCATTGAAACTTCACAATGACACTATACAATAAATATTATTTTTATCCTCATTTCACAGATGAGGAAACTGAGAGTGATAAAGGTTATATGATTTGCTCACATAGCTAGAAGTGTCTGAAACAAGACTGGAACGCAGGTCTTATTGATTCCAAGTACAAATTTCTATTGACTATGATACTTAGCTGTATACAAGGAAAAGATTAGATTAGGTCCCTAAAGTGATTTTATTTCCAATATTTTGCATCACTGAGAGCTTCAGAAAGTTGCAGTGACTTCCCTAAAAGTCACATATTTAGTAAGAGACTCCATTCCTCTCCACCTACTCCAGTGATCATTGCCCAACACAAGATAACCTTTCCCAAATGAAGAGCAATTCTCCATTACAAATGGGAGTCAGGACAGGGAGCAGGAAGTTCTATTTCAAAACTGAACAAGCTGAGGTTCATACAGTATGAGGACATATAGTCTCAGAACTGAGTTCAGAACAGAGATTTCCAGTTTTCCTTGTCCAAATCTTTTTCCAGGGCACCAGGAAGTCTTTTAATGATAATTAAGGGAATACTCCTTGATCATGATCATGCTCATCAGTTTTTCCCTTCAGAGGGAAAACATTTGTATTTAATTGGAGTCTTCCATATCTTGGTTCAAAGAAAAGTTTTCTGTCATTCTAATCTATGTCTTGTCCCTGGACCCAGATGGTTCTGGAAGAGAGAGGGAGACTGGTGATTTTGCTCAGCCCATTTCACTTAAATGCAATTCACTTGTAAGTTAAGACACCATCCTTCTGATGTCATTGGTCTTCTTCAAGAAAGAAAGAGAAATGACAAAACAACAACAAAGGAAGGTCTCTCTAAAGTTGGCAGTGTCTAGTGTGACAGTCTTGAGGTGATGGTTGGGTAGAATAGGAGAAGATAGGATAGGGTTGGGTGGGGAAAGGTAAGAAGGATAGGATAAAGTAGGATAAGGAAGAAAAAGGTAAGGTAGGTTAGGGTACGGTAGGATAGGATGGGATGGGATGGGATGGGAGAAGAGAGGAGAGGATGGGGTGGAATAGGATAGGATAGGATAGGATAGGATAGGATAGGATAGGATAGGATAGGATAGGATAGGATAGGGTAGGGTAGGATAGGGAAGGGTAAGATAGGGTAGGATAGGATAGAATAGGATAGGAGAGGATAGGATGGGGTAGAATAGGGTAGGGTAAGGTAGAATAGGATGATAGGATAGGATGGGATGGGATAGGATAAAATAGAGTAGGATAGTATAAGGAAGGGTAAAGGAGAATAAGATGGGACAGGATAGAACAGGATAGGAAAGCATTTCTACATCTCTACAATTATCCCAACTTGAGTGCTGTCTACATGCTTATTATACCTAAGGTAGCCTTGTCTGAAAAGAAGTGGTCCTGAGCTAAAAACAAAACAAACAACTCCCCCCCCCCCCAGACATTCCCACCGGGACACAGTGGTAAAGACACAGACCAAATGAGAATTACAAAATGTGTTTCACAGATGGTGATCAACAGATAATGTCTGTGTGAATATAGAGAGCTAGACAAAGAGGAAGAAAACAAGAAGCTACAAATAGGGAAATATGTGTGAAAACCCAAGGTCCTCCTCATGATTATTCCTGGATGGTTTAAATTCATGTATGCAAGAAATAGTAATAGTTTCCTATGGGTGAGAAACAACAGGTTGAAGTGGACAAAGAACCAGCCTGGGAGCTTGAAAACCTGGGTTTAAGTCTTAGCCTCAGACACATACTGACTATGATCCTGGGAAAATTTAACATCTCTGCGCCCTGAGTCTTTGATAGGCAAACTTCATAGTTTTATTGGAAAAAATAATACATTCAAAGAATTTTGTAAATAAGCAAAGACAATACATTTAAATCTTTGTCTGAAATTTCAAATTTAGTTTATTGGAGAAGCTTTTTTTATTAAGTGACCCTTTTTCCTAGTTGAAGAGCATTTAGGAAGGGAAGATCATTAAAGATTGACTTAGCACTCTGTTCACCTAGAGCAAACCATGGCAAAAGATTCCCATCTCCTTTTGACAGGGTAGTTATATAAATTGACTATCATAGACACAGACCAGCTGGATTTCAGTGGGGGATTTCATAATATTTCTCATGCCATTGTCAAAGACCAGGTGCTCCAATGAGGTTGGATGATAGATCAATTTTAACTTGGAAAAATCCTAGTTAACACCTCAAGAGCTAGTGAGCTCCTTGTTACTGGAGTGTTCAAGCAGAGTCTGGATGAGCTTCAGTGACTCCCTTTGTCTTTACAATGAAAAACAAGTGCCACTTTGGGCCTTTAAAACCTTTTACTTACAATCTGGGTACAGCCTAGCCTTTCAGGTTTATTACATATAATTCAAATTGATCTTATTATTGTTTTCACACATACTAATTCCATCTTATCACAGTGTCTGATACATAATAAGCACTAAATAGACAAACAAATAAATAAATGTATAAGCTTTAAAAAATGCTCTTTTCTCTTTCCCTCTCTCCTCTTCTTCCCTTCCTTCTCCTCTTACATTTTTATGCCTTGCACAGGTTGTTTCCATGCTTAAAATGTATTCCTTCCTTATCCTGAATCTCATCAAATCCCTAGCTTCCTCTACAGTTTAATTCAAGAACTACTTACTAACTACATGAAGCCTTTCCTGATTCCCCTGTTAGTGCTTACTCCTATATTACCTTAAACTTATTTTCTATATACTTATATGTGTGTGAACTGTTTCTCCTGATAGACTATAAGCGCCTTGAGGGCAGGGATTAAAAAAATTAGTAAGTACCTAATAAATGCTCGATTTAATTATAAACACACCAATAATTAAAAGTAAAAATAAAAAAGAACATAATAATAAGAAATAATAAAGTTTAGCTTTTTATTCACTATACCTCATTGTTTCTTAATATTTCCCTACTTCATGAATCTATTATTTCATTAGTGTATGTGCTCCTTTCACTACTATAGATTATAATCTCTCTGTGTTTTAGGAATCAGTTTCCTTCCTTATTGATTGTTTCATTCATTCATTTAAGTATTTATTATTTTTTATTTATTCATTCATTGATATATCTAATCATTCATTCACTTGCTTGTTTGTTCATGAATATTTCCCTTTCTTCTATGTGCCCTCAGTTTTTAGCACTGTGTCTGGTACAGAGTAAGTTTTTAATAAATTTCCTATATCCAAAATTTCATCTCATGGTGATCAATTCTCTGATGAGGTGTTTCTCTACATTTACTTATTAGAAATACAGTCCATTGTTAAATCTATCAATGAAACTTTCTCAGATGAGTAGGCTTTACAGATGACAAAACTGAGGTAAACAGGGGTAACTGATTTGCTTAGGTTCACACAGCTGAATTGGAACTCAGGCCTTCCTGACTCCAGACAAGGCACTTTATCCACTGGGCCATCCAACTGTGCTAATAACATAGGGATCATCATTCTAAGTTACAGAAAGGGGGATATTTCCTTACAAAAATAGCAGAAGGATCAAGAGACATTCTCAGACTATAGGTAAACAATTCAGAAACCCAATGAAATACTTTTGGAACATGCAAACATCACTCTACTTGACAAATACTGATAAGAAGAAAACTTTTTTTGGATTAGTCAAATGTACTAAAAGTTCTTTGTTTCTGGATGGAGCCTATGAAGTGGCTAAAATCCAAAAAGAGAATCAATGTAAGCAAAATCTATGTGAACTCAGTCAATAATTGTTGATAAAGACATGTCAAACAAATGGCTGGACCTTCTAAATTACTTCATGGAAATGGAGGGGTCCATAATGGTAATTCAAAATCAGATCATCAGTGTTAGAAATTACCAAAGCAAATAAGAAAAAAAGAACAATAGGAGTTGGGTAATGTCACTTCAGGCTACAAAAATTTTGGATCTAACTGAACACTCAGTAAGACGAGTTGGTGACTAGATTTTTATCTGAAGCTTGTGATCTTTCCTGAAATGACAGATAATAAATGTCTGTCCTACAAAACAAACTTCAAAATATCCTTTAGTATTCAACCAATAATTGAATTTGGAATATTGCTCCATGCTAAACCCTTGTCTGTTATAATATGGAAGTAACATCAATCCATAAATTTAGGAATAATTTTTAAAAATAGATGTTTCCATATCAAATATTTGTAATCTCCATGCTATATAAAAAGTTTTCAAGATAAAGGAACTTATAAGTACAGAATTAAGAATATTTTACCTCTGTCATTTTGTCTGCTAGTTGGTTTCTGGGAACATTCAGAGAATGTTACATCCTAATGTTTTTATTTAAAAAAACAAAACAAGCAAAAAATCAACACAATTGTTTTAGCCATCTGTGCAATGGTCTATTGAGTTATGATTAAGTAAGTAATGGTCTAGTTAACATAAAGTAATGTTTTCAGGAAAGTGACTTGGCCAAGCACAATTTTTGTTTGGATTCCATTGAAAGGATAAGAATAAGGTAATTAATAAGAATAATCAAGTCCTATTTCTCTAGAATTTTTGAGATTATACAGGTCACTAGCAAGAATTAATCCTTACAGATTTAATTGTGACTGGCTGGCTGTAAGCTTGAGTATGAGTGTCAACAATGGCTTTTAACACAATATGTTCTGTGCTTATCCTGTTGGGTGACTTACTCATATGTGAACAATGTGTGAGCATGTGACTGCAATGATAGTGACAGTAACCCCTTATATATGTATGATACTTTACACTTCATCCTTGCTTGGAATTAAAATTAGAAATCTGATGTTTACATTGGCTCTGAGAGAAAGAAAGTTCAAGGATAAGGCGAGAAGTAGAATAGCAGAGGGAATGGTATGCTACATTTGGAATCAAGAAGAACCAAATTTGAAGCTTCCCTTTAAAATATTTTAACTAGTTAAGTCGTGGACCAGTTCTCTTATCTCTGTAAGTCTTTGTTTCTCACTTGCAAAAAAAAAAAGAAATAACCATATCTGCATTGGGTGATGTGATATCCAAATAAGACAATGTAAGAAAAGTACATTTTAAACCTCAAAGTACCATATCAATGGTATCTATTATTATCGGGATCATGAATCTGGGCTTAACAATGGGAAGTGTCTTCCACAAGATCATATGGTCTATGAATGACAAAGCAGATTCTTAAACTCTGCTCTCTTAAATTGCAGTCTCTTTCCAATCTGAAAAATGGCCTTTATAGACTTATAATTAGTTTCCCTTCTTTTTCTTTCTAGTTTAAAAAAAATTAGCAATAAATTTATTTTTTCCCTCTAACTCCCCTCCCCCCCCCATCTCACCATGGGCAAAGAACCTGTTGTCACAAACACATATAGTCACGTATGGGAAAACTATTTTCCATGTTTGTCACATCCAAACTGCAGCCCTTACTCTTCATCTTGAGTTCATCACCTCTCTGTCTGGATGTAGGCAGCATTCATTATCACTGATCCCTTGGAAACATGGTAGGTCAGTGCATGAATCAAATTTTTAAGGCTTTCAGAGTTGTTTGTTTTTACAGGATTGTTGTTGAATAAATTGTTCATGTTTCAATATAATATATTTTTAAACACACCTGGCTCCTGGAATCCAGGAGTAATCTAATCAATCCCTTCCTTTTACAAATCAGAAAACTGAAACCCTGATTTGCCCAAGATGACCCAGACAATAATTTACAAAACTGAGATCAGAACCCCAGTTCTCAGTTCTCTGCATTCTAGTGATGAGAATCTCTGCAAATGGGATAAGAAAAGGCAGGAAGGAAAGAGCAAATTTAGGTACAAAGAGTTGGATATCTCCTCAAGAAACTTAGGGGACATGGAAAACAAAGGAATCGTGGGGGAAAAAATTGGAGGTTGCCTGAAAAAAATCACTTTCTGATTTTGCCCCAAAACTTTTTTTGGGTCTATTCAGTCCTAAATCTGAACCTCTTTAGTTTGACTTCAAGGGAAGAAGAGTGGAGTTTCTGAAGGGATAAAAGTCTATCTCCTGAGCATGAATAGGAAGAAGGCAAACAGATTCCATTCAAGAATTTGGGTTTCAGATCTGAGGACCATCAAACATGGAATGAGAGAGAACTAGGCAAGGAGGAACCAAGTGGGTAGGAATGCAGTGGATCGAAGGAGGATGAGGGGGTGGTACATCCCCAACAGATGGTATTGGTTTTACCTCTGAGAAGACTGGCCAGATGGTCCCTGCACAGTTTGGTGGAATAAGCATGGTGTACTTGGAGATGAGAAGACCTTGGGAGGGAGGGAATCTAAGAAGTGGCAGAAATTACAGCATAAGGAAGGATGGAAACCTTCCAAGACCATATTTGTACAACCTTATACCGAGCCTTACAAGAAAAGGGTAAAAATTGGTCTTCTCCCAAGTATTGTGGTGAAACTTCAAATAGAGAGTAAGGAAACACAGTACCCTATTAAGGCCATGGGAAAGCTAAGCAGACTGTAATGAATACATTTGGTTTTTTTTTCCCTTTTCTTCCTCTTCCTCCTCCTCTTCCTCTTCTTCCTTCTCTTCTTTCTTCCTGTTGTCAATATAAATAGATAATTGTTTGAACTAGGGATAATATGATAAGGCAAAAGTCTTCTTAATGTTATGTCATCTTAAATTGGCATGGACTGTGTCAGAAGGTAGCAGGTCACTGGAAATCATTGAGATCATTGATTTAGAGCTATAAGGAAGGCTAGAAGTCAAGAAGTCCAGCCCTTTTGTTTTACAAATGAGGAAATTATGGTCCTTATAAATTAAATGACTTGTCAAAGGACTCCTAGGAAGTTGGTCTCATAGTCAAAACTGGAAGGCAGGAAGTTTCTCTGACTCCAAAGTCCACACTTTCCCCATTACAAAACATTTTATAAGCAGAAGATGACTTCTCTGGGTCATTATAATTTTTAATTAGATGTTTTCTGTGGTATTGTTTCCTACTCTAAAATTCCTTGATCCTATATGAATTGCTCAATTCCAAAATTATAGAAATTGAGAATTTGAAGAGACCTTAGAAATCATTCAGCTTAATCTAGACTTGAAAATGTACTTGAATGAGAACATCATTTTCTGTGATGTTGTCTTTTTGCCTAGATAAAGGAAGGGGATAACCAGATACCTGGTGGTGCAACCTTGAGATAAGAAGCAGATGGGAACCAAGGGGAGTTAAAACTAGGTGTGATCCTAACATTTTGGTAGTGTAGTAACTAAGGAATTGTGGGAGAGGGAGGGAAGGAAGGAAGGAAGGAAGGAAGGAAGGAAGGAAGGAAGGAAGGAAGGAAGGAAGGAAGGAAGAGAGGGAGGGAAGGAGAAAGAGAGGGAGGAAGAGAGGGAGGAAGGGAGGGAGAAAGAAAGGGAGGAAGTGAGAGAAGAAGGGAGGGAGGGAGAAAGGAGGGAGGGAGGAAGGGAAGGAGGGAGGAAGGGAGGGAGGAAAAGGAAGAAAGAAGTGATGTATATGTATATCCCTGGGCAAATAATTTCTCTGAGCTTCAGTTTTCTTTCCTGTAACAATCAGTCAATGTACATTTATTAAATACTTACTATGTGCCAGACACTGCACTAAATAATACAAAGAAAGGTAATATTGATGCGGGAAAGATCCCAATCTTTGATTCCCAATCCCCCTAGCTAATGTAAATTACCCTTTGACTCACAAATCCTGGTCCCTTTGAATTCCAATAGAAGGTCCGGACCTGTCCCAGCCCCACCCGGATCTGAGCCAACTCTGGGGCTACACCCCAAAGCCCCTCGAGCTAAGTCTCCGACTTAAAAGGACCACACTGGGAACCCCTCTTTGCAGAGATTCCAAACATGGTCGCCATGTGAGGACCCTCTGTCTGTCCAGTGCCCTCTTTATCTCTACCTTCACCTATCTCCTACTTCTAGACTCAATAATAAACCTCTTTTATTAATCTAGCTCTCTGGGCTAATAAATGCTTTTATTGGGAATCGGCCCCGCTTCTAGACCTCATATACCGCCGTATCCTTGCGCCGAATCTAAGGGAGTTGCAGGGGAACTCTGTTTGACTCCCTGTACCCCAAACCTGCCACTAGACCTTAACTAAACCCTAATTTCATTTAGGTATCCCAAATGTAGACCTCAACATGTGGCCTCAACATTCGGTTCCTGACCTCAACAATATAGCCCTCGAAGAGCTCACAGTCTCATGGGGAAATGGAAGACATGATATGGAAACAACTGTGTACAAAAACTATATGCAGAATAAATACAAAATACAGTTATCCCTTCCACATTGTGACTTTCCCTGTTGTTGTTTCAATGTATTGCAGGTTGGCATAAGAAATAAAATGAAAATCTTTTGGGAGTTTTGCAAAAGCCATAAATGACATGAAAAAGCCAGTAGATGACACAAACACATTTAAAAACTCAGAAATTCAGGATTGTTATTTAAAAAAAAAGCATTCTGGTAGGCTCTGACATTATATGAGAAAAGCTAAATCCTTTTATGATTTTCTAAAGGAAAATGAAGGTGAAGGATCTATCTCTACAAATTTTACAAGGATTTTCCAGATCATTGGGTAGAGAAGAGGAAGAGGAGTAACCCCTAATTCCCAACATGTGGCATGGATAACTATAAAATGCAAAGAGAAGACATTAGAATTAGTATAGATTGAGAAGGGCTTGCCCTAGAAGGTAGAATTCTTCCTAGTTCTTGAAGGAATCTAGAGAACCCCGAGGCATTTCAGGCATGGAAGATAAATCAGGATGTTTAGGACTGAGATAGAGTGTCTTGGTCAAGGAACAATAAAGAAACCAGTGTCCATGGTTTGCAGAGAATGTTTTGGTGGAAGATGGAGGAGTATAAGGTGTAAGAACACTACAAGTGGGGTGTGTAGTAGGTGATTGGATAGTGGACTAAATTATAAATGATTTTGAATGCCAAAAAAAGAGAGAGGATTTTATGTTTCTGCCTGGAGATAATAGGGAGTTGGTAGTATAACATGAAGATTTTGAATTTGATAGTTTCTAAGGTTTCTCCAATTCTAAATTTATAAAATATGAGAGAGGTGTTTGGAAATAGGTTTCCTCTACAAATTGACCTACCACTGTTTACACCAGTAAAGATTTGCTCAGCCTCAAGAAAACCTATAGAATATATTTCCCAGTTAGATGTCTTATTTTGTCTGTCTCTGGGATTATAAATTCTCTGTATTTACTTCATGGCAGAATCATCAGTTTTTCCCTCTTAATCCCAGTTTGTCAAAACCCTCCATTTCCTACAGGGATATGTACTTTACTCAAATAATTTCAGTGCGTTTAAGATAAAATTTGTCCAGAATGGTAATTTCCCACCATCAGCTTCCTTCCAAGGATCAGTTAGGTTTTCCAGCTGTGGAGAAGGTGAAGAGAAACAGATATTTCTCTCTCTTCCCTCTGCCTTTCTCTTGGCCTCTTCCTCTCAGTCTCTCCCTCCCTCCTTCCCTTTTTCTCTCCTTCCCTGTCTTCCTCCTTTCTTTCTTTTGCCTCTCTGTGTGTCTGTCTCTGTCTCTCTGTCTGTCTCTGTCTGTCTCTGTCTCTGTCTCTGTCTCTGTCTCTGTCTCTCTCTCTCTCTCTCTCTCTCTCTCTCTCTCTCTCTGTCTGTCTGTCTGTCTCTCTCTCTCTTTCTGTAGTTGAGGTGATCCACAGGAAGTTGGAGGCAAAATCTGATCTGTTGTCAAGAGCAAGAAGAGAGAGGGGGCAAAAAGTAAAAGGTGAAGTCAAGAAAAAGTGGAATTCTTAACACAGATTTTAATTTTTAGCTGCAGAACACTTGCTTTATTCACCAGTGGACTACAGTGGCCTGCATCTTATACTTCAAAGAGCCCTCCTCAAGTCCAGGGATCTCTAATCTCTCCTTTCTCATTGGCTCACAGAATCACAGGTCTAAACCTAGAAGGGACCCCATAGATCATCTAACTTCTTCATGTCATGAATGAAGAAACTGAAATACAAAGAGTTTATAGGACTTGCTTAAGGTCCCAAAGACAATCACTATCAGAGACAATATTAAGTAAAGAATAATAGCTGAAATTCATGTTGGGCTGTAGGGTTTTCAAATTGTTTTGCTGTTTCTTCAATTTGCTCTCTCTCAGGGAGTGTAGAAAGGCAAGCAAGTTAATGCCTTGTCATTAGAGCTGTGAATTGGTACAACCATTCTGGAAAGCAATTTGAAATTATGCAATAATTTTTAAAATGTCCAAAGACTTTGATCCAAAGATTCCATTGTTAGGTATATATCCCAAGTTGGTTCTGGACAATACATTAATAATTTATGACAGCTCTCTTTGTGGCAGCAAAGACATGGAAATGAAATAGATGCTCACCAACTATAGATTGAGCTACACACATTTTGACATAAAAATTTAATTTAAGAATGTTACTATTCTTTAAGACATGACAAATGTAATGAAGACAGAAAAACCATGTAAAAAATTTATATGAACATCAGTTATGGCTACATAAGGAGAGCCAGGAAAAGAATGTACACAAAGACCAATAATATAAGTGGAAAGACCAGCCACCACAGAAGAACTGAAACAGTATTATGAAGTTATACAGTCCAAACTTGATTACAAAGAAGAAATATGACAAGACTCCACTCTACTTTTTTGAAGAAGTAAAGGTTCACCAGGGTGGAACGTGGCATATGTAACTCCAGAATTATTTTACTAATTTTCACCTCTATATCTCCCTTATATTTAAAATTTTTTCTTTCTTGTACAAAAGATATCAATAAAAATCTATTCAAAAAGAAAATAAAATTTGCTCTTTCTTAGAGAATTTAGATATTATTACAGTATTTTGAGTCAAATGAAGTGTTGAGAAAACTTTGTGTTAGAAGTTAGAAGTCAGTTGAAGATATCTAGTTATGATATACTTTTCCTTATGGAATCAAAGAAATTATTTGGATTAATTTTGATCTATGAAATACATTCTTCAAAAGAGAGAAAAGAAGTATGATTTTTTCCCCCTTCCCCAATGAAATTATGTTCACCTTTACATTGGGAAGAGGATTTTTTGAGAATGAGTATGAAAAGTGTTAACTTGAGAGGAGCTGATAGCTGGGGAGATGAAAAAGAATAAGTACTAATATAATGTACTTCCTGAGAGACCAAGTTTAAACCCAATCTTGAGGGAAAATATGAGAAAGATTCTTGAGAGACTTTAATCAATCTCTGGAGTGAATTTAATGGCGATATTATTTTTCTGGAAGTGCAGAGGACCCATCTACTATTGTTATACTGAGGATTTGAGGAGATTGTGGCTGTAAACTTTCTCATAACTAAAATATTATCAGCAGTTTCATATTTCTTTGATTTTTCTATTTTTATTAATAAATTAATATGAGTAACTACTGTTGGGAAAAGAAGTTTCTCTAGTTGATTTAATAAATAATATTTATTAAACAAATTATTAATTAAAATATTATTTCCTTTTAATATTATTAATAAAGAAATTCATTCAAATTAGTGAAAATTATAATTGTATGATTATAATTTTAATTGTATAATTAATAAGAAATAAAATATCAAAATACACCCTTGGACCAATTTAGGATTCAAAATGATAAAATTTAAATTGATTTTATCATTTAAAATTATGGAGAGAATGTATGAAAACTGAAGGCATTAGGTATAGGCACATTTTTAATGAAGTTCATCAGTGAAAGGGAAGAGAGAAAGAAGAAGAGCCAAATAGGAGGTGAAAAGTCCAGAGAAAGCATTTTAAGGGAGCTTAAGCCCAGAAAAAAGTATATAAAACATAGGGAGGAGCCAGTGAAAAGGGAAGAAATTAAATATAAAGGAATACAGATTGACTGAATAAAATTTGCTTGAGAGATAATTTTGAGTGGAAGGAGCAGATCTATTCTTTTACAAAATTAGAAAGTAGATTTATAGTGATAGATTTGGAAGTGCAAGGAACCTGAGAGTCCATTCTTCTACAAAGAGACAACCCCTTCCCCCACCAATTTGCAGAGGGATAAATTGAGACTCCAGGACATTAAGTGATTTATCCAAGTAAATAAATAATAGAAGGGGGTGTGGATATAGCTTGATAAAATGGAAATAATGCTATCTTTGGATTGGAAAGTATAGTTTCAAATCTTGATTCTGTTACTATGACAGGCAAATCATACTACTCTAGGGGATTCAATTTGCTCTTCTACAATGACAAGGTTGGAGCAATCGACTCTCCAATCCTTTTGAGTTCTACAATCATAATCTTTGGATTATATGGTTATGGCAATGATGTAAATAGTGCAAAAATTATTATATCCATTTTATAGATGAAGGAATTAAGACTCAAAGGCAAAATAAGTTGTTCCTAATAACCAAACTGATAATTGACAGAGCCAAAATTTGAACCAAGATCTTCCAATTCTAAACCAGTTACCCTACTATAGCATAATGCCTGAGAAACATTCCTATCTCCCTTCTCAGACTCCTGGACTAATACACTGATACAAGCACCTATCTTGTGTTCCATTCTCTTTCTCAGGTAGACATCAACTAATCTCCATTAAGTACTTGCTAACATTTCAGTGAATATTTACTGAGCAAATATTTATTCTGAGCTAAGGCCTTTATAGGATATAAAAATGAATAAATCATGTTCCTTGCCTTCTAAGAGTTTGCACTGGAGTCAACCATAGTAAAAAGGAACTGGCCCTGTGGTCATCAAGCAATTTAGCCCCAGTAATTTATCACAAAGGTTGTCAACAAGAAACATAGGCAGGAATATCAGAGGTCAAAGATCCTTTACATCTGCAAATATGGAAGGCAAGGAGTATTTTACAGTTTTGCATAGAGAGTGTGTTCTCTTTTTATTTCTTCCTGTGCCAAGTAACTGTCATGTATTCCCAAGGTGCAGGTTAGTCTTTTTCCTGAGAAGAAAAAGTGAAAATGGCTGAAGGAATGCTTTTCTGCTTTGTATTTCTTGGGAAAATGTGGGGTGGGGGCAAAATTTAAAACAATGAAAAAAGAAAGCTAAAGTGGCAGAGAGAGCCCTGATCTATGTTAGGAGGTAAGAAGATGGAAGAATGAGATACAGAGAAGGAAAGAAAGAAATTGGACCCAAAAATATTTAGTTAAGCCCTGTGAACAGTGATTCAGTGCCCAACTCAAGCTAAAGCAAGTTTGCTCATACTTCCATTGAGGGATTGTTGCCATAAAATTGAATACATTCTCATCCCATAATGCACCTACATAGCCAAACATATGCCCCCAAAATATACCGTTTCTTCTACCTCCACTTTTACTTATGCAGTCCCCAGGGCTTAGGATATTTTCCCTTCAAATCCCATCTCTGCCTATTGTAATCTTATCTTTCAAACTCAGCTGAAATGTCACCTGCTCCGTGAAGTAATGTAGATAAAACTCTGAAAATTTAAACTCTCTATAAATATTAGCTATTGTTAGCATTAGTATCATGGCAACTCCCCAGCTGCCTGGCCCATTCCCCAGTCAGAAGGGATCAATCTCTTCTTCTTCCTAGGAAGTTTCTAGGATTACTTAGTATTGAAAGCCATGGTCTGATGGTATGGCCATATTGGTATGATGACTAGGATGTTCCTTTCCGGAAGACTCAGTTCAGGTCCTGCCCTGAAATTTTGTTAGCTGTATGATCCTGGTCAAGTCATTTCCTCTCAGAGCCATCTTCCAAGTTATGCAGATCGGCAACCTCAATGTCATCCTTGACTCATCCCTCTCATCACTCACATATTCAATGGTAACCCAGTCTCATCACTTCTCTCTTCACAGAATCTCTCATATACATGCACTTTTCTCCATGTAAAAAAATGCTTCTCACCTGGACTCCTACAATTATTCCTCATTAGTCTCCCTGCTTTTATTCTCTCCCCTCAGCTACCCTCAGCCATCAACCCCTTGCTCATTAAGCTCCATTTGTTCCCTCTCACCTCCAGGATCAGCTATAGAATCTTTTATTTGACACTGAAATTCTTCCCAACTTGATTCCTTCTTACCTTCCCAGACTCCCCTGCACATGCTTTGCTAGCCAACCAACCACACTGTCCTACTTTCTGGTCTTAGAACATCTAATCTTCTGTTTCGGGGCTTTTGAACTCGCTGTCCCCTGGGCTTGGAATGCTGTACCCCCTCACTTCTGCCTCTTATTTTTCCTGATTTTCTTCAAAACTCATCTCAAAATGCACTTTCTGCAGGAGGTCTTTCCAGATCACCCCTTTCCATTTCAGATTTCTTACTCTCTACTCCTTATATCTCTTCTATACACCAAGTTAATTACATATTGTCTCCCTCTTTAAATGTATTCTCTTTGAGGCTATGGACTATTTTTTGCCTTTTTTGTAACCCCAGCACGTTAATACAATATATGGTATATAAGTGCTTAATAATTTGTTTTTTTACTAACTTATTAAATGAGTGAATTGGCAAAGGAACAAAAATTGCTGTAGTTATGAAAAGCCCCCAGGCTTTATGTTGACCCATATTTGATGCCTGGTCACTGATGCTGGGAACAGGAGATATTAGCACAGAACCAGCCACAGGCAAAATTGTGACTCATAGACTTGGAGCTAGAAAAGACCTCCATGGTGATAGAGACCAGCCTCTGTCTAAATCACAAATCTTTTCACAATCTCCATGATAAGAAGAGGTCACCCAAATTCTAGTTATCAGCTAATCTTGTCTTTGGTGTCCCTGAGTATGTTTTCTGTGCCCACTGTTTCCTTTCTCCTTCTTCCCTCTCTTTTCCTTCCTCCCACTTAACTATTCCCTCCCCTTTTTCCTCCACTACATCTTCTTAACCCATTTCATCTTCCTACCCCTTCTCTTTCCCCTTTTCCCTCTGCTTCTCCTACTTCATTTTTTTTCTTCTTCTATTCTTGTCCCTCCTCTTACTTCCCCTTTTCTTGTTTTCCTTCTCTCCCTTTTTTCCCCTCCTCTTCTCTTTCTTCTCTTTATTCTTTGACCTCCTTCTCCCCATTTCCTCTCCTTCTTCCCTTCCTCCTCCCTCTAAGACTCCTGCTCTCCCTCTTCTTCTTTTCTCTCCCCTTCTTCCCCCTCCTCCTTTCCTCCTGCCTCTGCATTTTCAGTGTAAGCTCTGCCTTGGGATGGAGAATCCCTATACCCAGGGAAATGGTTTTGGTCCCCTGACATCTCTCCCCTTCCCTTCACTCCAACCCTACCTTCAGAAGAAACTTTGAGCTCAGGCTCTTTCCTTTCCATATGAGTGACAACAAGGTGGTGTGCAAAGAGTATGCATTTAAAGTTAATTGATTTGGGTTCCAGTCCTGTCTCTGCAACATATAACCAGTATGACCCAGACATGTCATCTCACTTCCTTGAATCTCAATTCCCATCTCTGGAAAGTGAGAAGCTTAGACTATGAATCCCTTTGGTCCTTTCCAGCTCTGAATCTATGATTCTAGAATAGGTCCAGCTCTCTCCTCCTGGGATTCATAATCCTCAGTCTGACATTCATACTGGAGAAGGAGGGATTCCTTCTGTTTCTTAAGAAAGGGATTACAGATATCTGTGATAGGATGGGGAGGTACTCTCACCCCCATGTCTCCACTCTTGACTCTGTCAACCTGCAAGAGACATGAGCAATCCAAATAGGATTGTTTTTAAACTTCATTTTTAAAAATTATCTGTTAAGAACTATGGAGCCACTCTTTGCCCTTAGGCTGGTGTGGGAGGTCTCTGGTGCACCACCATTAGTCAGCATTCCTTCCTATGGAATAACATAAATCAGTTTAAGTTCTTGAAATTTTTTTTTTTAAATGTTGAATTCGATGGAATGGAACAGAAATTTCTTCCACTGCTAACTTGTCACTGTTCCCAAAAATTGCACTATTAAAGATGGTAGAAAGCATAGCATAGGAAAGGAGTGTTAAACTCAAATAGAAATGAGACCACCCAATTGTATAGGAGAATCCCTCCTGGCTGCATATTGATTGAGTTTTAAAATGTAATTTCCTCAGTGTTTTGTTGTATTTCATTTTGATAAATATTTCCCAGTTAACAATTTAATCTGATTCATGCACATGGAGGTGAACACCATTAGGGAGAACTCATTGGATCTGAAGTCAGAAGCTTGGATTTGAGTCTCAGTTGTGTGACCCTGGCTAAGTCATTTTTAAAATTTATATATGCATGTATGCAACTGAATCTATTATCCTAATTAATTTGGATCCACCTTCAAGAATGCCAATTGTTACTCATGATTACTCATCCTATAGGATACTTTCTTTTCCATGCTGTCCCACAAAACAATCACAGGAAGTCCACCTAATATGCTAAAAACCTTTCTTGATTTTTACTCTCAATGAGACACCCTCCTTAGAGCACTTTGTCTTTTTGCCATTCTTTGACTATCTTCTCTTTCATATTTTCTTTCTCAATCATTCTTTCCCTGGTAATATACATTTTCTTTTCAGGTTCATCAATAGTTTATAGAATTTTTCTCTTCCCACCCTGCATCTCTCCTTTACTTTTAAGCACTCAATTCTTCAAAGACTATCATCTTCCATATCTCTTGGTCATACAGCAAGGTTAGTGCAATATTGTCGTTATAAAAATGGATCTTTGTTTCTATACAGACTTAGCACTTTACAAATCTTAGAGGAATATGTGTATCACATTATTATTATTATTATTATAGTTTCAGTCTCAGATTAAAGTACTGCATTTTCAGTAGTCCATTTTTAAAATGTAACTACTCCTGGAACGGAATAGACTTCTGGAGCTAGAAGAGACTTTAGAATAGAGATTCTTAACCTAGCATCCCAGGACCTTTTTGAGGTCCAAGGATAGGTTTCTAGGGTGACCCATAACTTGGATGGGAAAAAATGATCTTTATTTTCACTAACATCTAAAATAGTATTTAAATTAATGACAGTCTCTGAAATTTAGCATTTCCTCCAATTATTTAAAACATTGCTCTGAAAAAGAGATCCATAAAATTCCCAGCACTGACAATGGAATCCATGATGTTAAGAGTATCTTCTTTGGAACACAGAATGTCAGAATAGGAAGAGAATTCTGAGAACATTTAGCACAACCCTATAGTTTTACAAATGAGGAAACTGAAGTTTAATGAGGGAAATTAATTTTCCCAAAACCACACAATGAATTTGTGCGGATTAAGGACTCAATTTCAAGTGTACCTATCCTCTCTACTGCTTGGCTCTTTCTGTCTGGTATTGCCTCGTCAGTGGGCATTGGTCCTAGAATCTGATTTCTTGAGAGAACTGAACATATGTTTTTCACAGGCACCAACAGGAGTCGTTAGTAGGGGAAGGCAGGGGGTAGAGAGGGGGCTGGCTCTGAACTCCTGGCAGGTGGATCAGATGGGCTGGCTGCTCATTATCCATCTGAGCAAAACCATCTGGGACTCTGGAAATTCAATTGATACCAGGCAGCAAAGCCACCATGGTGCCCCCCAGCTAGTATACAATGGATTGTTTTGGCTCTTCTCTTCCCTATCCACCACAGTCACAGGAAATGAGAATGTGGCCTCCTTGGCAGCCAGAGAGTTGTCAGTACACACTGTCCATGTGGAGTCTGTATTGTTATTTCTCCCAAGCTATCTGCAATTGTGACTCTAAGTTCCTAAATTCAGTCCGACCATCTCTCTCCATCCATCTATAAGGTGTATCAATTTAAGATGAGTTGGATTATAGAAGCCTTTTGGTATCAATTACTTTATAGAATATAACCCAACAAGACTGGAAAAGGCCTTTGAACATAGAACATGGAATGTTAGAACTGAAAAGTTTCTTATAATATAGAGTTTAGAATTTCGATTTGAAAAGGCATTATATAACATAGATCCTAGAAGGGACCTCAAAATTCAATTTAACAAATATATTTAAGTAGTTACTGCATGGATCTTAGATTTCCATATGGAAGGAAACCTAGATGTCATCCAATCCAATCTCTTCAGTTTATAGATAAAGAAATTGTCATGAGGAGATTAATTATTTTCCCAGTATACCTAGCTGGTAAATGGAAGACCTAGTTCTCAAACCTTTTTACTGTACTACATTTTATAGCACTGAGTTAAGTGTTGGGAATACAAAGATAAAAATGACCATGTTCCCGTACCCTAAGAACCTATATTCTGCTGGTTAGATATATAACACACAGATGAGGATGATATAATGTAGGAAGGGATGGCAGCAGAAATCCAAAATACCTTAGGAACATTTGAGAATTGTCACTTTAGGTTGGGATACCAGGGAACATTGTTCCAAATAATGATTTCTAATTTGATACTGACTTTGATGGTCTAAGTGTTATATCTGTGGCAGAAATTCACAATATAAGACCTACAAATCTTGGAAGTCCTCTGATCTAATGCTTTCATTTTACACTTGGGAAAACTGTCCCACAAAAAAGTCCACAAAAATAAAGTAATTTCCCCAAGATCATACAATTATTGAATAGCAGAGATATAACTGGAACCTATTATGGGTAAACTCTCATTTCCATGAGCTTGCCTAACCTATAGTTAGTGGTGGCTCATATGGTGTAATTCCAGAGAACAATGGGAACTGATCCCCCGCCCCCGACTCCCCCACCCCACACACAAATCTTTAAATTTTAATTTTTTAAATTTAAATTTCTCCACCACTTTTTAACTTCTGTCTAGAAACTTTCCTCTCATGGACAGAGTCTCTCCTTCTCCAGTCATTATTCTGCTCTAGCTGAAATTGCAGATTTGCTGAAGTTGGGGTATTTATAGACAATAGGAAGAGATATTGCGCTCAACTTTTCCAGAGAGTAGTTTTGACTGGAGGGATTAGGAAAGAGAGAAAGGCCATAATCATCAGAAGGGTAAGGAAAAATTATACAGAAAGGAGAATTTGGGGGGATGATATTAAAAACAAGCTTCAACCCTTCACAGTCTTACCAAGAACCAGCCTTATCCCCAAAGTCAGATGTTTCCAAAGTTGAGATTCCTATATATTCTTATATTCTTTACCCCAGCCTTCTTGGTTCTTGTTGCCTTTCATTTACCAAGTGCAATCATTACTAGGACACCTTAACCAGAAACTGCAAAGGAAGCAGGACCCCATCTCCAGAACCACTCTGAATCACCTTATTGTTAAGCTGGGGGCTTCTGGATAGTCTAAACTCCCAAGGCAGGGCTGCATTTATTATCTTCCCTCTTTTTATAATGTAAGTTTCATAATGTGAATAATTAATAATTATTAATATAATAGCATACATATAAATTTATAAGTCTATACACATACATGCCATATATACACATATATACACACACACACACACACACACACACACACACACACACACAGATGTGTATATACAAAAACATAAACAACACAGAATGATCAAAAACTTTTTACTGATAGGGATATGAAACAATAAAAAAATATGGAAATTTCTACCCTAGGTAATCAGGGGTCAAGATTAGGAAGGAAGAAAAATGTGAAAAGATAGGAAAGACAAAAAATTGATGTTCTGTATGGTAGACAAATTAATAGATTTTGAGTCAGGAAAATCAATTCTGCCCCAGAAACTTTTTAGTTGGATAATATCTCTAGATCTCAGTTTGCTCATCTTTAAATGATGAGGTTGAGCATGATGATTTCTAATTTCTTTTCTAGCTAAAGCACCATGATACCTTTATTTTATGATCCTAAAAGGGAGTTTAAAGGCAATGAGAATATTGTTAATATTGTGAGGATAGGTAAAATGCTTGATTGAGTTAATGGTGTGAGGTTGAACTGTACTAAGTTAGTTACTTTGCCTTCTATAATATGGTAAGTGAAGAATCTACACTCTTAATGCTTCATTTCTTTCCCTCCATTGTGTTTTGGAGGTTTGTAGCAGGGCTACTAGTTGCTTAAAAATAATTTATATGTTGGTTAGAGACCTTAATGCATTCCCTTCTTAAAAGAAGATATTTAAATTCTTAACTGCCTGCTTCTACTAATAACTTGTACAATCTTAAGAAAATTTCTGGGTCCCATCTTCCCTATCCATAAGACAAAGAAGGATACATTAAAATAGATTGTCTCTAAGGCTTACAGTTCCAAAATTCTATGTTCTAAGATTCCCTTTGAAACTCCAACACTCAATGTCTTACTTTTAAACCATTTTCAGCTCTGATATTCTATGTTTTAAGGTCAGTCCTTTTCAGTGGTAATAGTCTATGTTCTATGGTTTAGGGCATTTTTCAGGTATGACATTCTATGATTCTAGATTGTGATGAATGCTTGTTGAATAAATACATAAGCATTTCAAACTAAATTTGTTCCAAAGAGCATATTTTTCTCTCTAAATCTTCTTCTCCTCCAAACTTCATTTCTTCCTCCAAACTGCATTTCTATTTGGAATACCAATTAATCAAAAAAATGTACTTATTAAGCACCTAAGGCTAATTATTAAAAATACATACCACTGCAAAAGACTGCCTACCCTTGGGAAAATTGTCTCTTCCTAGGGGGATACAATATGCTCATATATCAGTAAATATAGAACATATAAAAGAGTAAAAGCAAAACAGATGCAGAAAAAGCCCTTAATATAATACAGCAATCATTTGTGTCAAAACAGAATAAAAAACATAGTCTTGGAAGAGCCTTTTTTAAGTAAGATCACAACATATTTAAGACCAAGAACTAACGTTATTCATCAGAGAAAAACAATAGAACTATCTTTAACACAAATGAAGGTAAAGTGAGGATGACCTCTTTTCTCCACTCTTATCTTACATCATTATAGAAATACTAATTATAGCAATAAAATATGAGAATAAAATTAAATGAGTATGCATTTGTAAAGAGAAGACAGAACTAACTTTCAGACTTTGTAGCAAATTAAAAAAGCTCCAGGGAATCACCAAAATAACCAAGACAATGGCTCACCAAGGTAACAGAATGAAGTACACAATAAATCCATAAAATCTTGAGCATTTCTTTAATTACTAATGAAAACCAGGAAGAACGAATAATATGAGAAAAGTCATTGAAATGAATAAGATGCATATGATATTTTTAAGTTAATATGTACCAAGACCCCACATAAAATGTATGTAAATAAAACCACTTTGTCCAGAAATAAAGGTAGATGTGAATTACTGGAGTTATTCATTGCTTGTCACTGGGCTTCAAAAGACAATTCTACAAGAAACAATTTCAAGATTTGTGACTGTACCAGAGAAATTATCAAGGGGATATTTTATAAAAGTAACAAAATGATAACAAAATCCAATTGGAAGAGGAAAAAAAGTCCAGAATATCAAGGAAAACGAGGGGAAAAAATCCAAATGAAAGAAGCATATCTTTTCCATTTCTCTTCTTTTTGTGGTCCTTTTTCCATTTCATCCTTGAATGCCCTTTGGATGAGTCTACTTAGTTGTCTATCTTACCAAGTTTTTGTTAAACTTACTTTACCCTCTAGTGCTTCTCTTTTCTCTGTGAGACGATATTACTCATAACTGTCCTTCATCTTTCTTCATAAGATTTTACGGATGAATTTATATTCTTACCTCGTGTTGCCTGTGGCAGCCATCTTTCTTCATTTAAGTAACTTAAATGTTTTCCAACCAAGGGACTTCTGGCATTCTTATTGTATAATTGTAGTAGCAATTATTTTACACTGGCTTAAATTCTCAAAATTATTATAAGCATATATTTTATATTGTAATAGAGTCTTGGGAAATACTTGGAAAAAATTCAACAATGTGTGTTTTATTTTTCCCTTTCAAAGGTCATGGAGTTGTGAGATAGACATAAAGGACCAAATGCAAAATAACCATATATGTGTACTTGGTAAGCGACAAAAACTAGAAACAAAGAGAGTGCCTGGTTGTTGGAAAATGGCTAAAAAATAAAACATTGTATATGAATGGAAAGGTATATCAAAGTGCAATAAGGCATGAGGAATAAAAAGCATTCAAAGGAACAATACAATACAATACTTCCAAACTGGTCTCCCAACTACTTATCACTCTTTTCCTCACATCACCTCTACACAGCTGTCCAAAATTATCTTCCTAAGCCACAAGTCTGAGCACGATCCTTCTTTGTTACAGAAACTTCAAAGGCTTCCTATTGCCTCTTGGACAGAAAGCAGATTTCCCAGATTGACATTTAAAGGCCTCCCAATAGCTTAACTTTCCCATTTATCACACATGACTCTCTCCATTCCATCCAAAGTAATTCTCTGTTTTCTACCTTCTTGCCTCTGCGAAAGAATGAAAGCAGGAAATCTATACTTCGGGTATTGAGTAATCCCCCACACCTGAAGAATAATTCTTCCTTCCTTCAGCCTTTTAGAATTCTTAGTTTCCTTCAAGCCTCAATTTGGGCGACATGTCAGAAGTGCTATTTTTAATCACTATTGGTTTAAGTACTTTTCTTTCCCTTCAATTATCACAGATATACTTCTCAGGTTACAGCCTGTATTTCTCTTCCACCATCACCTCCCCCATTCCCAGTAGAAAGCTAGCTCTTAGGGGGCAGGCTTTTTTATTTTATTTTATTTTATTTGCTTTTGTGTCCTAAGTGCCTAATCACAGAAACTTGACTGAAGTAGGCACTTAATATAAGCACTTATTGGAATGGATAAGATATAGAACAAGTTAGTTTCGTTCTACTCTTGCTTCAATAGCAGGGTAATTGACTCCTATGGCTTTTGTATTCTGTTTAAGTTCTTTGGATGGGAGGAGGGGTGCTAAGTAAAACCGAATTCACCTTGTTACTAAATTCCTGCTACTGTGATTTTGCGTTCATTAACTCCCTCCTCTCTTGAGGTTATGACTTCTCTAGGGCTGTTTCTCTGATTACTCCCATGGGATTCTGATTTTTTAAAAAGAGAATAGTAATCCCTTTACCACCAAACACTCCAACACATACACATATACACACACACACACACACACACACACACAATTTTTGTGTGAAAGAACTTTGTAAGTCCTAAAGGAGACTAGGAAAAAGTGTTATTATTTCAATGATGAAGACCAGAATGGAATAGTACACAATATGCTGGATGAATTTGGGATCAGTTCTTATTTTTTTATTAAAGTTTTTTTTTTTTATTTACAAAACATATGCATGGGTAATTTTTCAACATTGACCCTTGCAAAATCTTCTCTTCCAACTTTTCCCCTCCTTCCTCTATTCCTCCCCCAGATGGCAGGTAATCCAATAGATGTTAAATATGTTAAAATACATGTTAGTTCCAATATATGTATATATATTTATACAGTTATCTTGCTGCACAAGAAAAATTGGATCTAGAAAGAAAAATAAAACCTGAGAAGGAAAACAGAAATGCAAGCAAACAATAACAGAAAGAATGAAAATGCTATGCTGTGGTCCACACTCAGTTCCCACAGTCCTCTCTTTGGGTGTAAGTGGCTCTCCTCATTACTGAACAATTGGAACTGGTCTGAATCATCTCAATATTGAAGAGAGCCACATCCATCAGAATTGATCATCGTATAGTCTTGTTGTTGCTGTGTATAATGATCTCCTGGTCCTGCTCATTCCAGTTCAAGTATCAGTTCAAGTAGGTCTCTCCAGGCCTCTCTGAAATCATCCTGTTGGTCATTTTTTTACAGAACAATAATATTCCATAACATTCATATACCATAATTTATTCAGCCATTCTCCAACTGATGTCATCCACTTAATTTCCAGTTTCTTGCCACTACAAAAAGAGCTGCCACAAATATTTTTGCATATGTGGGTACCTTTCCCTGCTTTAAGATATCTTTGGGATATAAGCCCAGTAAGAACATGCTGGATCAAAGGGTATGAACAGTTTGATAACTTTTTGAGCACAGTTCCAAATTGCTCTCCAGAATGGCTGGATTCGTTCACAATTCCACCAACAATGCATCAGTGTTTGGGATCAGTTCTTAGCTTCAAGTCCCAGTTGTTTCATTTACTAACTGTCTAACTTTGAGCAAATCACTTTATCTCTTTTGGTCTTGATTCCTTCACTTATAATATAAGGGGATAGGATTCAATTACCCGTAAGGTTCCTTCTTTTTTCTAAATCTATGTTCTGTGATTTCATGAGTGTGAATATGTTGTCCATCAAAACAAAACCCAAGTCCTTCATACCTTATTAGCTGACATGGCCAAAATAATCATCTACTTGGTAGACTGTCTTTCTGACATTAATCCTCCTCTCATGTTGTCTTCAACAAAGGGTATAAAGTTGATTCATTGGGATATACTCAAAGCCATTCAAGTTTATGAATCTGAGCTTCATGAACAGGGCCTTTAAGAAATCTATGTCACCTTTAAGAGTATGATGTGATGTAAGAGAAGGACTTTAGTGGAGGGCCAGCAGCACTAGCCTTGACTTGTGGTAAAGTTTTCTAAGCTTATATTGGTCTGATCAGCCATAGCTGGACACTCTATACTTGACCCCAATATAGTGATGTCCTTTTGGTTCTCTTTGAAAACAAAAGACAACAACAACTAGGAGCAGTAGTAGTGGTAATAGTAGTAACAGTAGTAGTAGTAATAGTATTAACAATAATAGAAGTAACTATGTAGTAGTAGTAGTAGAAAATAGAAGATAACTCAACTAGTAGCAGTAGTAGTGGTAATAGTAATAGTAGTAGTAGTAGTAATAGTAGCAACAATAGTAGTAACACTAGTAGTGGTAGTAATAATAACAATAGCAGTAGTAGTAACACTAGTAAGTAATAGTAGTAGTAACAGTAGTAGTAGCAATAATAGTAACAGTAGTAGTAATAATAATAATAGTAGTAGTGACGGTAGTAGTAACACTAGTAGTAGTAATAATAATAATAATAATAGTAGTAACAGTAGTAGTAACACTACTATAGTAGTAGTAATAACAATAGCAGTAGTAAGAATAGTAGTAGGAACAGTAGTAGTAGTAATAATAATAGTAATAACAGTAGTAGTAACACTCCTATAGTAATAATAATACCAGAAGTAGTAACAGTAGTAGTAGTAGTAGTAAGTAGTAGTAGTAGTAGTAGTAGTAACAGTAGTACTACTAGTAGAAACAGTAGTAGTAACTACTATAAGCAGTAGTAGTGAGTAGCAGTAGTAATATAGTAATAGTAGTAGATAATAATAGTAGTAGTAGTAGTTGTAGTAATAGTACTAGTTCTAGTAGTAAATTTTAACAGAGGCAAATCACTGTATACTCTAAAGCAGTTCCAGAGAAAGGTTAAACACATGTCTCACCACCTGAAAATTAATAAGTATATCATGTTTCCATCAGTAATGAAATAAATGAATCAAAACTCCATTGTAATAGTAGTAGTAGTAGGTAGTAATAATAATAATAGAGTAACAGTAGTAGTAGTAACTCTAGTACACAGGAGAGGAGGACTAGAGTGGATGAGTAGTGTTATGACAATTTGTCAAGGGTTATGGTTTCCACTCCTACCAAACTAAAGATAAATACAGAACATGGCCAGGATATCTCCTTTGAATCAGTCAATCAAAAGCATAAGCTAGATGAGAATAATTCTTTAATTATTTGCTTTGGTCATTTAGGCTGTCACACAGGGAATGTCGTGTCATTGGCTGAGTCAGACATACCTCTGAAGTCTTGTATATCATAGCCAGCAAGTCTGGAATTTTACATTTCAGAAATAGACTGATCCAATAGAAGAATAGCTCCTGTTAAACTCCTAGGAGGGAATTGTTTATGGGAGGGAGAAGAAAGAGAGTTTGTTTCTTCTCTTCAAAAACTAACTCCCCAAGGTCTTTGAAATCACATCCATTAACCTGGCAGACCTTCATAACCTGGCTCTGATCACTCTTTTCAACCTTGTCTCACTCCTTTTGTGTACTCTGTTTCAGGAAAACTAGATTACCTGTCATCTCTTATAAACATCTTGACCTCTTCCATTGCTATACCTTTCTTCTTGTCATTCACCTTACCCAAAATGGACTCAAGACCTGTTAAGTCTGTTAAAGTGCCTCCCTTCCTTCAAAACTCAATTTAGAGGCCACTTCTTACATGAAATATTATTCTCTTACTTTTACATTGGTACTTGAATTTGATATCTCTTTGACCCTATCATATTATTTGGATTAATCAATAATCATTTATTAAGCATAAACTACCATATCAGTAACTGCTAGATGAATAATCATAATGAATGAAGTGATCCCTCATAATGAGCTTTCTAAATGATTAAAATGAAAAGCAAAGGAGATGTAAAAGTCAGGTGACTCTGAGTGCAAGTTCTAATCTGCCATATACAAATTATGTGGCTATAATCTCACTGAGTTTTAGATTTCTCATCTATAAAATAAGATGAAAAGAAATCTCAGTCCAGCCTCCTTTCTTCAGTTTTTTTTTTTGGGTGTGTGAGGTTGAGATGTGCAAGAACATACTTAAATGAGAGACATATTCAGAAAAATGATAGAGAAGAATTAACAGGAAACTTCTCCTACACCAATACGACATACAGGTAGAACTGTCCAAGAGACCTCAGGCAAAAAGTCAGGGCTAAATATCTAGTTTTTGGAGCTTCTCTGTGTAGAGATGATACAATAGTTGATGAGACCCATGAGAGAATGGAAAGAGAAGAGGATTAAAGAGCAAAGCATTGGGGGATTTGAGGATGGAAATGATTTATGGAAGAAGGTAAAAGGAAATTAGATTTTATCATAGTTCCGTATCATAGCTTTAAGGGAGTTTAAAATATACACTATTAAAGCTAGAGGGGGATATTAAAAATAATTTTAAAGATGACTGACTTTTACATAGGGCTTTAAAATGTGCAAAGTAATTTACATAAATTAAATCATTTGAATCTCACAACAACTCTGTGAGGCAGAGACTACAGATAATATTATCCCCATTTTAAAGATAAGGAAACATAAAGATAAAGCTAAATAATTTGCCCAGAATTATATATCTAAGAACTGGGATTTTTATCCAAATCTTCCTACTCTTGATACATCTTTCTTTCTACCATAATCTTTAAGTATACAGTGTCAATGATGAAAGGAAACATGAAAAATTATATTCTCCATAGAAGGAAACTGAAGCCCAGGAAAATTTAATGGATTGTTTAGGATCACACAGATACTATGTGTCTAAGTCAGGGACCTGCCTTTTGTTTTTCTGAATCCCAGTCTGATCTTTCCAGAAGATGAGGGGATAGCTCCTGTTCTCAGGGTTTTGACCCAGATTTACTCTTCTAGCATTCTCCATGTTTTTCTGTTGATTTCTTCTCACCCACAGTTCATGGCTTTGCCACGTTATAGGAAAGTGTGCTGTTGTTGAAATATTAAGAAGATTGCAGGTGTGCCAGGTGGGCGACATGTGAAAAGAATCAATGGATTAGTTTTTTTCTTCTCTCTTTTGATTACTGAAACAATTTAGTTTGAAAAATCAAAAATTGTAAGGCAACTATTAAGGAAATAATGGCACATCTTCATAAGAACAATGGCATAAACTTACTTGTAACCTTTGGGAGGGGTTATAGAAGGAGTGAAGATGGGAGGGTAGGATGCCAGGGAAGTTGAACCCTAAACAAGGAGTTGGGAACATAATGGCAGATCCTTAGTGCCACCATTCCATTCCACTAATGGACTTATCTCCTGTTTCTCTGACAGTCAAATTCTCACCTGAAGTCCTTTTGTAAAGAAGGTTAAGTCCTCCAAGGTCAACCTCTCTGCTTGTCCCAACTCCCTGCCTCAGTTCACAATTTTGGTTTACTGATTGTAAGATAAAATCATAGGCTTACAAAATGTAAGAATTGAAAGAAATCTTGGACTATTATACTCAGAAAGGATCTTAGATCATGGAATTTAGAATATTAAAACTGAAGAGTCTTAAGTAGTAAAAAGCACTAAGTACAATGGATGTCACATAGCAGATTCTTAATAAATGCTTGTTGATTTCGCTTGGTAAAACATAAGATGTTAGAATTGGAAGGAATCTTAGAAAATAGAAGAATGTATAGAAGGAATAGAATATTAAAGAATAAGTGTAGTTTATTTCACCCAATACCCCTCCCCCCGACAAAAACCCCACTTATATTACTTTGAGAAAGGTTATCATCCTTCTATTGGCAATTGTCATGTCATTCTCAATTGTTCTCTCATTTAATCCATATATTCAATCAGTTGCCAAATCTTGTAATTTCTTTCTCCACGGTATCGCTTACAAATGTGCATTTTTCTTCACTCACATAGTCACCTTCTCTGCTGCCTCTCTACCCACTCACTCCACCAAATTCCAGCTCTCATCCCTTCTAGTCTGCACTATTACAATATTCTTCTGACTTTTTTTTTTGCTGAGGCAATTGGAGTTAAGTGACTTAAACTCAGGTCCTCCTGACTTCAGATCTTGGTGCTCTATACACTGTGCCACCTAGCTGCCCCTATAATATTCTTCTAATTCATCTCCAGTCTTAAATCTCTCCCCAAATTTATCTTTCTGATCAGTTGCTTTTGTTAATTTTCAGTCACATCCAACTCGTCATGACCCCATTTGAGTTTTTCTCTTGGCAAAAATAGTTTGACATTTCCTTCTCCTGTTCATTTTACAGAAGAGGAAACTAAGGCAAACAGGGTTAAGTGATTTGCTCAGGACAACTCCATTAGTATCTGAGGCTAGATTTGAACTCAGGAAAATGAGGATTACTGATCCCAAGACCAGTGCTCTATCTACTGTCACATTTAGAGATATCTGTAATATGGTTGTAAATTACTTTACAGAGTGGCTGAAATAATTTGCTGTTCACTGACAAAGTATTAGTGTACTTTTTCTCCAAAAATTATTATATTATATTTTTGACAGCATTGCAAATCTGACAGGTAGAATCTCAGTTGTTTTCATTTCTGTTTTTGATTTTTAGTAATTTAGAGCTTATTTATTTTTGTGTGACTATCAAATTTCTTAGTTTTTGTTTCTCTGAAAACCATACAAACTGGCCAGCATCAGTTGTCTTGACTTTTGTCCTGCCACTGGACTTGGGCAGTTCTGAAAGAGAAAATAAGCTGATAATTTTGGGTGCAGCTCTACGTTACTTAAAATCAATTCATGAACAAAACAAGACATCATCTGTGATGTCACTGGTCTTCTTCAAAAACAAAGAACAATAACTCAGCCCCTAAAATAATTTTTCTAAATAATTATTCTGATTTCTTCCCTGTCCATCTTATTCTCTATAAATACAAGTGACTCCCCATTATCTCCAGAATCATATATGAAGTCTATAGGTATTTAAAGATTTAAACAACCTAACTTTCTTATCTTTCTAATCTTAAATTCTACTCCCCTCTCCTCAGTCTAGGATCCAGATATACTGGTTTACTTACTGTTCTTTGAAATTGATATTTTGGGGCAGCTAGATGACACAGTGGATAGAGCAACAGCCCTTACTTAAGTCAGGAGGTCCTGAGTTCAAATCTGGTCTCAGACTCCTGACACTTCCTATCTGTGTGACCTTGGGCAAGTCACTTAACCTCAATTGCCTCAGGAAAGAAAGAAAGAGAGAAAGAGACCTCCTCTCTCCATGTTTTTGTGCTGCATTTTCTCCAGGCTTGCCCCCATTCCTTCCTGTCAAAGACTAGTAGCATCTATTACAAGGGTGTATACCTTCCCTCTATTCTACATTGAATTTATGTAATCTGATTTTCATAAATATATATGTATTATACATACACATGCACACAGATGCATATACATATATATATACACAAGTATATATGCATAAAATACATATATACCCACCTATATGTGTGTATGTATATGTGTATATATATATATATATATATATATATATATATATATATATACTTCCATCAGAATGTAACACTGAGGGAAGGAATTCTCTTTGCTTTTTCTTTGCATTTTCAGTATAAGCTTACTATAGGCTTTGGAACATAATAACAATCAATTCTTACTGAGTGACTGATCAAAAGGACATTGCATATGGTATCAGGAAGTCTGAGTCTGTCTGGACTTTGCTTTTAGTCTCAATAAAATAGAGACCTTTCATGTCCTTTCCTAATCTAGAATCCATTGAATCTGTGAGACTGAGCATAGGTACTGACCTCTTACACAATTACTCTGGCAGGATAATTTTTAAGGATTAATTAGTCAGAGACAAAACCCTTTTTACGAGTAAAGTACTTTATGATAATTATCTATTGAATAAGTAATTTATTAATGAAATTATGAAATAAAGAATTATATATAATGTTACATCACCGATGATAACAAGAACAATAATAATACAACATTAGTTGAAGATAATGTGGTAATGAAAAAACATTCACCAAGGCCGAGTCCTCATTTCAAATCCTAGTTCTAACAAATGGTAATTGTGTGACCTTGGACCTGACACTAAACCTATCTAAGGCTCAGCTTCTTCCTTTGGAAATTAGAAATGATAATCCTTGAATTCCTTATCTCAAAGGGTTTTTGAGCAAAGTGATTTTTAAATGTTAATATATAATAGGGATGGAAGCTATTACCATTTAGTTGAGAAGACTTAGAGTAGGTTACTAATGCCATACATATTTGTATTATTATTCCTATTATCATGACATGATTTTTGTATTTCCTTGATGTCAAAGCAAAAAGATGGCTTCTATCTCACCACTGGGATTATTTCAGAAGAAGCTAAGAACATATCTGGGGAGGTTTTTTGATTGGGAAAAACAACACCCTGCTGTCTAGCTCATGTTTTAATTAGCAGTCTGGGGGCAATAATGGCAAGTTACAGAGAGTGTCACCACTTAGGTAGAATTGTGATTAAATATTTTAAAGCTTCATGGGGTGATCCGGGAATTTCGCCTAAAACATTTCTCCTTGCTTTTCATTCTTTGACAGAGCCCAGGTTCTCTGCTGACAGCACATCGAACTGGTCTGACACAAGCTGTGGGTTTGTACTATTGGATTTTCACCAGAAGCCAAATCATGGTAGAAGGAGTGTTAGACTTGAAATGGCAAAATCTGAGTTCAACACCTCCTAACTGTCTGTGGGCAAGTGATGGTATTTTCCTCTGTCTTAGGTTTCCTGGCTGTAAAATGTAAATCATAATCTTAAAAAATTCTTGTAAGATAATCTCCCAGTATTGTTGAGAGCAAAGCTTCTAAACCTATAAAATGGAAGTTATCATCTTCAATACTACTGTTATCAATATTAATTATTATGGTTAGAATGGTAATAATGTTATCTTTATTATTACAGTTGATCTGAGGTTCCTTTGGGAACTGAATATGAAAATGTCCATAGGATAATCAATCCTAGTAAATGGAAAAAGCCTTTAGTTTCAAATCTAACCCAATGCTTTCTCCATTATGATCTACTCTAGACCTCTAGTGAGGGAGTCTGAAAGTCAATTTAATTCTTCTAGCTAATACAAAGCATTGATACAGTCTACAGTCATTTCCCAAGGCTTATAATTTTTGTTCAGCATATATCTCTATTAAAGTTCATGAAGCTAAAGCAATTGAAGAACATATGGAAGACCCCAATTTAGAGAACTTAGAATGCCAGAGCAATAAGGAAACTTGGAATTTAGAGTTTAAAATGTCAGAGCCAAAAAGGCCCCTAGAATAAAGAATGTTAATATGGAAAGAAAACTGAGATCATAGAATATCAGAGCTAATAGAGATATTGCTGAAGCAAAGGGAATAAACCAAGTATAACTCTTTTAAGACATAGTTTCAAATTTCCAGAAAATCTGGACCAATTCACAGATCCATCAATGGTAGATTAATATTTCTGTTTTCCTTCAGTTCCTTCAATATTTTATTCACCTTCTTTTTTGGTTATGGCTTTTGTTTCTTTGTTCACTGCTTTTTAAAAATTGAACAATTGTTTTTGTTATCTATTTTTTAACATTCTTTTTAAATTTCAAATTCCAAATGCTCTTTTTTCTTCCAGCCTATTGAGTCCTTAATCAGAAAAATTTGCTATTAAAAAAACAAAAACAAAAACAAAACAAAACCCTCTTCCCTGGTTTCTTGCTTTCCTTCTAATCTTAGCTATATTGGTTTTATTTGTACAAAAACCTTTTAATTTCATTTAATAAAAATTACATTACAGTCCAGATTAACAGAAGAGGGCATAGAATACTTATATGACACTATTTTAGAAAAAAAATTGGTGAGGCCATAAACAATCGCTTTAAGTTAGAAAAAATAATTCCAACTATTCTGATCAGTGCAATCCAAGAAAATTCCAAAAGTCTCATGATGAAAAATCCTTTCCACTCCTTGGAGATGAACTCTTGAGTATTGATTGAAGCATATATTCCTAGTGTTTTTAATAGGAAGGAGTATTGTATTTTTTTCTAAAGATTTTTCTGAACTTATTGAGTTACTCATAAGGTTTTTGTGGGTTTTGTTTTTGATGTAATCAATTATGTTTGATACTATACCAGTTTTGCATTTGTAGTATAAATTCTACATGATTATAGCATATAATCTTTGTGACAGATAGCTATAATCTCTTTGCTAGCATTCCATTTAAAGTTCTACATCAGTATTCACTAGGGAAATTAATTTATTGTTTTCTTTCTCTCTTTTTGCTCTTCTTGATTTTTGGTATCAAAACCATATTTGTGTCATAGAAGTAATTTGATAAGACTCCTTCTCTACCCATTTTTCCCCAGTTTACAACAAATTGCAATTAATTGTTCTTTAAATAAATATTTGAGAGAATTCACTTATAAATCCATCTGATTCTGAGGTTTTTTTTTTAACGTAAGAAGTTTATTTATGGCCTGGTCAATTTCTTTTTCTAAGATTAGGGTTATTTAAGTTTTCTGTGTACTCTTCTGTTAATGTGGGCCATTTATATTTTTGGAAATATCCATTTCACTCAGTGCTATTGACAAATAATTAGGCAAAATAACTCCCAATAATTGGTTTTATTTAATCTTCATTTGTGATACATTCATCCTTTCCATTTTAGATACTAGCAATTTGGTTTTCTTTTTTCTTTTTAAAATAGCACATTTATTCATATCTTTTGTTTTTAGGTCACCTAAAATTCTTCCATATCCTTATTATTTTCCCAGCACAGAGAACCATTCTTTACAAGAAATAATTTATTTTTTTTAAAAAGAGAAAAACAAAGCAATCCATACATGGGGAAAATTTTCATAATGTGAGCAACAATCCACATACTAGGACTCTTCACATATGCAAAGTAGAAGAAAGTAAGGTGTCTTCTCAATATCCCTTTTTGGTGTCAATATTGTTCCTAATAATTTTGCAACATTCAAGTTTTGGTTTTGGAAACCTTCAGTTTTTATTACTTTGTGATAGCTTTTCTTTCTAATTACATTGTTGAACTCATTGTATACAGTATTTTCCTTTTTCTATTTACTTAATTTTGCATACAAAGTAGATAGAAATCTTTCCATCCTTCTCTGTCTTCATTATATTTGTTATTCCTCTTCTTTCTCTTTAAAAATAAAATTAACACATGTTTTATCTATTTGACTTTTTTTCATAAAACTAACTTCTAGTTTTATTTGTTCAATTATTTTTTAACTTTCTATTTTATTGATATCTGATTTTCAGCATTCCTATTTTGAAGTTTAATTGGGGATTTAAAATTTGTTCTTTTCTGTTTTTTTTTTTTTAGTTGCATGACCAATTCATTAATTTGCTCGTTCTCTCTATTAATGTAATATATTTAGATATATAAAATTTCCTTATAGTGCTTTTGCACAAATTTTGTCATGTTGTCTCATTGTTTTAATGAAATTATTGATTGGTAATTTTTGTCAGTCTGGTAAGTGTGAGATAGAACCTTGGAAGCATCCAGCTCTCTTTTTCCTAATGCTGCTACTATCATCTGTATGTATATGTATAAAGACTCTTCTGACTTGGTTCCATGATTTCTTCCAGAGAGTTGATGTATGCTCTATTAAACCCAATCCTGGTTTCCCAAGATTCCCTTCATCTGTTTCATCTGGTTCTTTCTCAGACTCTGAATTAACTTCTTCACTCTCTTTTCTTTCCTTTGTGACTTGAATTGTCCCTAGATTTGTTCCTACTTCTTTCTTGTCTTTCTTTGGGTCTCCACCATGTCTCAGGCCTGTGTTTCTCTGAACTTGCTATAACATTGACTCTTATTTTTCAAAAAGACAAAGATGTGGGGCCAACACACTGATAATAATAGTTCTGCTTTTGACAGTGCTGTAATTTTTCCAAAATGCTTTCTTTGAAATAACAATATGAGATCATGGAAGGAAATTGAGGGAATAGTACTAAATCAGGAGTCAAAGAACTTTCAAATTTTGCCAGTGACCCACAATAGCTCATTTCACTTCTCTGAACTTCTATTTGTTCATTTATAAAATGATTAAAATAAAGGAATTAGACTAGCTCATCTCTGAATTCTCTCCCATCTATATATCCTATTATCATAAGAATTGTCCCTAGTTTATAGGGAACCCTAGGTCTCAAAGAGATGATTTGCTCTGGGTCATACAGAAAATCTCAGAGCCAGTAGTCCAATTCAAGTCTCTAGTCCCAAATCGGTGCCATCTCCACTAGACCATTTAGGGGGCAGATATAACTAGCCTCACAGTTTAATGGGGGAGCTAGTAACGGGTTATATAATGAAATTACAAGAAAAATATCTAGGATGGGACCAACTTCTCCATGAAGATAAGGGTAGGTACTGATCCTATGATTTCATTAATATAGCTAACTCCCATTAAGGTCAACTCTTATCTCAACTCAGTTTTAAACTCCCCCTGCAACTAAAGTCATCTAGAAGACTGAGACTTAAGAAATATACTCAGCGTCATATAGTATGTGTCAAAGGTGGGAACCAAACCCAGGTTTTTATACTTAAAAGACATTTTCTATGTATTATGCCATCATGAAAAATAGGCTAATTTCACAGTCTCTTTAGAAGTTCCTCCCCTTCAGTTTCAATTATACGCTCAGGTGAAGGGGAAAATGATGGGAAGCAAGTGTCACTTCCAGATCTGGATATAAGGAAAAGATGGAAATATGCTTACTTGATCAGCTGTAGAACTCTTCCCAGAAAAACAGAAAGACAGAACATGGTAGCAGAAAGAGTTCTGGGCTAGGACTTAAGAGTTACACCCTACTTGAGAGGAGAGAATACAAAATCTAGAATCAGAGTCAATTCAACTTAACTTAATAAGCATTGATTAAATGCTTACTATGTGTTAGGACCTGTGATTATTTCTGAATATACAAAAAGGGCAAAAACACCTTCCTGTATCATATAATATGCTTTATTATGATGATCCTTGATTTTGAAACTTATTCTAGACTGAGAGTAGGAAGTGTTTTGAATACACATTTTTTACTTACTGCAGCATTTGGTACAATGAGGATTCTACACACAGGAGATACTGAATTTTTGTTTATTTGAATTGAATCAAATGAACTTTCTTTTTTCCCTATAGATTATTAATCAGTGGCCAAATATGGTGTGATTAGTGTAGGGAAAATTCTTGGTCAGACACAAGTTGAACTAGATGGTTTCTGAGGTTCCCTTTACCCCTGAAAGAGCCAGTTTTGTCCTTTAAAAAGAGAATCTGCCCGCTTTTTTTTCTTTTAGTTTTGCTCTCTGAGCTAACGACTCACACTAATGCAATTTAATGTAATGGATCTTGACACAGGTGGGCTGATTTTTCTAGTCAAGCACTTAATTCATGTGTCATTGCTGCATTCAGTTGTCAAGGAAATTCTTGCCCATATGCTATTGTCAATCCATCTTCCCTCACTGGGGCAAGGAATGACATTGTTCAACCCCATCACCATAGGCAAGAGAATTAAAGAATTCTAGATTTGGAAGAGAAATTAGAGGTCATCTCATCCAAGCTCTATCTGAAGAGTCATCTCTCACAGAAATATCCTGATAAATGGTCTTCCACCCTCTGCACGATAATCTTCAGTAAGTAAGAGATTGTACCTTCTGGAGGCACTCATTCAACTTTTGGACAGTTCAAGTGGTTAGAAAGATTTTGCTTTATAAGAAAAAGCCTAAATGTGCTCCTATTAAGTTTTCATCCATTGCTTCTATGGTTTTATCTTTCATGGACAAGAAGAAAAATTTTGATCCCCTTTTCCACATGCTTGTCCTTCATATACATGAAGATAGTGAATATATCCCCACTAACACTTTTCTTCTCAGGCTATATCTAGTTTCTTCAATGGATTTTGTATGGTTGAAGTTATCAGTCCTTTTTAAAAAGAATTTTATTTTTCCAGTTATATGTAAAGAAACATAAAGAAACATTTCTTTTTTAATTTTAAAGTTACTTTTATAAAATTTTAAGTTCCAAAATTTTCTTTCTCTCTTCTCCATCGCCTTTCCTTTTGTGATAATCAGTCTTTTTTTACCACTTTGAGACTACTTAGTGCATGTTTTAGTTTGCAAATACCCTTCCTAAAATTGGATGCCCACAAGAGAACCCAATAAGATAAGATCTCTACAAGGAAAAGCACAGAATGCTTCTCAAGGTCTCTCATTCTGCATGCTAGTTCATTTATTCATTGTTCATTTATTTGTTTGATTGACTGTTTATTTTAAAATTTATTTTGTAGCAAAGGCATTTGCTCAAATAGTATAGCAAGAACAATAGCTAGAAAGTACTTCACCACAACCAGGAAAAGGGTTTCATAAATACACATAGAGACAAGGAAGAAGGAAAATTAGGCATGTATTCAATGTACAATAATAGTGAGGGACTTATATTGGGGAACATAAGAAGTCAAAACAACTCACAACTTAGCCCTTATCTCTCCAAATGTCTTCACAAAGTTCCTTTTCAAAGGCACACTGGACACTAGATTTCCATTCATGGAGTTGGAGTTTATGCTATCCTTTTCACCTCATTACTTCATATACAGTTTGTAATCAATAAAAACTCCCAGATAATTTATCTTTTTAGACTATTGTGAGGTTGGCTCTCATTCATGTTTTTTTAGACAAAAGATGCCTACAAATTCTAATTTGTGTCACAAATAAATGTCACAGTCAAAGCACTATTTCATTCCTCAAATTCTTAGAATGTCTGAGCCAGAAGGACGCTTAGCTGTATGCTACAGCAGATAGTGAGAAGCATTCGGTTTTGCCACTTGCCAGTGATGTAACTTTGGAATGATCACATCCCTTTCTTAATTTCCTCATACACAAAATTAGGGCATTGGTTTTGATCATCTATAAGGTTTAGTCCAGCTCCAATTTCTATTTCGACATAGAATCAATGCAGTCTAGTTGCCTCATTTGACAGGCAAATGAAAAATTTAAGGAGAGGAAAAGATTGGCCTAAAGTCTTAGCCTACTTTACTCTCCCAACTTGTATAAGGTAATCTGACATTTTCTAAGAACAGATGATTGAGAGATACACATAATAATTTATAGTCTTGAAATTCTACCCCTCCTACACTGAAACAAATTTAATTTAATGGAACTAGAGACAATGCCATTTATCACACAGATTTTATCATTTTCTTAAAACAATTTCAAATGTTTCTTTTTTAAAAAATCAGTACTAAAGCTTTAATAAGAAAAAAATCAGTGCTTAGCTTCTACTGTTTGAAAATTCCATGTTACTCTCTTCTGGAGCATGATCAACTCTAGATACCATATTATTGATAGAATATTAATAAGCTGAAAAATATCCAAAAGAAAGAAATGACCTCAAGTTTAAGCCATAAAAAGAGAGATGGAAGAAGTGTTTAGTCCAGGAAAAGGAAGCTGCAGTGGAGACATAATGCTTTTCAAGCAATAATGATAATAATAATAGAATGTATATAGCACCTTTGGTTGTTCAAAGTGCTTTATATTATCTCATTTGATCTTCTGCAAGTATTTGAAGGGCTGTTAGTTAATTAGAAGAAGGATTAGACTGATTCTGCATTGTGAACAGTGGATGGCACTTGCAATGAGGCAGTTAAGATTGAGGTAAACCTAACACTTCATGAAAATTAAAACTATCCCAAAATGAGCTGGGCTGCCTCCAGAGGTGACGGATGCCTTCCAACTGGCAGTACTCCAGAGAAGGCTGAATATCCACTTGTTGGACCATTTAGTCAAGTACTGGTTAAAGTAGATGACCTTCAAAGTCTCATCCAACTCAGAGGTTCTGTGAATTTATTAGAGATTGGGGTGGGGAAGGGAGAGAATTCACTGGCTTTAAAAGTAACAACAATTCTGCTTTTTTCTTACCCTAACCCTTGGAACTCACTAATCTTAGGCTCAAATTTGGGTTTTCTGAGAACGTGTCTAGTTCATTTTACTTGATTCCAATTCACAGAGATAAACAGTCATTCACATGCTATTTAGGGAATAAAGCCTTCTATGGAAAATTCTAAGGGCGGTTGTCACTTCTGTCTGCAAAGGAAAAAACTCTCCCTTGGAAACAGTGCAGGAGCTGGGAGCAGTTTTTAGCTCCTTCTATCCAAATGCCCACTTTGCAAAAGCAGTTCACTTCATAATCGGATTGACCTCCTTCCATCGAATTCCACAATTATCAATCCTGTCATTTGCACGATTAATAAAAAAAGGAGAGTCTTTAAAGACTTTTATCTAACAACTGGGTTTAATTCTGCTGCCAAGATACTGAGTTTGTTTTTTTTTTTAAATGTCAAGCTTTCATGCCCATTTTTGGAGAAGTGAAGAAAGTATCTTTAGGGACAAATATATTAGCTGTGTGACCTTGGACTGGTCCCTGTCCTCTGAACTTCAGAGAGCTGGAATAAAATGATTTCTAATGTACCCTCTAGTGTTCTGTAATCCTAGATTATATCAAGGTTTTATAATTGGTTAACATGGAAAATGGATTTAAGAGGTTATGACACATGCAGGATCCCTAAGAAATAACAATTACACTCAAATGTTCATGGAGTTATAGATCCAGAGCTATTTTCAGGGGCTATCTAATTCAACACCTAAATTTTACAAATAAAGAAACAGATCCAAGGCAGAGGCAGAATTTCAACCTGGGTTTTCTAACTCCAGAGACAGTTCTTTTCACCAAACCACACTGTATCCCCTGGTAATTTTATAAGTGAAAAAAAAATACTTAGCCCTGAAAATCAATTTTACTCTCCTTTTTTCATCCTTGGATTTCATCCTTGAAAATATTGCAGGAAGAAAATTAAGAAGGCAGAAGAATTGAATCAGGTATTTTATGGATTTTTGTCCTATCCTTGCCTCTGCTACTCACTAGATGTGTAACCCAGTTTTTTAATCTGTGAAATATTTATAACAACAATACACACTTCACCAGAATTAGGGTACTCTCTTTCTTCTTCTCCAGTAATCTGTTCTCAACTTCAGATCTATGCGTTCAGATTGAATTCAGTCTTCAGGAAGCTTGGCTCCTAAAAAGAGGGGTCTTGATATTTTTGGTGTGCTCTCTGTCTTATATACCCCTTACCCTGGAGCCCAGTGAAGAGTCGTGTAAAGTTTACATTTGCCTCATGCCTCGATTCTCCCCCAAAAGGAAGGATTAGAAAGGAATTCAACATATAATGTAAGATATAGGATAACTATATATTTCCTCCACAAAAGTACACATTAATAAAATCTTAAACAGGGATAATTACTTTTCACTACTAGTTAACTTAACCTAACTAACAACTATGCTCTCCTGGAAAGTTGATGCTGAAAATAGCAATCTGTGGAGACATTTATAAGATTTCTGAAACTCAGTTTTGTACTGTCAAAACAATTCCTTCTGGGTCCGTGTCTTCTGGCAAGCCAGGATTGAGGTTGGATCACCCTCTTGCTAATTCTTATTATTTCCAAAAATAGCTGGAGAAGTTGCTGGGGGCTCCTCCTAAAGTGTGGCTGAAACCAACTGAGGATCTAGAGACCTCAAACCTCTTGAATTCTCAAGACTGACTTCAACTCAGTTTCCCTATGTAGACACCTATCATCAAGAGAGAAATTCCAACTGGAGGAAGTAGCTAGGATCCTAAAAATGTATTCCCAGGTTCGAGGACAACATATGTACTCCCTGCCACATGGAAAGATTTTGCCAATTCTTCTGGGGTGAGAGAGGGTAAATTGTTCTTCTCTGACTCTTCCAAGGAGAGATTCAAAGAATTCTCACAGGAAGAGCAAAAAATGAAAACCAAATGGAGACTCACTCACTTTGAGAGGCAATGAGTAGGTCATTCCTGCTGTATTAGTTTTTATTTCTCTGTTGTAACTGTGACATGGCTTCATTCCTTTGTAAGTATAGCATGGTGGGGCATGAAATCACAGGATCATTCATCATTTGATGCATTGTGTTTCCCAGGAAATGGTCATGATGGAGACTTAGTGGTGTCTAAGAGATGATGCTCTTCCCCTACAACCTCTCCCATCATCCTCTTTCTACTTAAATATTTGTTGTCAGCAAATCATCTAGAGTGTATTTGGCATATCTGTTTATATTTCCAGTTCAAAAAAGTTCTCTGGGGTCATGGAGAGGCTCAAGGACTATCTTTTCAAGGAAAGGCTTTACACTAAAGAGTTTCACAAAGCCAGCAACACAGTTCTGAGTGGCCTTTTTCATTTTCTCTCGGGGTTGCCCTCCTGACTTCCTAGACCTTCTCTACTATGTGTGTCACTCGAATGGTCATATAACCCCTAAACTTCTCCTACTGGAAGACTCTTAACCCTACTGCCTCTTCTTCTGTTTGGTTAATTCCTCCTTGAAGCTCCATTTTAAAGAGGAGGGTAGGTTAGTCATGTCTTTATTCCTCTCCAGCATCCCTCCTAACTCTTCACATTTCTCCCCACATATACCTTCATCCCTTTCTCCCATATACTCACATTATAGATCGTCTTCCATCTTTAGGATATATTTTTTAAGTTTTCTGTTATTTAAAAAAAATAGAAAAAGGGAAGACAGAAAAGGAAAACAAAACAGCACATTGTCATGTGCCTAACAGAACATCAGGGAGGATTCAAATTATAAAACAATAAATTTCCAGTTCAAGAAAGGATATATCATAGTATAAGAAATTATGTTCATGAGTCTCCATCTTTTATTTAATTCCTTGTAGGTTGTTCTTTTATTCTCTGCTGTGCACTTTTTAAAACTTTATTCTTTTTTCCCCTCTTTCATCCTCCCACCTTGCCCAAGCAGCCTATAGTTAAGTGCAGATATATTTATATATACATAAAATACATATACGTATACACACACATACACACCACACACACACACACACTCTTGCCCACACATACACAGACATATCTATATATGTACAGTCATATCCACCCACAGACCCACACATATATACATGTATCTATATACAGAGATACATAGAACAACATGTATATATATATATCTATATCTCTATATATTCAGTCACACATATAAACACACATTTACCCATATGTAAACCTGCATCTAAAACAATATAGTATAGCTGACATGTGATGTAGATTTCTGTCTCAACTGAGTCTTCAAGTATGACTTTGTTTAAGATCAGTGATTTCTAGCCATAGTTTTTTTTTTTTTTTTGCCGAAGAAATTCTGCTTCTGCTTCTTATTGTAATGTATATTTATATCTCTTTTTTCCTATCTCTGCTAACTTTTCTATATTTATTCTGCTCCTTAATTTGCCTTGCTATTACTTAACCTCTCCCCATCCATGGATCCCTGCCTTATCTTCTTCCCCCATCCTTTGCTTTCCCCTCTGCTCATCCTTCTTCCCTTATTTCTTTATAGATTTTGGAGACAGTATATATGTACTGGTGCTTATTTAAATTATCCCCAATGCAAGTAGGTTTTCAGAATTATGAGCCTTCCTCCCTCTTCTAATGCCTCTGTGTCTATTCTTCCTCTGCACCTCATTTGTATAACAATTATCATTTTAACCTTTTCCTAGGTAGTTGTGCTTTTTAGAATCAGATCATACTCAATTCTGTCACAATCTTTCTTTTAAACTACCTAATTGCTGATACCAATCTTAAACATATGGTATAAATTTCCATGTAAAAAACATAAACACTTTGTCCATGTTACATTGCTTAAAATTAATCTTTGATATTGGTTCTTATATGTTAAATTTTCTATTGAATTCTGATTTGACGGAAAGTCCTGAAAATCTGCAAGTTTGTTGAATGTCTCTTTTTTCATTCAATATTATAGATAATTTACTAGATATGATAATTTTGGTTGTAGGCCTAGTTCTTTTGATTGCCAGTATAAATGATTCTAGGACCTGTGGTCTTTTATTGTGAATATTGATGTCTTATATAATTCTAATTGTACCGCCAGTATATTTGAATTGTTTTTTTCTTGTTTCTTGCAAACTTTTCTCTTTGATCTAGGGATTTTGAAATTTGTCTATAATATTCTTATGTGTTTTCCACAAAAAAAAAATCTCTTTGAAGTAGTTATTGGTAATTTTTTTCTATTTTTATTCTCCCCTCATGTTCTATCACTCCAGGACAATTTTCTGGAATTATTTCTTGCATTATTGTGTCAAGGTTCACAGCTTTCCAGCAGTCCAATTATTATTATATTTTCTCTTTTTGATCTTTTTTCCAGATCTGTTGGTTTTCTTGTGTTTCACATTCTGTTCTATTTTTTAATTCTTTATATTCCGTTTTGTTATTTCTTGGTCTCTTACAAGCTTCATTGGCTTCTCCTTGTCCAATTCTAATTTTCTTTTTTTTTTTATTTTTTTTATTGTGCATGTCTTTTTATTACAGCTTTTTATTTACAAAGTATATGCATGGGTAATTTTTCCAACATTGACCCTTGCATAACCTTTTGTTCCCAATTTTCCCCTCCTTCCCCCCATATCCTCCTCTAGCTGGCAGATAGTCCAGTATATGACATGGAAATACATGTTAAATCCAATATATGTGTACATATTTATACAGTTATCTTGCTGCACAAGAAAAATCAGATCAAGAAAGAAGAAAAGGAAAAACTGAGAAAGAAAAGAAAATGCAAGCAAATTACAATAGAATGCTATGTTTTGTTCCACACTCAGTTCCCACAGTCGTCTCTCTGGGTGTAGATGGCTCTCTTCATCACTGCACAAGTGGAACTGGTTTGAATCATCTCATTGTTGAAGAGAACCATGTCCATAATGGTTCTAGTTCTAATTTTCAAAGAATTATTTTCATCTTTAAGACTCTGTATTTCCTTTTCTAATTGGTAAACTTTTTTCATAATCTTGTTTTTTTGGATGGTTTTTATTTTAGTTTAGTTTTTAGTTTTTCCTCAATGTCTCTCTTATGATTTTTAAATTCTTTTTTGAGTTCTTCTATAAATCCTCTCTTGGAAGGGATCCTTTTCACATTACTCTTTGGGTTAGAAGGAGCTTTTTTTTTTTGATTGTCTTCCTCTGAAGATGAACCCCAGTATTCCCTATTCCCATAAGTTTCTACAGTTGGCTTTTTCCTCTTCGCTGGTTCATTTTTTAAAAAATAAGTATTAGTGTAAGCTCCTCAAATCATGGGATGGGAGGATGGTGCCTCAAACATCCCTTCAGCTCTCCTCTGACCTGGCTTTCCCAATCAGCTGAAATTCCCTCAGTCTTCCAGGATTCAGACACCAATTCATCAGGCAGTCTGGGAGATGAAAGTCTCTGTGGTTCCTGCTGAGGTTCCATCTAAACCCAGCTCACTCTCAGATATCTCCACTTGGTGTTTGTGCAGAGCTAGCCTGGAGGTATTTGCACTTCACTTGGGTTAATCCCCAGCCTGGGGTCTTCAGGTCTTCTTGAATTGTACCTGGAGGAACCATGTTCTGTCCCAAGTCTTCTTGATCTTTCACCATCTATGTTTGCCCTGAGGCACAAATTTGTTCTGTTTTGGGGGGAGATCTGGAGAACTTGAAATTTATTGAGCTACTCCTGCATCTCAGAATCCTCCTCCAGAATATAATTTTTTTTAAGACTGAGAGCAGACACTCATTCTTTCTGATTACATTTGGGTTCCCAGTACTTATCACAGTGCCTGACATATAATAAGCAAGTAATAACTGTTTATTCATTTGACTTGATTTAACTTAAATTCCAAATGGAGTCCATTCAATATAGTGCTTTGTAGATGAAATTAAAATGAATAGTCTGATGAGATTCCCAGCCCTATCATATTTACTGGGTCTAGAGATTACCATTACTTCCAAATATTAAATTATTCATATTCAAGAAATGAATGACATTTTCTAAAGCTTATGTAATCAGTGCCTACTTAATACTTATAATGGTGTATTACAAGTCAGCCAACTAGAAGGAAACAAAAAAATCAAAAATTTGAAGAAACCAAACAGTGAAAAAATGGAGAGAGGGAAAAGGAAAGAATTAGCCTGCTCTTTTAGTGAAAAACTCTAGTCCCAAATGAACTCCCAGAATACAAAACCTCTCCCCTCAGGGATTAGGGATTTAGGATCAACTCGATGTCAGCCTCTCTCCCTCAGATTAGAAACCAAGTGTGGGAGCAAAGATGAACCTCATAAATTTGCAGAGGATTGACATTGTTTATACAGGGCAAGCTTTCCAATGAATCTTTCCAAGGAATAGTAGGTTAGGTCCCTGGAGAATGGAATAGTAACTGAGTTTGCCCAACTGGCTGTGCCAACAAAGGGTTGGAATAAATCAAGATTCTGTTAGGAAACTGTTTTTCCCCCTTGGTCTGTCATTTCTTGCTCCAAATGTCCCTGTTTTTCTTGAGATCATCACAATCTACAGCCAAATTCATAACCTTGCAATCACTCTCACCTTTTTTCATCTCTCTAGATTCCACATCCAATCAATTAGCAAGTCTTGTTGATTTTACCTCCAGCATATCCATCTCTTCCCCTTTCTCTCTATTAACACAGCTGTCACCCTTGTTCAGGTCTTAATTGTCTCTGGCCTAAACTATCGCAATGACATTCTAATTGTGCTTTCATGTTCCAGTCTCACACTTCTCTTAATTCACGCTCCACACAATTGCCAAAATAATCTTCCTGAAACACAGGGCTGATCAGTCCATTTCCCTGTTAGAGAATGTAAAGTACCTCTCTATTGTCTCTGGGAGGAGATCCAAGCTCCTCACCTTAACCTTTAAAACCCTTATATTCAGTCTCTCTTTCTAGGTTTGCTGCAAATTATCCCCTTCATGTACTCTATATTAGGCTTTTTAAACTTTTTCCACTCATGACCCTTTTTCACTCAGGAAATTTTTACATAACATTTCATAGGTATATAAAATAGGTATACAAATAAAACATTCACTGATAATAAATTATAATTTTCTGACCCTGCATTCAGTTACATGACACCAGGTGGGGTCTTCCACCCTAAGCCTTGGTCATATAGGCTCTCTCTAATCTCAAATTATGTTGTATAAATTTACTAATTTGCAAGTAGAGTAAACTAATTTAGGGCATATACCATTTTTTTTTTTGTTATTTTCTTTGGATCATCAGCACCTGCACAGTATCCTATACATAGTAAGTATTTAATAACTGGATTATATCAAAGATATAAAGCTAGAAAAAAGCCATTTAATCTATCACCAATGTTTGACAGATTTGGAAATTGAAGCTTTAAGAAGTTTAGGGAATTGGTGGAGGTCCCACTTGTCATAAGCATCAGAGGCATTATTTGAATCCTGGTTTGCTAACTCCCAAAACAATTCACTTTCCATTGCATTACAAAGCAACATATATAGTAACACAAACTCTAGTAAATAGAGTTCTAATCTAAAAATTTGGAGACCTGGATTTGAATCCTGGAAGAGATAAATTAGATCACGACTTCCTTGAGCTCAGGATTTGTCTTATATATTCCCGTTTTTGTATCTCTAGCTCTTAGCTTAGCACAATGGCTAGAACATATTAGATGCTCTTTAAATGTTTATTGACTACCAGGTATGTTATAGTATAGTTAAGTCCCTTAACTTTTCAAAAACAGCTTATTTATCTGTAAAATGAGTATGATATCATTTAATTCCCTCCCTCACAGGCTTGTTGTGAAGAAAGTGGTTTATAATGGCACATATACATATAAGTGTGTATATATACATATATGTGTATGTATAAATGTACTATATGTAGTGATTTATAACATCAGCACAATATAACGCATTTCTATTATATATGTGTATATATGGACTATATGTAGTGATTTATAACTGTATGTGTGTGCATGCATATATGTAAGCATATATATAGATAGATTTACATACATATAATTATATACATATATATATATACATATGCATGTCATTTGTTAGCACATTGCATAAATAAATGTATATATACATCCACTTATACATTTGCATATATGTTTATATATTGGTTTATAAAGATTTTGTGTATTATATGTCATAATTATGTTATATATAAATTTTATATAAATAATACTATATTATTTAATATATTATGCATAAATATCTACATGCAATTATGTGTAATAAACAAACATTATATCAATATATAATCTTTATATCTATAAATTATAAATGTATATGTATAAACCTATTTTATATACATATAAATTCTTTATAAACATATTTTATATAAAACCATAAATTATATATTATAAAACACATGTAGATAAATATATTTAAATATTTATTTAATCTATATACATATTATATAGATAATCTAATCTATATATTTAAAACTATCTTTAATTAAAAATTAAATTTACATATTTAAATATAAATCATATATATTTATATATAAAATATATGTTTAATATCAATGCAAAATTAATTATGAGAAAAATCTTTCATATATATAGGAGCAAATTTTCCATTGATTTCTACCCCAGAGAAAAAGATATAGGGAATTCATATGTCCAAAGTACATGTGTGAGCAAGGGCACTTATATAGGGAACGTTTAGGTCCAGAGCAACTCATATTTCTAGGGCTGAATCTCAGTTAAAATATCTCTCTGCTTCTGCTGTGCTGAGGCACTTACTGGCTCTGATTATTAATGCTGTCATCTAGTGATTTCATTGAATTGTGTTGCAAATGATGTTTGCCTCTTCTACTGGGCTATTTTTTTCTGTCCTGCTGCCCTCTACTGGTTGTCTAGGCTGAGCCATTTTCTTCTGGTTCTCTACTACCACCTGCTGGGGTTTATTCAATTTCAGGGCTATATAGCCTCTCCCATACAAGAGAGGGACCTCAGCTTCTTTTAGCCCATAGCCCCAGAGGCTACTTTAGCACTTTTGTGAGACATACCCACAGCCGAAGTCAGGCAGAAAAATTTTTTAGACTAAAGTTAAATCTGTCTTTGAATATACTACCTTTGGCTTGAGCTACTGCTCCCTAAGTTCAACTAGATATTTGATTTAATTTGACAATATTAATTATTGTTGTTTCATCTGTGATTTCAGGATTTTTCTGAATATACCCTTATTATCACATGAGAGAAAAAGCAAATTAAAGAGGAACTCATCTAAACTGTGATCAAGGAAGCAGACAGAAGCAAAGGATAGCATTATATTTTATCTAATTATTTGACAAAAGCTGGATGGGATGTGGAAAAATAGGTACACTGATGTATTGTTAGTGGAATTAGGAGCTGATCCAACTGTATTCAAGAGCAATTTGGAACTATACCCAAAGAACTATGAAACTGTACATACACTTTAACTCAGAAATGCTGCTACTAGGTATATACTTCAGAGATCAAAGAAAAAAGAAAAAAGCCTATACATGCAAAAATATTTATTGTAGCTCCTTTTTTGGTGATAACAGAATTGAACATAGAAAGCATGCCCATTAATTGGGGAATAGCTGAAGAGATTGTGTGATATGTGATTGTGTTGGAATACTGTTGATGGGGTTGGTTTCAGAAAAACCTGCAAAAAACTTTTTGATTTTATGCAAAGCGAAGTGATCAGAAGTAGAAGATTGTACATGATAACAGAAATAATGTTCAACTATAAAAGAGTTAGCCATTTTGATTGATGCAATGATTCAAGCAAATATCAAAGGACTCATGATGAAAAATGTTATCTATAGCCACAGAGAAAACTGATAATTACGAGAGCAGAATGAGCATATTTTTTTCACTTTCTTTAGTTTTCTCGCTTTTTTTTGCAACATGGTTAATGTGGTAAATTTTTTTGAATGACCTCACATATATAAGGAAGATAATATTGCTTGTCTTTTCAACAAGTGGGGGTAGAGATAAAAGGAGGAAAAGAATTTGGAACTCAACTTTTTAAAAAAAATACTTAAATAAAAAAGCAAAAAAGCCCTAATTATTTTGCTACCTTTGTGCAAAACTCAATTGTATCAATATGATGAAGACTAAACATTCTTTGGGGACCTTTTAAATTTTTGTGTTGTGTTACAAAACATAATCACTTGATCCCAGTGATAGTTTTCTGCATGATACCAAAAGCTGGCTAATTGTTTGGATAAAACACTGAAAATGTTCCCAGTACAAATAGAAGTAAAACAAGAATGGCTCCTATCCTAACCATTAACCACAAGAGAATAAAAACAAACATATAAACATGGCAAAGAGGTAACCTTTGAGAATCACAAAAAGAAAAAAAAACTAATTAAAATAATTAATTTTATTTTAATAAATCCTAATAAATAGGATAAAATAAATCCTAAAGCATGATCATTTCTAAGCAGTAATAACAAAAGGCAGATAAAGGTAAGATAAGGAAAGATAAGAAAAATACAATTCAATATATTATCTAAAATATCTGAATTACAAGACACATGTAAAGAAGTCAGAGGTAGAAACAGAAGTCTAATATAGAAATACAGGAACAAAATATCCTCTATAAAAATAAAGACAAATAAGTTGTTTTAGAGATTCATCATTAATGATAATTGAAAATGACAATGCTCCCTAAATCAATTTACAGATTTTGTGCTGTAACAGAGTACCAAGGGAATATTTTCAGAAACAGAAAAATTGAAAACAAAATTAATTTGTCAGAACAACAATCATGAGGGAAATAATGATAAAAGGTACAAATGAAGGAGCACAGCATTTCTTCACTTCAAAATATGTTATAAAGTCATAGCCATCATATAGACCTTGATACAGGTTTGATAAAATAATTAGAAAAATAAAGAAGTTGGAATAGAGTAGATAGGGAAAAAATTAAAGTAATAAAAGCAACAATCTAGTGTCTTCATAAATACAAGAATATACATTACTTGGTTAAAAACTTTCTTTTTGAGAATTGCTAGAGATAATAGAAAGCAATATGGTGGAAATTGGGCCAAGATGAAAATCTTACAACTTTTATGGTTTTAAATTTTATATGACTATATAACCTGAATTTTAATTGCAATATCATAAAACTAAGAGAAAATAAAATTAGATGCTTTTCACCTTTGTGGTTAAGGGAATAATTCTTAACCAAAGAAGGATAAAAGAAAATGATAAAAAAAAACAAAGTAGGTAATTTTGACTACAGAAAAGTTTTAAAAGTTTTCCTGAATAAATGAAGTCACAAATGAAAGAGAAATTATAAAACAAGAGAAATATATACATTAATTTTCCCTAATGTAAGTCTGATAACAAAGATATATAGAGAACTGACACAAATATGAAGCCCAGATTATACCTAAATAAATATGAAATTTCAAATAAATATGAAAAGTTTTCAAAATAATTGTAAATGACAACACAAAAACAGGTGCTAATTACTAATAATTCTGAGAAATTCAAGTTCAAGTACAATTTTGCCTTTATGAAAAGGGTTAGTATAAATATATTTGTATCCGTAGGTCCTTTTCCCTTTTTAATGATGTTTTTGGGATTCAGATCTAGTAGTGTATCAAAAGGCATGGCATTGTTTGATTACCCTTTGGGCATCATTCCAAATTCTTCTCCCAAATGGTTGGAACAATCCACAGCTTCACCAAGAGTGTATTACTATCCCAATTTTCCCACATCATCTCCAACATTAATCTTTTTCTATTTTTGTCATTCATATTAGTCAATCTGATGGGTGTGGGGTGATACTTCTGAGTTGTTTCAATGTGCTTTTCTTTAATCAAAAGGGATTTAGAGCACTTCTTTATATAGATAGTATATATAATTATAAGTAGTTTTAATTTCTTCATCTGAAAATTGCTTATTTTCCTGTAGTGATTTAGGAAAGAGGTAATGAGATCCTAAGGTGGTAACTGTTTGAGAAGAAAGCCTCCTATTCAAGAGATGCTGTGGAGTTAGAAATAGCAAGATCTGCAGTTCTGATGGACTTGGCTCTTTTCAGCAATGAGGTAATTGCTGTTTAATTCAGTAATGAGATAATTCAGTAATGAGGAATTGTCTTAATTCCAATAGATTTGTGATGGAAAGAACCATCAGCATTCAGAGAGAACTGTGGAGACTGAATGTGGATCAAAGCATAGTATTTTCACCTTTTTTGTTGTTGTCATTTCTTTACTTGTATTTTGTTTTCCTTTCTCATGTTTTTCCCCTTTTGATCTTATTTTCCTTGCTTAGAATGATGCATATGGAAATATATTTAGAAGAATTGCACATGTCTAACTTATATTGAACTACTTGCTGTCTTGGGGAAGGGGGAGGGAGGAAGGGAAGGAGAGAAAATATTTTGGAAACCAAGGTTTTGCAAAGGTGAATACTGAAAACTATCTTTGCATGTATTTGGAAAAATAAAAAAGAAACATCAAGATCTGACAACTGACTGGAGTTGGGGATATCATTGAGGTTACAAACCTGGGAGATTGTGAGAATGGTAATGAGCCTTAGACAGAAATAGGGAAATATAAAAGCGGGGAGAAGATGTGGGGAAAGAGGATTCTGTGAAAATGTTTTTCAAGAATCCACATGTGCAAAAATATTTATAGCAGCCCTTTTTGTAATGAGAAGGAACTGGAAACTGAGTGGATGCCCATCAGTTGGAGAATGCCTGAATAAGTTATGGTATATGAATGTTATAGAATATTATTGTTCTATAAGAAACAATCAGCAGGATAATTTCAGAGAGGCCTGGAGAGATTTACATGAACTGATGCTAAGTAAAAAATAGCAGAACCAGGAAATCATTATATAAGGCAACAGCAAGATTATACAATGATGAGTTGTGATGGAGAGGGCTCTTTTCAACAAGGAAATGATTTAGGCCAATTTCAGTGGTCTTATGATGGAGAGAGCCATGTTCATCCAAAGAGAGGACTGTGGAAACTTTGTGAATCACAACACAGTATTTTCATTCTTTTTGTTGTTGTTTGATTGCATTTTATTTTCTTTCTTATTTTTCCCCCTTTTTATTGGATTTTTCTTGTGCAGCAAAATAATTGTGGAAATATATATGGAAGAATTATACATGTTTGACATATATTGGATTACTTGCCATTTAGGGGAGGGGATATGGGAAATGGAGAGAGAAAAAAATTGGAACACAAGATTTCTTAAGGTGTAGGTAAAAAACAATTTGTGTATATATTTTGAAAAGAAAACACTTTATATAAAAAAAGAAAGTTCTTTTAAACTATGAAACGCTCTATGAAGGTGAATTGTTACTATCATTTATTGTAAGCCTTCTGTCCAAGGGGAGAAAGTCTCATTCTTCTTTATCTCTATCATAGTCCCCAGAACAGGGTCAGGCATGAATGCTGAACCAGCACTTTTTAGGCTTAATACTAATTTCAAAATACCATCATTGATATTGTTAAACCAGAGAAGAGTTTTCTTAGCAAATTTAACCTGAGAACATTTTTTCAAAACCAATCTTTCCCTCTGCTCAAGAATTCACTCTCTGATTATTCCAGCCCACACTGATCTCTTCCTTCCCTAAATGCCTACAACATTTTCAGGCTGAGTGGGTAACACAGAGTTTAGCCCTTTATTAGATATTCTCTCCTATTGTTCTCTAATCGCATCATGTTCAGATGTCTTGCCTCCTCCCCTCCCCTATAGGACAGGAATTCTGCGAGGGCAGAGACTGAGCCTTCTCTTACAATATCTTGGTTTGTAAGGTAGGATCGAATTTATGGTATAGTAGGACCAGTACTGGACTTCAAAACAGAAGAACTCTGATCTTATCTAATCTATCACATAAGAATAATAAAGTGCATACTCTGTACTTCAAAGTTACTAGAAAAGTATTATTTCAAGGAATTTGTGATTTCATGAATAAATGATAGAGAAATGATGCATTTATTAAGTGCTTACTGTGTACAAAGCACTATCCTAAGAGCCGGAGCTACACATAGAAAAGTCCTAATCCCTGCCCTCAAGGAGCTCACTTTCTGATTGATGGAGATAACATATATAGAAGGTTTCAACTACAAAGTCATGGAAAGCGCTTCTGGTCTTCTGGCTACAACAGCAAAAAAATGATTATGTTTTTTTCTTTAATATCATTTCCACTGATAAAATCATATTCCATATTCCATTAGTGAGGCAGTAATGTGGCTTATTAGGTCTCATATCTGGACAGAATAGGTATCAGGGCATTTTTTATTGACTACAATCTGAAGCTACCTTTTTCTTGCTTTTAGTAAGAAAAACCAGATTCTGATTTGTTGTCAATAATATCATCTGTTCTGATCAGACCTTAAAGGTTCATAAAGTACCATTTGGCTATCGTTCACATGGCTGAGTTCATGGACAGTCTTACTGAATTCATAATTATTCTTTTAGGCAACTTAGCCTTGACATGCTCAGCAGCCTGAGACATAGCCTTGGGTGTTATCAGCATGAGAGCCCTATGTTGGGCAGTTTCTCATAATTAGCCCAAGGATAATATTTATTTAATAATCTCAAGAAATAGCTGCTATCTTAAGGTTCACAGTCTGCCCAACTCGAGTACTAATAATTATTCTAACACTTACTTTTCAAGAAATTAACATTATCTTAAAATAAAATTATTATAAAACTTGTAAAGGTGGAGGTGAGTTGGGGTAGAGAATTATTGAATAGACAAGCTAAGATGTTATGGCAGTTAAAGAAAACTATTTTTTTTTCTAATTCTAGATAAGCATTATTCTACCATGTGTTTCTTCTTTTTAGGAAAAGGCACTTCTGGTCAAGAAAGCTGTCTAAATAGGAGACAGACTATCCAGATTATATATTTTCATGAAGTTCATACCAGTTCCTACAAAATAATGAAAAAAATCCATTGATGAGCTATGGTAAATGATCTCTTTTCCTTGAGTACTGTGCAAAAAGTCAGCCAAAAGTCCATAGGTAAAGGAAAAAAAAGACTACCAGAAAAATGCCAGAGCTGATGCTGAGACACAGTTTGAGGAGAGGTTATCCAAAGATACATGGAACCTCTAATATTCTGTGCCTGGAGGCAGTAAGAAGTGTGACACTCTCAGAGAAAGACCCTAAATGATCATAAACCTAAGGGAGTGGGGATCTAGGAAACTCCAGGTAGTGGAAGGGATGCAGATGGATATATTTTAGAAAAAAGAACTCTGAGACCCCTAATATTCTGCCCTGACATGCCAGAGAAGGCCCTGAAGATAACATTCAAAGATCCAGAGTAGAGAGAGCTAGATCTGGGAAGTGAAGGTCATTTTGGGAATTCAGGTGACCCAGGTAACATCAAGCAACTAACCATAATACCCCACCCCCCAAAAAAGATACAGCAGAGTTTGGAACCTAGCCCTGATTTAAAGCCAAAATTGAGAAAATAAAGTTAGAGAAAAGAGTAAAATAAAGAAAACACCGATCAGCATAAAAAGTTTGCAAATGAAAATATTTTCTCCAAAAGAAAGAATCAATAAGTAACTGTGATAACTGAGAGATTCAAAGGGAAGGAATAAGAATTTTCCACAAGGACAATATGAATACCAAGAAGCAATGAGGCAAGAGATTTTTTTAAATGAGTAAAAATTCTGAGGAAAAAATTGGAAGGAAATTATGTGCTTTAGGAAGAGATGCAGGAAATCTCACTCAAGAAGCAGATTCCCTAAAAAATTACATAGAACAAATAGAAATCACTGATTCCAGGAGGCTCCAAGACCAAAGACATTAAGTGTACTTTCAACTCCTTGAAGACAAGGAGTTAAGTGAAATTTCAAGGAGTCAAGAAAGCTGCTTTGTCATCATGGAGAAAATCCAAGGAGTTGGGAGAGAAGCCAAGAAAGGAATCATATAGGATCTCATAAGACCTGGCAGCTTCTAATCTGAATGAGAAGAGATCTTGGAATACAATATTGCAGAAGGCAAAAGAACTTATGTTACAGCCAAGAATGCAAAAGTTCCAGCTAATAGTTGCAAATCTGAGTATTATTCTATGGGGGGTGGAGAGAGGACAGGAAATAATGAAATAGAATACTTTTAAGTAAAACCCAAACTGAGCAGGAACTCTGAAATGCAAACACAAGAACCCAGAAAAACCTAGGAAGTTAATTTTTTGAGCATTTGGAAGTTCTATGGTAATGATCAAGTATTCTGATGGTGGAGAGTAAATAACATCCCGTCACCTTATATCTTCATGAAGTATTGAGGGAGTTAATTTCTTGTGCTCTGATGGTCTAAAGAAGGGAGAGGAGAAGATAAAAGGAATACATTAACACAGAAAGAAAGAAGGATTTTCTATTTATCTTAGAATGAGAAGACCATGCAAACGTGGAGGAAGGGGCGAGGGGGGATATCATCAAATGAACTTTGTTCTCATCTGAAATGGACAAAGATGCTTGCTTACATGTATGCACACACATAGACACAATTTGTTGTAGAAATACTTAAAACTGAATTAGCTAAAAAAAATAAAGTTAGGCAGTGAATAATGATTAAGAAGTAGATAATACTGGGAAGGGAATAGAAACAAAAAAACCAAACTTCTTGATCCTGAAGTAATGCTTTGAATGGAACGAAAATAAAGAAAACCAAAGAACCAGAATCTAAAGAGATGTCTTAAATTGTCTCTTATACAATTGGGGAATGGCTAAATAAATTATGGTAGATTTGTGTAATGAAATTTTATTGCATTGTAATAAAGGACGAAAGAGACTATTAGAGTCTTGAGTAGTAAGAACAAGTGCAGAATGAATCGAAAAGAACTAGAAAAAACATATGTAATACTCTTAATATTGGCAAAACGAGAAAGAACAATTTTGAAAGAGCACTAATCATTTCAATGATAAGTTATGTCTCCAGAGGACCTATGATGAATCATGTTATTCACTTTCTGACAGAGAAGCAAAATGGACACAAGGTACAAAAAGAGGTATACATGTTTAGACGTGGTCACTATGTGGTAAGCACTATTTTGCTTAATTATGCTTATTTGTTTCAAGGTGTTTTTTTCCTCTAATAGTTGAATGGGAATTTTTTGGAAGGAGGCAATTAATAATATTTTTCAAATGTACAGTACAGAAGGAATTTCAGAAGGAAACAGATAAGCAGGTTAGTTTTTAAAGTAATATGCCCACATAAATATGTGCTACATATATATTTCTGCATACATGTATCTATGCAAATATGCATATAAATAATATGAAATGGAGATTCACAATTTCATATATTATCTTCTTTTGTCTTTGCCATGTGCATGGTATTTTTGGTATAAATAATATGAAATGGAGAGTCACAATTTCATATATTATCTTCTTTTGTCTTTGCCATGTGCATGGTATTTTTGGTATTGTAATTTTTTTTGAAGTTTTGTATCAATCTTCATTCCTTTTCATGTGTGTTCCAGATGGATAGACCATGGAACCCTAGATTTGGTAGGAGCTACATAAATGTTTGCTTGAATTGATGAATCACAAAATTACACAGATCAATGAAGGAATACATCAGGTCAGTGCGTGTGAAACTCAGAAAGAGCAAATGGGAAAAAGCTAAAATAAGGGCCTTCTTAATTAAAGATATCAACAAATTATGAGGCATCCAGATGTGGATGATCACATCAGAGAGGGAGACAAAAGACTATGACATATGAGGATCATTTGAAAAAATAACACTTGGGAGAGGAGAAGGGAAGAGTTATCTACAAATATTTAAAGAGAACTCATGTGAAAGAGGGATTAGGGCTAGCTAAGTGGCTGGAGTAAGGAGGACCCGAGTTCAAATTCAGCCTTGGATATTTGGAATCTTGAGTAGTATGAATCAGTGTAGAATGAATTGAGCAGAAAAAGAAAGAAAGAAAGGGAGGGAGGGAGAGAGAAAGGAAGAAAGGGAGAGGGGGATTGAGGAAGAGAGAAAGAAAGAAAGAGAGAAAGAGAGAAAGATGTAGAGGGCCAGAACATACTTTGAAAAGGTGTACTTGAATCAAGGACAGCAGGATGCTTATAGTTAAGCACCTACTCAGTGTGAGATAATGGTTTTCCAAACATCTTAATGTGATATGGTGATGTAATGGTTGTACATGTTCAGTTGCTAGTGATACAATCATACTGAAATATTTAAGGGTGGGAACCAGTCTCTCAGCCACAGACACAGAAGAATCTCAGACACAGACACAGAAAAGATTCGGGACTCAGTCTTTGAGCAGCCTTATGGTGGCTCTGCTGCCCTTATCACTTCTCCACTTAAAGACCAAGGCCTGTCCAGAGAGCCCCCAGAAAGCTAGCCTGGACATTACAGGAAGAGAGGAAGGAAAAGGAATCAAACTTGTTCTGCTTGTCCCCAAAAGCCAGAACCAGGAGCCACAGATAAGGCTTTATGTTTCAATGGCAAGAGCTCTGATCCTAGAGTTAGAGAACTTGAGTTCAAATCCTAGCTCAACCATTTAATATGCATGTAACTTTGAGAATGTTCCTTCATTATTATGGATCTCAGAATTGGATTATATCAGGCTTCTTAAACTTTTCCCACTCCTTTTGACCTAAGAAATTTTTATGCTAGGTATATAAATCAAGCATTTACTGATAATAAATCATAATTTTGCACCTCCTACATTTAGTTACAATATGGTTTTGAAACAGGGATTAGATGACCTTAAAGATACTTTCCTGTTCTACATGAATGATCTCATGAAGTCACAAAAAAGGAAAGATTTAGGAACAATATTAGGTGGGGGGAAAAAGATTCTTAACATTCAGAGCCACGTGAAAATGGAATAGGTTTCCTTGAGAGTTAATGGGTTTCACCAAGATAAGGTCAAAATGGGTTCATGACCTAGGCATAAAGAATGAAATTATTAATAAATTAGAGGAACACAGGATAGTTTACCTCTCAGACCTGTGGAAAGGGAAGGTCTTTATGACCAAGGAAGAACTAGAGATCATTACTGATCACAAAATAGAAAATTTCGATTATACCAAACTGAAAAGTTTTTGTACAAACAAAACTAATGCAGACAAGATTAGAAGGGAAGCAATAAACTGGGAAAATATTTTTACAGTCAAAGGTTCTGATAAAGGCCTCATTTCCAAAATATATAGAGAATTAACTCTAATTTATAAAAATCAAGCCATTCTCCAATTGAAAATGGTCAAAGGATATGAACAGACAATTTCAGATGAAGAAATTGAAACTATTTCTAGTCATATGAAAAGATGCTCCAAGTCATTATTAATCAGAGAAATGCAAATTAAGACAACTCTAAGATACCACTACACACCTGTCAGATTGGCTAAGATGACAGGAAAAAATAATGATGTTTGTTGGAGGGGATGTGGGAAAACTGGGACATTGATGCATTGTTGGTGGAGTTGTGAACGAATCCAACCATTCTGGAGAGTAGTTTGGAACTATGCTCAAAAAATTATCAGACTGTGATCCATCCCTTTGATCCATCAGTGTTACTACTGGGATTATATCCCAAAGAGATTATAAAGAAGGGAAAGGGACCTGTATGTGCATGAATGTTTGTGGCAGCCCTTTTTGTAATGGCTAAAAACTGGAAACTGAATGGATGTCCATCAGTTGGAGAATGGCTGAATAAATTGTGGTATATGAATATTATGGAATATTACTGTTCTGTAAGAAATGACCAACAGGATGATTTCAGAAAGGCCTGAAAGACTTACGAACTGATGCTGAGTGAAATGAGCAGGACCAGGAGATCATTATATACTTCAACAACAATACTATATGATGACCAGTTCTGATGGACCTGGCCATCCTCAGCAACGAGATCAACCAAATCATTTCCAATGGAGCAGTAATGAACTGAACCAGCTATGCCCAGAAAAAGAACTTTGGGAGATGACTAAAAACCATTACATTGAATTCCCAATCCCTATATTTATGCACACCTGCATTTTTGATTTCCTTCACAAGCTAATTGTACAATATTTCAGAGTCTGATTCTTTTTGTACAGCAAAATAACGTTTTGGTCATGTATACTTATTGTGTATCTAATTTATATTTTAATATATTTAACATCTACTGGTCATCCTGCCATCTAGGGGAGGGGGGGGGGTAAGAGGTGAAAAATTGGAACAAGAGGTTTGGCAATTGTTAATGCTGTAAAGTTACCCATGCATATATCCTGTAAATAAAAGGCTATTAAATAAAAAAAAAAAGAGAGAGTTAATGGGTTTCTCTTGACTGGAGGTTTTCAAAGGCCAGGTGGCCACTTATTGATAATGAATGGAGGGGATCCCTGCTAAAAACAGATTGGACAAGATGGCCTCTAAAATCCATGACAATTCTAGGATTTTAATGATGATTGGGGTACATAATTGTCCAGACCAATACAGCTCAAATATCTCCTCTAGGAAGCATCTCCTGGGTTTCTTTTCCCCTCCAATTCCTCTTATAACTTTTTTTTTAGTCTTAGGTAATAATTTGTATTATAATTATATGTATATGTCTTATCTCTCCTACTGAATTGTCAGTTTCCTGATTCACCTGTGTATCTCTCAGCTATAAGAATAAGCATTTGCACCTAAAAATATTTTAATAGGAAAAATATTTGATGAATTGAGATGAAATGAAATTAATCGAATAGAATTTATAGAAGGAAGAACTGATTCTTGGCACAATTATATAATCAATGAGGTTTTCCTATAGTTTTCCCACTTGATGTCTTAACACTTTGTCTGTCTGACCTTCAACTTCATCATTCATTAAATGGACATAATAATACCTGTATGACCTACCTACTCCATAGGGCTGTTGTGAGCTTTAGGTGAAATAATGAGCTTGAACCTACTTTGTAACAATAAGGCTCTATATAAACGTGAGCTAAAATTAATATTGTAAATGACAGAAGAAAAAAAGGACTCTAGGGCTGTAGAGACTTGTCCAGGGAGGAAAAGTGAACACAATTAAGATGAGACAAAGACGTTGGACTTAAAGCTTCTTTGAATCATAAAATCAGATCATAAGGCCAACATAGTTTAGTGGAAAGAACAGGAGTTCAGGTCTTGGCTATGTTACCTACCAGATGTCTGAGGAACATTATCTCACCTCTTTAATATTCAGGTAATTTCCTCTCCTGTCAAATGCTATGGAAAATGAAGTTATTCTATGATGTTGGAATCCTGGAGTCAAAATCATAGCACCTCCCTCAAATTTGAGAATAGTTTTGGAATCATTATATCTTTTGATCATAAGATCAACTTAGAATCTTAGGGTGATAAAATCATCTTAGATCTTTAGAAATTAATAATCAGTTTCACAGATAATATTATTTTGAATTTGAGACTCTAATTCAACCCCCCCAATCAATGAAACAATATTATATAACTGAATTTGTCTTCCCTCCCTTCCACTATATTCATTCATTCTGAAAGAAATATCAAGAAATACTCAAGATATAGTCAGCTAGAGATGGAAATGGAATTGAAGGCAGATAGAGCTCCCATATGACATCTGCCATTCTCATTGATAGAGTGATGGAGGCCAAGTTGGGGTGGGGCGGGGTGGGGCGGAGCAGGTTTCCTCTGTAATCTTGTCTTCCCCTAACCTCTGATCTGACTTCTGTAGGCGGGTGAAATATTACAGCTTATGTCAAATGGTTTCACTGAAACCAGTATTTACTGAAGAAGAGGAGGAGGAGTAAGTCACTGTCAGTTCTAGTGATCGACACCAGAACAGAAACAAAATGAGGGTGACTTGCGAATGCAGCTGAAGTGTTTTAGGTGAGATAGAGAAAGGGCTGACATCTAAGGGCTCTGGGTGTCCAGAGGTCTTTCTCCCAGCCTACGTTCTCTTGCCATTAACTAGAATTGGAACAGATGCTGAGGTCGGAGATGAAAGAGTTTCTGCCTTGTACAATGTCCCTGTTCAAGGAACTAAGGGACCAACATAGTAAGAAAGTTCCCATTTCAGAGTTGCTTTGTTTGTTTGTTTGTTTTTTTAAATACTGAGTGTTTAGAAAGCACACTGGGTTTAGGATAAAGATCTCTAGCTTGAGATCCAGGATGTTTCCTGCTTCTACCATATGTGACTTAATCTCCATTGGTCTCAGTTTCCCTAACTGTAAAGTAGAGAATTGGTTTAAGTGACTATTAAACAGTGTCAGTGTCTCATGACTTCTTCTCCTGGTGGTCTTGAACAAATCACTTCCCTTCTGAATATGAGTTTCTTTATCTATAAAATGGGGATAATAAATAACTTCTCTGACTTTCTCATTTGGCTATGGTAAAATTTCACCAAAATAATGGATGTAAATAAAGCTGTTAAGTATAGGAAAATCCTTCCTCACTTAATCCATTCCCTGGAATATGGCTACTTTGTTCTCCAGGCAACATAATTCAATACAATTACACAAATATTCACTGAACATCAATTCTTTATAAAAATCTACATTGACCTATGCTGTGGCAAAAACAATATTCTCAAATATATTGAACTGGTTGGAGTTCGAGAAGCCATACATTTCATCCCCTAATTGAACATTCTGTAAATACCTCTACAACATCCCTAGTCAGATGGTGTTCAAGAAGAGACCCAGTCTCTGACTTAAGATCAAAGCAAATTATCTGACTGACAGTCTAATTGGGCAGGCTGGGCTAATTTAGTCCCAGTTCATGGAAGAATATCTTAATAATAACAAAGCTACCAATAATAAAGATAGCAGTGGGAGAACTTGCCACATACAAAGGAAAATCAGAAAAGGTGTCTTGGAGAAGGTAGGATTTGAATCCCTGGCCCAGGGTCTAGCACAAAGAGAAGCTTGTTACATAGGTGTTATTGAATCTGATTTTCCTTCACTGGGCACAAAATGAAATTTTCTAGGAGGAAGTCCAGAGAAAACTTTACATCTTAGATGTATAGCTATAATTTGCAAAATTCCCTACTGCTACCCTATCCAGATTAAAATATAATTAGGAAATGTTTAATAAAATAATAAATAAATAATAATAAAATAATATATACAAATATACATATACATATAATTTATACAAATACATAATACAATAATATATATTAGATAGATATATACAAAAATAATAATACAATAAAACAGTGTTAATTCATGATTTTTTAAGTCAATAGGGCTCTGTTTCTATTTGAATTAATACCAACTTTTATTTTTAGATCTTTCTTATATCCTACTCTTGAAGATAGTTGTATCATAATATACATATATACAGATATGTTATATATTTTATATTATGCACTTCATATTTATATATATATATATATATATATATTATATTATGTAAGTACCTTATGTTCCTCCTCATCAGAGAGTCTGACCTTTCTGAGTTCAGGATCATATATTCTTCATCTCTGTATCTCCCCCAGGACTAAGTACAAACCTCTTGAGCTTATGATGTGGGAAAAATTACACTAACAAGTGTGAAAGAATTGGAGGTTTTAGTGGATTCCAAGCTCAATATGAATATAATACGTAGCAACTAAAAGACTTAATGTGTTTTTAGTAACCTAGGAGGGCCTGGTATCCAGAATAAAAGAACCCCAGTGCTCCTGCTGTCCACAGGCCCCATCTAGAGAATCAGGTTCAGTTATAAGTGCCTCACTTTAGGAAAGACATAGACAAATTAAAATATTAGAAAAAAGGAAAATGATGAGAAGGGAACTGGAACCATGATACAATTGTATTAGCAATGACTGAGTCCTCTTGCATAGCAAATATACTGATGGGTCTCTGAACATTCAACAACCAGTCTTTTTAATGAAAAAGGCCCTTCAACGTGACATTTATGTATGATTACTATTTTGGATGCCTGTACAACCCTGAATTGTCCTAATAAAGGTTAATATATTTTCAAAATGATGCAGAGAGGATATATAAAATTTATTAGCAATCATGAAGCATTGGTTATAGAGTTAGAGACAACATGGATTCAAATTCCACTTCTGTTACTACCTGCGTAATCTAAAGCAAGTCTCTTCATCTACATGGGCTTTGTTTCCACATCTCTAAAATGGGAGAATTGAACCTACATGTCATGTATGGGTCCTTTTTAGCTCTAAATCTATGGTTCTATAAAATATGACACTCTCTAAATACTATAGAGTTTAATAGAAGGGAATATTTTCCTCAATATCTATCTAATAATGGAAGCCAGAAATGTTCTATCTAAATGTCTTCATTCTTCTCCATGCTATACTGCTGATACTCCTAGAATTTCTCTAGAATTTCATTCCCACCCCTAATCAGGTACCATCATCTCCCCTTATCCCCTTCATATATACCCTTTTCAGTATTAATATCTAATCTCACTGGATTTTAGTTTTCTCCTTTGTTAGATAAGGGAGCTATACTAAATAGCCTCTAAGGTATCTTCCACTTCTAGATTTATAGATGATATTATTTCTTTACTTAAAGAAATAGTAAGATGTGGATGTCTTTTATGCTGATTTAGAAAGGTGAACTAATAGAAAAGATGTCTTCTCAAGAAAAGTTCTGAAACTATCAATTCCAGAAAGAAGTCCCAAGAACCAAGCTTGAGAAGGGAAGACTGGAGAAGGGAATAGAAGAAAAATCACTTGTCTTCCTTCTTCTTTGCTTGATTGAATTTGGCTGGTACATTGTTAGTTGTGTACCGATCTCTCTTTTCCAGCCTTCCAAGAATCCTGGAGCACATGGAGCTTTGGAAAGGCTCAGTGGGTCAGCCATCAGTCATCCTGGAGAAAAAGCAGAAGTTTGCTTGTGAAAGACTCCCATTGTTCTGTAGTCTTGCCCCAACCCTGGATCATTACCCTCTGATTTCTGTTTTCCTCTGCCTGAGCACAAAACCATGTATTTATTAAGTCTGAGCCTCTGTGTTTGGCACTGGGGATACAAAGGTGAAAACCCATTTAGATATAGGTCATCAGAGTGAATGGGATTTTAGAACAGTTGGAAGGGACTTTAGTGATAGTGTAGAACAGACTGAAAACTATGGATAGATTTCAAAGAGGTCTATGAACTCAGAATCATGGGACTTCAAGGGAATTCACAGAAAATTTAAATGTTGATTTTCACTTAACTGTAATTGAAACAGCATTTTCTTCTATTATTAATTTATTAAGGAAAAAGTTATTCTTAGAAGAGGTATCTAAGTTTCATCCATCCAAGGGGTCCATGACACATGCCAAAAATGTATTTTCACTTAACTCTAATTGAAATTTAGCATTTCCTTCTATTATCAATTTATAAGTTATTCTTAGAAGAAATACCCAGGTTTCACTAGATCATCAAAGGGGTCCATGACACATGCCAAATAATATATTTTCACTTAACTAATTGAAATTTAACATTTCCTTCTATTATTAATTTATAAGGAAAAGTTATTCTTAGGAGGAAGACCCAAATTTCACTAGATCATCAAAGGATTCCATGACACATGTCAAAAATATTAAGGATGCTTGGTTTATTGCAATTTCTTAATTTAATATTTAACTCAAGTATAGAGAGGGAACATTACAAGTGGATAAGCCAGTGGAAGTAATGCAACCCAAACTGGTGATGTCTGACTTATAATATTATGGGTTTTCTGTCATTTTTCTCATGATGAAATCATCAGTATGGGGTGGAGGAGGCATAAGTCCATGCGAATGGAATAAACATTGATTAATCACTTAGTCTGCTAACAGTATACAGGAGATAAAAGTACAGAGTACAGGTGATAATACATAGTCCCTTTCCTAATCACAGAATTTGAATTGGAAAGATTCTCAATAGCCATTTAAACCAATTAATACTCCAAAGGAATCCCCCCATATCCATATCATACAAATAGTCATTGTGGCTCAGCTTAATGATTTCCAGTAAGGGGAAATACACACCCTTTTGTCCATTTTTGGACAATTCTATGAAATTGTAAATGATGTATTTCTTCTTATATTGAGCCTGGGCAACTAGGTGGCCCAGTGGATAGAATGCTAGGTCTGGAGTCAAGAAGACTAATTTTCATGCGTTCAAATCTGACTTCAAATATTTACTAATTATGTGACCCTAGGCAAGTCACTTAACCCAGTTTTTTCATCTGTAAAATGAGCTGGAGAAGGAAATAGCAAACTACTCTTTGCCAAAAAAAACCCCAAACAGAATCAGTCTAATCTTTATTTTACATAGAACTCAAGGATTATAGCAGGGTAAGACACAAATAAAGATAGCCAGGTCTGAGATATGTCTTTCAGGATTCTAATCATATAAAAGGTGCTAGATCAGAAGGTGTTAAATTAGGTACAAACATTTTTTCAAACCTGAGTTTCCTTTTGTGAAATATGAATCAATCCCTCAAGCAATCACAAAGGGAGTCATAAGGGACAATATGAAGAGTGATAGACAAAACTCCAGATTTTCCTTCTTTTTGGTGTTTTTTAATTTTATTTTTCAATTAATAAGCATATATTTCTCTCCTCCCCCACTTAAAAGAAAAATTAAATCTTTGTAACCCCACTTAGTTCATGTGTAAAAATATATTTCCTTCCACATCTCTGAGCCATATCCTCTGTCAAGAGATGATCAGCATGTTTCCTCAGAAATCCTGAAATCCAAAAATGCTTGTCTTTATAGCATTTGCTCTTATCAATTAAATTATTCTACTGGTTCTTCTTCTTTCACTTTATGTAAGTTTGTATAAGTCTTTCCAGATTTCTCTGAACCCAAATCAATTCATTGAATCCAGGGGTCAGACTGAAAGAGTAAAATAATTCCTGAACAGAAATTGTGGTCAGTAGTTGGATTTAAAACAAGGAGCTCTTCTTCCTCAGGAGTAACTCCAGATAGAGAACAAATCCCATTAGGAACAATAGCACCTGACACAAAATTTCTGCATGGCCTAGAATTTGGAAATTTTTTTCCTAGGAGAGCTTTGGACCCTTCTATGTGGTCTTTTTAATATAACGTCACCTATCCAAAATAGGTTCCTTCTGCAAAACAGACTTTGATTCCTCAAGGCCACTGGTTTTGAAATCAGGGCTTTAATTTCCCATCTTACTTCACCAAACATCTTCTTTACTGTCTACAATAAGGAGATAAAACTGGTTGTGTGATTAGCTTCAAATGGTTATTGTTAAGAAAAACTTAAGATGACATAGAAATGTTAATTATTATTACTAGTAACAAAAATAAACACATTCAAATTCAGACAAAGAAATCTATTATTCATTGGAAAGAAGAAAAAAAATGAACAAAACTGGCTATGGGTTTCCCTGAATTAATTTGGTTATGAGGTCAATGATCTATATGTCGTAATAGTAGCCTCCAATCTAAAAGATAAAAGTTGTTTTTTTTTTCCTCTCTAGTGCTTCCAGATAAATGATTACATATTGATTTCAAAAATGAAATATTTTATGTGGTAGTAAGGTGCCTGTCACAGGAGGTGTGGAAACACACACATTTGAAGTAGAAGTCTGATTTTTTAATTTTATAGATGAGGAAATGAAGGTCTGGGGAGATTGAACTACTTTCCCAAGGCATCCTAGTAGGTGTGTATCCAGAAGTAAGATTTGAAAATAGGTCTCCTAACACCAGAGACTCCTCATTCCACTTTAGCACACACTACCTCCAATTTATTCTGGCAGGGGCTGAAGGATTGCCTGTCAGAGGGGTCAGAGATTGGGATTACTGTTTCAGATGAGGGTTGTTTTTTCCTAGCCCTCTGCCTAGCACATAGTGAGCACTTAATAAATCATTGTCACCCTTTTGCCTCTAACTTTGAGATTCTGTAGAGCTGAGACTAGATCCTTGGTCCCCGACTTCTAATTCATCATTCCTTCCATTAAATAAGAAACTGTCCAAACACAAGAAATGTCTATAGAACAGGGATGGTAAAAGCCCATTTATCAAGACCTAGCCTTGAATCTCCATTCCATTACTAATGAGCTCTCTCCCTTGAGCACTCTGGGAAAATATCCCGGGACACTACAAGGAGAACCCCAAAAGTGTCTCCATCATGCTTAGACAAGTGGGGAATGTGATTTATTCAATTAAAACACCTCTCACACATGCTAATGCAGGAGGATGGGAGCTGAAGCAGGGCTGCTGCTCCAAAACAAAACAGAAGGAATGACTCACTTGGTACAAGTTATTTTTAAGTGACTTGAAGGTTGGTAAAAAGGAACTATAATGACAGCAGCAGCAATTACAGTCTACCCACTGATGGGAGGCCACATTGTCAACTACACAGCTACTCCAGCAACACCACTGGGGTCTAGACCTTCATCAACTCTTGACTGAGCCATTGCCAAAAACTTAGGATGGCAAGTGACATTCCTGCTACTCCCCCAGCTCTTCCAATCCATCCTTCACATACTTCCAAGCCTTAAGCTTGGATCTGATCTTCTTACTTTTTCATTAAAAACAAAATTTAAAAAAAAATTCAGTGGCTCCCCAAGCCTACCAAGTAACTCATAACCTGAATCCTGCAGTCAAACCCTCTGCAATCTTGCTTCAATCTACATTTCTATCTATATCTCATGTTCTTTTGTTTCATGAATTCTACACTCTAGTCAAACTCAGAGTTAATTGCTATTTTTATTTTGTTATTCAGTCACTTTACCACATCTAACTTGTTATGACCCCATTTGCAGTGTTCTTGGCAAAGATATTGAAGTGGTTTGCCATTTCCTTCTTCGGCTCATTCTGCATATGAGGAACTAAAGTAAAATGGGATTAAGTGACATGCACAGGGTCACACAGCTTATAAGTGTCTGAGGATGGATCTGAACTCAGAAAGATGAATCTTCCTGACCCCAAGCCCAAGCTGCTCCTATTCACTATCTCCCCCCAGGTCCTTCATCTCTATTCTTTTGGCCACACTGAAATGCTTCCCATCCCCATCTCCACCTGTGAAAAAAACGTCCTCATGGACATCCTCAGCACAAATAGCTTCTATTCTGGGAAGCCTTCTCTGGTTCCCTACCACACACACATACAGCACATCACACACTCACAATTAGAAATGATCTTGCCTTTCTACACACACATAGAACTTTAAGTGCTTCTTCTACATTTTCATATTTTGTCTCATATTAGATTTACTTTTGTCCATGTTAAACAGATGGATGAGTGTTGGGGAGAGAATGGGTTTGGAGCTTCATTGTTATGTATTTCCTGTAAGGAAATGCTCTCCACTAAAACAAATCAGTTTTTCCTCTGCAGTTTATCATCTGAGTGAGTTACTCTAGGTACCAAAAAGTGACTCTCTCAGCATCATACAGCCAGTAAATGTCAGAGGTACAACTGGAACACAGATCTTCATCTTTTCTCACTACTATAGTGTGCTGTCTCATGGCTTACCTCTGCTATTGGATATTAAGTTGGGAGAAGGCAGGAGCAATGTCTTATTTATGGGGAAGGAGAGAAAGGAGGAATCTTAAGTCTGATATTAGTAATTGACCCCTAAATTAGCTTTCATGTGCAAAAGAAGCACTGGACTGCAATTCAAAAGACATCGGTGCATTTTATTTCTGTCTCTTTTACCAACTTGCCATCAAAGTTGATACTTTTACTTTTCTAGGTCTCAGTTTTCTCAGCTGATAAACGGGGCAACTATATCTGTCTTGCCTCCTTCTTTAGGCTATTGTAAGAATTAAACTAGATAAACTGTAAGTTCCTTGTGGGCAGGGACAATGCTTTTTTTTTCATACATAGAATGCATCATAAGGCCTTCTGTAGATCAGTGTATAAAAGAATGAATGATCCATGAGTAACTCAGTGGAAATCAAGTTGCACTAAAAAATTCCAATGTATTAAGGCATTTTAAGTTATTATTATTTGCCTAGTCTAGAAAACTAGAAAGTGATTGATTTTGGACCCCATATGTTCTACACAGACTATTAATTCAATTCAAAAAACACTGATTGAGCCCGTATTACAATGCCCTGTACTATATAAGGTTAAAGTCAAAACAAAAGACAAAAATCATTTTCTATTGGACAAGAATGAAAGGCTGCACACAGATAATTATTACAAGGTAATCTAAGGACAGAAAATAATACTGACAACTGGGTAAATCAAGGAAGGTTTCCCAAGAGAGCTGACTTCTAAGCTGAGCCTTGAAAGAAAATAGGATTCTAAGAGGAAGAGATTGAAGGGGAAGGAAAGCAGTCTGACTTTAGGGGATTGCTTTTGCAAATACACAGAAGCAGGAGGTGGCTCGTCCTAATTAATCAGACCATTGAATCGTTAAATGTTAAAGCCTGAATATACCTCCTAAATGTAGAGGACAGAATGCATTCCCTGCATTATAGTTCTTTATCCATATGTTACATCCTTTCACTAGAATGTAATAAGCTCCATGAGGGTAAGGACAGCGACTTATCTGAACTTGTAACCCCATTCCCATCTCACACCCCCAGCACTTATTTCATACATAGCAGGTGCTTAATTATTGGTTACTATTGTATATTGATTTTTCTTTCTAGTTAATAATGGCAGAATAATGATTTCTTACCCCATGGGTCTCACACAACATTTTGTTGCTACCTTTCCAATTCATTTTTCATATATAGTCATTATTGTACGATATAGTTATTTGTATACACCCCTAAGTTCCTTGGAGCATGGATTGTGGATCTTAGCCGAATTTAGCACTTAGCATCAACATTCTTTCTTATGTGATCTAAGGCTGTCATAAGTTAGCTATTCTATATTCTAAGGTGCCAAATTCAAGGATTCCATGATTCAAAATGATATTTATGTATATGTACATATATAACCTATATCAGATTGCTTGCGTGTAATTGGAAAAATAAAATTATTTTTAAAAATTAAGAGAATTTTTATTAAGAAAATTAGTATTAAGAAATAATATTTATTATTTAAGAAAAATATTAAGAAAATTTATTATTTTTATTAAGAAAAAAAAGAAAGAAAAAAGGGGAAAACTGACATCCCACTCTAAAGGTTTAAGGAACTGCCTTTGACATCCTTAACTTCCCCAACTCCTTGACTGCACAATGACAGTCTTTCTTTAACTGTGTTCCTGTCTTTTGTCTCCTTTTTTTATTTGTAAGCCTTTAGAATGGGAGCCAACTGGGCAGGGACCATGCCTAATTCTCTGTGGGGTTCAGTGCCTTGGAAAATGGTTGGAACTCATCATCCTCACCTAAAGCAATTTTTTAAAAAGCTAATCGTTACCTGGCATCCTACTCCATTCCAGGGAGAACAAGTAGAAAACGCGTGGCCCCTGTCCTTGATAATCCCTTTAGGATTGAAGAAAGACAGCCCTGATGTTGATAGACACAGAAAAGCTGTGCAAACATTTGGAATGTGAATGAAGAAATATATTTGTTTTTAGTAAACAAAGAGAAGAACACACATTTTGTGCATTGATGGCATAGGTAATGATCCTGGACAGGGATGGCATTTATGGAGAGAGGGGATTTATTTCTTGTTAACTCTCATAAAATAATAATGTTGTGGCTGGAGGGACCTTAGTGGCCCTCGTTTTATAGATGAGAAATATTGCCCAGATGATGCAGTTTACTTAAAGTCACGAAAATGGTTAAGTGATAGAGAAAAGATTTGACTCTAGGTCCTCTGTGATTTAGCATCAGGAAGGAAGGAAGGAAAGAAGGAAGGAAGGAAGGAAGGAAAGAAGGAAGGAAGGAAGGAAGGAAAGAAGGAAGGAAGGAAGGAAGGAAGGAAGGGAGGGAGGGAGGGAGGGAAGGAAGAAGGAAGGAAAGGAGGGAGAAAGGGAAGGAGGGAGGGAGGAAAGAATGAGGGAGGGAGGGAGGGAGGGAAGGAAGGAAGGAAGGAAGGAAGGAGGGAGGGAGGGAGGGAGGGAGGGAAGGAAGGAAGGAAAGAAGGGAGGGAGGGAGGGAGGAAAGAATGAGGGAGGGAAGGGAGGAAGGAAGGAAGGAAAGAAGGAAGGAAGGAAGGAAGGAAGGAAGGAAGGAAGGAAAGGCAAGGAGGAAAACCAAAAGATACATAATGGAAAATGGAAATGCCATAATGGAAAAGCCATAGGATTAAATTCAGATCTGGAAGAGACTTTAGAGCCCGTCTAAACCAACCCTCTCATTTTTAGATGAATTCCAAATGTTATGTGGCTTTCTCATAGTCACAGAGTGGCTGATCCCAATTTGAAGTCAGTTTCCCTGTGTCTAAACCTGAACTCTTTCTTATATACCAATCTGTACTTTACAAATTATAAAGTATGATATAAGTAGTTTATCATAAATGTACTAATTTTTTCTTAAAATAAACTTCAAGTTTCAATATCACTTCCTTAAAACCTTCCCTCATCATTCCATCCAACTGTAAACTTATATCTCCTCAAAGTTTCTAAAATGCTCACTTCTGTTCCCCTCACATGACTCTGGAGCCAGAGCTAACAATTATGTCACCTTGAACAAGCTTTCCAAATTCTTTTTGAGAAAACATAATGAGTAGCATAGAACCAGACCAGGGAAAGTCTCCCTTGGGGTACAATCCTTGAGGAAGGAATAGGGTGGAAGAACAAAAGACATCATTTGATAAGTTTCAATTAAAGAATTATTCTTGCAAACTAAGTGATAAATTCAGTTGTTGCTATCCTACTGAAAGAATAAAAATTCAATCTTTGGCTTTTGAATTTTGGAACAGAGTATAATAGCTAGCATTTGCATGGTTCCTTAAAGTTACAAAGTGTTTTCCATAGATTCTCATTTGATATTAAAAGATATGTGTAATATATTTCTGTATATTCACTCATTTGATCCTGGTACATACAGATTATATATTTTCATATATTAAGTCATTTGACTGAAGGTATGGAAGGGGAGAATAGGAGGGAAGCAGGGAGATTAGGGAGAAGCAATAACCTGAGTATCCACATTGGAACAATATGACATATCCTTTGATCCAGCAGTGTTTCTACTAGGTTTGTATACCAAAGAAATCATAATAAAGGGAAAAGAATCCACATGTTCAAAAATGTTTGTGGCAGCCCTTTTTATGGTGGCAAGAAACTGGAAACTGAGTGGATGCCTCTCAATTGGAGAATGGCTGAATAAGTTATGGTATATGAATGTTATGGAATATTATTGTACTGTAAGAAATGATCAGCAGGATGATTTCAGAGAGGTCTGGAGAGGCTGACATGAACTCATGCTGAGTGAAGTGATTAGAACCAGGAGATGGTTCAGCATCAGCAACAGCAACATTATGTGATGATCAATTCTGATGGACGTGGCTCTTTTCAACAATGAGATGATTCAGGCCAGTTCCAATGGTCTTATGATGAAGAAAGCCAAATATACCCAGAGAGAGGAATGTGGGGACTGAGGATGGATCATAACATAGTATTTTCACTCTTTTTGTTGTTTGATTTTGGTTTTGTTTTAATCTTATTTTTCTTGTATAGGATAATAATTGTGAAAATATGTATAGAAGAATTATACATGTTTAACATATATTGGATTACTTGTTTTCTGGGGTAGAGGATGAGGAGAAAGAATGAAGAAAAAAATTTGAAACTCAAAGTTTTGCAAGGGTGAATGTTGAAAATTATCTATGCATATGTTTTGAAAATAAAAAGCTTTAAAAAAAACACTTGCCACTGACAGAATAGGGCAGCCCACCAAACTTTAACTTTAAGATTAGGCTAGACATTTCATGGAAATTCAAAAGGGATACAATCAGGGACCTTACCAGAGAATTGACTCATGATGGCCTTTTGGTCCAGAGACCCAAGATTAAGGCAGCTCTTAGAAGAGGCAGTTCAGAAGTTAGAGTACCTCCAAATGTTTCACAGGAAGAGGAAGATTCCCCTATAGGGAAATCTGTTTAGTTTTCCATCTTTGAGATTATGGTCAAACAACTCATGATTAAGTGCTGATTTTGTTCTAGGTGCTGAATTTGAAATAGTTCCTACCCTTAAGGAGCTTATGTTATAACAGGGCAGACAATATATCAGAGATAATATGATACCAATAAGGAAAAAGATGGAGGCTACCATCTGGAATAAAAAATTCTAGATATGGAGGAATCCATAAAAGAAATAGAGCAGAGCGAAGGGAGTATGAGACAAGATGGGGAATATTGCGAGGGGGGAAAAAGTTTGTTATAATGAGAAAAATTAGTTTGTCAAGCCAGTAGTTTTGTTTCGTGTTTCTATATTACCAAAAAACATATTAGCTTTTGTGGCTACCCTGTCATACAGTAGACTTACAATTCACTAAAACCCAGATAGTTTTCTCATGAATAATAATAATAATCTAGTTATATGTTCATTGTCCTTGATTTTTCCAAGCCAAGTAAAGGACTTTAGATATATCTCTATTGAATTTGGTCCTTTTTGATTTGGTCTAAACTCTCCTACTTCTAAAATCTGTATATTTCTGTATAGAGTCCAAAATAATTTATTGTTGTAAAGTGTTTCTTTAAGTTTTGTATCATTTATAAGTTTGATTGGTGTAATTTTTTCCTGGCATAAGAGCTAACATCTAGAAAATGCCTCGATGATCTGATTCAAACCTGAGTAATTTAGGTTTGACACTGGAACAAAATGAGATACTTGCAGGTCATTCAAATAGCTAACAAAGCAAACAAGCAAAAAGATTTTCTTAGCCACAGCAGAAGAATATTTAACTAACACAGACACTAAAGAAATTGTAGTTGATTTAGCTGAGTGAGACTGGCTGATCTGAGATGCTCATTGTGGTCCACCAGTCAAACATCAAAAGCCCCTGGGGATCTTCATGGCTACTTGGTAGTCAAACAGTAATGAAGAGATGTCAATAGTTCAGTTCATTGAGCTAACGAAGAATCAAGGATGGTCTCAATACCTTTTAAGGAAAACTTAATCTAATTCATTTAGGTGCAGAGGTAAGGATATTACTCTTAACATAAAGGTCAACACTCAGGCCATCTTTTTGTTTTATTCCTTTCTCTTGTAACATACCTGTTTCCTCCTTTGCTGATCATACATTGATTAGTAGTATATTTTATTACTTCTTGCCTAGAAATCATCATTGCTTATTATATAGCCTTTTTTGATGATCCTTTGGATCACCTACAATTTTTATTCTGTGAATATTGTGTGAATAAAGAGTTCACAGAATATCCTGTGAATAAAAATAAAAGACTGTGGCATCCCAGAATATTGATGTTCAAAAGTTGGACTCCTTTGTCAAGAAGAGACACACTATTTTCTAAGCACAATCTAGTTTGCTTTTCTCCTATTCAATTCTGGGCTTTTAAGAAACCTGAGCTGTCTCTACTTTATGATAAACATTAGAGTAGGAATCTTGTGGAGAATAAAATATCCTAGAAAAAAAGAACACCAAATGTTAGCACTGGAAGGAACTTTAAAACACAGAATATAAATTTCAGAGCTGGGAGCAACATTAGAATATGGATCACAGAAGTTTGTTATTATTGCCTTTAGGATAAAATTGAAACTCCTCTTTTTAGCTTTAAAGCTCTGCACAACCTGGCTCCAATCTATCTTTCCAGCCTCACTGGATGTTATTCCCCCTCCCATAACATATGATCTCTTCCTCACACATGACATTTAATCTCCCTCATCTATCTTATATGCCTAGAATGCATTTTCTCCTTTGAGTCCCTCTCTTCTTTTGAGATGTGTCTCAAGCACTATCTTCTGCATGAAACTTTTTTTCCTAATTCCTTCAAATTTCTAGTTCTCTCTCTTGCTCAGATTATGTTGTACAGAACTCTTTTGTACATATTTATGTTTATTGACTTTTTATTTAAATTGTATACATTTATACCTAATAATATTCCTCAAATATAAGCTTCTAGTAAATAGGGATTCTTTCATTTTTTGTATTTGTATGGACAGTGGATAGCAAATGATAGGTACTTAATAAATACTTGATTGACTAATCATTTGATTAATTCTAGAAGAAAACTTAGAGATTATCTAGTTTAACCTCCCTGACTTTTTACTTCTTATAGATGTGGTAAATTGAGTCCTACTACCCAGCCTGCTAAGCGCTGAATATAGTGCCATATTTAACATAGCATTAGAGAAAGGAAGGGTAACCAAGTAGTGGGGATGGCAAGATAGCTGTGGATTTAATCAATACAGTGTTGGGCATTGCATCAACCTTTGAGGAATTTATGACAGAATTGATCACTTGGTCTCCTTCACTTGACTCTGTCTTGGAAGTTCAAGTTTTCCCAGGAAGCCTGCAGTTAATGAAATTCAACATTGGCGATTGGTCTGGAAAATGTGGCACTAATGGATTAACCACAGGTTTAGCAATGTGTTGAAAACTTCATTAAGTGGAAACATGTATTGGAAAGAGTAGATCACCCCAATCTTTTAAAATTGATAGTCTGTGGGGGTGATGGTGTCACATCATTTTCTTTGACATTTTTGACAGAATGGGATAAATACAGATTGGAGATATTTGAAAATTTTGAACAAAGGCAAGAGTTAAATTATCATGGTTGAGCAGGATGATTTCAGAAAGGCTTGGAGAGACTTACATGAACTGATTCTGAGTGAAATGAGCAGGACCAGGAGATCATTATATCAACAACAATACTATATGATGATCAATTCTGATGGATGTGGTCATCTCCAGCAATGAGATAAACCAAATCAGTTGTATTCATTCAGTAATGAAGAGAACCAACTACACCCAGTGAAAGAACTCCGAGAAATGAGCCTGAACCACTACATAGCATTCTTAATCTCTCTATTCTTGCCTGCCTGCATTTTTGATTTCTTTCACAGGCTAATTGTACACTATTTCAAAGTCCGATTTTTCTTGTGCGGCAAAATAACTGTTTGGACATGTATACATATATTGTATTTAACATATACTTTAACATATTTGACATGTATTGGTCTACCTGCCATCTGAGGGAGGAGGTGGGGGAAAGGAGGGGAAAAATTGAAACAAAAGGTTTTGCAATTGTCAATGCTGAAAAATTACCCATGCATATATCTTGTAAATAAAAAGCTATAAAAATAATAAATTATCATGGTTAAATGGATCAGCTTGTTCTCTGGGAGAAGGGAGATCTCTCTGAATTATTATGAGATCTCTAAAATACAGGAAACATAAAAGCATGCAGTCCAAAGATTTATGTAATATATCAACCTAAGGAGTTACTCAAAAAGGAACATCTATAACTGATCAAGAAAACATGAGGGCATCAAAGTAGGTGGCAGAGCCAGGTACCTCTGACAGGCAGAATCCAGTAAATCCTGACCCAAATCTGCCCAAAAGATTGGGAAAGAGATCTCATGGTGTTTGCTGGCAAGGAAGCAGCTATGTCTGAACTGGTGAGAGTGTGCACTTATTATTTAAATCCCTTTGTGTTTTCTGGGCCCAAAATCTCAGCATGGTCTGGCACACATAACTTCCCAAGGAACATAATGCAGAGGCCACATGTGTACAGAGGAAGAGAAGGAGAGAGAGAGAGAGAGAGAGAGAGAGAGAGAGACAGAGACAGAGAAACAGAGACAGACAGAGAGAATACATTGTACATAGTGACAGCAAGAATGTGCAATGATCAACTATGAAAAACTTGGTTCTTCTCAGTGGTTCAGTGATCCAAAGCAATCCCAATAGACTTTGGACAGAAAACGCCATCTGCATCCAGAAAAAGAACTAAGGAGAATAAATGTAAATCAACACATGCTATGTTCGTGTCTTTTTTCTGTTTTTTTTATTTCTCCCATAGTTTTCCCTTTCCCTGATTCTTCTCTCCCAACATGATTCATAAAGCAATGTGTATTAATAATAAATAAGCTTCCTACAACTAAATTTTTTTCACATAAAGTAGATCTGAACAATTGTAAAAATGTCAATTTCTTTTGGGTAGGCTAAATCAATACAATAAAAATGCCTAAACTAAAAAAAAAAAAGATAATATTAATCATCTGACTCCACTCATCTGATATCCAGAGTGTCCCCAAACCTTATACAACACTTTAAATTTTTCAATCTTTTATATATATATATATATATATATATATATATATATATATAAAACTCCTTAGCTATATATAGTTATATATATATATATATATATATATATATAACTATATATATATATAAAGAGTTACTATATATATATATATATATATATATGTATACTCACCCTTATAAGAACTCTGTGAACTAAGTACTACATCTATTATTACTATTATTTTCTTTTTATAGATAAAATAACTTTTGTAGTTTAAATGACTTGCCATGTTATTGCTGGTCAACTGTTTTTTGAAGGAATCAATGACATTATGAGGATGATGTCTTAATTTGTGTATAAGTTGGATTTAAGTGGCAAAATTGCATAGTCATCAGTCTCACTCACTCTTACAGAGTCACTGAAATCCAGTGGCAAAATGAAAGTCAGGACAAATGTCCATTACCCCTAATGCAGTGGATGACCTTAGCCTTTTTCTGAGGCAACTTCTATTCAGTGACCTAAGGGGTAAGCAAAATTGAGAGGAAAATGGTCTAATTTGTTGTCATAAAAATATTAGTCTAGGAGAAGAGTCTCAAAGTATTTTGGCAAAACATAAAATGATTGCTATTTACATTCATTTTAGGTCATTTAAACCTAAACAATGAGTCACAGAGACTGAGGCTGGGGTTGTAATTGGCCATTCAATGAAAGTCAAAGTGATTTGACCTAGTAGCCAAGTAACTCTACTTGAAACACAATAAATTGGTCCATAAAAAATATACTGAAGCAGCATAGGGCAAAAAATAAATTGTAATAAAAAATATAAAAATATATAAAAATAAAAAATAAATTTATAGGGGAAAAAATCTGACTTTCAAACCCTCAAATATCTTACAAACTATAAGCAAGCCAAAATTATGTTCTTGTGGTCAGAGTACCCAAATGGAAAAATGTTAAGCTAGTTAACATCCAAGCCAGGATTTGAACATAAGTCTCTGACTGTAAGTAAGTGCAGATGTCTATCACATAGGAACTCAGTTAATGACAGAACCAGGATTAGCGTGGCACTTATTTCAGGACACTTTTCATTATAGTCTCATTATCCAGGGAGGGAGGATTGTAGAGAAAATCCAGGAGAAAAGTTTGAAGTATATCCTGGAAGGGAAATAAAGGTAAGACTAGCCTGGTGGGCTTCCCTTAGGTTCTGGGAGGAGCCATCCAATAAAAGGAAGAGGCCACAGTGTTGGAGGGAACTTCCAATTTGAGGAATCCAGGGGATAGAGTGAGCTTCCAGGAAGGCACACATGGTATGGAAAATTCAGAGTCAGGAACAAAGAATTCTTGATGACTAATTGATGTACTGAAATCCCTTAAGGAAGTCATCATAGATCTATTGAAGTATTTTGAAAATCTGATCTATTAACATAATCGATTCTAAGATAGTTGAAGGAAATCATTTCCAGTCCAGATGTTCACATCCCCCTTTCTACAAGGCTTTCTAGCTACAAAATCTGTCACAGACATTATCTAGTTTTATCTTCAAGATATACCTTGAAGGGAGACAATGCATTCTCATTTAGTAAATGAAGAAATTGAATTTCAGATACATGAAATAATCACATACCTAGAAATTAATTAAATTAAATTAAGTGCAGCAAATATTTTCCAGTTTTTCTTTGGCATGAGTCCCTATGCTGAGTACTGCAGTTATAAAGACAAAAATAAAAAAATAACTCTCAACTTCAAGGAGCTGACATTCTATGGGGGAAAAGAGACAGCGTGCTAAGGCAAAAAGAAAAGTCACTGGACTATGAATGAAGAAGCCTGATTTTTAATCTTGACATTGCCATTTCCTGTCTATGGACATTGGACAATTTCAGGGCCTTGGTCACTTCACCTGCATCCTGAGGGATCCGAATGAATAATCTCTCTGCTATGCTCCTGATGCAAATGCATCTGTGATCTGTATCATCATGGGAGGCAGGAGAAGAATATATTATATAACCTCTAACCAGCACACAAATTCATTTTCTATGGTAGAAGGAGCCTTCCAAATAGATAGCGCAGCGGATAGAATGTGAGACTTGAATTCAGGAATTTGAATACTGCCTCAGACACTTACCAGTGTTGTAACTCTGGGGAAGATGCTTTTGTGCCTCAGTTTCCTTCTCTGTAAAATGGGAGTGATAATAATAGCACCTACCTCCCAGGATTATTAGGAGGATCAAATAAATTAACACATGCAAAGCACTTCATAAACCTTAAAGAATCATATAAATATCAATTATTCTTATTGGTGGCAGTTAGATAATACAGTGGATAAAGTGCCAGGCCTGGAAATCAGGAAGAATCTTATTCCTGAGTTGAAATCTGTCCTCAAATCCTTACTATCTGTGTGATCCTGGACAGGTCACTTAATCCTACTTGCCTCAGTTTCCTCATCTATAAAATGAGCTGGAGAAGAAAATGACAAATCATTCCAATATCTTTGCCAGGAAAATCCCAAATAGGGTCACAAAACGTTAGACATGTCTGAAAAAAATACTAAACAAAAAATTTCCATTATTGTTATTAACACTGTTATTATTGTTCTAGATCTGACATTCTATGGACTGTGTTCTAAGATCTCTTTCAGCTCTAAAACACTACACTTGTAAAATTGTCCTGTTCCCTGTTGGACCATTGGATCACATGAGAAAAGATATATGTAACCCACCAGTGAGATTTACACTCTGAGGAATAGAATTCAAACCAGCAATAGAAAAATCGTATCTGTTTCCTCTCTAGCTTCCTGTTAGATTTCTCCGGACTCAGAAGAAAAGGTGTCATTCACATATATAAATATTGTATTTAACTTATACTTTAACATATTTAACATGTATTGGTCAACCTGCCATCTGGGGGAGGGAGTGGGGGGAAGGAGGGGAAAAATTGGAACAAAAGGTTTTGCAATTGTCAATGCTGAAAAATTACCCATGCATATATCTTGTAAATAAAAAGCTATAAAAAAAAAAGAAAAAGAAAAAGAAAAGAAATGGTGTCATTGAGAATAAAGCTAAGAAAGGAAATCTTTGACTGACAAAGTAGTCAGAGGCTAAAGCCCTTAAGGAAAAAGCTAAGAACTATTGATGGAGGTCATACTGAGTTACTAATTGCCCTCCTCACTTTCTAACAAACTCCAGCCCTACCAAGTTGTATTTCCTAATTTGATCCAATTTGATTGATTTCCCATTCTTTCCCAATTTGATCCAACTTTACCGAAGTTTATGTGTTTTGTCTTAATTGAGTGATGAATTTCTCAGTGTCAAGGTCAAGAAAAATATACACCTCAGGAGGAAAAATAAAGAAAACTTTCTATAATTTTTTTTTTAGTATTTAAGGCCATACCCCAACTCCAATGGGTTTTTCTTTTTCTTTTTTTCTTTTTTTATTTAATAGCCTTTTATTTACAGGATATATGCATGGGTAACTTTACAGCATTAACAATTGCCAAACCTCTTGTTCCAATTTTTTACCTCTTAGCCCCCCACCCCCTCCCCTAGATGGCAGGATGACCAGTAGATGTTAAATATATTAAGATATAAATTAGATACACAATAAGTATACATGACCAAAACGTTATTTTGCTGTACAAAAAGAATCAGACTCTGAAATATTGTACAATTAGCTTGTGAAGGAAATCAAAAATGCAGGTGTGCATAAATATAGGGATTGGGAATTCAATGTAATGGTTTTTAGTCATCTCCCAGAGTTCTTTTTCTGGGCATAGCTGGTTCAGTTCATTACTGCTCCATTGGAAATGATTTGGTTGATCTCGTTGCTGAGGATGGCCAGGTCCATCAGAACTGGTCATCATATAGTATTGTTGTTGAAGTATATAATGATCTCCTGGTCCTGCTCATTTCACTCAGCATCAGTTCGTGTAAGTCTCTCCAGGACTTTCTGAAATCATCCTGTTGGTCATTTCTTACAGAACAGAAAACTTTCTATAACTGGCAAAACCCATGGCTACCCCTGTAATCAGTGATCATGGGCACAGGGTAAGGGTGGAAGGGTAGTGATGAAACATCCATCAGGGCAAGATAGAGAGAGAGACAGTAAGTATGTAGACAGAGCAGTGTCCATGCAGATATCCCAGTTGGTATCCTCATCAATCACTCTCCTGCAGATACAACCAATTAACAATTAGGGTTTAAGAGTCAAGTGCATAACGAAAATTTGTGTTAGTGATACAGTTGGCAACCGCCAGCTTTGGTGATCCTGGGGCAAATTATGTGCTTGCCATGCGTCTTACAGGGATGACATTAATTAAGCCCACAGAATTAGGGGACCTCCTGTGCAACGGGAAGAGATAAGGCACCAGTACCAGTCTGAGCTGGACTGGCTGGATCAGAAGGAAGAGATAGCAAAGGAACTTAGCCAAAGATTCTGTAACTTTGAGTGTATCTGAGACTATCTATATCTAAATTTATGTCTCAGCTCTTTAACTAGACTATAAACTCCCTGATGGTTGGAGCCATGTCTTATTTATCTGGGCAGCTAGAGCCAGCTGCGTTTAGCACAGGGCCTGATATGTAGAATGGACATTTAATAAATATTCAATAAATGAATAAATGAGGCTTCCCTCTTGACCTAGAGAATAGAGCAATTCCTTCATATACAGACTATACTGGTACTATATGGGATATATTTTCTCCACCACAATGGTGTTGCTCAAAAAATAACTAATATTTTTGCAGTCTTAGAAAAGCTAATTCATTAATCATCCTGCTTTTTGGTTTTCATATTTTAAGACTGTATTAATCACCAGTGTGTTCTATTTTTTTCTAAATTGCTGAGATACTATTTTCTTTCATTTTCCATTGGCTTATTTCTGTGCCATTTTAAATAGCTGTAAATCACTCTCACCATAAATCAGTCCATCCATCAATCAAATGATCCCTAAGTATCTACTATGCATAAGGCTCTTTGGGGAATATAGAGACAAGAGGGTAATGGAAAGAGAAATAAGTAGATCAGAAAAGACAGAGGAGATCCACCTGGGCTAGAAATTGAAATCCAGGAAAGAATTTCAACAGAGGAGGTAAAGCTTCAAAAAGGGAATGCATTCTAGGCATAGAGAATGGTGTGACCTTTGGACTAAAAAGGACAGAACAAAAAATGTCACGTAGGAAATTAATATCCAAGATAATTAAAAAGAGAATAAGAGTGGACCCAACTGCCTTCAATGCATTCAAATGACCAGGTTTGGATGAATTCCATCCTTGATTACTGAAAGGATGACTGAAGATTTCAGAGATAGTTGGAGAAATTTATGAAAGGTCATGGAGAATTGTAGAGATACTACAGGACTGAGAAAGGTCAAACACTACCATAATTTCTAAGAAAGATGAGAGAATGGAATCTGCAAGCTTCAATTCCTAGGAAAATTTGCAAACATATCATTAGCAATAGTTAATAGATATTTAAAATGGACATTGGAGGTCACAGGAAGGCATAATGGCTCAACAAGAATATATGACAGAAAACTACTAAACATATTTCCCTTTTTGACAGGACCACCTAACTATAGCCCAGAGGGGATGTTGTAAATATAGTTTGCATAGATCTTAGCAAGGATGTGATAAAACATTTCATGTAATGCTTAAGAAATAGATAGCTATATTTGCTATATTTGCACAATTTGTACAATTATGTTTTGACATCTGGTTGAGTGACTAGACTCCAAGAATAGCCATTAATGGTCCAATATCAACTTGGAAGGAGGTTTCCAATGGAGTATCATAAGAATATGATTCTGTTCCCCTACCATTTAAACTTTTATCAATGACATATAAGGGCATTGATGGCATCTATGTCAGATTTGCAGATGATGAAAGATGAGAGAAAGATGAGAGAAATAGCTAATGGATGACAGAGTCAAGAATCAAAATAATCTTGAAAAGCTAAAGCATTAGGTTGAATCTAATGAAATAAATTTCATAGGGACACATTGATACACTTGAAATTTAAAAAAAAATCATTATCATAAGTACTAGAGAAGAGAGGGCACTTATTTATATTTTCTTTTTTTTTCTGATTTTTGCAAGGATCTGTCACAAGAAAAGGATGAAGGAGAGAAGCAACATGAAACACCAGAAAATAACTACAAAAGTAGAAACCAGGCTACCTAAATTCTAGCTCTATTTCTGACACTGACCAAGAAGTGACTTTTAAACTCTTGGGACCTCATCTGAAAATGAGTGAGGTGGAAGTGGCATTGATCAGTTATTGAGAAGTACATATGAGATTAGATTTGTAGTTCTAAGATCTGGATATAGGTAGATATTGCAGCCCTGTCATTTACTAGTAAAATGAGGATAATAACTGTACTGCTCACCTTAAAATGTTATTGTGAAAGGCAATATGTGCAAAGTTATTTTTTACTGTAAAATGAAAAGTAAATTGCTATTATCACAATATGATGATATTAATATGACCTTTGAGTTGTCATTTAATTCAAATATCCTCTGCCTCTTTTGCCTCCATTGCCTCTTCAAATTCAAATATACTAACTATGTTCTAAGGTCTTTTCCAATTCCAATATTCTATGTTTCAAGCCCCCTTCTAGCTCTCATATTCTAATATTTCCATGATGAGTGGTTCAATTGAAATATTGTTTGGTCATTGAAGGAATAAGCTTCCATTAGACCTAGAGAATTCACCTATGGGAAGACACCTCATTCTTTGACAATAGCAAATACTTGAAGAATTTTGGTATCATTGTGATTGTTCGCTTGCAATCCCTCATCTAGGTCACTATGGGGCATCATTTCTGGGCTACTTTGGTGCTACTACAATCCATGTCATGATGTACATAAGAATATATTTGTCATTTTTGCCACTGCAAGTGCTATTATTTCTAAGTAAACACGAACAAGTTAATGCTAGTTGCATTATAACATGCATGCATAGTCCTAGAAAAGGCTCTGTATTTCATGTGAGGCCTTTGCATACTGTTAGTGGAAAGTTTTCTTTTACCAATTATGTTATTATAACCAACTAACACTTCTCTCCTTTCTCCCAATAAAAAATTGGGAGAATAAAAAAAAATTAAAAAGGGCAAACTTGCTATTAGAGAAAGTTGAGGGAGATAATTTATGTCTGGGAGTTCTGAGCCCCATTGGGGTCAAACCTGATCTAGTGTTTCCACGAAGTTCAGCCTCAATATGGTAGGCCCTGCGAGGAAAGAGCTCCCAGGCTGCTTAAGAATGGGTAAACCAGCCCAGACAGAAAAAATTCTGTACCAATGAGTATTTTGGTCAGTTATTGTGAATGGCCAATGCACTTTCAGCCTGGACAACAAAGGGAGATAGAGTTAAAAACAAATCCATGTACCACACAAGCACACACACATAACCAAATCTAAATTGTACAAAATGATCTATGAAACAAAGAGGTGATTGATCTTTATCTTCTCGATCTGTTTTTATGCTGAGAAACTATAATTATTTATTGGTAGTACTAGCATGAAATGAACTAATAACAGAAAATCTACATTCAAGTTAGAAATGCCTAAATTTATTGATTGATTATTTGTTATGCAATGTTTCTTTCCATATCTTACATAAGACTATTTACCTATTTATCTTGCATAAGACTCTTTTACTACAATGTTGCATTCACAGACCTGAATTGCTGAGGGAGTCCTCTCTGTCTTAAAAACAAAACAAAATTAAACAAAGTTTTATCTTATGGATGACAATATTTGGACAACAGGCTTATGGTCCTTAGGAAATTATAGATAAGAGGGTTTCACATGTCTCGTAAAGGGAGTCTAAATCTAAGATGAAACTTAATAGGGATAAATGTAAAATGCCTTATAATTGGGTTTAAGAAAATTGACCTCATAAGAATAAGACTGGAGAAACATGAACATGTTGAACTAGTCTTTTGCATGAAAAGGATCTTGGGATTTTAGTGGAATATAAATTTAAAATGAATGAATCAACTGGATAACTTGGAAGCCAAAAAAAACTAATATGACCTCAGCTTGAGTTAAGAGAGTTATCTTCCAGGGTGAAGAAATTTCTGGGATTTGATGGAGAAATCAGAAATGAAACCTGGTAAGAAATAAAGAGATGAAAGGCATGTTGGTGTTAGACGTGCTATCAAGGGAATTTTTGTTCAGGTATCTGTGGAGGCAGCTGGGTGGTGTAGTGGGTAGAGCTGAGTGGATAATCACTTGTCAGGGAGGTTTTAGACATGATTCATGCAAAGGTACAAACCAAACTAGGTGATCTCTGAGATCAATCAATCAATCACCAAGTTTATTGAGAGCCTATTATATTAGGCCCTGGGAATATGAGCACAAAGAATGAAACTATTCCTATTCACAGTGAACTAGCGAATTTATATGCTATAAAGTTAATAAGTAAGAATATATACGTATGAATGTGAGAGAAATTCTATAAATGGAATTAACAACTGGCTGCTTCTTGACTGGTCAGCCAATGACATACCTGAGCTGCTGAAAGAGTCCTCTCTGTTTTAAAAACAAAACAAAATTAAACAAAGTTTAGAGGCAGAAGGAGTTGCCTTGATCACCTTTGTCGGACTATGCCCCCAAAACAATTTCAGAGTTCCATCAGTACACAATTCCTGCATTCAGCCAAGTAAGAAACTCTATAAATTTCTCCCCTTCTGATATAACACTCAAAGAAATACCTACTGAAGCATTCCTTTCATAATATCCTCAGTGTTTGATTTAATTTATACCTCCTTTAACTAGTGGGTCTCTAAGAATAAAATGAATGTTCAAAAAAAAAAAAGGTCTCCAGGGTTTATTAATATTCATTTGAATCGGTAGATGAACTGAAGAGTTTGCTTTCAAAGCCTGAATCCTCCTGCTGGTATTGTTATCCTTTATCTAATCTGAGTGAATCCATTGGGGCTTGTAATTTAGACTCATGTAGGGGGAAAACAATGCAATCTTTCTCTTTATTGAATGTCACATCAAGGAATAGGTGCCCAACCCCTTATTTGCAACTGATCCTGCAAATAAAATGCTCTTGGTTACTTGACCTGTCCCCTCTTTTGCAAAATAGCCAAGTGAGGCTTCCAGGAAAATTCAAATTCTCTCCTACTCACTCTCTGGTATTATTTCCTAGGCCTGAAATCCAGCCAAGATTTGAAAAACAAAACATTGAAGACGCTGGACTGATGGCTTAGGAGAAACATCCCTGTGCCAACCCACCACCATTATTTGCAGAAGCTTGTCTCCTTGTTTCCTTATTTCTTAAGAAAATGTCCTTTGCCCAGCTTTGCATTTTGAACAGAGGGAGAAAAAGGTTTACTGGTACCATACACGTTTAGCTTAATTTACCTAACCATATTTAAAAGCAATTTGATATATTGGATATTTGATATATTTGGCATATTATAGCTGGAATCCTAACTCTGCCACATAGGCCACTGTTTGAACATGGCAGCTAGGTGCTACTGTTGGATCTAGAGCCAATAACTAATTAATTAATAATGTGATGATATCATCAATTATACTAGTGGAGAGTATTATTATTTCCTTCTCTGACCATAACCTTCCTCTTACATTCCCATAAAACGGGGGTCATCTCTTTGCAGCCCATGCTGGATTATTCTAAAACTCAAACATATGGTCTAAATAGCAATAAAATATATGTCTATAAAAGCAGCTAGGTGGCACAGTGGATAGCATGCTGAGTCTGCTGTCAAGAAGACTTCTTCCTAAATTCAAATATGACTTCAGACCCTGGGTAAGTCACTTAGCCTTGTCGCCCAATTTATCATATGTAAAATGATCTAAAAGGAGAAAGAAATGGCAAACTACTTCAGTATTTGGCCAAGAAAACTTCAGAAGGGGTCAAGAGTCAGACATGAGTGAAACTATTGAACAAGCACAAAATATCTAAAAATAGTAAGGGCTATTTCTCTTTAGACCTTCATCCAGGGTTTGCTTGAGAACGTCACCATAAAACTCATGTCTCTCTTTTTATTTCCCTCCAAAAATTTTGACTAGCAAGACATCAGAGAATAGATTTTATTTAATCCAACAACAACAACAACTCAGAATCCAAGGCCATCTAAGCCCCTCCACAGAAAGAAAATTCTTTGTCCAACTTCCAGAGGACATCAAATGACCCTTCTTTCCAGTGAGTCCAATGGTTCCTTAGATCTGGAAGACATCATTTTGTCTATATTTCTCTTGAGTATATATGGGTCTCAACCCAGATCAAGAGAATAAATTCTATCTTTTCATTGTTTACTCAGGTATTAGCTCTTGCTTTTCCCCAAATATCACTTCAGAGTGACTAAGGTACCTTAAAGAGGGAGAATTTGCCTGTTGGCAAGAAAATTATTCAAAACAAGGAAATTATTGTACTATATATATGATACAAGGAAATCAACTTTCCATAGCATCAAAATTTAGGGAGAGAGATAGCTTTTCAGAAATCATATCCAACTTCCTCTTTTCTTAGAGTAGGAAACTAAAGTTTGTTGATATGAAGTGACATGTTCAAAGTCACTCGCATAGCTGGTAGCATAGCTGAGATTTAAACACAAGTCCGAGGATTTCAAATACAATATTCTTTGCAACCCCCATAGTACCTCTCCCTGTATAGAAAATTTATACTTTGTCAGAGAGAACAAAGGAATTTACTAAATTTCTCTGGGCAAATACCTGAGTGTGCCAACTACAGATACACTTTATGAATTGACTGTATGTTCAAGCAAAGGCTGGCTGACTTCCTATCAGGGATCTGGTGGATTAATTCCTATTCAGGTACAGTTTGCATTTGAGGCCTTCTAAAATCACTTTAGCTCTGAAATACTCTCTTCTAAGTTAGTCTGTATGAATGGAAGCCATCATCATTACTCAGAGAAAGTCATTGCTCTTCTCTTCAATTTCCTCATCTTATAAAATGGAAATAACAGATTCCCTTTCTATTTTTTTTCTCTCTTATGAATAATCTTGGAATTACAAGGGATTTTGGAGATTGAGGAGACTTAATCTAGCTGGCACCTGGTCGAAAACAAAACAAAACAAAACAATATTTGCAACATTCCTATCAAATGGTCAGCCAACCTCTCAGGGTTTAGGGGAGGAATAATGCTTTATAAACTCTAAAACATTGAAAGCTTTGGTCTGATCCTTAAAAAGATTTTCTCACTACTTTGTAGTATTACTGGGCCCATTCTTGCCACTAAAGAAAGGTATTGATAATTCGAACTTTATTACAATGGAAACTTCCTTTGGCTTCCTTCATATCTATGATTTCTGTTTCCAGGATGGTGAACACTGGAAACTGGCCCAAGCCAAATAAACTAAACTTTCCTAACTTTATAGAATCTCTGGAACAATATGAAGTAACTCACACTGTTGGGAAATCCCATAATTTGGCCGAGGGACCTTGATACTTACATCAGTCCATCTGTCATGGATTAATTTATTTATTCATAAGTGTGGGTACTCCTACTACCAATAAACATTGCAACCCCTTCTTATGCCCAGTAGCTTGTTTTCAAGAGAGTGAAATAATCATCACCCTAGATGAGTGATGAGCTCCTCCTAACTTACCTAGCCTAGTCCTCAAATTACAAACATGTAGTCCTTTGCCAGGCCCTTGCACAAAGACTTTCCAGTTAAGGAGAGGTTGCCAGAGTTTATGCTTTGCTAGAGTAGTTGAAGAATCAAGGTTCAAATTATCTCATACAGAGGCAACAGACTGAAATTTTCATGAAGGATGGTTCCTAATGATAGCATTAATAATAAGTCAAATTTATGTTTCACTTTAAGAATGCTTTATAATAACTTTGCAGATTATTACTCAATTTTACAGAGGAGACAAAGCTTAAAAAGGGGAAGATAGGCTATTCAAGGTCACACAGTTAATAAGATCAAGGATTTCATCCCATGACTGCATTTAATCTTGGACCAATATCTTTCCATTATACTCTTTATAACAAGAATCTGATCAACCAAAATAGTGGTATCCTGGTAAAAAGTACTACATTTCAGTTCAGAATGCTTGGGGTTAAAGCCAAGCTTTTTTATTTGCTTTTTGACCATCTCTGGGTTTCAGTTTCCTCCTATGAAAATAGACATAGGAACAAATGAACTACTTGCATCCATCCATAGGATCGTTACAAGATTAAAATGATATAGAGAAGAGTCGTGAAAAGATGGGCAAGAATTCTGACTCTACTCCTGGGTATTTGTGTGCAAGGTCTTTAACCATTCTGGGCCTCCATCTGTAAAATGAGGGGATCAAAAATGTACTAAGCACTGCACATACAAAGACAAGAATGAAATAGTAAATCGGCCTTCAAAGAACTTAAATTCTATTTGGGATTCCCTAATAACCAAAAAGTGAATTTGGGCCATTAATTCACTTTTATATTTTATATATTTTTCCCAGTTAAATCTAAAAACAATTATTAACATTCATTTTCAAAAATTTTTGAGTTCTGAATTCTTTTTCTCTCTCCCTCAATTTTCCCTTTTTGAAAAAGCAAGCAGTTTGATATAGATTATCCATGTGCCATCACACAAAACATATTTCCATAGTCTGTTCTAAAAGAAAACACAGACCCCCCCCCTCAAAAAAAAAAGAAAAGAAAGTTTTTAAAAGCATGCTTTATATGAAATCAATTTAAATATTCCAGGACTAACATAAAAATAAGAATCTTTATCAATCAAGTTTTTAACATTCATTAAATTTTTAATATTCATTAAAAATGATCCCATTTAATCCTTACAACAATCTGGGGCAAGAGCAGAGGAAAGGAGAAAGGTCAAGGAGGAGTATTAAGTATCCTCACTTCCCAGAAGAAAACATTAAAGGTGAGACAGATGAGGTGACTTATCCAAGATCACACAACTAATAACCTAACTAGGAGAGGTGCCCATGTCCAAGGCTCTTGCCACTGTACCATCCAGTGTTTAAAAAGAAAATTTTAGATAGCTAAGGTGGAATATGGGAGAGTTTATACTTTTTAATAACTACTGCTAACATTTATATCATACTTTAACTTTTACATAGTGTTTCACTTTATATTTTCTCATTTGAACCTTACAACAACTTTGGGAGATATCAACTATACACATAATAATTTCCATTTTACAGGTGAGGAAACTGAGGCTTAAAGCTGTTCATTGTCTTATTCATTATCACACAGCTAGTAACTATTAGAGATAGGGTTTAAGCTCAAATATTCCTCACTTTGAGCCCAACATTTATTTTTATACCAGAAGGTCATAGTGAATACCACCTGATAGAAATTTTGAGTCAGGAAGAAGCCCAATCTGGCTCCCTTGCTATCCTGTTGGTATAGAGTGATTTGTAAGGATGGAACTCTTTATGAACTTCCATCGTTTACCCCTCAAATCTCTGAGTATCTTTAAACAACCTTTGAGATATCGATTAGCACGTCTTTTAAAATGATCTGGAACCTGGTTGACCAGATGCATTCCATCTGACTCCTCCTTTATCCCCTCCTCTGAGCTACTATATTCTTCCCTGACATTTTCCCATTTCTCTGACAAATCCCCAAGGCTATATTTCCCCTATAAAAGATGTGCCTCTGACTAAGACCTTTGCTAAGTCATTTTCAGGACTAAACTCACTATAAGGTTCTCTCTCCCTCTCCCTCCCTTCTTCCTTCTCTCTCTCTCTCTTTCTCTCTCTCTCTCTCTTTCCTTCCCTCTCTCTGTCTCTTTCCCATAATGCTTTCCCTTTAACAGCCTCTTTCTCCTTACTATATAGCTAACTCTGGTTAATCTGCTAACCTCCTCTGTGGATCCAACCTGCCAGGCAATGACATATTCCCACCTCATGGCATATTCCTTTAATGGATTCTTCCAAATTCCTTTTCTTGGTAACTCTATTGCTCTCCCAACCCCATTTCATATTTACCATTCCTAATGCCTATTTGACCTCTTATTTTGTCTGTAACCTCTTCTCTTTTTGACAGAGAATAACCCATGTTTATTTTGAACTAGGAATGGCCATCCTGATCTCATCAAGCCCTTGATCTACTCTTCTACTGATGAGGGGGTCCCTGAATCTCTCTCTAAAAAACTCCTTCAAGAAGAAAGTCTCCTTGAATTCTGGCCTCTGAAAAAGACCCTGCCCGAGGGAAACAGGACAAACAGCTTCATCCTGTTATCTAGGTGGGGCTAGTTGAGTCTGGAGTTGGAGATTCTAACCATTGAATTGGAGATTAGTCAAGAAACCTAAGATTCTCTATTTAAATTCCAGCTCAAGTTGAAACCAGCCCCCATCAAAAGCAAACTCCAGCTTGTAGCAAAGGCTTCTATTATAAAATGTGCAACTTGGGGCTCAGTCTTTGCAGAGAACCTAATATGCCAAGGAACTTCTCTCTTCCTAGGGCATAGCAGCAACCTCTGACTGCTGAAATGATATGTTCCTTCAGCATTACCCTCTCTTTTATCTCTTTCTCACTTATTTCCCTAATAAGACTTTATACTTCTCTGCCAGGACTCCTTACTAGAAACTTTATATTTCTCTGCCAGGACCTTACCACTAAGGAATTCAGCCTTTATATTCATTAATAGCAAAGGCTGACTTCCCAATGCCAATAATAAACTTCTTTTTATCAGTCTAGCTTTTAAGGTTTGTAAATTCCTTTACAAAGGACTTCTGTGCCGCCAGAAAGGGGTTCCCACAACTCCCTATCCTATGCTGAATCCTAAGAGGATTTAGGGGAGCCAAACCTCTTCATTAGTTCCCTGAACCCTGAACCTGCCATTAACCTCATCATTTAACTCCCTGACCACCAGGAGCCCTAATCTTGTTTGGGACAAAAAAACCTGCCCAAAGTGACTAATACAGAGATCACTCATAGAAAGCAGAATTATTTATTAGAATCTCGAGAAGCGGACCCCATCCTGGTCTGTGAGCCAAATTCAGAGCAGGAGAGAGTCACTCCCTTGAAAATCTTCACAGCTTTTATATATTTCAAGCAGAGAATCTCCAAAATCCCACCCTCTATATCAGGGGTCCTCAAACTTTTTAAATAAGGGACCAGTTCAGTGTCTCTCAGACTGTTGAAGGGCCGGATTATAGTAAAAACAAAAACTTTGTTTTGTGGGCCTTAAAGTAAAGAAACTTCTTAGCCCTGGATGAGGGGGATAAACATCCTCAGCTGCCGCATCTGGCCCACGGGCCATACTTTGAGGACCCCTGCTCTATATGTTGTGATTGGTCACATAAACCTTTATCCCCTATTTGGTCTGGAATGCAGACAAGGTGATATAGAGCTTTGACCACATCATTCCTTCTTTGGACAATGGAATGCAGTCCAGGCCCTATCCAAAATCACGTAACTGGGGCCTATAGGCCTGATCTACTTTAGCTAACAGTCTCTGATCAATATGTGCTTAATGTGTAAGTTCTTCACCTTTCCACACCATCTCATCATTTGGTTCCTTGACCAGGAACCCCAAAATCTAGATCTCATCACTACCAGTTGCTTCTTAATAGGAAGCCCCTTGATGCTGAGAGACCATTAAGTCAATTGCCTAGAGTTATAGCTAGTAAAGGTATGAACTGGGATTTTAATTCATATCTGAACTAGGATTTCTACTTGGGTCTCCCTGACTCTAAGCAACTCAGTTGTGTAGTGGGAAAAATTGCCAGATCTAGAATCAGGAAGACTCTTCTTCCTGCACTTAAATATAGCCTCAGATATTTCCTAGCTGTGTAATAAGTCACTTAAACCTATTTGCATCAGTTTTCTCATATGTAAAATAAGCTGGAAAATACAATGGCCAACTGCTCCAGGATCTTTGTCAAGAAAATCCCAAATGGGGTCATGGGGAGTTGGACATGATTGAAATAACTTAACAACCACAACTTTCCAATTCTCTCCAGCAGTGTAAGAATCATCCATTTGATTGAATTAAATTTGAATGACTTCCCTGAGATAGTAGACAGCATCAGGACCAGGCCTAGAACTCAGGTCTCCTAACTAAGAAATCAGTTCTTTCTAGTAGAGCATAGTGAAAAGCCACATCCTTCTTATTCTAATATCTCAGAGCTCCCAAGCCCACTGAATTAAGCCTCAGTAAGCTCATCATAGACGTACTTCTCCATTCAGAAGCTGTATGACCAACTTGTTGGGGATGTTGTGAAGTCACAGGTTGAAGTTCATGGCCTCTGAGATCTCCCCCAACTCGGAGAAGCTAAGATCCAAGGAGATCCGGGTTTTAAATCCTGGCTCAGACATTTCCTAGATAAGTGCCAATGGGCAAGTCACTCTTCCTGATTGAACCTGAGTTTCTTTATCTATAAAACAGGGAAAATAATATTTACTTGAAGGATGCATAGATTTGCATCAGGCCGAGATAGAGGAGAGTAGTTGTCTTTTATGTTAATTCTGTGATTAGCTGGTTCCATTTGAAAGTAAGGTCCTTTATCAAAGAGAATAATAAACCTTTTCTCATCAAGAGCTCTGGGTGCTTAGCAATATTCAGATTCTATTATCTCAGAAATGATTCCCTAGCAAAGAACCAGCCAGTTTCCTTATTGTGACAAATGCACAATTAAGTCTGGTCTTTCTTTCTTTGTGAAAGAAATGAAGAGGACTCTTCTTGCAGAACTCTCCACAGCAGGCTAAGACCAGCTCCCTGGTAAGTAGGAGACAGTGAAGTTGTCTTTGGAGGGCTTTTGTATTGTTCTGTTCCCTGATCAGGAAGGGTGGGAGTGATGACAACCATCATCATATCAGAGCTGACATTTTCTAGAAGCTTTCAGGTTAACAAAGGGTTTCCTTAAGAAGGAAGAAGACAAAGGGGGAGGCGAAGGGGAGGAGGAGAAAGGTGGTGAAAGAGAGGAGAAAAGAGGAAGAAAGGGGAGAGGAGAGAGGGAAAGAGAAGGAGGATGAAAAGGAGAAAAAACTGGAAGAGAAAGGAGAGAGGGCAAGAAGATTAAAAAAAGAGTGGGGAGATAGAGGAAGTCCCATTCATCTCCAAGGTTTGTGAATATTTCCTTATGGCAACTTTATAAAAATCAAATTCGAAAACTTTTATTAAACACATACTATGTACCATTTATTGGGCTAGGTTTTAGATAGCAATGGAAACATTATGACTATTTTACAGATTTAAAGAATAATAGAAAACAAATAAACACCAAGTTTAAAAGAAGGTGATTTGTCCATTGTCACATCTTTGATTCAAAGAAATACACACTTTGCTTAAGAATAAATAAAGCATAGGACTGACTCATAGCTTTTGTCCAAACTGTAATGGAAGCAAAGTATCTTCTTCCCTGCTCCATTTTCAATTTTTCAATTCTCCACTTTCTTATAAGGATTGCATGGAGTAATTAAGGAATACAGTGGATAAAGCAGTGGTCCTAGAGTCAGGAAAAATTCAAATCCAGCCTCAGATACTTTACTAGCTTTGTGGCTCTGAACATGTCACTTCATCTCTATTGATCTTGGTTTGTTCATCGGTAAAATGGGAATAATAATAATAATAGCATTTATCTCCCAGAATTTGTTATAGGATCAAACAAGATAATAATTATAAAGTATTTAGCAGAGTGTCTAGTACATAGAAAGGACTATATACATGTTAGATATTATTATTGCTGTTGTTCTTGTCTTTATTTCTGCCAAAAAGAAAAAGATGAAGATAAGAAGTCTATAGAGGAGAGTGCTTTGCTTAAAGTCACTTAATTAGGGCACAGTAGAACTCAATTCATTGACTCTGTCTTTCTCAGAACAATGACCTTTTCTCTAGACCTTTTCCTTTTCACTCTCCAAACTTCTCTACCTACTTCTTTGGGGAACAATTCTTTTCTATGGAATAAGTCCCAATGAATGACAGCTTGCTTGAATTGAAAAGTTCTTTTTACTGCTGCTCTGATAAAGTAGTTGAAGTTGTATTAATGGTTGATAATGACTTTAGAGGTCCATTTCTTTCATAGAATATTTATGTTTTCATTGAGGACTTCAATGACACCACACAAGGGGTGACTATTTTCAAAAGTCCAAAAGATTTGTTGGTTGACTGGAACAAGAGAGACTTGTTAGGTCATATAGTTAGCAATTTAGCTAGTAATCTAACAATAAAAACAAAATTATATATAGCTTGTAATCTAGAAGAGAATGAGTTTTATTTTATAACTGTGACACTGGACAAGTCAATTCAATAACATTCAATAAAATCCTTGTTAAGCACCTACTATGTGTCATCCCTCAGGACCTCAATCTTTGCTTCTTTAGCTGTGAGATCCAGGTTGCCACTTCATCTCTTCAAGCCTCAGTTTTTCCATTTGTACAATGGGGGAAATATTCAGAGATATTAATTTCAAGTCTAGTTCTAATTCCATTGCATCACAGAAAATGCTTTGTCACTGTCTACATACTATAGAAATAGTTTGGTATTTAGTAGTACTAATAGCAGCAGCAGCAAGAGTGATCATAACATTGTATTTTAAAAAATTATCCTATATCCTCTTTATCTTTAGATTTTCTTGTCATTTAATTTCTGACTCTGACCAATTAACTTTAGCTCTGCAAATAATGCCTTTGAACACTGAAAAATTTTCCCTTGGAAAGATATGAGCTCATTACTAAATCATAATTGAATGTCCTTGAAAATCACTACCTCATTGTTCTGGGTTAACAATTGACTACCAAATAGGCGATCCTTTTTTTTTCTTTTATTAAATATTTACCAAATGCACATAAAATAATTTTTAATAATCATTTTAAAGTTTGATTTCTAAATTCTCTCCCTCCCTCTCACCCCTACTGTGAGAAGGCAAACACTTGATTTCAGTTATACGTGTGAGGTCATGCCAAATATATTTCCATATTAGCCATGTTGCAAAAGAAAACACAAACAAAAGAAACAATAAAAAGAAAAAGAAAGTTTATAGTATTGGGATTAAAGGTTCCTTGAATATTTGGAAGAATTCACTTATGAATCCAACTGGTCCTGGAGAAGTTTTTGTATGGCTTATTCAATCTCTTTTTCTAAGACAGGGTTATTTCAGTATTCTGTTTTCATTTCCTAATACCTCGGGCAGTTTATAGTTTTGTAAATATTCATCCTTTTTACTTAGATGATCAGTTTTATGAACATATAAATGACTAACTCCTAATAATTGCTTTAAGCTCATCTTTACTGGTGATGCATTCATCAATATCATTTTTGATACTAGTAATATGTGTTTTTGTTCCTTTTTTAAATCAAATTCATCAATGGTTTATCTATTTTATTTTATTTTTCATAAAATCAGCTCTTAGTTTTATTTATTTGTTCAATTTTATTAACCTCTCATTTGATTGTCAGGATTTCTGTTTTAATCAGAATTTGCTAAGGATTTGTAATTTGTTCTTTTTGTATTTTATTTTAATTCCCTGAACAATTCATTGATTGGATCTTTCTCTCTTTTATTAGCGGATGCATTTAGAGATATAAAATTTTCCCTAAGTACTGCTTTGGCTGCATGCCACACATTTTGGAATGTTCATTCCATTGTTGTCATTGTCTTTAATGAAATAATTGATGATTTCCATGATTTGTTCTTTGACCCACTCATTCTTTAGGATTAGATTCTTTAGTTTCCAATGAGCTTTTAATCAGTATTTCCATGGCCTTTTATTAAATGCAGTCTTTGTTGCATTATGGTCTTAAAAGAGTACATTTAATATTTCTACTTCTCTTCATTTGATTCTAAGGTTTTAAATGCTCTGATACATGGTCAGTTTTTGTGAAAGTATCATAGATAATTGAGAAAAAAAAAGTATATCCCTTTCTATTTCCATTCAGCTTTTTTCCAAAGGTCTACCATATCTAACTTTTCAAAAATTCTATTCATCTCCTTAACTTTTATGGTGAGTTTTATATAGCTCTGAGAGGTTAAAGTTGAGGTCCCCATGAGTATAGCTTTACTGTGTATTTCCTCATGTAACTCATTTAACTTTTTCTTTAAGAATTTGGATACTATGTCATTTGGTGCATGTCTGTTTAGGATTGTTATTATTTCATTAAGCTTACTTTTTGCTTTGCTTTGTCTGAGAACATGATTGCTTACCCCTGCATTTTTTAAACATGAACTGAAACATAATAGATTCTGTTTCAGTCCCTAATTTTAGTTCTGTGTGAATTTTTTTCAAATGTTTTTCTTATAGATAACATATTACCAAATTCTGGTTTCTTATTCATTTTATTAACTGTTTCTATTTTATGGGTGAATACTCCTCATTCACATTCAAAATTTATTTATAACTGTACATTTCCTTTTCCTATTTTCTTTTACCTATCCCCTTCTCTCTCTTTCTATCATATCCCTCCTTAGTAGATTCTGTTTTGTTTCTTATCACTGCCCTTTCTTTTATCATCCCCCTTTCTCTTGCCCCCTTCCCTTCCTACTCCTTATTGGGTAAGATGGATTTCTATTACCAATTGTATACATACACACACATATGGGTGTGGATGTGTGTTTATTTCCCTCTTCCCTCTTTGAATTAATTTAAATGTCAAGAAGTTCTAGGATTGCACACATATACACATATGTGTGCATAGGACATGCACACATGTCCCTCTCTATAAAGACTCTCTCTTGTGCATTTCTTTTGTTTGAGATAATTTTCCTCAATCTTCCTCTCCCTTCACTCCCTTCTTCTTCAAAGACATCTCTTGTTATTGCCTATCAGTTTTTTTAAAATATCAACAACATAATCAACTCACTTCTGCACTCTTTCTATGTAGAATCCTTCCAACTGGCCTAAAAATAACAAAGCTCTTTGAATAAATATATATCATCTTCTCATACAGAAAGATATACAGGCCCCTTATCATCTCTGGTTTGGGAACTCTCATAGCTACTGTTGCTTCTGCTACTATTATTTAATCTTATCATTGAAATTTTATCCATGTGGACTTTGGGTCAATCTCCTCTTCCATGTCACAGATGTCTTTTTCCAGACTATGGTGCCCTGAGCTAGACAAATCTCTCATTCTGATTTTTTTGTGGACTTTGCCACTCTAGAATTCAATTTGAGGCATTTTAAAAAGTTGTGCGGAGAGGAATATTGAGAAAGTTAAAAGAATGCTTATCTATTCCACCATTTTGACTCTGCTTCAAGAAGTGACTATGGGTGATTCTTTGTTAAGATTTAGGAAAAAACTCAGTGAAGAATAATAGAATATAAATAATAACAAAATATTTCTCTACTATTATATAATAAGTATTATAAATTAATCATACAAAACAGCATGCTATCATGGAATATATACAGAATTTGGCAAAAGGAGATCTGAGTTCAAGATAATGGAATTTGGTGAACAAATCCGTTATCCTTGATACAGGTATCTCAGTTTTATTTTCAGTAAAATGAGGAAGTTAAGCTAAGTGATTTATAAAGGTTTTTTTTTTCTGGATCTATTATTCTACATTTTATATGATTATAGATGTGGTACCAATAACTTCTCCTAAAGGCTGGATAAGTGCTCCCCCCCCCCATATCTAAAAGGTAGCATGAAAAATAAAATAAAACAAAGTAAAAGTAGCATGGTATAACAGAAAGGGGTGGGGGGAGATAATGTATTTGGAGCAAAATGGATTGTATTCAAATCTAGCTCTGCTAACTAGCTGAATGACTTTGGTTAAGTCACTTAATCCCTCTGGTAGCCAAGTTTCTTCCTCTGAAAAATGAGGGAGTTGAACTACATAGCTACAGAGCTTTGACCCTATATATGCATCTCTCTCTCTCTCTCTCTCTCTCTCTCTCTCTCTCTCTCTCTCTCTCTCTCTCTCCTTTTCTCTCTCTTCCTTTCCTCTCTCCCTCTCTCTCCCTCTCCCTCCCCTCCCTCTCTCTGTCTTTCCCTGTGACCTATGATCTTTTCCCAGTCTAGAAATCAATGTTCTAAGCTACATTCCAGCTCTGATGTTGCTTCATAGAATTTAGAGCTGGAAGGAACTTGCATAATGGTCTATTCCAAATCTTTCATTTTACAGACAAGAAAACTAAAGCAAATGAGATAAAATGGCATGTCTGACATCCTACAAGTTGAAAGCAGATCCAAGATTCAAGTCCAGATCCTTGATGATAACTCCAACACTTTTTCCCCGACTCCATGTCTTGTATGGTCTAGTTGTAAGGTCACTTCCACTTCTCACATTCTATATTCTAAACTCCTTTTTCCTCCTACTTTATATTCAGTTCTCTTATAACCCTAACATTCTATGATTCTAAGGTTCTCTTTGTAGGCTAAAACAGAGATCCTGAAGCACTACTCAAATTAGCTGTTGTCATTATAATTAGGGTCTCAAGCTAATTCCCTCCCCTTACATTTGCTACTATTGTCACAACCTGACATTTAACATAAACCATTCCTAATACTTACCAAGCATTAGGGACATTAGCTCACTCAAGCATCATATTCTATGTTTTGCTGACCCAGTGACATTTTGGTTAATTAGCAATGTTGCACTTCTCGTCGAATATTGCTGTACACATTGCAGAAACATGTCTGAGACCTTAACTGCTCCGAGGGGATTAACTCTGAGTCAGCATTTTGGGATGCTCATGACCAAGGATAGAAGCAGCCAAAGTAATTTCAGGGTTGGAAAATTGTTTGGTCATGGGCATCTATCTCCTGTTGTTCTAATAAAAATAATTTATGTTTCTATAATTCTTATTAGTTTTACAAACCCTTTCTTTTACAAGAATCCTGTAAGGTAGACAGACAGTGATAACATATGATTTCCATTTTACAGATGTTGAAACAAAGATTCAGAGGAATAAGGGCATATAATGAAGAAGAGGTAAAGCCATGATTATAGAAAGAAGTGCTCAGAAATTCATGAGGATAAAAAAGACCATCAACGGCAGGAAAAGAGCTGCACATAAGAATTCTCTTATAGAGCAACAGATTAACAACAGATTTAAGACTTCTGAATTTCCAAGGTGATTTACAGTTTTTAAAGCACTTCCACATCCATGGTCTCCTTTGATTTCCTATTAACTAGTTTTATCCCAGATAGGTAGATAAAGCTAGAAAGGAAGGAAGGAAAGAAAAGAAAGAAAAGGAAAGGAAGGAAGGAAGGAAAAGAAAGAAAGAAAAAGGAAGGAAGAAGGAAGGTAGATACAGGGAAGTATGCTATATACAATACGTACAGATATACATTCATACAAACTGCCTTGTCCAAGGACTCATCTAAAATGGAAGTACAAAAGTTATTCATGAGCCTGATGATTGAGTTTTGAGCAGCTCTATTCCTACCCTTGCCCTTTCCTCTTTTCTCTTCCCCTGCCCTTTCTTCCCCTCTCTTTCTTTCCTCTGTATCTCAGCTCTGTGATTGAGAGATTTTTAGGAATTTCATTATTCTAGAATTTAGGATTTTTAGGAATTTCATTATTCTAGAATTATCTATGGCATCAAGGATTTGTTCACTAAATGTTAAATGTCAGATTGTGATAAAATGAAACAATATATATATTTGTCTTCCTCAAAAGACTGTGAGATCTTTGAGGGCAGGAACTGATTTTTTGTCTCTTTGTACATACTTGATGTTTTGTATATGCCTTTCACATAATAGCAGGTCCTTAAAAATGTTTATTGTTTGATTGAGTCATCAGGCACTTTTTATATATGTAAGGAGGCTTGTCTGAACATGCCCTTCCCTCTCTACTTTTTGGTGTATATTCTTCTACATTTACCTTCTCTTAATTAAATGAATAAACAGATTTCTTTGCTTTGTGTTTATTGTGGAACTGGTGGAGTCAAGGCTCAGATACAAACCTTGGGGGCCCCTTTCCCCATTAATGAATTAGAAATTTAGCTTGAAACTAGCAATTACATTCCAAGACTAATAATATTTAAGGGAAATGCAGATATAACATTAGTCTAGTAACCCTTTTCTCAGAAGAGTCTGGTAAAATTCAGGCCCTAATGTCCTGTTTCCCCTTCTGGTAGGAACTTAAGTTCCCCTTGGAGAAGGATAGGGGTAGGAGATGCTAGAGCTATCTATTCTTGTTTCCTTGCAAGCCACATTGAGAAACCCTATACTATATCTATATAGAGAAAATGTTCTAATAATAAAAGCTATACAAAACAGAAATGATGCTGTCTAGGGAAGAGGGTGAGGGGAAAGGGGGGAGAAAATTTTGCAACACAAGATTTTGCAAGGATCAATGTTGAAAAATATTTGGAAAAATAAAAAGCTATTATTTTTTAAAGAAACAAATATGATGCTGTGATAAATGTAGAAATATGTTTAGAAGAATTACACATTTAACTTATATTGGATTACTTGTTATCTAGGATAGGAGGGAGAAAGATTTGGAACACAAGGTTTTACAAGGGGGAATGTTAAAAACTATCTTTGCATGTATTTTGTAAAAAAAAATAAAAACTATTATTATTATTTAAAAAGAGGAATGAGATACCTTGGGAAGGAATGGGATAATGAAGAGGAGCAGCAGCAGAACAAGAACAAGAAGAACAAGAAGAAGAAAGGAGGAGGAGAATGAAGAAGAAGAAGAAGAAGAACAATGGGAAGACCAGGAATAAGAATAGCAAGAAGAACAAAAAGAACAAGAATAAGAGCAAGAAGAACAAGATGAACAAGAAGTAATATTTATATAGCACTTCAAAGTTTGTAAAATGCTTTACAGGCTATCTCACTCAGTTTTCACAATGACTCATTACTATTCCCATTTTATAGAAGAAATTGAGACTGAGAGAGGGTATAACTTGCCAAATTCATTCAGCTAATAAGCTTCAGAGACAGGCTGTGAATTCAGATCTTTCTGACTCCAAATCTAGCTTTCTACTCACTATTTCACCTATTAGTTGCCATAACTTCCTCCTCCCTAGAGGTCTTCAAACAGAGGTAGGTTGATCACGTCTCAAAAATGCTACAGAAGGAATCCCTGTTTCAGGGTATAGGTTGCCAAAGATGCCCTCTGAGGTATTCTCCAATTTTGAGAATTTCTGATTCTATGAAAAGCTACAGCTTTTTACTTAATATGGATTGCCTTCATTGAACATCATCTATGTATTTTGGGGTAAACCTTTTTTGTTTTTTGAATGGGGGGCAGAGGGTGTGGACAAAAGAAGTATAAGAAACAATTCCTGCTCTCAAAGAACTTATGGAGGAGATAGATGGGAAGTAATATTTAATATAAGGCAAAATGTGATCATTGCCAAGTGATGATGACTCAGAAGTTCAGAGGAGGGAAAGATTGCTTCCACCTAGGGTAATGAAAAAAGAAACCCTATGTGAGATCTTGACATATGAATAGGATGCAGAGGAGAGGGCAGGAAAGAGGAAGGTAAGTAGGGAAGAAAGTGTGAACCTCATGAGCCTTAGACATTGGACAGAATGGAACCCAGGCAACTAGGTGGTACTATGAATAGAGAATGTCAGACTGGAGTCAGGAAGAGTTGAGATTAAAGATACTTATGAGCTGTGTGACTCTGGGCAAATCTCTTAAACATCCAACCTCAATTTCCTCATCTGTAAAATGGAGAAAATAATAGCATCTGACTCTCATCAGACAAGCCAATATATGTAAGACATTTTGCAAAACTCAAGGGTTATATAAATGCTAGCTCTTAGAAAGATCCTACTAAAAGGAAAAGATCCACTAAAGGAAATTTGACTAGGTCAAGCACACTGTGTCGCCTAAGACAATTCCCCAGACCTTGGCCAGCTGAGTCAGTTTTCTTTGTCTCAGAAGGGCACTGTCATTATTACAACCCTGAGTCCTAGGCCTGAATTAGTTTCATAACCACAGGGAACCTGAAATTTATTATCTCTGATTCATGTTTCTTTTCCCAAGTCAATAAACTAAACTAACTCTTTTTAAAACATATTCACTCAAGTAATTATTTATTAAGTCCCTACTATGCATAGAATCCTGGGCCAGGTAAAATTCATTCTGAATAGCCAAGAATCATAGTTATAGTCAAGCAGAGAGGTGGAAATTTATTTCCTGGTCCCATTTTTCTGCAAAAAGAAATGTAGTCAGCAAAAAAAGGAATTAATTAGAACAGAAATTAGAAACTGGATGGCTCAAAAGACAAGGAGCTAGTTTTCCCTTGCACAGATAAGTGAGTTTCACAATCAGGAAGGCTCGTGAGAATGAAAGATTACTCTAAATGGGCTATATTTTAAATACCAGATAGGTATAGGAGGACTAATGTTAGATTTTAATGAACTCCTCCTTACTAATTAACAGATTAAACACAGCAACTCAGTATTGATTCAGACTCATAGACCTGCAAGGGACTTTAGAACACAGACTATTACAACCCAGGATATGGCGTTTTAGAGCTACAAGGAGATTTCAGTATGGGATTGGGAAAAAATAGAATGTTAAAGACCAGAAGAGACCTTTGAATATAGAATATACAATGTTAGAGCTTGAAGAGAACTTAGAAGGTAAAGAACATAAAATGTCAGAGCCAGAAGGGACCTTACCATATAGAATGTTAGAACTAGGAAGGACCTTATATAGAATATAGAATTCCAGGGACTTATAATGTAGAGTTTCAGAGCAGGCAGAGCCCTTCCAACTCAGAATACTAAAACATAACAAGGATTATCAGAGTTGAAAGCAGCCTTTGAGATCCTTATTCCCCTTCCTTTTCCTGATGAGAAATTCATGTCCAGGTTGGTAATAGAATTTGCCCAGGGTTGCATGCACATCATGGAATGTGTTCTTGATGGTGCAGTAGGTAGAGTGCCTAATCTAGAATTAAGAAATCCTGAGTTCAGAGCTAGTTGCAGACACTTACTAACTGTGTGACCCTGACCCTGTGACTTGCCTCAGTTTCTTCATCTGTAAAATGAGCTGGAGAAGGAAATGGCAAATTACTCCAGTATATGTCAAAAAAAAAAAAAAAAGAAAGAAAGAAGAAGAAGAAGAAGAAGAAAGAAACCCAAATGGAGCCAAGAAGAGTTATATAAAACAGCAACAAGTGTCCACTAGAATAATGGGATGCTGAAAAATGGAGCTAAGACCTAGGGGTCTCTTAAAGCAGAGCAACAACATTTAATTTAATCTAACAAGCCTCCACACATGGTAACAACCTGATTCCCCAAACTCTCATTGAGCTCTTAGATACAGCCCCAGCCCTTTCCCTGTTCTGGCATCTGTACCAGTTTGTGACCTCTGGGTTGACAGAGCTCCCATCAGCTTCTTTAGCCCCTAGTGCTCAACACTAGGCCATTTATTGACCCAGTTTGCAAAATATTACTAATCCTCCCTGAAAACATTCAGAAAAATCAACTCAAACTCACTTAACATAGGAAGAGGATACCCCATATAGTTAATGACAGATAGAAGGCTGGACCCCGATTCACTGTCCTGAACCCCAGTTGTGCTTCCTACTGCCTCCATAATTTTGGACAAAAGCTTTTAACCTCTCTGATCCTGCTTCCTCTAAAGAACGAAGTGAGGTAAATGAAATGATCTCTAACTTCCCTTCTCAATCCTGAGCTCTGTATCCAACCCTTAATGTTCCAGTTTGCAAAGGACCTCATTTGTAATCCCCATCGGATGGACAAGAAATATGAGCATATGAGAGTTTATGTAATGAGTTCACAGTCCCACAGCTAGTACAAATCTGGGGCTCCTGAATTCTGGTCCCAAGACTTTTTTTCTACTTTTCCCTGGCTAGGCCACATAAGAAATGCTTGCTTACAAAGCAAGTTGGGGGTGTGGGAAGAGACTTTTTTTTTTCTCCAGAGGAGTTTCATAAACAACCAAAAAAAAAAATTCTGCATAAACCCGTCACGGGAATGTGATGACAAATCTAAATTAAAACACACACATGGTTCAGTGTGAGTGAGGACCGACAATGAAAACACACAATTACACACGACTGACAGATGGTATTAAAAATGAGAGAAAACAAACTTTACCCAAGACTTTTTTCAGCTTCAGCACCCTGGAGCTTGGTCCTATAATAATGAAGGCTGAACTGGGCCCCCTGCACAGGAAGCACAGAACAACTGTGTTTGCTTAACCCTGAAGGCCTCTGAAAAAGTCTGTGCTCCCTCCCCACCTGATTGGTTCAGGAGAATGGCCCCTTGCACTTTACGGATGTGACATTTCAAAAGCATTGTAGTTGGCAGAAAGGAACCAATCATTCCATCAACAACTATTCATTGAGCACCTACCAAAAGGTGATGTGGAAATCGGGAGGCGGTGACTTTGAGTTAAGTCACTTTGTCTTGGGTCACAATTTTCTCCTCTCTAAAATATCATTTGGTAAAGTCCATCTGGGTTCTGACATTCTAGATTCTAAGATCTCCCCTGGTCTAACAGCCTATATAGTCTATGTTCTAAGGGAAGGCTTCTTAATACAAGGTACATGGACCTCTAAGCAGTTTATGGATAGTTTTCAGGGGATCCATGAATTGGATAGTAAAAAAAATATTTATATCTATCTATATATGTATATATATATATATAGATAGATAGATAGATATTAATGTATTTCCCTTTATAATCTTATGGTTTTTTATTTTATACATTTAAAAACAGTATTCTGAAAAGGAGTACTTAGGCTTCTAAAACACCCCTCTCCCCACACCCAAAGGCTTCTTCAGATCTGCCATTACATTCTATTCTCAATGTTCTATGGTTCTTTCATTTAATATTTTGTGTTCTATATTCTAATCTCTTCCAGTTCTAATTTTCTTAGTTGTAAAATCCTTTCCTGCTCTAATATTATGTGGTCTGTATTCCAAAATGCATATTTTATTTTTATGTATTTTATTTTTTCTAAATTTCATTTATTTATTTATTTAACATGTTTTTAAATTATGTATTTATTAAACATAACATATTTAACATTAAAACATAAAAATGTGACATAACAGATAACATATAACATATTTAGCAAAGGCTGTCTGGAGATACATTCTTTTCCTGAATATGGAGACCTGAATGCTGAAAAACTCAAATCCTGGGGCAGAGTGGGATAAAATTTGGAGCTGGGGGACTCTCTTTTTGTCCTTCAAGTTGTTGCTACTTTTCACTTTTCATGGCAGTAAAGAACTAGAAACAAAAAAATTAAGATTCATAGACAAATTGTGCTGCATGAAATATTCTCATAAGAAATAAGAAAAATATTAAGAATTCAAACTTGGGGAGACATATTTACTGATACAAGCAAAAGTAAGAGAAACTGGGAGAAAAAAAACCTACATAGTGACTGATTCAATGCAAACAAAAAAGTACAATAGAATGAAATTACATTCTATGCAATTACAGTGACCACTCTCAGTCCAAGAGAAGACAAGGGAAAACAGAACTCCTTTCACTGGAAAAGTGAAAGATTATGAGACCAGAGATGTACAAACTAAAAGGGACTTTAGAGGTCATCAGTCCCAACCTTCATTTTACAGATGGAAAAAGGGGGGTCTTATGTCTCACATAGGGTCAATGTGTCTCGGCTTTACTAATCTGTTTTCTCTTTAATCTATTACAAGAAAAATTTTCTGAGAGGGAAGAGGAATGGGTTATATTTGTTGTTGCTCATTCTTTTTTTCAGTAGCGTCCAACTCTTTATGACCCCAATTGGGGTTTTCTTTACAGTGATACTGCAATGATTTGCCATTTCCTTCTCTAGCTCATTTGACAGATGAGCGAAACTGAGGCAAACAAGTTAAATTACTTGCCCAGGGTCACACAGCTAGGAAGTGTCTGAGGCTAGATTTGAATTTAGCAAGATAAGGCTTTCTGAATCCAGGTCTGGTACTCTATCTACTTTATCCCCCAGCTTCCCCATGGGGAAATATTAGAAAAGAAATATGATGTAAAAATATAATACATTAATATGTATATGTATAAATGTATGCATATATACATAAATACACACAGATATAAATTCATCTATTAGAATGTGAGGTTCTTAAGAACAGAGACTATGTTTTTGCTCCTCTTGATATTACCAGCATTTAGCCTGGTATCCCAAACACAGTAAACAGTTAATAAATGTTTCTTAAATGACTAATTGACAGGGCATATGTTTTATCACATAACTATTTATTTTAAAAATGATTGCTGCTAAATGTAGTAGAATATGTAATAGTCTACTCACTTCTCCAGCCCTAAAAAGTAGAAGTATCATAATCCACCAATTTACAAATAAACCTTGAATGCCTTTGCCCAGGGTCACATTCTGTATCACTATAGCATCCTTTGTTGCCCAACCCTTCTCAGTAGTAAAAACCAGATGTTGTAAAACAAATGCTCATTCCCACCTGTCATGCTCACTATATTATATACTGGAGTGTACTCTAGGTAAACTGTAAATCCTCTCTGTCTGAAAGCTGGCTGCGTCTCACATCCACTTCTCTGTAACTTTGTAGTAACATTGTCTTGTCTCTTTGATACATATATTTTATATATAAGTATATGTGTATATAATATATGTGTATAGATATACATATTAACCAATCAGAACTTGTGGCTTTGACTTTCATTACACTCTTGGAAATATTACACAATAAATATTTACACAAATACAGATGTGAATGGATAAATAAAAGCACTGGAAAAGATGGAGCTAACACACGAATATAAAATCTTATGCAATTACAAAGAGTTATTTAAATGTCAGATATTTAAATGCAAGTTCTATTTCCTAGAGCAGAACAAAATCATTCTACCTTTTTCTTTATCATTTTTCCTAATTATACAAACTTCCATACACAGTTAAAATAATATTTAATAGAAACATGTTATATTAAAATATTATATTATATTTATATTTTATTATATATAACTAATTATATTATACATAAGTATATATATATAATTATATTAAAATGTAGTAAAAAAAAAACAGAAGTATCCAAGGTTCAACATTAACTCTCATTTATATATTTGTGCAACCATCAACATTAATCTCCTAGTGTCCCTACTCCTACTCAACCTGAGTTTGAGAGGTGAACCTCCTTTGCCCTTTATCACAGAAGACATAGAATCTATCCAGCATATCTCAGCTCATATTGATCTGTCTTCAGAACCTGCTGTAGCCCCTAATCCCTCTCTTTCTCCTAGCTAACCTGGCTCACTGTGACTTGTTTGCATTCACTGTTCACTTCAGATCTAAAACTCTGCTCAGCTTTGGCTTTTCCCTACAAACTCAAACTCTTGGTATAGAATATACCTATTCAACTGCATCCTGAAAGCCATAAATCTAGCTTCTGGAGCAGCAAGGAGGACTCAGCATTACAAGGGCAACATTGGGTTCTTTCTTTAAAAAATTCCTAATTTCCAATCTGACATAAAGCCTATGACAGGTTTCTGAGAAATCCCCCAAGTTTAGCATATTCTATCTACAGTCACATTCCCAGCTCAGGGCACACTAGATGCATTAAACTCCAAGTCAGCATTAAAAACCAGGACTCCTCACTCCTTTTGCCAGAATAAAATAGCACATCATACTAGCAGTGCGATGTGATAGAAAAAAGACAATAGCCGGGTTCAGTTCTGGGCTCTGCTACTGACTAAATGGATAACTATGAGCAAGTCACTAATGCTTCAGCTAAGATCTAGAGTTTATATCCATCTCGCATAATCTCCTAAAACACTGTCATCCTCCCCAAACATGAAGACATTTGAGGAGGATTTGAATAAAGAAAAGAATAATACTGATACGAATACAGATGTGAATGGACAAAGAACAGCATAGGAAAGGGACTCAAGTGAAGGGAGCATATCCAAGTATGAAGTACAATAAAATTTTGAAGTGTTATTTAAAATGTAATATATTTAAATGTAAGCTATATTTACTTGTGACTAAATTTTATGTAGAAGTTCCTTGTTACAAAGCATTTTACATGCATTATCATATATCACACCTACATCCCACGGTTGTTTTGAGGATCAAATGAGGACTTATTTGTAAAGTGCTTAACACAGTGCCTGACACATAGTAACTGCTTACCAAATGCTTATTTCCTTGCTCCCTTCTTTCTTTTTTTCTTCTTTCCTTTTATCCTTCCTTTATTCTATTTCCTTCCTTTCTTTCTCTCCTTTCTTTTTTTTTCTTCCCCCTTCCCTTTTTTGTCTCCCTCCTTCCCTCTCTTCCTCCCTTCCTGTTTCATAAGAATCTTGTCAGTCAGTTAAGGAAAACAATTATTATTAGCTCCGTTTTACAAATGAGGAAACTGAGGATCAGGAGTATTAAGGAACCTTTTTAATGTTTAACAATCAATAAGCGGCAAAGTCAGAACTGGGACCCAGATCTGCAGCTTCCTAGTTCAGAGTTCTCTCCATTACATTTCATTTCTTCTCACTTACAATTGTTCTGTTGAGAAGGAAAGCAAAAATTAGCAAAGAGAAGGATTCTTCTAGGTCTGAGAGAGGGGGAAATATCATTCCTCACCCCACCCCCTTACCAGGCTTAAGCAAATTCCTTTATTTCAGAATATAAACGGTTATAAATGAAAGCTTTCCAGTTCTACTCCTTCCCATTCCCCTGTACCATACAGACGGGATGAATTAGAGGTATAGGAGATAGATTTTTAGTCCTTGCTCAGGACTGGTAATGATTTTGTGTTGTTTGTGACTCCTGAATTGACTTCACAATACCCAAAACATATGAGAGCCTCTCCAGGGATCTTGGGCAAAGAACTACCCTCCTGAAAGTTAAAGAAACAGTCCCTGAAAAATAAATGGAAATGAGCTTCTGCTACCAGCTACTGACTAGAGGGCCTAACTGTAAGATAATGGGGTTGCAACAAGGCTTTGGAGTGAGAGAGGCTGGTTAAAGTCCCCTAACTGGGATGATAGAAGGCTAATAGTAATGATAATTCATGCTTAAGAATCTCATAAACTTAAATGGTGCCATATGGCTAGGGAGATGAGATATGTAGCTCATAAAATTCCAACATGAAATGCAATAGAATGGAGGGTGGAATGTTATGTTCTGAATTTATATTTTAACATATTGAATAATGGCTTTAGGCTCTTATCCTAGGACCTTCTCAATCTGTTTGTGCAGATTGTAATATATCCAAGTTCTCTTTTGTCCATCTTATTCCAGAGATCTTCCACAGAGGTCTTCCTCAAGGACCTTTTTCCCTTTCATGGGTACCAAGGAAACAATCTCACCATCCATCTCTTATTCCTCTCTCTTTTGATATAACTGCAATATATTATTTTTTAAATTAAATTAACCTTTTTATGTTTTTTTTGCTCTCATATCACAGTTATCTCTGGATTTACCATTCCTACTCACCTACCCACCCCCAACAGACCTTACTTTACTCCAAATAAAAACAGTTAAGCAAAACCAGTGGATGCAGTAACCAAATATAAGTAAATAAACAAACAAACAAATAATAAATAACCGAAAACCTGTATGTGACATTCTGCATCTAGAATCCTGCATTTCTCAGAGGAAAGGATAGGGAAGCAGTACATTCATTTCCTCAGCGAAAGTCAAGATTGATCATTGTAAGTAATAATAAGATTCTAGCTTTATTTTCATCCCTTTTAATCACATGCCTGAAATAATTATAAAGCAGTCCACTGCACTGATATATCATAATTTACCCATTAACTACTACAATTTTATATTTCCTCAGTGTTCTCCTTTATACCACTTTCTGTGAATTTATATCATTGTAAATATGCTGCAACTTAATTGTGTTCACCACATATGTATCTCTATTGCTTTTTAGGTTATTAGCTCTTTTCTTGGAGATTTTAGTGTTTCAAGATTCATCCCTACGGAGCATCACCAGGCAAACATACGTACTTTAAAAAATGGGTCTTTGTACTGGACAACAGTTTTAAAAGCACTGCCCAGTTTCTCAAAATTCTGTACTTGGGTTAAAAAAATTAATTTGCATAAGAATAACACAGGAGAAGAATGTACAAATGTCAGTTCATATGAAAATTTAATGTATATCTACAGAGTAATATAGTGGCCAAAGAACAACCTGGTCTTAGGCTTCACTAAGAGAGTCTAGATATCCAAAACAAAGGAAGAAATAACTACTGCTGTCCTCAGCTATGGCCATTCTGTGCCTGGAAAATTGTGTTTTATTCTGAGGATCACTTTTCAGGAAGGATCTGAACAAATTGAAATATATACAGAGGAAAAAGATTGGAGAGGAGACTGTTCTATATAAGACTGGAGACATACAGCCCAGAGAAGAAAAGATGTTTGGGAAATATAATAGATAAACTTAAGTATTTCAGTGATTGTAATGTGTAAAAGAGATTAGCTTTGTTCCACTTAGTGCCAAGTTGAAGAACTAGAAACTACAGGAAGGTGAGAATCTAGTCATATCACTAGCAATTTCCCAGGAATTAGAACTCTCCAGCAATGGAGAGAACTCTTTTGGAGAGTATTCAATTGCCATCATTGGAGGAATTCAGAATTTGGGAAGTCAGTTGTAGCTGTTGTAAGACTTGGTGTTTTGGATAGAAATTGGTCTATATATTCTCTGATTGTCTGCCAAAGAAAATTGTAATTTGATAGATGATAGAATCTAGCTTTTATGGCATACTGTCTGCTAAGGCAGTGAGAAAAAATGTCCAGGGGGATGCTAGGTAGAGAGGGACAGAAAGAATAGCATTAACAAAGCCAGGGGTGAGCAATACATATGTGTACCATAGTAGGTGGGGAGGGGAGAGAGAAAAATGAAGATACTACAACAATCTTTAAGAGAATATAGTCTTTAACTGATAATTTCAATAATTAAACCTTATATTCTGTAAGATTCCCACTTTATATTTTATAAGTGTAGGATTCCAAATGAGAGGAGACAGGGCAGATGTTTTATTCCCATTTTACAGATGACAAACTCAGGGAAAAAAAAAATGTAGTTACAGTTGTATTGATTTCCATGGTTTTAATTATCTTCTATTCACTTATGACTCCCAAATGCTACCTACTATCAAGACCAGTAGGAAACTTGTAGTCCATCTAGTCCAAACCCTTCCTTTTTAAGAAGAGGAAATTCACATATATTGGATTTAACATATATTTTAACATTTAATATGTATTGGACTGCCTGCCATCTGGGGGAGGGGGTGGAGGAAAGGAGGGGAAAATTTGGAACAGAGGGTTTTGCAAGGGTCAATGTTGAAAAAAATTATATGTTTTGTAAATAAAAAGCTATAATTTTTTAAAAAGAGGAGGAAACTCATACAGGTAAAGAAATGGCCACCCAAAGTCCCACAGAGAATAAATAGTGAGCAAGGACTCAAGAACAGATCTTCTTGATGAAATTAAAGCCATCTATAGTCATATAAAAAAATGTTCTAAATCACTATTGATTAGAAAAATACAAATTAAAACAATTTTGAGGTACCTCTCAGACTGGCTAAGATGACAGGAAAAGATAATGATAAATATTCTAGGGGAGGTGGGAAAACTAGGACACTAATGCATTGTTGGTGAAGAGCAATTTGGAACTATGTCCAAAGGGCTATCAAACTGTGTGTGCCCTTTGACCCAGCAGTGCCTCTACTAGGTCTATATCCCAAAAAAATCAAAAAGGAGGGAAAAGGACCCACATGTGCAAAAATGTTTGTAGAGTGCTTTTTGTGATAACAAATAAATGAAAATGAGTAGATGCCCATCAATTGAGGAATGGCTGAATAAGTTATGGTATACAAAAGTAATGGAATATTATTTTTGTCTAAAAACGATAAGCAAGCTGATTTTAAAAAGGCCTGGAAAGATTTACACAAACTGATGCTAAGTGAAAAAACAGAACCAGAAATACCTTGTACACAATAACAGGAAGACTGAGTGATAATCAACTGTGAAAGACCTGGTTTTTTTCAGTGGTTCAGTGATCCAAAATAAACCCAATAGACTTTGGACAGAAAATAGCATTTGCATCTAGTAAAAGAACTACGGAGATTGAATGTAAATCAACACTTGTTATGTTTACTTCTTTTTTTCTGTTTTTTTTTTCTCTCCCATGGTTTTTCCCTTTTGTTCTGATTTCTCTCCCCCAATATATGATTCATAAAGCAATGTGCATTAAAATAAATTAATTAAAAAAAAGAAGAACAGATCTTCTGAGTTATCTACTATAGCACACCGCCTTGCTGAGAACAATCATTTGAAACATAATGTTTCTAGTAGGATTGATGCTGGCAAAATGTGAAATCAATTTGAAAGATCACATTCTTTTCTGCAAGATGAATGCTATTTCATTTCTTAATTAGTTTCTAACCAGTGTTAATCACTAAATTAATTATTAAATGTTCCTAGGTATTTATTCATTTTTTCAAAGAGGTAATCACTCTTTGCCCAAGGATGCTTTTTTTTTTTTTTTTTTTTTTTTTTTTTTTTTTTTGCGCCTATCTCTCTGGAGTACCAAGAAATATATGTAATACCAAGAAATTACTGAGCAGACATTGTCTTCGCAACCCTAGTGTTTAGCACAGTACCTACCACATAGTAGGTGTTGATAAACTATTGTTAAATTAAACTTAATTCAATAGGCATAGGACCAAACTTGGATTGATTAAGCTGTGACAAAACCAAGCATATATACATCCATCTGAAATGAAAGGTTTTAGAAAAATCAGAATGCCCATAAAGCTAAAAATCAAGCAGTAAACAAAGAGTAAGTTGAATCTGCTTTTTCCTTTCTTGTTCAGGCCATTCTTTTACTTGGGAGAAAAGTCACATTCCAAAAGTCTCTTTGTAATATGACTATTTGGAAGTCCAAACATACTTTTCAGTTGAAAAGAATATTACATGTATGGAGACAGCTAGATGGCACCCTGGATAGAGTTTCAGACCTGGCCTCAGGATAGACCTGAATTAAAATCTGGCCTCAGATGCTTGCTACTTGTATGACTTGTATTAACCTCTTCCTGCCTCAGTTTCCTTTCCTGTAAAATGGAGGTAATAGTAGTATCTTTTTCCCAGAGTTATTTTAAAGCTATAGTGAAATAATATTTGTGAAATACTTTGTAAACTACATAAATGTTAGATATAATTATTGTCAACATTATTGTTATTATTGTAAGAGTTAGGTTAGAGAGTAGATTGCAAAAGTCCATTTACTGTCTAGAGTTCCCCCTATCTATATCTGTCTATACACTATCTATATACCTTCAGAATCCAGAGCCTTTTTTCCACTGTATTATCTACTGAGCAAAAGAAATCATAAAGGACATAGAGAAAAGAGGGGTTACTGGACTTTCTTCTCCTGTTTCTCCTCTACCACCAGACTGATCCCCACAGAATCTGCCCTGATCAGTCACTGAAGCAAGGTGAGAAATGGGAAACAAAATTGGGAGTGGAGAAGTAGGGGGCACTTGGACAGCAAAGATCTACAGTGGTGAGAGAGAAAGAGAATGAAGAAGGTGGGAAGAGAAGAATCAGGCCCTCTCTTCCTGCCTCAGTTTGCTTATCTATATGTTGGGCTAGATAAGTCATAAGACTGTTTATAACTTTGATATACTTTGTTCTTTTGTTATTGTTCAAGTGTTTTTCTCATGTTTGACTCTTCATGACCACATATATTGTTTTCTTGACCAGAATACTGTAATGGCTTATCATTTTCTTCTCCAGTTTATTTTGCAGATAAAGAAACTGAGTGACTTGCCCAGCTAATAAGTGTCTAAGACTAAATTTGAACTCAGATCTTTTGACTCCAGGCCCTATGCTCTATCCACTGTACCACCTAGCTTTTAAGGTCTCTAAAATGCTGATAGTCTATATTGTAAAGTCATCTCACTTCTTTAAAAATTTTATTTTTTTTAAAAAAAGATTCTTTCCAGCTTGGACGTTTTATGTTCTGGCAGTGCAGATAGTCTATGTTCCAAGATTTCTTCCAGTTCAGACATTTCATGTCTTTAGGAACTTCATGTGTATTCAAGTTTGAATGGGGGAAGGGAAGCCTGTGACTCTAAAAACACATAAAAAAAGCTCATTCCAAGCATGGCAAAAAGAAACCTCTGCACTTAACACAGAGGCTTAATGCTATGTTATTGCAGCCTCGTGTTCCTCCATTCTAATTAGCTCAAACACAGGGAGGAACCTTGGAGATGAAAGCTAACTCATTAAGGCCCTCAGAAAATCACCTCCTATTCAGTTTGCAGCCCCCATAGTCATCTCCAGGCTTCTGGGCTCATTAAGATGCAAGTTGATTTATTATTAGTTCTAACAGACATCTTTATTCAAGTGTAAATGACAGAATAATAGAAGAGCTGCCTGACAGCTTGCTGAGAAAATTGGAGCCTTCATCTTCCTATATGATAAATTCACCTTAAAATAAAATCACGCCCATGGAAGATACCAAAGTCAGGCCCTGCAGCAGCTGGAGCTGGGGGAATGACAGCAGGTTCATGACAGAGAAAGAAGCTGCGATTTCAAAGGGTTTGCTGTAAAAATGGGAAGTATAAGCTCAAAAGTGATAAGTATTGTGACCCTTTAAAGTAGATAGAGAAAATTGTCATAGGCTGTTTAAGGGGAAATGCCAGAGAGTAAAATGATTGCCATTCACAGTGATGTCCAGCTTACAGAATCAGAGAATTCTTAGCCTGTTGGAATAACACAAATTTTTGAATCTTTTATTTATACGGTCAGAGAATCTTAGTTAGATCTGTAGAATCTTAGCATCATAAAAACTTGCAAATGTTTAGATTCACAGGATAGAACTCATTCAATTTTAAAGTTATCAAATCTTAAGATTATCAAGTCAAAAACTCAGAACCACTGAATCTCAGAAATGTAAAAAACCTTGCGATCTTAGATTGATCAAATCTTAGAAGTGGAAGGGACTTTAGAAATCATCATATCTTATACTTATCTAAAGCAGGAATCTCATCTACACCATCTCTGAGAAGTAGTAATCTCGCCTCTGCTGGAATATCTTCAGTGGCAGGGAGCCTACCACCTTTGAGTTCATAACTCTACTGAACCAACTGCATCTGCTCATACCTGGATCCCAGAAGTAGGGAATGGGAGGTGGTAGCTACTGCTCCCCTCCCCAACCTAGAAATACATTGGCCATCCTAACTCAGATAAGAGTGGCTCAATCGTCTCTCCACAACCTATGGCTGAGAAATAACAAGAACCTTTCAAAAAAGAACTTTGGCTTAGGGATACCCAGGGGCTTGTTCCTAAGCTGGTTCTATGGCATTCTCTAAAGGCTTCATTTTATATATTCTCCAATGTAATTAATATGTATTCTTCTATATTACAATTATGTATTTGTGCATTGACTAGACATCTCAGGAGGGCAAGAATCAAAGTCCTATTTAAGATTAAAATGGTAAGATCAGAAAGTTACAACTAAAATAAAAGTCTTCAGGGTCATCTAGTCCAATATCTTCATTACATAAAGAAAGTCAGGTCCAGAGAGGCTGTGATTCGTCCCTAGTTACACAACTAGTCCGTGTTGGAGATGGCATTTTGAACCCAGAATTTCCCGAGTTCAAATTTGACATTCTTTTGGCTTGGGGCAGAGCTAAGAATTTGAACCCAGGTGTTCTGGCTCCAGATTCATTACTTTTTTCTCACCACACCACTGTATTCTGCATAAGGAAATTCCACAAACATCAACTAAACAAAATTGAATTGAATTTGTTGAACTGGAAAAGGAGGGAAAAATACAAGTAGAGAAATCAGGTATGTTTACAGAGTAGTGTTGAACCCTAAATCACATCAGAATGTAGAGCAATCTGCCCAGAGAATCTAAAAGAGCCAATTTTTATCCTATTCTTTTCCATGCCTGAAGAAGTTCACCGAAAGCCCTTCTTCCCTTCATGATAGATTTACCTCCCCCCTCACAGACACACATGAACAACCATGTATTATGTTCAAGATTTTACCATTGATCCCAGGTTTACATGGATAGATACAACCAGGGAGGTGCTGGTAACTGTTTTACAACTGGCTTGTCTAAGGAAAAAATATGCATGTGACACATTTAAGTCTCCATAACTGTATTTTTAAAGTTGAATCTGCATTTCCAACATTTTCCATCACTTTCTGAAATCTAGACTATCAACAAAATAGTAAATCAAGCATTGGCTGATTTTTGATGTCTAAGTGCTCACACTGAAAATTTAACAATTGACTTATGAGCTGGTTATGAATTAGGTCCAGCATATCATCAAATATAACTCAGGCCCTGATCTCAGAAAATTAAGAATTTAATAAAGGAAGGACAAGTATTTGGAAAGTAACACTATAGGGAACAATGGACGATCTCTAAAAAAAAAAATGTCTGAGCAAAATGCTAATGGGAGTAGGAAAAGTTTGACTAGAGACTGGACTGGGGAAGGAGTAGAGGGCAGTCAGAAAAGACTTCATAAAAACCTTACTACTTGAACTTGACTTTTTCAATCCTTGAGTGGCTCCCCTTCCTTCAATGAAAGAATGATATTTTTATCAATAATCAATAGTCAAAAGAGCCTTATACACTGATATTCCTAAGGGGGTGGTGGACTAAAAGGATGGGATGCAGAAGAAGAGGCAGAAAAGGGGATTTGGAAATCAAAGATTCTTTCTTTTATCAGGGAAAAGAATCTAAACCATTCATTTCATTTCATAGAGTCATAGAGTCAACACCTGGGTTAGAACACAGAACACAGGTAGTGAGAGCTAGAAGGGATCTTAAAACAGTGATCACATATTGGAATTCAAAGGGACCAAGGATATCTTCTAGTCTAATTCCCTCACTACACAGATGAGAAAACTGAGTTTTTATAAAGTTAAATAACAAAGATTATTTTGTTCATGTATATGACAGAGCTGGAATTCAATGATCAAATGAGCCACAAATGTGAAGTATTTTGCAAAACTTGTTATTGTTGTTGTTCTTCCTACTCTTCCTTTTCTTCTTTCTTTCTTTATTTCTTTCTCTTTTTTTCTTTCTTTCTTCCTTCCTTCCTTCCTTGTTCTTCTGAACTGGTACAAATAGGGTTAACTGACTTACCCCAGGATCACCCAGCTAGTAAATGTCTAAGACTAAATTTGAAGTCTATATGCAAAGTCTTACATTTTCCCGGACAGCCAATTTTCTTGACTCCAGATCCATTATTCTCTACTATACCAGCTAGCACTCTCTCTCTCTGTTTCTCTCTCTCTCACTCTCTCTGTCTCTCTCTTTCTCTCCTCTGTCTCTTTCTTTTTCTGTCTATCTTTGTCTTTCTATATATATATATATATATATATATATATATATATATATATATATGTGTGTGTGTGTGTGTGTGTGTGTGTGTGTGTATATACACACATATACATATATACGTACACTTACATACATATATGTGTGCATATATACATACAAATACAGAGAGATAGGGAGACAGAAAGGGATGGAGAGAATTGGGCCTAGAGTCAGGAAGACCTGGGTTAAAATCTGGGTTAAAATCAGACATTTATTAGCTGTGTGACTCTGGCCAGGTCACTTAACCTCTACACCAGTTTCCTCATCTGTAAAATGAGGATCCGACTTCTCCCTCCCAGTATTAGTGTGAGGTTCAAATGAGAAAATATTTGTAAATCACAGAGCATGAGACACATAAGAGGTGTAATCACTATTATTATGACTCAAACCCAAATCTCCTGACCCCAAGTTCAGCATCCTTGGCCCCCACACTACCCATCACTGGCACTCCCAGCCCACAGGGACATCTGTTAATTCACAGCCTGGTTAGTTACTTTCAGAAATAAGCCTCATCTTCTAGGATGAATAAGTTGCAAGGAGCCTTTAACAAGAGTCCTTCAGATCCACTTGAGAGCTGCCTCTCTCAGCCAGTACTAGGATTTTTTTTTCTTTTTCTTATTTTTTTTTATTTTTATTTAATAGCCTTTTATTTACAGGATATATGCATGGGTAACTTTACAGCATTAACAATTGCCAAACCTCTTGTTCCAATTTTTCACCGCTTACCCCCTCACTCCCTCCCCTAGATGGCAGGATGACCAATAGATGTTAAATATATTAAAATATAAATTAGATACACAATAAGTATACATGACCAAAACGTTATTTTGCTGTACAAAAAGAATCAGACTCTGAAATATTGTACAATTAGCTTGTGAAGGAAATCAAAAATGCAGGTGTGCATAAATATAGGGATTGGGAATTCAATGTAATGGTTTTTAGTCATCTCCCAGAGTTCTTTTTCTGGGCATAGCTAGTTCAGTTCATTACTGCTCCATTAGAAATGATTTGGTTGATCTCGTTGCTGAGGATGGCCTGGTCCATCAGAACTGGTCATCATATAGTATTGTTGTTGAAGTATATAATGATCTCCTGGTCCTGCTCATTTCACTCAGCATCAGTTCGTGTAAGGATTTAATAAACAGGTGATTCCCATCTGTTGCTGAGGTTGGTCAGTCTGCTAGCCAGGCAACAGAAGCAGCAAATCAGCTCAAATTTGCTTCCAAAATCCAATCTCCGGGTGTGAATGCCTTAGGTTTCCTCTGTGTCTCCCCTAATCATGGCACCTCTCTGGTGAAGATGTGAAATACCAAGGACTCTCTTCCCTCCTCCACTTTCCATCCACCAACCTCCCTCCTTCACTTAGGATCCCAGAATCCCAGACATGAGAAGTGGAAGGACTTGAAAGCGGCTCCTCCAGCCTCCCAGCTTCCAGCAGGTACCGAATCACTCCATCCTTCAAGTTTCAGTGATTCCATCAGGGTGGGTGCCCCCTCCACTGATCTGGATGACAGCCCCACATGTTGACTGACAAATCCCATCCCCTGGTGACCAACCTTCTGCTGATACGGCTGCTGACACTCAGATAAGCTGGTGTTCAGCAAATGTTCTTTTTTTAAAGCTGTTCTTAGAGCTGGTTTCGGTTTGGAAGAATATGTCAGGGATCACATTTGCCTGCTGGAAGAACCTGTAAAAAGCCATGGCCCCTGCCATACCCAGTTGGACTTTCATGAGGGCAAGCTGTCATTATACTTTATATATATATATATATATATATATATATATATATATATATATATATATATATATATATATTTTGCTATACTTATATATATAATGTCATTATATATTATGCACATATACATATATATATGATTTTATTGAGACTTAGCAAGAACCATAGAATGCCTGAGCTGGAAGAGACCTTAGAACATGAAATCCCTAAGAAGAAAGGGGGCTACCACTGCCAGTGTTTTGGGTAGAATTACCTTTTATTTATACACAGCTCATTTATATATATGTATGTATATGTGCTGCATACTGTCCGTGTAATACAATGTCAGCTCTTTGAGGGTAGGGACTATGATTTTCCTTTTCTCTGTATCCCTAGAGAGCTTAGCACAATATTTGAAATGTAGTAAGTACTTAATAAATGCCTGTTTACCAACTGACTGACCTTAAAAAATGACCTAGTACATCCCACATATTTTGCAGAGGAAGAATCTGAAGTCAAATATGAAAAAAAAAGCCATGTTATGAATTATTTCCCTCTTCCACTAGGATTCTGTGGTCTCATGTGCAGGGATACACTGGTAAATGTTAAAAACTGGTTCACCACACAACAAACAAACAAAAAACATCTATACATGACACTTTTAAGCTTAATCTGCATCATTAACATTTTCTCCATGGTTTCCTTAAATCTAGACAAGCAACAAAACAATGGATCAGGGCCTGATTTCTGAAGTATAAATGCTCCCGAAATTTTAACAATCAAATCCTTGAGGTGGTTAGAACTGGTTTTAACATCCCTGTACCATAAACCTAATTAAAAACCAAATATAGTTTAAAAGGTATTTGTGAACATATTCCTATTAAAGTTTGTCTAATAATTCTAAATCTAAAGATTGTTTAATTTCTTTTCCTGAGGCAATTGGGGTCAAGTGATTTGCCCAGAGTCACACAGCTCAGAAGTATTAATTATCTGAGGCCAGATTTGAACTCGGGTCCTCCTGACTTCAGGGCTGGTGTTCTATCCACTGCATCACCTAGCTGCCCCTTGTCTAATAAATTTTGATGGACTCTTACATTTTAACAATTTGTGACTTAAAGGAAATAATCTCTTCTGGACAAGAGTTTCTAAATATGGAAAAAAAATAGAGAGGAATGCTTCCTGATTAACTGATGTGTCCTGCATATAGTAAGATCTCAATAATCGTATAGCAGATGAATAAATGTGTCATTTGAAGAATGTTCTATGTTCACACAAATAAGACATTACAGCACATTATAAAGATTAGAAGTCATAGTACATCACTATGACTAGGAAAAATCTTAGAGAAAATCTAGTCCAATTGTCTCATTTTACAGAAAAAGAAATTTAAATGCAAAGAGATGTGACTTGTCTAAGATCATACAGGTAATAAGAAGCAGAGCCAGAATTATAAATTAATTCTCTAGATCCTAAACTCAGTCATCTGCTCACCATTACTATCCACCTTCCAAAAAAGAATGTCTGGGAGAAATCTCCTGCATTTTGGAGACATTATCATCTCCCACCATGGGAATGGCTTTCAAAAATTGATCTGCTTTAGAAAAGGATCAGAACAAGAGCTGACATTATTAGCCTGGTTAAAGGTAGGACGAGATGAAAGAGAAATGGATCCAAAGCTTGTGATTGATGAGTTTGTTTGTAATTATCTAAACAGTGGTTCTCAAAGTATGGTCTAGATAATCCTGGGGATCTCTGAAACCCTTTTAGAGGGTCTACAAATTCAAAAGTAGTTTTTATTTCCAATATGGTAAATGTCTATAAATATAATCCAGATAAACAAAAACACTTTGGAGAGATCCTCAATAATTTTTAATAGGATAAAGATACTGAAAATAAAAGTTTGAGAATCACTGAGACCTAACACCTTTGTTATCAGCTAATGCTTTAAGTAACTGGTTAAAACTCCAGGCTTGATCAGCTAATCGATTCTTAAAATCTTTAATTGATGTGAGTCACTGTTGGAAAGAGAACTACAGAAGGAAAGGTGGAGCAAGAAGACATTAATGGGAAATCTCTGAAGACAAACTTCATCTTATGTTGCCATTTTGCTGAAGGTCACTTTGCCCGTTGCCCGCTGACCAGTCACAATTGCCCTTAGCTTCTTAGCTGCCCATCCTGTCCCTCTGACAGGTGTATTTAAATTCTTCCTGCCAAAGTCACTCACAGCAGTTCTCTTTCATCATTTGTATGGAAAGTGATGGTCTCATTGGTTGGGAAGACAGGACATCGATATCCCCCCTAATTGAACAAGACAAATTATATGCCAGACCTGTTGACCTTTCAAACTGGCGTCTGTAATCTAATGATCCTCACAGTCTCCCTGTCCCCCACACAGATATCAGGATTTAACAGGATTAACTGAGATATCTGTGCTAGCAAATGGTGGTTCAGACCTCACCTGGCCAGAGGAGCCGGCCCTGGGGAGACTGAGAGTCAAATAGAGTCAAATAGAGACAAGGCTGGCTCTTGGCAAACCCTGAAACAGGCCCAAGTTGGTTCATTCAATATTTCCCCTTCCCTTCCCACCTTGGGTGGCCCAGCTCCTCCCATCCCTGTGTTTCCCTATCAACATTTCCCTGCCTGGTCCCAACCTCCTCATACCTTGATTTCTCTATTTCCCAGAGTGACAGACTACCTTATAAACTGGAGGCACCTATGGAGCTGGAGGAAGGTCCCAAATCGGGAGTCAGGATAATAGGAGACTGGCTGACAACAGTGTAATCTGAGGCAGTTACTCAAACTTTTCTGAGTCTCAGCAAAATGGGATTTGTGTTCTGCCTTCCTCCTGGAGTAGTCAGGAAAATGCTTTTCCAAACTTTAGAATCCTAGAGGACTGGGAGATCATTTGATCTCCCTAGAGGATGGGACATCATTTGAGAATGATGATGCTGACTGGGGTCTCTATGTTCTGTCTCTTGTCAATAGGCTCATCTTTTACCTGGGATCTCCCAGAAACACAAGACTTAACTTAAAAAAAAAAATCTTTGCTGGTAGAATTTCAATCAGTGCATCTGTTCCTAGAGATTATCACAATAAATTTTTCAACCCTCTGAATTTTAACTAGCAGAGCTGTAAACTATCTTTTAAAAAAAGTAGATTATTGAATTTTAGAGCTAGAAAACACCTGGAGATCATCTGTTTTACAAAGGAGAAATTGAAGCCATTCAATGCTCTATAAATTGATAGTTAATGTCAGAGGCAGGACTTTACTCCAATAAGTCTAACATTTATACAGCACTTTAAGGTTTGTAAATGTTCTCTTTCTCTTCACACGCATACATACATATATATTAACATATATTATAATATATTATTACATAATATATAATATATTACATATATTATAATATATATTAATATATATGTATGTATGCGTGTGGAGAGAAAGAGAACATCAATATGTATAAATTGATATATATATATATCATATATATGATATATGTGTATATGTATATATACATACTCTCATATATATGTATATATATATACACATATATACTATATATGCTATATATGTGCTATACACACAAATGCTATATATGTATATACATACATATGTATATGTAGTTATATATATATATAGTTAATATATTATTATTATTATTAGATTATATGTACGATATTTTTTCAAGATAACTGAGTGGTGCAGTGGGTAGAATATCAGTCCTGGACCAGGAAAACTCATCTTCCTGAGTTCATATCTGACCTTAGTCACTTACTAGGTGTATGATCCTGGGAAAGTCACTTTACCTTGCTTGCCTCGGTTTCCTCATCTGTAAAATGAGCTGGTGACAGACCACTCCAAAATCTGGGCCAAGAAAAACCCAAATGGTGTCACCAAGAGTCAGACACTACTAAAAAATGGCTGAACAACAACATTACACATACAAATTCTCATTTGATTCTTCCAACAATCCTCTGAGATAGATGCTTATTAATAACTCCATTTTATAGATGAGGAAAATGAGGCTGAATGGAGTTAAATGATTTGCTCTGAGTCACACTTCTGGTCTATGAGGAAGAAGTTGAATTCAAGTCTTTTTGACTCCCAGTCCACTATTCTTTCCCCTAGGACTGCAAATAAGTGTCCTGAATCATTACATCAATCAATTAAGCCTTTAGGCATGCACAATGTGGCTAGGTGTCATCATTACAAATATCATGAATGAATTAGATCTTTAAAGTTAAAAGGGAATTGGGAAAAAAAATAATTTTTTTCATGTTTATAACAAGGGTTTTCTTGTTTCTCAACGGGAAAAAATGTAGATTTCATGGAAAAAAGTTTAATTTTATTTTTAGAAAGAAAGTTTTATCTGATCCTTTCTTCTTACAGAAGAGAAAGCTGAAACTGAAGAGAAATGAATTCACAAAAACAAAAGAGAGAATTGGGTCCAAGACCCCCAACCTCCCTTCCTTTGTAGTTTTCCCCACCTCCTGTAGTTATGTACTCCATAAGTTTGGCCCTGCTAAGGGAAGGATCTTTTAGAAGGCTCCTAGAGAGCTTAGGTGGAAAGTTCTTTCTTTAGCTCCTGAAAAATTGTAATTTCAGGTCGATGATTAAACATTTCCTCCATCGATAGTTTAAAATGAGTAATGAGGCAGAAACTTGCCTAAAATCAATTCCATGTTTTTATGATTAATCCTAAGCAGAAAGAATGATTTGTTACAGGGGCATTGCTAATGGCCCATGGGACATGGGCTCCATCTGACAAATGCCACTGAATGTTTTCTAGAGACGGGGTCATAATTGGGAGAGGGAAGAAGAAAATATTTGGTTGGACTCTCAGTCCAAATTCATTTCCTCCTATCTAGCCATCCCTTATTAAGTGGGAACCTTCAGTTTGTTTTAAAACATCTTATAGACTTGTTGATTTCAAAGTCAAAAAGACATGAAATTTAAGTCTTTTACCGTCTCAATGCTCTAGGCAGCTCTCCAAGCCAATAATTTCCAGGGAAGCTGCTGACCTGCATGAGTGGAGAGAGCTTCCTCACACGGATTACACTTGCTTATACTAAGCACATCATTGTCCAGTGCTCATCCTTATTGCTATAGACAGGCCATACTGGCTCACTTGCTTTTATTCTTACAGGATATTACATCTCCCGTTTGCTATATTGCTTCTGCAATCTCCTTTTGCACTAGCTATACGGCATGCCTAGAATGGTTTTCTTCTTTATCTCAACTTTTTAGAATATCTGATTTCTGGAAAACCTAGGTCAAATGCCACCAACTTCATGAAGCCTTTCCCTGTCTCCACAGTTCTAAGCTACCTTCCTTCTACTCTCTAAATGTCTTAAATACACTGATATATAGATAACTAGATAGATAGATACACACACACACACATACACACACATACACACACATATATATACACATACATACTGTTGTTTCTCCTACTAAAATATAAGCTCCCAATGTGATTTCAGAAAAACCTGGAAAAACTTGTATGAGCTGATGCAAAGTGAAGTGAAAGAAGCAGGAGAACCTTTTACACAGTAACAGCAATATTGTACAATCATCAACTGTGAAGGATCCAAGACAATTCTAAAGGACTTATGACAAAAAAAAAAACCCCAAAACTATCCACTTTCAGAGAGATAACTGATGAGCAAATTGAAAGATATTTTTCCCATTTTATTTTTCTTGCCTTTTTTTTTTTTTTGCAACAGGGCTAATATGGAAATCAGTTTTGAATGACTGCATATATATAAATGATATGTTACTTCTCTTCTCAATGAGGGAAAAGAGAGTGGGAAGAAGAGAGAAATTTGGAATTCAAAAAAAATTTAAGAATCTTAAAAATAAATAAATTAAAAATAAAAAATAGAACATAAGCTCCTTGGGGGCAAAACTTTTTTTGCTTTTACTTTTTTATCACAGTGCTTAGTAAAATTCCAGGTTATAATATAAACCCTTCAATCATAAAATGGAGATGATATTAATAGCAATATTATTGTGAGGATCAAATGAGATAATATTTATCAAGTGATTAGTACAATACCTGACAAATAATAGATGCTTAATAAATGCACCCCACACCCTTAATACTTATTAACTGACTGACTCAATTGAGAGCCAAGAAAGGCAAACAGATCCACTGTCCTCCAGCATACTTGTGTTCTTATTTAGTCAACATCAGGTATATCAGAATAAATTAAGCTTTTTGCTGGAATATATATATATATATATATATATATATATATATATATATATATATTTTTTTTTACTGAGACAATTGGGGTTAAGTGATTTGCCCTGGATCACATAGCTAGGAAGTATTAAGTGTCTGAGGCCAGATTTGAATTCATATTCTCCTGACTTCAGAGCTGGTACTCTATCCACTGCACCACCTATCTGCGCCTGGATAATATTTAAGACACAGATTCTGCCTTCCAGGAGTTTGAAATGCAGTAATGAGACTATTTATAAGTACAGGGGGGAAAGGCTATCAATTGTAGTCAGTGCTAAGTGCTTAGTGGATGTAGAGTTATAAAATAAAAGATTTCAACAAGTAGAGTTGTTTCAGGGAGACAATTCCAGTGAGGGAGAAGGGGAGAGGAGATCAGGAAACTGCTAATAATCTAGTGTTAATGGAATGCTGACTGTAGGAATGGGGAGTAGGAGGAGGTAAGACTGAACAGTTGGGTTGAAGCCAAATGGTAAAAGGTCTTGAATCCAATCAAAGGAGTTTGTATCTGATTTGTCGAGTTAGAGGGTTATTGATTGATGCTAATAGATCCAGCCTTAATTAGTTCCAGGTTATGTGAAAGGCAAATTTGAAGGGGAGAGAGTAGAGGCAGGAAGGTAAGTTAGGAAGGTAGGACAATAAATCAGGCAAGAAATGGAATTAAGGAGAGAGCAGTGTGAATGTTGAGTAGGGGGTGGATACTAGGTGCTGACAGACTCAGCTCTCAAACTCTTATCTGGCACTGGCAATGTGCTCCCTTTTTTCAAGGTGACCTTTGTATCTCTCCTTTGATCCATCACAGCACATTTACACACACACACACACACACACACACACACACACACACACACACACTATTTACTGACATCCCCTTATCCCCTTCCCTTAACCCAATAAAAATGGTCCTTTTTGAGGAATTGTGACATTTTTTATTGTTGTCTCTAATATCAAGTCCCTAGGTCCCTTGAGTACCAAAGGAAGTAGGTACCATGGATAGAACACCAGCCTTGGAAACAGGAAGGTATCTTCATGAGTTCAAACCCAGCCTCAGATATCCTAGTTGTATGACTGGGCAAGTCATTTAACCCTTATCTATAAAATGAATTGGAGAAGTAAATGACAGACCTTTCCAATTCCCGAGACAACTCCAAATGGATCACAAAGTCTGAAACGACTCAACAGCAATCAAGTCCATGCCTTTACTTTGGCAGGCACTTCATTGTTGAATTAAATGAGAAATTAATAAGATGTGAAGAGTGAGGGTGGGGAAAGAATCAGGATAATGGCGAGGCTTTGAGCCTGGAGAGACATCCCTGCCCTTTACCAAAAATCTGACATTTTCATTATTATAGTGTTCCTTTAAATGCTTCTAATCCTTTTCACAGGGTCACAGATCATTCTGAAAAAGACCATAATGGTCTCCTACTCCAATTCTTTCATTTTGCAAATGAATAAATGAAAGCTCAGAGAGATTAAGAGCTTTGTTCAGGGTCACAAGTTAGAAAGGGATAAGTAGGTTTTAAATAAAAATCCTGTTACTCCAAATTTAGGGTTGGTTTCAAATGACCCCAAACTCTTAGATGCTTGCCACCAAGGAAAAAATATGCACATAAAGTTAGGTTCCCCATTAGTCTACTCTCTCCTTCCATCTCTCTGTGGCTTGGATTTCTCCCTGAGCCCTTCAAGAGTTAAAGCAAAATAATGTAGAAACAAGAACAAGTTGTTGACTTGATTTCAGCATCACAAGTGGGAGTTTGGTTTCTAGAATGTTATTCAAAACAACATTCTCTCCTTGTTGGCAGCCTGAATAATGCTCAGAGATAACATCCTTTAATATCGGCTGGGAAATTCAGCTGCCCTGCAAAGCTGGATAAGACTCCTTGATAATGCTTCTAAACCTAGCTGCCCTGGAGGCCCTCCCCCACCTTCACCCACCCCCTACTGTGATATAATTTCACAATGATGCTTAACACAGATGCACATGCCCAGATCAGGTGCTTAATTAATGCTTGCTAACATAGATGGGACTGGGATAAACTGAATTGAGCCAAATACAGTTGGCCAGGGTCAGTAGGGGTTAGGTGTGGCAAAGACTTGGCTAGGAGCAATAGTCAGAATCATTGGATTTTAGTGTTACTACTTGATACTTAACATAATCTTTACTTCAAGCAGGAATTTCTGAAATAGAGTCATCCAACTTCCACTTGATCAACCTCCTATAATCATCTCCCCTGTTGGGGAAATCACTATTTTTTTAGGAAGGAGAAAGGAAAGAAAATAACAAAGAGGAACAGATATAGAAGAGGAAGGAGCTGAAAAAGGACAATAAGAAAGAGGAAGAAGAGGATGGGGTAAAAGAAGAGAGAAAGACAAAAGAAGAGTGCAGAACAGTGAGAAAATAGACAAAGTAATGTTGAGAATGATGAAGATGAGGGCAAAGAAGAAAAAAGGAGGAAAAATCTAGAATATTTATACTGAGAAGACCTTTGAAAGCCTATACACTTTTTTTTTTGAGTTGGCAAAAAAGGGTTTATTTTGACACTGAGAATTCTCACACTTACAAAATGCTCACTTGATTGAACTTGATGGTGCCAATGAACCTTTCCAGAACTGACATTTTAACATCTATGGAGGTGAAAGTGGAAAGTAGCAAATGACTGAAAGACACAGTTTAATTTTATCTAGTCTTCTATACAGTGAGGCTAAGGAGTATATGTTGATTCTATGACCCGAGTCTAAGAAGCAATCTTCAGATGAATTTAGGATGATGATTACCTAGGAGTTTCCTGAGGCTAGAAGCTAAGGAGAAATCAGAATTAGGAAAGTTTCCAAAGCCAGAAGATTCAGGGTTTCCTGACCCAGGCCCCTCTTAAAAATCAGGGGACCAAAGAATCCTATTACATCATTTCCCCCTTCAAGCAGTCACCCCTAAATTCATATGGGGAAAAGGAAGCCTATAAACTTGAAGAAATATATATATGACCTTCTCAACTGTCCATGCTCAAATTTCTCACATCCTCTAAAATTCTAGGGGCTGGCAGAAAACATTACAATGAAATGACTGAAAAAATCTTAGGAGGTCACAGACCACCAGCTTTGAAATCAGAGAATCTGGGTCCCAGTCTTTCCTCTTTTTTAAATTTCATGTATATATTTACATTTCATACATATATATTTCCTAACTTTGGGCAAATCACTTTAACCATTTCTTCATCTATAAAATGAATGTTTCTAATGTCTCTTCTATTGCTTAATCTATGATCCTTTCAAGTACAGCCCACTGCCTCAAGGCAGCAAAGAATCCCCACACTCCAGACCAGTGGTTCTCAAAGTCTGGTCCAGAGCATCCTGAGGAATCTCTCAAATCTTTTCAGAGAGTCTACAAATTCATAATTGGTTTTTATTTTTAATGTGATCAATATCTATAACTATAACCCACATAAAAACTCTTTGGACAGATCCTTAATCATTTTTAATAGGATAAAGATATTGAGAACAAAAGTTTGAGGACCACTGCTCCAGACTATGTATTAACATCCTATAAGATTGCAATGCAATTTTCTTGTGGGCAGAGAGTCTCACCAATTGTATCTGCATTTCACTGCTTGGTCCTTACTAAATGATTCTTCATTATTCAGACATTCATATTTATCCTATTCCTAAAGTATTTTCAAGCTTTGGAACGCTCAGTCAGACATTCATTCTACCATCAAACCATCTGATCACCATGGTGGTCTTAGTGCCCAGCTCAGATCTCTCTTGCAGCCATTTATGTCCATTTCCTTCCCTTGAATAAGTACCATTTGGCCAAGTCCACACCAGAAAAGTAGGTGATTCTGAATAATGAAGTCCAGATCACTTTCACCTGGAAAGGTTCATAGGGACCATCAAATTCAATCCCCTCCCTTTCTGGAGCAGGAAATAGATCAAAGAACAAAAAGACTTGATTAGGTTCATTCAGTAAATCAAGACTCAAATATAAATTTTCTGCCGCCTCCCAGGGCTCCGTCCACTACATTTCCTAATTCTATCCCAATGACTAGGCTGGCTAAGATAACAGGTTATAATGCCAGTTCCTGTTTGTATGGAGTCTCAAGATTTACAAAGCATTTTCCTTGCAGCAAATCTAAGAATAAAGAAGCGTATTATTCCCATTTTAAAGAGGGTGAAATGGGTGTAAAGACAGACAAAGGTGCTTGTCTTTGGGTCAAAAGTTGGAGCAGTTTCTCAGATCATTAAGGAGATCTTGCAAAATCTAACCACACTCAAGCCTCAATTGCCAGGCTCAATGTTTTCCTAACCCTTCCCCCTGTGGAATCCAAGACATGCAGGCAAAAGGCCAAATCACAGAGCAACACAAAAATCTCCAGCCCTATTGGGCTCCAATTGAGCTTGATGGGAATTAACATTGCTCTTGAGTGAGTCAATGTCACAGCACCAATGGGAGCATGTCCAGAGAACGTAAGGAGCTGGGCATCCATGGCATTGAGAGGCAACGTGGTACAATGCACATCTGTATCCACATCACAGTCCATATGCAACAGAAACAAGGCTGAACTTGGAGTCCCAAGACTTGAGTTCAAATCTCAATTCTGCAGCAAACTTGTGTATGAATTTGAGGAAGTTATATCTGACATTAAATTTTCTCATCTATAATTGAGAGTGTCAGAATAGATTATCTCCTATCTGGCTCTAAAATCAAGTCCCAAGACTTGAGTTCAAATCTCAATTCTGCAGCAAACTTGTGTATGGATTTGAGAAAGTCTCTTACTATATCTGACATTAAATTTTCTCATCTATAAATGAGAGTGTCAGAATAGATGATCTCCTATTTGGCTCTAAAATCTAGACCAAGAGAAGACCACTTGAAATGATCTAGAGATGCTCAATCTGAAGAGAAAACTCACAGATGACAAGAGCATTATCTTCAGACTGGTAGGGGAAGAAGGAATCAGATGTATGCTTTGGGGGTCCATAGAGAATTAGAACAAAAGGGTTGTAGTTACAGGAAGGCCAATTTTGGGTTAAAATAATGAAGTTTCCCCACAATCTATGCTGTCTGATAGAGGGAGGGAAGCTGGATAAAAAGTGTAAGCCCTGAGTTCCAATTCTGCTTCAAATACTTGCCATTTGTGTGAAGTTGGGCAAGTCATTTAACCTCTGTCTGCCTGCCTTGCACCTACTCCCAGGGTTGTTGTGAGAATCAAATAAGGCATCATGTAAAAAGCACTTTGAAAACCTTACAATGCTACATAAAGGCTAGCTATTAGTATTAGTGGGACGTTAGCTCCCTGTCAAAGAGGTGGCAGAGGTGATTTGTGCCCTGCACAGGAGGCTGGTCTAGACAGCTTCAGAGAAATTCTATGATGGATATGCAAATTCCTCCCAGACCTTTAAAATTCATGCTTCTTTTAGGATAACTCAAAAGAACATTTGCTATTAAAATATGTCTTTTAAGGAACAAATTTCCAAATACATTTCATGATATATTCCAAATATATATGGTCTTATGTAAGAGATTTTTCAGCAGCAAGCAAGCAGTAATGAGGGCCTTCCTGGACTAAGGTAAAGGCAGTGGGAGGGGAGAAGAGGAGATGGATTTGAAAGATGTTGTGAAGGAAGATTTGGCAGGATTTGGCAACTGGCTAGGGAGGACGAGACACCTCTGGATTTTCAAATCGAAAGTGATTAAAATGACGATGGCACTATTAAGAGACTAGGATACGGTGGGGCCCCGAAATCAATTTTATAAGTTCTTGAAGAGGTTTATGTCTTATCTAAACTTTACAGCTCCTCAGATCCCAATTTAGAAATCTCTGCATGCAGTAAGTGCTTAATAGAAGCTTACTGAATTCAATTCAATTTAATTGAGCCTAGTCTCCTGAGCTGGCAGCTAATGAGTCACCAATTCACCCTATGACAGCCAGAGAGCCTGTCTGAGAAAGAAGAAAAACAAAAAATTCAGGTCAATCATACAGTAAGTTATTTTGAAAATAGGTTGCCAACCACTAGTTTATTGAATTCAACTAGCTTATTACCTAGGGACTGAATCCAAACAATCCAATTGTTTTGTGAGTTGGACACTCACCTTGATTCTGTTGAAATGTGAATATGATTTCCAATTTCCTTTTTTTTGGCTCTGTGCACTTGAAAACTCAGCAATCATATACACATATATGTATGTATATATACACGCATGTATGTATAAATGCTTTTACCTGCTTAATACTGCTTGATCCAAAGCCAAAAAGGGAACTTATGAAGAAGACAATGATATATCAAGATATCTGGTTTCAAACCACTCTCAGGCATATGTTAACTGCATCAACTTGACAGCATCATTCAAGAAAGTTAGGGAGTTAAAATAGATGATCTCTAGGGGGCCTTTCCAGTTCTAAATCCTAATAAACAAGCCTCAGTTCCTCGCTAATTACCTCCCAGAGACATGAGGATCAAAAGGTGAAAGGCTTCTGGATCACAGGATGCCACATAACTGAATTATTATCCTAATTTTTGCTCTTCTCATGAGCTACCTCCTACAGCAGGACTTTCTATATGTCTCCAGCAGCCATTGCCTTTCTCCTTTCACCCAAAAAGATTACCTTATATTTATTGTGTAGATAGCTTATAGATATTTGTGCATGTACATATCACCTTAATTGACTACAAATTCCTCAAGATCAGGGATTATTTCATCTTCAATACTTATCACAGTACCTGATACAATACTAGACACAATAAATGCTTGTTGACAGATTGATTTATTTTTTATATCATGCATAAAAACATGAAATCAAGATAATCTTCATAGAAGTTCAGAGCTGGAAGGAAACTCGGAGATAATGTAGATTGACCCCCACTTTTTGCCCAAATCTCAATAGCATCCTCTAAATCTCTGGTGTTCCTCTACATCTCTGACATGGGTTTTGTGTCAGATATCTGGTTTGGATGTTTCCAGTGATGAAAAGCTAAACTTCCTGGAAGCAACACTTTTATGTGGATTCTTTAAGTATTAGGAAGGTCTTCAGTCACCAAATTGCTTCTTAGTATATTCTCACCACTTGTCTTCCTTCAACCTTTTGGGACCAAAGAGCACAAGCAGAATCCCTTCTCCTCCTTTCAAATATATCATAGGATCAGAGATTATTATGGCGAAAACCCCCACATTTTACAAAGAAGAGATCACAAGTTAGAGAATTGGGGAATTGCCTTGGCTAAGTTCACACAAAAAATTAATACTACCATTAGTCAAGATTGCAATCCAGATCTCCTCCTCCAAACCCAGTTCTCATCTCACTACATCAGTGGTTCTCAAAGTATGGTCTAGAGAATCCTGGGGATCTCTGAAACCCTTTTAGAGGGTCTACAAATTCAAAAATAGTTTTTATTTCCAATATGGTAAATTTCTATAAATATAATCCAGATAAACAAAAACGCTTTGGAGAGATCCTCAATAGTTGTTAATAGGATAAAGATACTGAAAACAAAAGTTTGAGAACCACTGCACTACATCAACAGCATTCTCCATGGAGACAGCTAGAATAGATGTGTCTACTCACCTCACCCATTCTTATCTTACTCTGCTTTATCCACTACCAACCTTCCTCTTCTCCAGAGTCAGTTTCTTCACTCAATATGCACAGGACATAGTTATTAGTCTAGACCCTTCTTGATCTTCCTCCTCTGCACCTGCTCCATTTTCTCTCTCTTAAAGCTGGTGCCCAGAACTGATTGCAAAACTCCAGATCTGTTCTGATGAGCATGGTTATTAAATGCATTACTTAAGTCCTCATTTCTTCTGTGGACTAAGTGCTAAGACTATCAGCTGTTCTTATTCAAAGTGACACTAGCCACATCCTGATAAAATGTGACTTGATCCCTAAAAGCTCTGAAAATGCTAACCTCAACAAACCTGCTTAGTCACCAACTGAATCCAGTTATAAAGAAAAAAAAAGATTTCTTCAGCAGTGAAGCAGGAGAGAAAGAAATTAAAAAGGGATATTATAATTTCCTTTTTGTACAGATATTTTAGCTAATTTTCTTCTAGGATTGCACTGGAAAAGCATATCTTAAAACAGTGCACCTAAAAGCAATGTTATAAGTGGAACATTAGAATATGGAATATCAGAGTAGGAGGAGACCTTAGAATATTAGAATTTAAAAGGAGATTAAAACAAGAAAAGAAAATGTCTGAACTGGAAGGAGACTTAGCATCTTAAATATATGAGCCAAAAGGTATCTTAGAAAATGGAACATAATATTAGAAAAAGAAAGGACTTTAGAATAGAGATTGACTAGACTTGGAGGAATCAGAGAATACAAAGCATAAAATTTTATATCTGAATTTAGAATATGAAAGATCAAATCTTGAAATTAGAAAATATCTTAGAATGCAGAATTTTAGAGTTGAACAGATATTATTTCATAGGAAAAAATAACAGAGAATGTCAAAACTGAAAGGGAACTTAATATAGAAATAACCAGATCTGGAAGGGACTTCATATCGGATGGACTATGAAAATTTGAAGGGAACCTGGGAACCACTGAATCTAAGCATTTCATTTTACAATGAAAGAAACTAAAACCCATTAAAATGAAATGATTGAACCAAAAGTCACATGGTAAATTGGGGTAATGGCACTCAGCTCTCCCAGTTCAAAGTCTACAGTTGCTTTTCCCCTCCCTAAGCTGTCTGCCATTGCTAATGTATATTGAACTCTTTCTTTTATAATTGGTAAAACCTTGCATAACTCAAAAGACAAAATATTTCTATTGTCTCACAAGTCATCCTAGGAAACAGCTTCTGACTAAATTATTGAAAAGTCTTCATACAAGCTGAAATCAGCAAAAAATTTTATCTCCATAGGAGGGAAATTGAGTGTTGGGAAAAGTTTGCATTTAGCCATTTTCTCTTCCAACCCTGATCATCTGGTAAAATCCTAAGTATGTCATCTTTATTTTCAATCGATCAATAACCAATATTTATTAAGTAGGACACAGCATGTCAGACACTATGTTATGTACTAGGGATCCTTATTAACAATGAGTTTACATTCAAAAGGGGAAGACAGAAAGTACATAGGAAAAAATGTAAAGCATGGACATAAAATTCATAAATGCATTTATATATGCAACAAAAAATAATAAAAACAAGGTAGTTTGGAGGGGGAGATTTCACTAGCACTTGTAGAATGAGGAAATACTTATGCAAAAGATGACACTTCAATTGCATCTTTCAAGAAAGGTTCAGAGTTTTACATTGTCAATCAATCAAAACGTATTAAACATGCAGGGAAGCTAGGTGGCACAGAGCACAGAGCACTGGAGTCAGGGAAAAAAAACTGCTTTTCCTGAATTCAAATCCATCCTTAGATACTAACTGTGTGACCCTGGGTATGTCACTTAACCCTGCTTGCCTCAGTTTCCTCATCTGTAAAATGAGCTGAAGAAGGAAATGGCAAGCTACTATAGGATTTCTATCAAGAAAACCCAAATGGGGTTATGAAGAATTGGACATACTGAAAAATGACTCAACAACATGCTAGTTATTGTGCTAAGTTCTGATGATACAAAGACCAATCTAATTTACAAAGTAGTCCTTATTATTTCCATTTTACAAATGAAGAAATTAATTCCCAGAAAAATGAAGCAACCGAAGAATGGCATAGTGGAAAGAACATGTGACAAGAAATGGGAAGACTTATATCTCAGTCCTTTCTCTGCTCTTAATTAACTCTGCAACCTTAGGCAACCCATTTCCCATCTCTGAACGTTGAATTTCTCATTAGTGTAATGAACAGGTTGGACTAGATGGTCTCCAAGGTCCCTTTCAGCTATGACATTCTAGATGCCCCACACAGCTGGTAGTTAACAGAGCTCTACTTACTAGTAACCCCAAACTAGGTCTCCTGGCTCAAAGCCCAGGTTCTTTCCTTTTCCACACACTGTCCCGCTGAGATCTGTTAGGGTATACCTCTTCATCAAGATGGAACCTTGTTTTCCTAACCAGATGTCCTCATTAAATCAACAAAACTATGACTCCAAGGAGCAGCTGAGGTGACATCCTCTCAGGAGATATAGATGGAGATTATAGCTGAGAAAGGCAGCATGTGCTGTCAGATTAGGTAACTTTGGGAGTAGCTTTTGATTAATTCTTTTCCCTTTGTTTTGAGGAATGGTTCAATGAAGGGGGATATCAAGAGATGATTTTTTTAATTAAAAAAACAACAATGAAAAACAAAAGGGCTGCAAAGAAACACTTAAATATATGAATAAATGGATAGATATTAGCATCTTTTTGAAATTAAAAAGTAATAATATTAAATATGAGGAACTCAAGTGGGAGGAATACTGAACTCACACTTTTGAATGTTATGCATCAATTCTGGCTCTCCAGTCCCTTGCCTTGTATAAGGTAGCAGCATTCTATAGAGAAATCATTAAAATGTGAAGTCAGAGGATCTAGATTGAACACCCAGTTTCTACTATTTAACATTGAGTAAATCTCTTAACACCTCTCTCTCTGAGCTTCAGTTTCCTTATCTGTCATATGAAATGAATGTACTAGACCAGTGATATCTAATTCAAATAAAAACAAGGGTCACTAAATCATACATATGTCTGTGGCTAATATCTGAACTTTTGGATACATAATCATTTTTTTTACTCCAACAATTAGCTTTTAGAAATAAAAGAGTAAAAATAAAAGCAATTAATAATCACTTTACCATTTTGTTTCATGTATTTTTGATACATTTCCTCTTGTGAAATCAAAGCCAAAAACTCAGTAAATGGGATGACATGAGAAGCTGAGAAATAGAGGAGGATTGAAAGAAGAGAAAAAAGAGATAAAAAACAAAAATTCTCTGCCTTCAGTCTCTTAGAGTTTAAATTTAGCCACTCCATATAGAAAATGAAACCTCTTAACATGTGGTCAGTTTTGCCACATATTGTTATTATAATTATAATTATATATAATTATAATTATTATTATGTTGTTATTATTAATAGATTTTGATGGTGTGTTAAACAATGCAAAACCTTTTCCTCATAAGAATCCCATAAAGTATATATTTTGATCCCTATGTTATGAATGAGGAAATTGAAGTTCAAGGCAAATTTTCAGTAGGGATCAGTTAGGTGGTGCCATAGTGCACAAAGTGTTGGACCTGAATTTGGGAATACATATTCCTTTTGAAAAAAAATATTTTCCCAGTTACATTTTAAACAATTTTTTTTAATTTTAAAAAAACTTTTGAGTTCCAGATTCTCTCTCTTATCCCCAACCTCAATCCCCACTAAGAAACCACACATAAAGTTATGCAAAATATTTCCATAAAAGTCATGTTGTGAAAGAAAATATGGATCTCCCATCCCCCAAAAAACAGCCCTCAAGAAAAATAAATTTTTAAAAAAGAGAAAGAGATATGGAGAGAGGGGAGGGGAAGAGAGAGAGAGAGAGAGAATGCTTCAGGAAGACTCATATTCTTGAGTTCAAATTTGATCTTAGATGTATAACTCTGTGCATATTATTCAACCATTTTACCTTGATTTCCTCATCTGTAAAATGATCTGGAGAAAGAATGACAAATGACTCTTCTAACTTTGCCAAGAAAACCCCAAATGAGGTCACAAAAAGTTAGACACAACTGAAAAATGACTGAACATAAAAAAGGGATTTGCAGAATCTGGCAAGCATTCAAAGACCTAGTTCTCAATTCTAAAAGAATATCACATACTGCCTCTGCTATGTGACTTACAGATTTATCAGCCATTTTCTCCCTTTTATTAATAATAAAAATTACAATTATTTTCAATTTATAGGAAAAGAACATTAAAAAATTATTGTTTACAGATTTTCCCTCTATCAATCTATTGGAGTAATATTCTTCACAAGAGTTGATAAGCCATTTTGGCCCTAAAAACATGTAGGGAAATTCTGAAAGAGGAGAAGAACACTAAAGTCACAGAATATGGATTCAAATCATGGCTCTGACACTTTCTGTGTCAGAGTGACTTTGGCCAAGTCATGTGAACTCCCTAGTTTTCAGTTTCCTCACCTCTTAAATGAGGGAATTGAAATCCCTTCTAGGTACCATGTTTTTGGCAGTTTAACTCAAGCTAGCTGCTTACAACGTTGTTCCTGTTCCAGTAGGAATTCTAATACCTTCACATTTCTATAGCATCATCACACATCTAGATAATGAAGGCCACAAGATTCAAATTCAGGTCTCCTAGCTCTGGCTCCTTGAGATCACTTCATTACAGGGAGTGGATCTATCCATCTGTTCTACAGTAGGAGACTAGATTCTAATATAGATAATCACCAGACACATAGATAACTATCAAACATTGCCCTGCTGGCCCTTGCGTAGCAGGGATTTTTATTTAAGTATATATAATTTGGGTCCTGGGATGCCCCACTTCAAATCTCCAAGAAAGTCTGCATTTTCTACCTCTGGCAGTCACCTTTGGCTCTCCTATCTCAGAAAGGAGAAATTAAGTTAAAATTACATCTATTTACTATATATGAGATATTTGAAGTCTAATCATACAATGCTCTTTTAGAGGGTTCAGGATAAAAGACAGCTTTCCTAAACCATCTGGGTATGAAATAGTCTCACCCTATAACAGCTCAAACTTGGCCAGCTTAGCTGCCTCCCACCAAAAGCTTATGATACAAATGGCAGTCATGGAGAATGAACAAACATATTTATTAAAATAAGTGGTAAAACAGTCATTGGGAAAGTTATACAGATTAATCTAGAAGATAGAATACACAAGAGGAAGGGAGCAATTCCATTAAGGAGCAAGATTAAATTTCAGCTCTAATAAGGAAAGAATAATCTCACCTGAGAAATCCATACTTAGAAGACTTTGGGTTTTAGGCACTGGGAATCAAGGAAAATGGGGAGGGGTTCAGTGTCCCCTCCTCTCTTTTCCTCTTGATCCATCTCTCCCCTCGTCTACTTCTTCTCCAATCTCTTTAACTGCGTAGAGCATCCAGGCTTGGGGCAAGGAAGTTCCCCAAGCTCATCTGGATAATGGAGATAGGGAGCTGTGACATTACCAAGCCTATGTTTGGTGTTGTGTAAGATTTAGCCCGCTGTGAAGGCTGTTTAGGGAGACCGAACTTACACACATCAAAAGCTAATAATTCTATGCAGAACATGTTGCCTGAGTATTACAGGCAGCTTGTACAAGAGTCACTGAGGGGAAAGGAGGTCTCACCAAGGACTGGGATAGTCTTCTCTGGAGACATGGGCAGAGAATATGACTGGGATATGAATAAGTGGAGAGAGGAGGGGAGAAATCAAAGGGAAAAACAGGGATTTACACGGTGTAAGGCAAAGGATCCAGCTGCCAGTGAGGAGGCACAATGACTAAAACAGAGGCTTTGTGGAGAAAATTGATGCAACAGCAGTGAGAAGCCAGAAATCTCCTTCTGGTGACTTCTCTTTTCAGAATGGGTCGAAGAAAGATGTCAGACACATAACAGATACAACTGTCTATTCTAAGCACATCACATGAGAAGAGCAATAAACAGTCACCCTCATCTCCCTCGTATCCCTCTTTTGTCACTATCCCCGACCCACCCATGCTCACACACATTTGTCTGTGATTGACAGGTTTCTAGCCAGTATACTCAGATGTAAGCTGCACCAGCACCAGATGTCAAAATGATGAAAATCACATTCCCTGAGCCTGCCTTACTACAGAGAGTAAGGAGGATCATAAAGAAATCAGAACAACTTCAATTGGAAAAAAACACTTGGATCAAAATTACAAGTTCTAATTTCCTGGAAAAAGTGCAAATTTGATGTATAATCTTAGCTAAGTCTTTTCTAGACCTGAAATTCTCCATTCTATGTTCCCTTCTAGTTTGGATGTTCTTATTCTCATCCCCTACCCAAGATGGCTCTGCTTTCTCAGCAGCACTACTCACCTCGAGATGGTTCTGTCCTGGGTCTGCCGTCCTGATGGATGAGTCTTTGGCCAGAACCACCATTTCCTGAGAATCTGTAGCCATACTGACTCCACTTCCTGAGAATTCTTGTCTCCTCCTTCTTGCTTGGTCCCCTTTGTTTTGTCTTCTCCTATTAGAATGTAAACTCCCTGAGAGTAGGGAATCATCATATTCTTGTATATTTGTATTCTCATGCTTAGCTTATTAAATGACTAATAAATGTTCTCTCATTTATATGAGCTGTTATTGTTTAGAGTTGTGTACCACTTTGTGACTCCATTGGGATTTTCTTGGCAAAGATAATGGAATAATTTGTCATTTTCTTGTCCAGATCATTTTATAGATGAGGAAACTGAGGCAAATAGGGTTAAATGACTTAGAAAAGATCACAAAGTTAATTTCTAAGGCCAATTTGAAATCAGGAAGATGAGTCTTTCTGTCTCTAGACCCAGCAGTCTATCCACTGAACTACCAGATAGTTAGCTATAGATAGATAGATGGATACACACTACATCCATATCATATATATATATATATATATATAGTCTCTATGAAAAGAACTAAAACATATATTTATATTTAATATACATATGTATATTACATAAATTTTATATAATCCCTGGGGAGGAGAACTGAAATTATATGAACTATGCTCACATACATATATGTGTATACATATATATATATATAGCTTACTTTTTGACTTTCTATGGTTCCCAAATCCCTTCTAGATTTGAAATTCTGTGTTATTTTCTAAGATCTCTTCTAAGTCTAACATTCTATATTCTAAGGTGCACATTAGTTCTAACATTCCAGCATCAAAAGGCCCCATCTAGCATTACTATATTCTAAAGTCTCTTTAATCTCTGATGTCCTGTGTTTCTAAGCCCTCTTACAGGACTTAGAAAAATAATATTCTTACAACTTCTAACATTCTATGTCCGAAGGTCACTTCCCACTCTGACATTCTGTGTTTTAAAGGTCCTTCTCACTCTGTCTATTTTATTTGCTTCTTTCTTCTTTATTTTCTTCTTTTTTTTTTTTTTTTAAAAAAAAGAACTTCCTTCTAGCTATAACATTTTATATTAGAAGGTCCTTTTAAGTTCTGTGTTCTAAAACTCCTTTTAGCTCTAATATTCTATGTTCAAATGAGATAATTTTTTTTAATTTCCCAAATTTTATTTTATTTTATTTTGGTTGTACATGTGCATTCATCCATTTTACATCATATACATATGAACAATGGTGTGAGAGAAAAATCAGGACAAAAAGGAAAAACCACAAGGAAAAAAAAGTGAATATAGCATGTGTTGATTTGCATTTACTCTCTATAGTTCTCTCTCTGGAGGTGGATGGCTTTTATTGGAATTGCTGTGGATCACTGAATGCTGAGAAGAACCAAGTCTATCATAGCTGAGGAAGATATAATGAGATATGGTCAAATGAGATGATAATTGCAAAGCACTTAACTTAGAACCTAGCACATAGTAGGTACTTAAAATATGCTTGTTCCTTTCTTCTCTTAACATCTCTTTCAGCTCCAACTTTTGATATTCTAAGATAGACATTCACTGACTTCCATATTCAAAAGTCACTTCTAACTCTCATAATCCATGACTCTCTCAGATATTATTCAAGAAAACCTTTGTATCAAAGAATCAAATTTTAAATCATATATATAATTATAAGTTTGTGGAAGTTAAACTCTCACTGCCACCATTTTTAATACAGCATTAGGGATAGTAGAGGAGAGAAACTTCATTTTTTTTTTAGAAGTTGTGGAATGAGACTTTATCAACATGTCAACCTTAACTTCCAATTTTCTGGGCTCCTGTCAAATTGTGTCCCTGCCGTAATGTCATTTTAACAATTTTATATTTAACTTTTAGTCCACCAATTGCTCTGCATGATAAGATAGGAGTTGGCAATATTCATATGGAGCCTTCCATCACTGTCAGTGGGGCGTCTGTCTTTTTCCCCGGCTACAATCTTTGTTTGGGTTTTTTTTTCCTTCTAAAGAGTCTGGTTCACTGAGCTCCCAGGGAATATAAATGAAGGTGTAGAATATGCAATACTACATCACAAATCATCTGAGAGACACTCTGAAGGCACCCGGGGCCAGCCCTTGGTAGCCTTATCAACCAGCAAAAAATAAAAATAATCAGAAATACTGTGAGGTTGATAAACAATTAAACATCAGAATTTCATGGAATCTCAGGACACAGAATGCTAGAATTGGACAAGACACAGAACAGAATGCTGGGATGAAAAAAGACTTTAGAAAGAGAATGTCTCATCTGGGAGCAATCTTAGAACATAAAATACAAGAACTAGAAAGGACCTTCGAATTTAGAATGGCTCTTGAGATTGGCTGCCCTTCCTGAGTTTCCTAGGTAATTTCTCTGACATGGACATTTCTGTTTCACAGACCACTGACCAGTAACCAGCAGTACCTCTTCTCTGGGCACCGGGAATGCTGTGGCTCCTCTTGGCATCTCCCTTAGTGACAGAGGGATCGGTCTGTGATGTTGTCTCTCTGATACTCTGGCCTGAGTCTTAGCCACATCACCATAAGGATGGGTTTGAGAATCACCATGTCTCTCCATGGTGATTTAGCTTCCTTCTGGGGGCCAGCTCTGTGGTCCATTTCTCATGTTGCTCGTCCCATCTGTTTGGATTGTTTCTCAGTTTCTCATTTCTTTCCTATTATCTCCTTTGGTTTATGGATTTCCTGCCTTCTGTCCTTACCTCCTGATTTCTCACAGAACCATCTTTCTTCCCTTTTTCTTTCCTCATCCCATAATCACTCTAGAAAGTTAAAAAAAATTACATACCATGAGGTGGGAATCATCAACTTTGTTCCTTTCCACGAGACAGAGAACCACCAAACCTTATTACATCCCCTGACACTAATTCCTGAAGTTCTCCAGATTTTATCATCTCCATGACCTGCAGATTTTTGATATTGTCACTCAGTCCACTAATCTGTCCTATGGACACTTTGGTCTTTACATTTCTGGCCCTTTTTCTGTACCCTTAGGACTCAGGGGCACTGCAGACAACCTTTTTCTTGTATGTCTAGCATTTATAATAGTGCTACATGGTAGGCACTTAATAAATATTTCTTAATTGATTGATTGATTGATAATGGCTTTTTCATTTATAGTTGAGATTCTTTTGAGCAAGGACTGTCACACTCTCCCCCTAGAACTTAGCACAGTGTTTGAAACACATGGTAAATTTTTTAAAAATATTTTTCATTCTTACCCAGGGAATTGATTTCATCTAGAAACCCTGCTCATTCCCAGCTTCAAAACTTGTCTTCTTGCCATTAATCATACATCTCCCATTTTGTGATGACAGAGTTTAGACACTGGAAGGAGATTAAGGGGAGACTAGACTTGCAAACATAAAAGAAGTGTAAGGAGTCAGGAAATATTTATTCAATTCATTTGGTAAATTTTCATCAGGCAAAAGTGCCATCAAGAGAAATTCCTAGGATATGACAAATAATAGAATTGTGTAATTGGAAAGGGCTTTGAATTGTACCTAATCCAACTCCAGTCTGATCAATAACCCTCTTTAGAGTTTCCATTTTCTCCTTGAACACCTTCAGTGATGGGGAACTCACTACTAATGAGGTAGCCCATTTTATGTTTGGCTGCCTGGGATGATAAGGGAGTTTTTCTTTAAGCTAAACTGAAACCTGCTTTTCTTTCATCCATCTCTCTTTCTGGGGCCAAGCAAAATAAGCTAATTCTTCAAAGGAGACGTCTTTCTGTCTTCCCTCCTCCAAAGTAAGCATCATGAGTTCCTTCAAGCCATACTCCTAATTCATGACCTCCATTCCCCATAGGATCTGGGGGATAAGTTCAAAGCCCAGATTGCTTTGTCTAAAAACCTTTAGCCCAGCCTGCTCAGTCCTGAACATCCCAAGTAGAAGAGTAGAAGAAATCTGAAGCACCTCTGTTCAAATCTGACCTCAGACACTTATCAGCTGCACGATCCTGGGGAAGTCACTTAACTTTGCCTCAATTTCCTCATCTGTCAAATGAGCTGGAGTAGAAAATGACATCTTTGTCAAGAAAACTCCTAAAATGGTCACAAAGACTGAGACATAACTGAAATGACTCAACAACAAAAAAGGGACTAAAACGAAATTAATAACTACAAAAGCCCCTGCCTTCCTCAGCGACATATTGTGGAGATCAGAGAAAAAATATATAAATATCTTATATATCTTTTCTTCATTTGTTCCTTTCCTCGAGAATCTAAATTGCTCTTATGGTTGACTGCCTGTCTCTGAATTCCACGGCCCCACTGGTTACTCTTCTCTTTGCCTTTCTGCCACACTGTCCATCCAGGGTAAAATTCAATAAAGCTTTGTTGTTTTCCCCCTGCTTTTCTGTTTCTATGAAAATATGTGTCAGTACAGCAAACAACTTGGCCCCCAAGAGTCACCTTTTCCTTGCTCACTCACTCCTTAGTACTTAAAGTGTCCTCATTTTATAAATGCAGTGGGTTAAGGGAGTTATACAAGCTAGTTAAGGGAGTTATACAAGGTTACACAGCTAGCATGTGTCAGAGGAGAAATTGAAACCAGTTCTTTCTGATTTCAAGCTTATCGTTCTGTCCACTCTACCATGCTGCTTCTCCCACTTCAGCTCTGTGACAACATCAAAAATAATAATTATTCATTAATAATAGCATTATATAGGTTTATTGTTTGCAAAATATTTTGCATATTTTACCTTATTTAATCCTCAAAAGAGCCTTGTAAAATAAATGCTACTATTATTCCCATTTCATAGATAAATAAACCCGGGTCATCTTGCCTATGGATCTCATTTTCTGACCAGTACTGAGGAAAGCTTATTGATTGGCTGATGAATAGAAGTGTTACAGACTTGAAGTTGGAAGTGATCCTTGAGGTTTAGATGTGGACTCGGATCCTTAATAGCTGTGTGATCCTGCACAAATCACTTAACTTTGCCTCAGTTAATATCAGTGTCAAATGAGCTGGAGTAGGAAATGGCCCTTTATATTTTTGCCAAGAAAAACCTCAGTAGTGTCACAATGAATCAGCAACCAAAAAAAAAACAAGTCCAGAAAGAAATTAATGATTACGACAGCCCTTGCAGATCCCTTATCAGATTTAAATAATTACTTCCAAATCTGAAGCATGTTATGGAGAGAAAAGAAATAAGAAAGCACTTTGTAAATTGTAAACAGCTAGATTCTAGCTTGCATACTTGCAGGGGAAGGAGGAGCTGAGAAGCTGTCTAATGCTCCCTTTGCCTAAGCCACTCTCCCCTCCTTTTCTTTCATCAAAGTGGAGTCATTTGATGTATTGACTCACTAATCTTGTTTGTACCACAGGGTTCCAGGAGCAACTACCTACACAATTGGAGGGCCAGGGACACCTGGGTTTCCATGGCGACAAAGTACGCCTTGCTAGCGCTGCCTGAAAGTCACAGGTGTTCAGGCCTCTTCAAAAGTTGAAAATTATGAGGATTTTGATCTGCATCTTTATAGGAGCTCCCAATAGCTTGATTGTCTGTTCAGGAAAGAAAGGAATTAGCTGGCCGTGGGGTCAAAAAAGAAAAAGTAAGATGCTCAACACAGAAATTTAGGGGACTTTTTTTTTATCATAGAATTCTCTGTAATTGGTTGAAAGAGATCCTACATAACAAAACAGAGAGTATCAGGCCTAAAAGGGTTTTTGGAGTCCAGATTACCAGAACTAGGACTTTCCTTTTCTCCTCAACTACTACCCTGAGGCACTACCCAACCACCAGCACAGCAGAGACATGTGTAGAAATGGCGGATTGTCAAAGCCCTTGGAGTGTTCCTGTCATATGTTATGTGGCCTTGAATAAGGTATTCCTTTTCTATTAACCTGTTTTTTCTTCTATAAAAACTGTGAAGCCATACCCCTTCTCCTCAAAAAAAAAAAAAAAAAAAAAAGCTAAAGAAAAAAAAGCCTAAAATTGACTATCATATTTTTTAAAGAGAGCAATAAAACAAAAATAAAATAAAGTCAGAAGAGTAAGGTTGGAAGGTCTCTATGATCCCTTCCAGTTTTCACCTTACTCTGGTTTTGATAAGAAGGGGCTAGAATTGTTAAATGTACGTGCTATAAGACTAAAAGAGACTTGGGTTGCCTACTCCTTAGCACTGGCAGGGATTTTATGATAGCAATATCCAAAATCCTGACTCTCATGCAAATTCAACTAATTTCCGCTTAAAAGGTAGTAAAATCATCTTTGAGACTTAATTGGATCAGGGCTCTAAAGGCTGTTGATATCACTTGTTAATCACCTAATTACAAAAAAAGCTACAAATATCTCCAGGTGAGATTCTCTGATGTTTGTTCCATGAATTACTATGGGCAGCTCAGAGGTAGGGCAGCTTTGATCAGCTCAAACAATTCTTAGTGTTTACTCTTGCTGAATTACCTTCCCCATCATTATAACTGAGTAAATCTCCTTTGATTTGTTGTTGAATGACCTATGAGTGTTTCATTTTATTCCACTATCAGATTTAACAATTGCTTCCAAATCAATACCCATAGAATCATAGGATCTAGGGGTCTAAGAGACCTTAGAGATCTAGCATATCCCATTCATTTTATTTTTAATTATTTTTCAATTAATAAGCATTTATTATCTCTCAACTCCTATTTTTAAAAAATCTTTATAACAAATAATGCTCATATAATTGTTTGTATTAGCCCAAGTTTAGAAATTCACATTTATCTCTATTAAATTTTGCCTTTTTACATAAAACCCATCCTTCTGGCCTGATGCACTTTATTTGGACCCCAGCTAGTATCAGTTAGATTACAGGAGGAAAGGGAAGGAGAAACAAAATTCTGCTCTTCTAAAGCAACCACATGGCTGGCCACATAGATGGATCATGCTGTAAAGACAATGAGATGTATGAGGGAGCTTTTAAAGGCTTCTACTAGGAGTACCTTAGATTAAAATTGCAAGCTATAATGTAATAGATGTAATTTTCAAAAATGATTGCTTTGTCTCTTTCCCTTTAGCTATCTATGGAAAGTCTAACTCCTGGAGAGGATTCTGGGAAGACTGGGGAGTAAGTCAAAAAATTCCAAGCTCTCCAGATTTCCCCCACAAATGGAACAAAATTGTGCAAATGTAGATGGGTGGGAAATTAAAAAAAAAAGTTGGCAAACAATGGTCTCCTGGGACAACCTGGGAAGATGCGAAGAAAAACATCTGGACTGAGGTTTGGTCAATGTGAAGTATAAACACCTCCAGGTGCAGAAACAGCAAGCAGGGAGTCCTGGGGCTATCTGGGCTTGGAGATAGGAACTTTCACCTCCTGGACAGTGTGGGAAGTCAGGGGAGTAAGTCCAGGAAGATTGAGGGAACCTCTGCTGATAGGGAACTCCAGCTCCAGCTGTGATGTACAAACAAAGCCCTGAAGAGAAGGAACCAGCCCAAGAGGTGAGTGAAGTAGGAGACCCACAAAAGATATGTCAGGTCTATACATAGATGCAGTCTTGTATACATGTATAATGACCAAAACTTCTGGGAAGCATCTTGAGATCAAGCACTATTAACTCTGAATTTTGTATCTCTAATCTTCAGTAGATTCCTAGCATAATGAGTAAAAAAAGTCATCCCTTAATTGTTTTACTTCTCATCACAAAAACAGTTCTCTTGTACTTGCAAGTTTATGAAAGGCTCTTCTTGTGACATTGTTTTGCATGATTTTGTTTGTATAATGGGAATCATATTTCATGCCTTCTCAGTGGGTTGGGGAAGTGATGGAGGAAAGAAATAGAAAATAAGAATAAAATTAAATTAAAAAATAATTCCTATACAAGTAAAAGTCATTGATATCATAAATAGTTTGAATAGAGAGGGCTTAAGGATCATAGATTTCCAAGAGGAACACAACAAAGAGAAATTCTTCTTGTTCAAGGTATCTTTTAGTCTATGAACTACCTAGGAAAGCAGGCAGCAATATTAAGATAGCCAAGTCTTTGACCATAACGGGACCAGCTAATGGCACAGAAATGGCATCAAGAAACCTGGGTCATGGAGATATGTTTCTAAAAAGGGTTGACACCAAGTTTCTGAGACATATGAACTTGGCAAAAAGGGATGAAAGAATATGTAAATCCACAACATGAATCAGTTCCCAAGCAGAGACCATCAAGGCCCTTCGCACAAAGATCCCAAGTATGAGTGAATAGTGAGTAGAGAGGGTTTCTATAATGATGAAATCTTAAGTCCCGACCCTTTTATCTATTTTTTCCTTCCCCTTCCCCAAAAGATCCAAAACCTGGGAAATTAAAAATAATATCATTGGGAAGAAAATGTAAACTTAGTTGAACTGAAATTCTGTACTATACGGGACCTGCGCCATAGACATTCTTAGCTCTTATAATAAAACTATGGCATAAAACTTTCCATAATAATAATAATAATAATAGAAATTTACAAGTTGCTTCCCACAGCTCCCTAAGCCTGGAATGACCTTACATCCAAACCAGACTTGGTTTGTTCCATTCCTATTTGTCCTCTAAGATCTGCCTTCAATTTCCCTACTTTCATAGGATCACAGATTTAGAACTGGAAGGAGCTCTGGAAATCATGTCATCCAACTCTGATTTTATAGATGAAGAAACAGCCCCAGAAAGGGTGGTGTGATATCCAAGGTCCCACAGGTATTAAGTGATGGAGCTATGCATTTAAACCATAGCCCCCTGCCTCCAACATCTTACTACTAGACCTTTCCTATGCTTCTCATCCTCCATTTTCAATCTGTAAAAATGGAGTTAACAATAACCCCTTCCTCCCCTGCACTGGTATGATATCAAATGATGAAAAACAAACTCCAAGGTACTCTATAAATGGCGGATTATATTAACCATAGAACCAACATGTCAGAACAAAGGATTATATGGTTTGGAGGTAAAAGAATTGAACAAGGGCTTCTTAATTTGCATTGTGTGAATTTGTTTTAATTTTAATAACTATATTTCCATAACATTTATTTCATTTGTAATTTATAATTCATTCATAATTTTATTACATATTATATTATTATAACTCATTTATAATCCTATTTTATTTTATGCAATTGAAAAATTATTCTTGAATAATTTCTTCTGATTCCAGCATTCTCTCCTTCCTGCCACAAGGAAAGTTTCCATGAATACAAGGTCATGCTTTAGCTCACCTTGTATCTCCCCCAATACCAAGCCCAAGGCTCTGCACACAGAACACAGAGCAGGACCTGCCTGTACAATGAAAGACATATGTTTTTATCTGAGGCAAAGAAAGGACTAAACTGAATCCACAGCCCTGGTACAGCTATGGAACTAAAAATATGAAATTAGCTTCAAGCAAAGTTCACTTGCTACACTCATTTGCTCTGTGGTCCATCTTTAATGAAAGCACTGGCTCCTCTCATGAATTTACTAAGACTTCTCCAGATCCTGAAGAAGAAGCGGCTTTGTGTGTACACATAATAATAATTCCTTCTAAAGCCTTTTAGCTTACAAAACGCTTTCTTGGCAAGGTTAGATTGAGCAATCAAAATATTTTTGGCGTTTCTGGCTCTTCTTGAGACAGGCTGTCTCTATTTTAAATATCCCTTCTCCCCTAAATTCTCCATTTTATGGAATTTTCTATGGTAGGAAATTTACAGCTAGAAATCTCCATGCCTCAAGAAATTCCTACACTCCCTAATTGCCACCTCCCTACCATTGATAGTAGAAGTGTGAAACTTCAGAGGTGCCAAAGTGGAATACCACAATTCTCATCTATCCTGATCTTCTTCCTGGGATAAGATCCATGAGACTGGAGGAATGATGAGCTTGGCTTCTAAGTCTAGACAGTACTTCTCACAGCATAATGTATCCCCTTCTTTTCCTTTTCTGAATATCGGCTAACTGAAGGTTAGCTTTTACTCCTCTGGATGAGATAACAGTGTTTCCTTATCTTTACAGTGACAGAAGTATCCTCTGCCTTGGAACTTCCCCTCTGCTTTTTGGTCTCCTACCTCCTCAAATCCTAAGATGTCTGAAGTTGGACCTTTTATGTTTTCTCTTGGTCGAAATAATATTTGCCTATAATAAAGACCTCTTTCCTTTTTTAACTATCTTTTTCTATGAAAAATTTCTAAATCCCATAAACCCATTAAAAAGTATTGGGATATACTGAGGTTATCATCCCCAATTTTAATAGAAAAAAAAACTAAGATTGAGAGAGAGATTTTGAACTGGTCAAATATTACACAACTAGTAAGCCCCAACACTAAGACTTGAATCACAAAATATCAGATTTGGAAATGACCTTAATGACCATCTAGTCTAACCTTGAACTCAACAGAATTCCTTATACAATCTGCCTAACAATTCATCTCTGCTGGAAGCTATAAGTTTGGTAGAACTCACTACAGCTCTTTATAAATCACAAAGTACTTAAGTGTTAAGTGTATAATTAAGTATTGTTAGTCTCATATTATAGATGAGAGAGGCAGTGTGGCACAGAGAATGTAAAGTTGAATTTGAAAATAGCTATTGTTTTCTCCCTTCTTTGTGTACATCTCCCCAGGGATATTTTCCCAACTCCCACTCAAGTTGGTGAACTGGGTGCCCAGAAGGAGAAGTCTACTCCCTTGGGGTCTGAAGGAGTAATACTGAGGTACTGTAGTTTAATTGTCTGTCATTCTCAAGTCCCCTGTAGTGCACTCCCCATTAATTAACAAGTAATTAGCTTTTGGAAATTATATTTACTAAGCAGCCATAATAAGAAAAGTCATTAGAGAAACAACTCGCCAAAGTGGAAGTGCAATCCTCCCTTTAGAGATCACATGTGGTTGAAGGATAACCACAGTTCTGAGTTACTGGAAGTAATTCCCTTTGTGGGATTCTCATGAAAATCCCCTCACATGTAATTCTCTCATGGACTTAAGGTCCTGAAGTTGTCTTTCCTCAGAATTAGTTTGTCCTTTGTACATCTCTAAGTACAAACACTTCTGTAGCCACTGCTTCTCCAGGGATATCACTACCAATGATGGGAATTCTCTATCTCCTGATCTTTCAAAGTTCACAAGGTTATATCACCTGATCAATGGAGGAGAGAAAGGTGAAATTCTTTCAAGGACAATTCCATTTTAGGAGTCCTTCATTCCTGGACTTTCCCTTGACTATCTCTTTACTGTCTTGCTGTTTTTACACATAGTCCCAAAAGGAATAACAGCTTTTCTTAAATTAATCCCAAGATATTTCCAATGTGGTGCCATCTGTTTTCATCCATTGACGCAAAGTCCCTATGATCTTTTCAAATTGATTAGAGCCTTAGATATACCTAGTTTACTTCTGATTGATTGATTCAATCAAAATGTACAAGCTTCAATATTTAGTTGAACTAAATAAATTCATATTCGTTTCCCCAGCACCTAGCACATACTACTTACTATACATGACACATAATAGGAGTTTTTAAAATACTGATTGATTGATTTGTATTCAGTAATATCTGGGTGATTGTGATCAGTATGAGACATACAATTTGATGATGATGAAGACGACGACGACGACGATGATGATGATGATGATGATGACATTGATACAGTGCTTAGTTTAGAAAAGGCTCAATAGTATTTCATCTCAATTTTCCAATAATCCTATGAGGGACTTATTACTCATATTATTATCCCCATATTTGCAGAAGTTGCTTATCTTGCCCATATTCATAAATCTAATAAATATAGGAGGTAGACTTTGAGCTAATGTCTTCTTGACTCCACATCCAATATTCTACTCACTACACTAAACCTCCTCTCAGAGGGACACATGAAGGAGTAATCCATGCTTCCCATTTTCCCAAGCCACTAATGTCAATCATATCATCCTTTTACTCCTGCCAGGTTTGCAAACTGCTTATCTCTGTTAGGTAAATCATCTCTTTCAAGCATTACTCCCCACCAGCTTGCTGTGATTACTGTTCAATATCTGCTCCTCCTATGATCTCTTCTTGGTGCAGTTTTACTGCATACAAAATCATGGAGATTTCCTCTACTTCCAACTTCTTGCTACATCTGAAATCTTTAACTCAGGTATTATTTCTTCCTTAAGGAGGAATGGACTCCTCCCTTACTCTTTCAGCTTAAAGTTCACAGGCTTTTTCAGCTGCAGCTCTTTTAAAGGAAGTCAAAACAAGTACAGCCATCAGTGTTGGGCAGTGGTCCTCAAAGTGTAGTCCAAAGAATTGTTGGGGTCTCTGAAACCCTTTCAGAGGGTCTACAAATTCAAAATTATTTTTTATTTCTAATATAGTAAATAGCTATAAATATAACCCATGTGAACAAAAGCTCTTTGAACACATCCTCGATTGTTTTTTTTTTAACAAAATGAAGATACTGAGAACAAAGGTTTGAGAACCACTGGTGTAGGGTATAAAAGCCTTTGCAACTTTAAAACAATTCTTACATGAGCATCTTTCTCTCTGAACCTTAGCTGGAATGGGTATTATCTCTTCAGGAGAATCCCCATCACTAGACAAGATCTTTGGAACCCAGAGACAAAGACTTCATGCTTAAAATCCATCTTTTTATTATTATTTCTTGGTCAGGTTATATGAGGGCACATCTGCTCAGAATCCTTGCCAAGCCTTTTTTAGCGTTATGTTCTTTTTAGGATATATCCTTCCATATTGGCCACAGCCACCCTAACATTACTAAATATAAGTCAATCGATCAATAAGTATTTTTAAAACTCCTACTCTGTTCCTTTGGCATCTACCTGGTACTCACTTCTCACCTGTGGCTCCAAGAAGCTCTAACACATGTAGCAGCCAGACAGACAGGCTAAACTAAGATGAGTGTAACAGGGCTCAAACCCATCACTGAGTTAAATAATGTCTATTCCAAGTATGTGAAAACTTCCTCCCAGTGGAATGGGTGGATGAGAACAATTTGTTTCATCAGCCATGAACGTGGATGAAACAGATCCTGTGGAGTGCTTAGAGTTTGGTCAGACATCAAGGACTCCAAGGACATTCACTGCATCCTGGACCATTGCCAGTCATTTTGACTTTTGTCCTGCTGCTGGACTTTGAGAACTGGAAGAGAGAGTAAGGCTGAGGATTTTATACAAATCTGCCTCACTTAAATCCAATCTATGCACAACTCAAAACATCATCTTTGTGACATCTTTGAAAAAACAAAGGGCAAACAATAACAACAAAACGTTCCTGGTCACCTCTCCATCATAAACCTTAATCTGAGTGGGGGTCAGAAAGTTCATATGAACCATTTCTCTGTTCTGCATAATAAAATTTCCTCAGTCAGTGTCTATTTAAAACCCACTCTTTCAGAAAACTACCAAGTTTTCTTAGGATTCAGAATCTCCTAATTCTCAATTGCAAAACTTATTTGCTTTCCCATGAGGATACCCAGCTGCTCCAAGGGCAAACTTGATGACTGAGAGAAAAATGAGAAGAGATATGGCTATTCTTACAAGCCTCTAGTCACACAAGAGAGAAAAAGGAGTCTTGGAGGAAAATATGATATGATAGTTCTCTAAATCATTATTGAGGAGAGAAATGCAAATTAAAACAACTTTGATCTACTACCTCACACCTGTCAGCTTGGCTAATATGCCAGAAAAAGAAAATGACAAATGTTGGAATGGATGTGGAAAAACTAAAACACTAATGTACTATTGATGAAGTTGCATTCTAATTCAAGCATTCTGGAGAACAATTGGAAACTATGCCCAAAGGGCTACAAAACTAGACCTATCCTTAAATCAAACAATACCACTAGTAGGTCTATATCGCAAAGTGATAAAAAAACAAAAAGAAAAAGATCTACATATACAAAAATATTTATAGCAGCTCTTTTAGTAGTGACAAAGAATTGGAAATTGAGAGGATGTCCATCAATTGAGGGATAGCTGAACACGTCGTTGTATATGACTTTGATGAAATATATTGTATTTTAAGAAATGATGAACAGGTTGCTCTCTGAAAAAAAATGAAAAGACTTACATGAACTGATGCAAACTAGAATGAGCAGAACTAGAAAAACATTGTACACTATAGCAGCAATATTGTATATTGTTCTACTATGAATAGCTTAGCTATTCTCAGCAATACAATGATTCAAGACAGTTCTGTAAGACTTATGACAAAAAATGTTATCCTTCTCCAGAGAAAGAAGTGGCAGAGACTGAATGCAGATCAAAGATACCTTTTCTTTATTTTCCTTGGGGGTTTTTTGTCTATATTTTCTTCCATAGGATGAATTGCAAGGAAATGTGTTTTGCATGATTATATGATTATATAATCTATGTCAATTGTTTGCCTTCTTAATGAAGGAAGAAAGGGAAAGAATTGGAATTCAAAAAAGAATATTAAATTTGTTTTACATGTAATTGGGAAAAATGAAATAGTAAACAAATATGAAAATATATTATGTATTATGTATACATATATATACATATGTATAAAATATGTGTGTATGTATATATAGATATTCATATACATATAATAGGTTACTGAGTCAATGTGGACTTAAAGTGTAATACCCATGTACAAAGTATAAGGGGTTTCCCTAAATCTCTAGGAATATTTTTAGGGGGAGGGGAGACTAGGGACCACACAAGTATAAAAGAAAGATGAACAGGATACTTTCAAAAAAACCTGGAAAGATTTACATGAACTGATGCAAAGTGATGTGAGCAGAGGAGAATATTGAACACAATAACAGCAATATTGTGGAATGATCAAGTATGAATGACTTAGTTATTCTCAGAAATACAAAGATACAAGACAATTCTGAAGGAATTATCTGAAAAAAAGCTATCCATCTCCAGAGATAGAATTGATGAAGTCTGAATGCAGATTGAAGCACACTTTTTTTCATTTTGGGGGTCTGTTTTCTTTTACAACATGACTAATCTGGAAATTTCATGACTGTACATGTATAACTCATGTCAAATTGCTTACCTTCTTAATGTGGGGATAGGTCTGGGGAGAGAAAAATAGTTTGAAACTCAGTTTTTTAAATGAATGTTAAAATTGTCAATATAATTGGGGAAAAATGGAATAAAAAATATAAAAAGATTCAGAAGTACAAGTAAACATTTTGAATTTTGTCAAAAGTTCCCAAGAAGGCTGAAGGAGAGCCAGTCCCCTGAGAAAGTGATTGACTTCCATCTACTGGAATTAGAAGAGAATTGCAAGCAATATAGGCAACAGGCTGAGTAATGGTCTACAGAAAGAAATAAATGACAATGGGAGCAATAAAGAGCATTCTGAGAGTGGTGGAAGGCTCGTGCTTCAAGCAAAGAAATGCTATACAGATAGAAGATTGCTGTTGTTATTGTTGTTATTATTGTTCATCCTTTATTTTCAAAGAGGACCAGTGACATCCCAGGTGATGTATTGATTTCTGAGTGAATTATAAGTGAGGCGGAATTATGCAAAGTCTTCAAAATCCAGTGATATCTATGGAAGGGACTGCAAACATGACCAGCACAGTGTCAGATGCATAATAAGCACATAAATGCTTATTGATCTAACTTGTCAGAATAACAATCTCTGGACATCCCCTGCTGGAACTTCCCCAAAACAATAGTAGAAGTGACCAAAATTATATCTTTGGACTCAAGAATTGCTCACTAGTGGACATTGTTGTTTTATATAGGTTTTAATAAATGCCTTGTCTGTTAGCCTAATCTAATTAGTGATTCTAGTGTACCTGTGTGCTTGTAAAGGCACCTGCTTACTAATCTCTGAAGGAGAATTGTCATATATTAAATCTCTTAGGTTATTTGGATAAAGAAAATGACCAAGAGAAGCCATAATTCCCACAAAGTATACCCAGCCCCTTCATGTCAGGAGGAAGTCTCTTACATAAGAGTTATAGTTGTGATGACTTACAGTATGTCTATTAGCTCATTTATTCTTCACAAGAGCTCAGGCAGGTTACTTGTTGTGGTTGTTATTGTTCAATTGCCTCAGTTAAGTCCAGCTCTTCATGATCCATTTGGGGTTTTCTTGCCAAAGACCCCAGAGTGGATTGCCATTTCCTTCTCCAGCACCTTCTACAGGTGAGAGTTAAGTGACTTTTTCAGGATCACACAGGTAGGAAGATTAAATTTGAGTTCAAGTTTTCCTGATTATATGGTGGGTCCTCTATCCACTGTGTCATTTTGCTGCGCAGGTATTACTATCTCAATTTGACAGATGGGGAAAGTAAGATATAAAGGTTAAATGGCTTGCTCAAGGTAATAAAAATCAGTCAGGACTTGAGATGAGATTGTCTAACTCCAAGCCCAGGATCATTAGAATATTAATTGTCTTCATTTGACTGATGGGGAAAAAATGACCTGGACTGGATTTCTACAGGCAGGAACATGGCAGTGGGGTGGTATTCCAGGCAGAGGGAACAATGTGAACAAAGATACAGAGACAGGGCATGCTCACGGAAAAGATTAGTCCAATTGGCAGGAATGCAGAGCCTAGATGGGTAGCTTAGAGTCAGATTGAGGAGGGCTTTGAATGCCAGGCTAAAGAATTTGGGCTTAGAGTTCCAAGAGACCTGTGATGGAGAAAGCCATCTATACCCAGAGAGAGGTCTGTGGGAACTGAGGGTGGATCACAGCATAGCATTTTCATTCTTTTTGTTATGGTTTGCTTAAATTTTATTTTCTTTCTCATTTTTCTTACTTTTTGATCTAATTTTTCTTGTGCAGCAAGATAATTGTATAAATATGTATGCCTATATTGGATTTAATATATTTTTACCATGTTTACCATATATTGGATTACTAGCCATCTAAGGGAGGGGGTAGGGGAAAAGGGGAAAAATGGGAATACAAGGTTTTTCAAGGGTCACTGTTGAAAAATTATCACTGCATATGTCTTGAAAATAAATAACTTCAATTAAAAATTAATTCTGTAGACAGCAACGAGGAGAAAAGTGTCGATCTGTCTTCCTCATGGGTAGTGAAGGATGGATTTAAAGGGGAGAGAGCAGAGGAGGAATTGCTAGGAGACTATTTTATTGGACAGGTGATAGGTACTGTAATAGGAAAAGGAGGAGAGCCTTGCAAACTCTCAGAATTTGGGAAGATTTAAAATTGGATTAATGTATTATATTATTAATTAATTAATTATTATAATAGTAACTATTATTTATTAACTGTGAAATTAATCTGAAGCCTGGAGGAGTTAAGTGACTTTTCTAAAGTCACATGGATAGTAAAGAACAGGGCGAAGATTCAGGCTCGATTCCTCTGGCTGCAAATCCAGAGCATCCCCTATCACTAGCTGCTGTTGTTCAGGACTGAGCATTTTCCTCCAAAATGACTGACCAGCCTCCCAGGCCTTTGTCTATGCAAGCCTCTTTATCATTCCCATCCAGGCACAGAGAGGAGAAAGCAATCTTCCTGCACCACCCTGCCCATCACACAGAACAATTCATGCATTTCATTTCAATATTTCAGCAGCATCATGATTCAGCTGCACATCTAAAACATGCACCAGAAAAAGCTGCCTGGAACATTGGGTTTGATTGTGTCAGCATATGAGAGGACCTGAGTTCAGAGGGTGCTTGCTGCAGGGCAGGGACTGGCTGGGCTGCTTTTCAAGATTATTATGGCTCAGCCTGGAATCCAGCAGCCAATGTGGGGCATGATGGGAGGAGGAGGGGAAGAGAGGTAAGGAAGCCTCAGATGGAGAAGATGGAGATGAAAGGGAATGAAGGAGAGAGAGATACAGGGATGGAGGGGGGAATGAGAAGGAAAGAAGGGGAGAGAGACCCTCCGGCTTGCTCCACTATTTCCTGCTCCCTTCTTATGGACTGCTTAGATAATTCCTGAGCTATCCTTTGTGATTTGTAAAACTGAGGCAAGGTGGAAGATGGGGGATGTTAGACTTCCCGGGATGATAACCACTGGATTGAGGAAGCTACTTTTGGAAATCTCTGGGCTTCCAGGGAGGGCAGGAGCATTGAGAAAGGGTGTGGCTGCAGAGAGAAGGGGAGCATCCAAGGACATCTCAGCAAGTCTAGGCTACTAACAGACTCTTCGGCTGAGGAAAGATGGGAGTGGGACAATGGAGGATCTGGATAGAGACATTAGGAGAACAAATATACTCTGGGACAAGGTGAGCAAGTCCACCCCAGATAGAAGCTACCACCATAGGGATAGAGCCATTCAAGAAAGAGAAAACACATGCTGGGAGGTAAACACACTGTTGGTACTCTCTAAATTTCCCCATGTTGAGGCAAAGCCCTGATGTCCTCACCCTAGTTTCAACTCTTCTCATGCCTTAGGGCAGTGGTTCTCAAACTTTTGTTTTCTGTATCTTTAGCCTATTAAAAATTATTGAGGATCTCTGCAAAGTGGTTTTGTTTATCTGGGTTATATTTATAGACATTTACCATTTTGGAAATAAAAACTATTTTTGAATTTGTAGACCCTCTAAAAGGGTTTCAGAGATCCCCAGGATTCTCTAGACCATACTTTGAGAACCACTGCGCATGTGTAACCACATGCGTTTTACAAAAGTTTTATTTTCTCTTAATACTTATATCCTGCCACACAGAAACATAGGCACAATGATCTTGTGATGAGGAGAGCCATCTACATCCAAAGAGAGGACTGTGGAGACCGAGGATGGATCAGAACATAGCATTCTCACTCTTTTTGTTGTTTGTTGGCATTTTGTTTTTTCTTATTTGTTTCCATTTTGATCTGATTTTTCTTGTGCAGAAAGATAATTGTATGAATTGTATAGTATGTATACATATTGGATTTGACATATATTTTTACCATATTTAACATATATTGATTGGATTACTTGCCATATAGGGGAGGGAGTGAAGGGAAGAGGGAAGAGAGAAAAAATTGGAATACAAGGTTTTGCAAGGGCTAATATTGAAAAATTATCCATGCATTATGTTTTGAAAATGAAAAGCTTTAATTAAAAAAGAAAAAAAAGAAACATGGATATACATTTAGTTTAGATGATGGAGCAAATGACCTAGCAACCTGTTTCACAGCACTGAAAAAGCTGAAGCTGTCTGAAGTGAGTTCCCCTATCTCCCCTTTATTCTCAAAGATTCTCAACATTACTAGTATTCCTCCCTCCTCCATCTTGGTAACAGAACAGGTATTACTACTTTTAAAGACTAGTCCTTCTACCTATGACCTTGAGTCAATTCTTCCTTCCTTCCTCTCTAAGGACCTTGCTCTAAAAAGCCTTCCAACCTCTTTCTCACACATCTTTGGTCTGTCCTTTAGACCAATAGCCCCTTGTTATGTGTTTATATACATATCCATGTGAAGAAGAAGAAGGAGGAGGACGAGGAGGAGGAGAAGGAGGAGGAGGAGGAGAAAGAGGAGGAAGAGGAGGAAGAGAAGGAGGAGGAGGAAGAGAAGGAGGAGGAGGAGGAGAAAGAGGATGAAGAGAAGGAAGAGGAAGAGGAAAAGGAAGTGGAAGAGGGAAAGGAAGAAGAAGAGGAAGAGGAGGAAATAGAGGAGGAGTAAGAAGGGGAAGGAAGGAAGGAAGGAAGGAAGGAAGGAAGGAAGGAAGGAAGGAAGGAAGGAAGGAAGGAAGGAAGAAAGAAAAGAAGGAAGAAAGAGAAGAAGGAAGGAAGGGAAGGAGGGAGAGAGGAAGAAAGGGAAGAAGGGAGAGGAGGGAGGGAAGGAGGGAGGAAAAAGTTGTCTATGTCTCCATTTCTTCCCTTCCTCATGCTCCTCTAATATCTCATTTATTCACAGTACCCAGTGAAGAAGACAAATTGGAGATTATTATTTACATCTTTTCAAATGAAGAAACTGGGCTCATGACAGGAGGATAAGTGTTAATTGGCTCAAAGACACAGTGCCAGTTGTCAAAACCATTGTTTCTATCTCTTAAGTGTTTTTCCTCATCACCTTGTCTGCCTAGACTAATGCTGCAGTGAACCAGGAACTGTTCAAAATCATCGTCTCCTATTGCCCCCTTTTTAGTTCCTAGTGGCTTTGCCGCCAGTGACACCAAATTAAATACAAGCAAGAAATGATATATAGTCACTGTGAATTTAATTCAATTGACAAACACAATTACTAAGTGTCTACTATGTGCAAAGTTCCATGCTGAGTATATCCAGATGATCATAAAATCTGCTTCCTATCTCTTTAATCCAGACATCTTGGGAAATTTTGCTATCTACCCGCCACCCACAGGAGTTTGACCTCCTGCCCACAGTCCTCTCCTCAACCTCAATGCTACCATTTTCTCATTCCTTCTTTTCCATCTCTGACTTTGAAAACAGTCATCAGTTTTTTCAGTGCTGCCATTACTTCTGCCAAGGCCATTCACCAGACTAAAACTCCCTCTCCTGGCCAGCATTTCCCTATATATGTTATTTTCCCCTACTGAAAGCTAAGTTTCTAGATTAGGATCTGTTTTACTTTTTTTCTTGTGCCTCCAGCACAGTGTCTGCCACATTGCAGGTGCTACATAAACAGTATTTGTTTATTTGTTTATTCATTCATAGTTCTGTTCTCAAATGGCTTAAGATCTAATGGAGATGAAGCTATAATCAGTAAAAGTAATGATACAAAAGGAAGTGAAATAGATATAAAGTTATCACCTGGAAAAGAAGAGGTTTCTTGGAATATGTGGAATCAGAGATGGTCATTGAAGAGGAGACCATGGATTAAGGTACAGCATAAGCTAAAAAAAAAAAAAAAGAAAGAAAGAAAGAAAGAAAAATCTACTTTGATATAACTTGGAATCAACTCTTCTTTATTTATTTATTTATTTTTATTATTATGGCTTTTTATTTACAAGATATATGCATGGGTAATTTTTCAGCATTGACAATTGCCAAACCTTTTGTTCCAACTTTTTCCCTCCTTCCTCCCACCCCCTCCCCTAGATGGCAGGTTGACCAATACATGTTAAATATGTTAAAGTATAAATCAAATACAATATATGTATACATGTCCATACGGTTATTTTGCTGTACAAAAAGAGTCAGACTTTGAAATAGTGTATAATTAGCCTGTGAAGGAAATAAAAAATGCAGGTGAACATAAATAGAGGGGTTGGGAATTCTATGTAATGGTTCTTAGTCATCTCCCAGAGTTCTTTCTCTGGGCGTAGCTGGTTCAGTTCATTACTGCTCCATTGGAACTGATTTGGTTCATCTCATTGCTGAAGATGGCCAGGTCCATCAGAATTGATCATCATATAGTCTTGTTATTGAAGTATATAATGGTCTTCTGGTTCTGCCTCATTTCACTCAGCATCAATTCGTGTAAGTATCTCCAGGACTTTCTGAAATCATCCTGTTGAACCAACTCTTCTTAGTGCCAAACCCCACGTGTATGAATTTATTTGCTCTTGTGCACACCCCCCACCCCAACACAGATCCATCCTTGCTACCCAGGACCCTTAGTACCCTGGACTCTATTCTTCTTGTGGGATTCTTGAATCTGCTCCTCCTAAGAATTAAATAAATTAGTTCAAAAGGCAAGAATACTTTAACCAGCCTTTTGCATTTTAATAATATTAGAAATGAAAATACTTTTTAAAAGTTTAACTACTGATAAAATGCCCAGTGCTCTGAACTTATTCAATGAAATGCAAAAGCTCAAGAAATTAATGAGATAAAACTATGTAGCTCAGTAAAGATTAAGCCCACAGTCAATGGAATGGGTATGTTGGTGATTATAAGAAATTGAAATGTGTGGGTAAATTGATCTCTCAAATATCTTCCAGACTTTACCTTCCATGTCCTATGTTCTAAGGCCCCATCTGGGACATTTATATTCAGGACCTCCAGTCCCTTCCAATTCTAACATTTCATGTACTCTGTTCTATGGTCCCTTCTAACTCTGACAACCTAAAAATCATTATTTTAACATTCTGAGATTGAAAAATAGCATAGGCTGTAGCAGAAGAACACAAGACAGGATCCAAAGGCTGGAACTGGATCTCAACTCTAAACCAAGGTTGGATAACTCACTGAATTAGCCTTGATTCTTAATTAGTCATGATTAAGTGGAGATTGGATGGCTCCTAGACAAAGAAGGTAGGAAGGAGACTATGATTCTGGGGTGACTGGAATTTTAATTTCTTCATCTATCAAATGGAATGGGGGAAATGTATTAAAGTTGTAATTGTTGTCATTCAGTTCCATCCAACTCTTCCTGACCCCATTTGGGGTTTCCTTGGCAAAGATACTAGAGTGATTTGCCATTTCCTTCTCCAGCTTATTTTACAGATGAGGAAACTGAGGCAAAAAGGGGCAAGGGACTTGTCTAGGATCACATAGCTAGTATGTGTCTGAGGCCAGATTTAAACTCCGGAAGATTAGAGTCCATGTGTGACAAATAATTGATGCAGGATTTAGTAAAATCTAGAAAGTTTTAGAAATGTAAAGCTAAACAGGAGTTGAGCTTGTTTATAAAAAGCACCACTCTAGACAGGAAAATAAAGGTTTATAATAGAAAGAACCCTGGATTTATAGTCAGAACATGGAGTTGTTTTGTTGTGGTTGTTTGTTTGTTTATTTTTGCAGGGCATAGAGGGGGTGGTTCTATTGCTGAGATCTAAAGGGGCTTCTCAGAAGAATTTGATGGGCCATTCAGGGATAAATATGATAGTCTTTTCTTGTGAGTTTAAGGAAAGACCAAATGGTTTCAATGGAGACACCTAAGGAAGCATCAGAGAAATAGGGGCAATAAGGGAAGGGTGTTAGAACAGCATCTCCCCCCAAAATTTTTTTTATGCCAATGAAGTATAAGCTCTAGCTTAATCTAAACTAGAAGAGGATATAGAATACTGCAATGAATATGAATTGTGCAAGGATCAGTCTAGCTAAGCATGACAAAGCTCTTCACAGGGTAAAGGATCTCAGGAATGATTTTTTTTCTTACCCATAACATTTCATAAATTCTACAATTAATTAATTAAAAGCTGGAGGATCTGCAATCTTCATTGGTGGTAAGAAGAGCCCTGCTGAGGGCATCTTAAATTTTGGAAAAATTGGGAGTCCCCAAGGATGTTGCATAACCAAAATCTCTCAGCCCATAGCAGATAAGAAGCAACAAATGAGAAAGGGAGCTGGGGATGCAACAGCTTCTAAAACCAGACAAGCTTGCAGCTAAAAGAAATGATAGCTGACAGCCTGACAGGGAGGGAGGAGATGTAAAACAAAGCATAAAAGCCCAGCCCAGACCCCAATTCCTTGGCAACATTACTGTGTTATGACCCGGGACAACAACAGCTGCCATTTCTATTGGTGCTTTCAGGTTTCTGAAGTTTTTCTGAAGATAATCCTGGAAGAATTAGCAGAGAGATCTGATTCAGAGTGAGAAAGGCCTGTTTTCAAATTCTCCTTCTGATACCTTCTGGCTGTGGGACCCTGTGTAATCTCTCAGCACCCTCAGCCAATTCTCTGAGACTGTATATTATAGAAAGGGGGCTGAACCCTATTTGTAGAATGAGGAGGAGGCAAGATTCAGGCCTCTTTTTTGGAAAGATTTCCAACCAAAATGATTAAAATGAAAAAGAATGTTGGGGCTTATTAAGGAAAACAACCAGGTCTCTTGAAAACCCTCCCAACCAGAATGCTTCATTTCCTGAGGGCTCTGGAGGGCCAAGATGTTAGTGCATTATTTCTTGGCTAGGACAGGTCTGAAAGGAGAATGTATACAAAGGATCTGAGATGTTGCTGTAACAATCAAGAAGCTGACGGAGCAATGGGACCAGCAGCAGAGGTAAAGAGTCAGCAATAACATCACAAATTAATTTCGCAGTGAATAGAGGAAACACCGGGAGATATTTTAATTAAACCCAGCCCTGTGCCAGAAGCACTTAGCTGGTGCTTTGTCATAGTAGGGGAAAAGGGAGGGACTCCAAATGGAACCCATTTCTGTTCTTCACTCCAAGGGGGCTCAGAGATTTCAGCATAGAGTATAAAAGCTCCCATTTTCTAGACATTAGCAACCTTTAGGAATGGCATTGACACATGAACATAAATTCTAAGAGCTAAAAAATTGCCTTCAGACTACAGAAAGTCCACATTGGAAAGAGTCTTAGAACACATGAAAGGGACTTGAATCTACAATATTAGAAACAGATACTTTAGAATCATAGTACAATGTAAGACCTGAGAGACATCTTGTAAGATAGGAGAGAGGATGTCCAATTTATTAAGGAGATTAAAATATAAAATTTGGGACAAAAATGATGAAAAAAGGTCATCTAGTCTACACCTTTATGTAGATGGTAATAAAGTCTCAGAAAAGGAAAGTGAATTTTCTAAAGTCAGATAAGTAGGAGGAAAGTGGAAAGAAGTTTGATCCAGAAAATTTGAGTTAGAACCTTTCTTTGATGCTTTGTGACTGTGGTTGTCACGTTACTCTGAACAATAGTTAGCTAATCTATCTGGATCCTAGTGACCTGCTCGATGAAACTTTAAATGCACAAGGAGGATAAGATTCAATATTGAGTGCTACTGAATCATTATATTGTTTGGTCTATACCCCCAGCTAGGTGAGAATGTCAGGATTTGGTAAGTGTTTAAGTTCCCACAACCAAAGGAAAGGGATCCATCCCATACGAGAACACAAGCTAACACCCCATAAAGTACAAGACAGAGTTTATATATCCTGATAGAAAATATAAATGACTTTAGTCAAGGCAGTTCCCCTTTGCTCTCCAGTGGGGGTCTCTGCCTTCCCCAGGGAGCTATGCCCAAAGTATAATACTAATAAAAATCAAATGCCCATCTCCAAACAAGAGAAAAAAATTGGGAAGTTGCTAGAGAGTCAGTCCCACGATCCACATGACTCAGCGCCAACCACAGAGATGTGCCTCGTTTATTCCTCCATGTCTTGGCTTTCTGAGATGTCCTTCCTTCTTCCCCTTCATGCCTTTGTCTGGCAAACGCTCCCTCTCTCCTTCTGTGGCTCCATCTGTTGCTAATTCTTCTTCCCTCTCCTAATAGGCTGCAGGGTTCCCTGGAAGAACTATGGGTATGTACCAGGGTAAGTAAGCCTTTCCCTAGGGAAAAAGATCTCTGTCTGTCTGTCTGAGCCCTTTCTCCAGCTCCTCCTTAGGAACAAGGAGTCCCCTGCGAGGCGGGCCCTTCAGAGCAAAGGCCCTGGGATTGGAGCAGTGAGGAGTCCAGATAACAGAAGTTCCCATCTTGTGGAAAGGATGCAGGGAATGAGACAGGTCCTTGCTAGGGAATGGACGCCTCAGCACAATTACCCTGGAAAACAAGGACAGCAAACTTTGCTTATACAATCTACTTCTAAGGGCACTTGCTAGGAAAACACTTAATAAATGTCAAAGAATTAAAGAAATGGAAGCTATGAGTTCGGAGCTGGATCAGAACACAGACTCTAGAGTCCCACATGAGACTTCTATATGTTTTTCTGCATTCTGCCTCTTAGGGGAGCTAAGACGAGAAGCTAACTTGTATCTTTGGCCAGTCTCTCTATATCTCTGTCTGTCGGTCTTTGTCTCTGCCTCTGTCTCTGTCTCTATCTCTCCTTTCTCTGTGTGTATCTCTCCCTCTCGCTATCCCTCCCTTTCTTCTACCTCCCTCCCTGCCTCCCTTTTCCCCTCTCCTCCCTCCCTTCCCTCCTCTCTCTGTCTTTGTCCATCTTTGTCTATCTGCCTCTGTCTCTTTCTTTGTCTCTCTCCTCTCCCTCCCTCCCTCTCTTTCTCTCTCTGTCTCTGTCTGTCTGTCTCTGTCTCTGTCTCTCTCTCTCTCTCTCTCATTCTCTCTCCACATCTCTTTGTCTCTGTCTATCTCTTTCTGTCTCTCTCTGTCTCAGTCTCTCCCTCTCATTCTGTCTCTCTCCATCACTTTGTGTCTCTGCTTCTCTGTCTCTGTCTCTCTGTCTCTCTGTCGCTCTCTCTCTCTCTCTCTCTCTTTCTGTCTCTCTCTGTCTCTGTCTCTCCCTCTCATTCTGTCTCTCTCCATCTCTTTGTGTCTCTGCTTCTCTGTGTCTCTCTCTCTCTCCCCCTCTCATTTCCTCTCCATCTTTCTCCATGTCTCTCTGTCTCTCTATCTCTTTGTCTCTGTCTCTATGTCTGTCTGTCTCGCCCTCCCTCTCACCTATTGGAAGGCCTTTTGCTGCCACCTAGTGGTAATCTGCATTATTGAAGATCACTCATCCCTGGAGGACATAAAAGGGGAGAGATCAGGAATGGAATCAGGCTGGAGAGCTCCAAAAGACCTTTGACTAGAGGAGCCCCTTCATTTTACAAGGACAGATCAAAGATCCAAAGATAAGAAGGTCTCACCAAAGACCACGTGGGTGGCAAATGGCAACATCAGATTGTGCACCCCAGTCCTCACCTTCCAAATCCATGTTTTTATGATCTTCTTCCAAGAGGAAGGAGGAGCAGGAGCAAGGGAGAACTTCCACCAGAGGAAAAACCAGTCTGCTGCTCTGGTGACAACACTTCGGGTTTTTTTGTCTTAGAAAGGAAAAAACCCAAATGAAGAAGTCCCTGCAGCTCTAGACAGCTCACAAGCCCCCTCTCTGAGCCTAGATTTCCTCAGTAATAATACTGGCACTTTCTCCTCACAAAGAGATAGTGTGGCAAAGTGGGCAGAGCCAGCCCCAAGGACAGGAAAACATGGATGCTGCTTCTGACATACACCGGCTGAGTGACTTTGGGTAAGTCACCTAAGCTGCAGAGAAGGGGCCGTCCCGCAATGGCAGAAGAAGCCTCCTCCCCTGCAAATTATTATAATCATTAAAATCACCTATCCAGGCCCCATCCCTACCTACCTCAGCGAGTTTGTGTTAATAACAGAGAGATACTGGACATGAAAGTTATTTTTTTGTAAATTTGAGTTATTGATGGTAAGCATCATTGTTAAAAATCCTAATCATAATCAATAATTTGGAAGAAGAGCTGCTCTCAGAAGGGAGGTGCTAGTAGGATAGACTGCATTGTCAGGGGAGGTTTCTCTACCAGATAGTTTTACTGAATCATTTTTTGTTATAAAAGGGAGCCCAGTTTGAAAGGGGTAGAAATATGACATCAAGGTTAAGGACATTTTAAAAAATGTTAATTTTTTAAAAAACAAAACAAATGGAGACAGCTAGTGGATAGAACACTGGACCTGAAGTCAGGAGAACCTAAATTCAAATCCAGCTTCCAACACTTAATATTTTTGAGCTGTGTGACCCTGGGCAAGTCATTTAACCCCAAGTGCCTTGCCAAAGGGAAAAAAAAAAAGAAAAGAAAATGAGTAGTTCTTTCTGACAGCTACAATTGGACCCAGCGGTGAAAAAGGTTCCTGGTGGTCCTTAATTGTTAGTTGCGGTGTCTTTCTTTACACTACATACACACACACACACACAGAAACAGAGAGACAGACAGAGACACAGAGAGACTGAGAGAAACAGAGACAGAGACAGAAACAGAGAAAGAAAGAGACAGAGACAGAGAAATCATAAGAGACCATCAGAACATCTTCCTGAAATTGATAATTAGTGGGGTTCATATGGTTGGAACCCAGTGTGGGTTAGTTATGTCCAACTCTTGGTGACCCCCTTCGGGGTTTTCTTGGCAAAGACACTGAATTTCCTTCTTCAGTTTATTTTACAGATGAGGAAACTGAGGCAAGCAGAGTTAAATGACTTTTCCAGGCTCACATAGTTAACAAGTGTCTGAGACTGGATCTGAATTCAGGCCTTTCTGACTCCATGCCCAGCACTCTATCCACTGCATCACCTGTGTGCCCTCTGGACACTAGGAATACAATTTGTTGAATGTAGAGTAGAAAGTGTTGGGAATAGAGCAAAATGTTGAGAGAATATTAATGTAGGGCTTGGAGTGATCTGTGATATGAGTTAGGGGGGATATAAATATGACTTAGGAGCTAAGTGAATGAGTCAGTGCATGTGAGCATATTATGAGGGAGGGGTGTAGGAGTTGGGTTCCCAGATCCCTGGAGAGTGCACCATGGGGACGGGGATGTCAGAAAGGTTGCACAGTCGATAGAGCCCCAATCTTAGAGTCTGGATGGTCTACTTCAAATCTGGTCTTAGACACTTACTAACTGGGTAAGTTACTTAAATCTGGTTGCCTCAAAGAGTTAGAGAAAGAGAGAGAGAAAGAGAGAGAGACACAGAGAGAGAGAGAGACAGAGAGAGAGAGAGAGAGAGAGAGAGAGAGAGAGAGAGAGAGAGAGAGAGAGAGAGAGAGAGAGAGAGAGAGAGAGAGAGAGAGAGAGAGAGAGAGTCAAAGACAGAGAGACAGAGACAGAGAGACAGACAAAGATAGGCAGAGAGACAGAAAGAGATAGAGAGACAGAAACAGAGAGCTAGACACAGGGACACAGGGAGAGACTTAGAGACAGAAAGAGACAGAGAGACAAAAAGAGACAGATGAAGACAGATACAAAGAGAGAAAGAGAGACAGAGACAGAAACAGACATTCAGATAAAGAGACATAAAGAGAGAGCAGAGAATTTGGCATGTTCAGATACAGATGCTGGAGTGTATGAGATCTTCCTCAAGTCAAACTCTCATTAAATGGGGCTAGAAGAATGAAAGAATAGGAGGAGTTTCTATCCCAACATTCCCAGCCAGTGAGATTGGATGGGTGCTGTCAGTCCGCATAGGGAATGAGTCAAGTATCAAGATAGGATCTATAAAAATAAGTCCTGGCAGATGCTATGAATGACTGGCATGGTTCTAAGACTCCAGAAGTCAGAGATCATGCTGGAAGGAACCTTACATGTGAACTTCAATCAATTTTACAGACAAGAAAATTAAACGCCAAAGAGTGTTCATCTGTATAAGATTTTTATGAAATAAATCTGCACATATATTGAGGATATCCTTGAAGGAGACATGAAAAGGAAACAGGAAAGTTTTCACAAATGATTTTCAGAGAAAATGAAAGATCCTACTGTTATTTTTGTTTTCTAATTATCAAAAAGTTAATGGCTCAGTGAAGGAGTTGTATGTGAATGTTAAAATGATACATGATTCCCTGACAATATAGCCACAGATAACTGCCTGATGACTCTCTAGTTACCAACACCAAATGAAGTTTACAGCAAGGAAACATTCAACACCCTTGTGAAGGACGTTTTGGACAAAGTTTAAGTGGAAGACCTATTCCATATAGATCAGTAAGTTGGTTTTTTTTTTCACTTTTTGTGCCATAGTCTCTTGTGACAGCCAGGAAGAATCCCTTGTCAGGATATTTTTAAACATATCAAATATATAGTGTGACAAGAAAAAACAATTACATTAAAACTTAGTTGAAAATTTTTAATAAAATCAAGTTTACAGACCTCAGGATAAAATCTTCTGCTACAGAGAGTAAGGTCCTCAAAATGTTTTCTATTGGAGGTGAATTATCACAGAACTTCTTCAATGAGATGATAGGATTTTGAATTGAGAAGTGTCAGGGAACTGAGATCATCATTTTAGCAGTGAAAAGCAGCCCAAAACTAAGGTAAGGGAAGTCATTTGCCAAAGATCACCTAGCTAGTAAGAGATGATTATATATCCAACATTTTTTTCAAAATGGAGAGTGGTGGAGGAGGGGGAACACAAATGAACCCAAAGTCATGAGTCTGACAGTGGAGGGAGAATGAAAGCAGGGGAGAGGATATGGTATCAACGACACTATCATATAATACAAATTCAGCAATTATTCCTTGATAGGCTCCCCAAAGTAAATTTAATTACACTGAAAAACTGATAATGTACAAATAAAATGTGCAACAAATCATGACTTGACAATATTCAATCATATTCTGTAATTTATCTTACCGATCATGGACAAACAACATGGTATCATGGAACGAGCCCTAGATTTGGAGATAGATTAGAGAGGTTCCGATCTCAAATCTGACTATAGGATTTTAACTCATGGGTCCCTGATTTCCTCATCTACAAAAGAAGAGAATTGAACTCAGTGATTTCTAAAATCTCTTCCAGTTCTTAATCCTGTGAGTTTCAACCTCATTATCCAGTGAATAGTGAACAAGAAGACTGATCTATGGCAACATATATCTATGGCAAAAACAAGGCTTAAATGGAGGCCTTCTGAATTTGGTTATTGCCCTCTATTTATAAGGACTCACTTTTATTAATGAAAAATAAGCCTTGAAGAGAAGAGCACCAATGTTCTATACTATGTTCCTAACAACAACATTGAAATTCTTTTTTTTTTTGTCAATTAGCATTTATTTTTGTAGACATGAATCCTTTCCCTCTTTATTTTTTAATTTTAATATTTTCTTTTTTTCAGATTTTACATGACCTTATTTTATCTGATCACATGTAAAAACAATTTTGAACCTTTTTTGTTATTGACAATTTTGAGTTCCAAATTCTCTTGCATCATTCCTTCTCTTTCCCCCACATTAAGAAAGAAAGCAATTTGGTAAAAGTTATATGTGCAGTCATTCAAAGCATACTTCTATATTAGTAATGTTATGAAAGAAAAAACAGAACAAAAACAAAAAAATAAGTATAAAACAAACAATATACTTCAATCTACATTCAGACTTTATCATTTTTTTTTGTGGAGGTGGATAACATTCTTCATTGTAAGTCCTTCAGGACTGTCTCGATCTCTGTACTAATGAGAATGGCCAAATCATTCCCAGCTGATCATCAAGCAATAGTGCCAATAATGTATTCTACTGTAGAATAATATATGGGATAAATTAGGCCCATTGTTTGATTAGGAGAGTTTCTTCATCTCTAATTAATGTGAATTTGATCTTTCACAAAACATTATGCTTCCTAAACTCACAAATCCTTTAAACATCTCCAAGACCCAGTTTTCTCATCTCCAACCACAAAGTAATAACCTCTGAACCAACATACTGGGAATATTGTAAGGATATAATTAGCTAATGGAAATAAAAGCACTTGGAAAAGAATAAAGATGTATATAGGACTTGAAGATAGAAAAACAATTGGAAATCTTCTAATGATCACCACTTAGAAATGAAGAAACTTGAGGTTTCCACTCAAGCTCAAAAGAGGTTGAGTGATTATCTAAGGTAACAATGATTGAAAATGGAAGAGACAGCACTGCAATTTAAGTCTTTGGAGTCCTGGGTGATACAATGGATAGAGTGTTGGGTCTGGAATCGGAAAAAGTTGAGTTCAAAACCAGACTTAGACACTTATTAGGCAAGTCATTTATCTCTGTTTGCCAAGATTTTCTCATTTGTAAAATGGGGAATAATTACTCCTACCTTCCAGGGTTGTTGTGAGGATAGAATGAGATAATAATTTTAAAATAAGTGCTTAGCATATAGAGTTATATACATGTTAGCTATTATCATTTTACTCTATATTCATTGCTTTTTGTTATATCTTGTTTCATAAGCATCTATACAATTAAATTCATGAAGTATTTTACTTCATACATATACAGGATTCTCAAAAAAATAATTCAGAAAGAAAAGTTTCCCCCAAAAAATTTGTTTTAGAATACATGGGATAAAATTGGTATGTTGAGGGGAAAGGTTGATTTCAATTATCATGTGACTTAGGAACCAAGTCTTTATTTCTTCCATCCACTAGCTATGTGACAAGTCCCCTCTCTGGACTTTCGAGCATCATTATCCATAAAATGAGGGTATGGATCTAATGATCTCTAAGGACCTTCTGATTCTGATGGTCTTTGTTCCCAGTTCTCTCATATCCTAACAGTGATGTTCTACATTCTATTCTCAGATCCCTTCCAACTTTTAACATTCTATCTCTGGGAGGGAGTCAGAATGAATTGTAAAGAATACCATATTTGAAATCAGAGAAAATGCATTTAAATCCAAGCTCTTCCACTTTCTGGCTGAGTGATCTTGGGCAGCCACTTCTTTGAGGCTAAGTTTCTCCATCTATAAAATGAGGGGTCTGACTTTGATGACATCTAAGATCCACTCCACTTCTAAATCCTCTAAGTCTCATGTCATTGATTTGCTCATGAGATATAGGTTGGTTTAATACAATGTGTTTTTCTGTAAGTGATGGAATCTGCTTTTGGAAGGATACATTGATAAATCTCATTCAATAAAACATCAATGGGAAAAAATTGTATTTCTTACTTCTAAACTGGAGTTAGCCCAAGAAGCTCAGAACTGAGTAAGTGGATAGAGTGAGGAGCTCACAGGGGGTTGCAAAGACTTACATGTGCCCTTATCATGGTGATGTAAAATAGATATTGAGGTTGAGGCAAAGTAGGATCTAAGAACAAGGAGTATGTGGTCCTGAACCATCTAGTCCATGGGCTAGATGTATCATTCAGAGAAGTAATTTGCGTTCCTGACCCCTTAAGGCAAAAGTGTAGTCCAAAAAGAAAGCTGGAGTCACAAACCAGGATGGTAATAATGATGATGATGATGGTAGGGATGGGAGTGGTGAACTGGTGATAGTGATGGTGATGAAGGTGATGGTGATGATGATGATGATGATGATGATACAATGTGGAAGATTCTTTACATATATTATCTCATTTGATCCTCACTATAGTTCCATGAATTAAATGCTATTATCCTCATTTTACAAATGAAGAAATTAGGTGATTTGCCCAGCAAATGTGTTACACTTGATGGAGAGGGATATACTAGAACAGGCAGAAATATGAGAAAAGGGCCCTAGAGAGTTTTCTTATGTTTAAAGGCATCTCCAGCCTGGACCACCATAAACAAATACATTGAAGCTTAGGAAAGGGGGCAGATAATAGATACAAAGATATTTATAGAGCACTTTTTGTGATGGCACAGAATTCAAAACTAAGGGAATACCCATCAATTAAAGAAAGGCTGAACAAATTGTAGTATGAATATGAATGGAATGGCACTATTGTGCCATAAAAAAATAATGAAAAGAATGGTTTCAGAGCATCCTGTGACGATTTATATGTAATAATACAGACCAAAGTAAGCAGAACCATGAGAACAATTTGTAGCATAACAACACAGTGAAAACAAGTAATTTTGAAAGATTTAAGAATTCTGATCAATGAAATGACCAACCATGATTCTAAAGGACCAATGCTGAACTGTGTTAATGATCTCTTAGTGCATAGTCAATGGACTCAGAGTGGAGAATAAGGCATACGTTTTCTGTCACAACTATTGTGGGAATTTGTTTTGTTTGACTGTGTATATTTGTCACAAGGGTTTTGTCTTACTCTTTTTCCTTCCAAATTTGGGAATTGGTGGATGGGAGAGAAAATTAATGCTTGTAAATTGAAAAATAAGTATAATGGGGAAAAGGGGACAGAGATAAACAGTAAAACATTTTAATAGAAGGAAGGGTAATCTACACTGATCTGACCTACTGAGCCCCAAAGGCAGATAGTTGAAATGCCTTGGATTTTATAACAATAATATAGAAATATAGAATGGAAATAACTAAAGCAGAAGAAAATCTTTGAGATCATATATTCTCATCTCCATTTTACTCATGGAAAAGGGAGAAATTGAGGGAGGGTCAAGCAAGTAAATTGTTTTTTTCAGTATTTCACAGTTAAAACATGGTAGAGCAAGAATACTGAGACTTCTGAATACAAATTCTATATTCTTGTCAGGGTTTTTAATTGAGTTTGTGAATTTATAATATTTATATGTATATGATGTATGTATATAGATATGTGAGTGTATATATGTGTGTGTATGTGCATTGTTATATATATGCACACATATAATTTCATACAAACAACTATAATTCATTATAATTTGTTTCATGATCCTATGCATATTATTTTATGCATTTATAAATCTAATTCTGAGAAGGGGTTCATAGAATTTCCCTGATTACCCAAAGGGTCTGCAATAAACACACAAAAGATTAAGAGTCTTTGGTCTAGGTGACCAGCTGTGAAGCTGCCTTATAAAATATGTTGGATTTTTTAAAATAAACTTATAATTTCATCCTATGAAGGGGAGCTCCTTGAGAAGAATTTCTTAACAATGCAAATTTGCATTTTTTATATAACCTCTCATTCTAGAGAATGGTCTGAGATACATTGAGAGGTAATGTACCCTGCCCAGAGTCACACAGCTAATAAGAGTCAGACTCAAGACTTGAACTCTTCCCACCTTAGGTCTCCAAAGTAATTTCTCTGCATTATACCATGCTGCCTTTCATAAATACGTATTTCATAAATACGTATTTCTTCCTCCCTATTCTCCTCCATTACCATATAAAATGTCCATCCTTCCTCATCCATTGATCCACTATTATTCCAAACAAGATCCCATACCCCCCCAAGTCCACAGGAATTGAAGATGTGCCCCTCAAAGATTCCCTCTGGTCTGGCAAAAGTACCCTCCCTGCACCCAGACTGCAGAGTTGGCAGGGCCCTGATGTGCCCAATCTTTGGATTTAAAGCCTGATCAGTTTCCAGAATTCTGCAGTGACTCATTTCCCCTGGGTCAATTCTTCATTATGCTGCCAGATATATAGAAATGCCATCTGGCATGAAATAAATTATTCTCTTCATAAAAAAGTGATAGTGACCCCTCCAGTCCTGCCTCCCTCATCATTATGGGGTCCCCTGGCTTCAGGAGTTTTAAGAAGGAGTCCAGAGCTCCACCATACACAAGCATTTGTCCCTCACTAAAAGCTTTTCACCTCTGAGTCTCAGCTCCATCATCTATCAAGCAAAATAGCAATAAATACTCCAACTCTTGCCTAAAGTGATGGTGAGGATCAAAAGGATCATGGAGGGGAAGCTAATTGTAAAGGGGAAAAGGCCTAAGGTAATTAGAGCTGAAGCTGGAACATAGTCCTTCTGATTCCAAGTTTTATGCTCTTTCTACTAGAGAAAAATCTTTCTTTTTAGCGGATCACTTGCCCGGTTTATCTCAGTTCTCACTGAACTTCACATAAGAGAATCACACTCATATAATCCCAGCATCATCATAGCATAGAAAGATGAAGATTTAAGGGACTTGTAAGATTAATGTAAGTTCAGAATTCACATTCAACAGGCATAGTCTTAAAGAGGGTGGGTACAAGCTTATTATTGCTCAGAACCTTGATTTAAATAAGCATAAGAGAAAAATAAGGCACAAAAGAAGTACACAATTAACAAACACAGTGGCCACCATAACAAACAAACACCATACAACATGCATCATCACCACTCCAAGGAAGCACCGATATTTGAATTCCCTGGCTAGGAGGATGGTCACAGGTATTCAAAGTCTTGAGCGGGAGCCATTGCTAGGCAAGTTTTTACAAGATTTCCTAGTCCAAACCCTCAAAGTCCCTTTCTACTAAGGGATTTTTATAGGCTGAGATCAAAGAGGGCACTAAATTAAGTATTCTCATTTCTTATATGACTCTTGAGACATAGCAACCTTACATGTATAGGATACTTTAAGACAGGGGGACCACCAAGGAGAATATTTGTTCAATCCTTTAGGGGAATGTGTTTTCCCCCTCAGGGAGATTGTGTTTCCTCAAGGAACTGGCCAGGTTTCCGGGGTAAACACAGGACTGCAATCAAGAATGCTCATTGATTAATGCACAAGAAAGGATGGCCTTTCAACTTCTTTGTACTTTTCCTGAAATTCTATCAGATAACTGCAAACACATTGTCATGTTCTCAGCAAAAAGTTAAAAGACATGGCTGAGACTTATTTAAGATTCCTTGCTCACTAGGATTCCTTACAGGACCTTAGAACACAGAATGTTAGAACTGAAAAGGACCTTAAAACATAGAACGTTAGAACTGGAAAGGACCTTAGAACATAGAATGTCACAATATTACCTAAACTAATCTATTTATTTAGCGCTATACCAATCAGAGTCCCAAAAAACTATTTTAATGACCTAGAAAAAATAACAACAAAGTTCATATGGAAAAACAAAAGGTCAAGAATTTCAAGGGAATTAATGAAAAAAAAATCAAATGAAGGTGGCTTAGCTGTACCAGATCTAAAATTATATTATAGAGCAGCAGTTACCAAAACTATTTGGTATTGGCTAAGGAATAGATTAGTTGATCAGTGGAATAGATTAGGTTCAAGGGATAAAACAGTCAACAAATATAGCAACCTAGTCTTTGACAAACCCAAAGATCCCAGCTTTTGGGATAAGAACTTACTGTTTGATAAAAATTGCTGGGAAAATTGGAAACTAATATGGCAGAAACTAGGCATTGATCCATACTTAACGCCGTACACCAAGATAAGGTCAAAATGGGTTCATGACCTAGGCATAAAGAATGAAATTATTAATAAATTAGAGGAACATAGGATAGTTTACCTCTCAGACCTGTGGAAGGGGAAGGTCTTTATGACCAAAGCAGAACTAGAGATCATTACTGATCACAAAATAGAAAATTTCGATTATACCAAACTGAAAAGTTTTTGTACAAACAAAACTAATGCAGACAAGATTAGAAGGGAAGCAATAAACTGGGAAAATATTTTTACAGTCAAAGGTTCTGATAAAGGCCTCATTTCCAAAATATATAGAGAATTAACTCTAATTTATAAAAAATCAAGCCATTCTCCAATTGAAAAATGGTCAAAGGATATGAACAGACAATTCTCAGATGAAGAAATTGAAACTATTTCTAGTCATATGAAAAGATGCTCCAAGTCATTATTAATCAGAGAAATGCAAATTAAGACAACTCTAAGATACCACTACACACCTGTCAGATTGGCTAAGATGACAGGAAAAAATAATGATGATTGTTGGAGGGGATGCGGGAAAACTGGGACATTGATGCATTGTTGGTGGAGTTGTGAACGAATCCAACCATTTTGGAGAGTAGTTTGGAACTATGCTCAAAAAGTTATCAAACTGTGCATACCCTTTGATCCAGCAGTGTTACTACTGGGATTATATCCCAAAGAGATTATAAAGAAGGGAAAGGGACCTGTATGTGCACGAATGTTTGTGGCAGCCCTTTTTGTAGTGGCTAGAAACTGGAAACTGAATGGATGTCCATCAGTTGGAGAATGGCTGAATAAATTGTGGTATATGAATATTATGGAATATTACTGTTCTGTAAGAAATGACCAACAGGATGATTTCAGAAAGGCCTGGAGAGACTTACACGAACTGATGCTGAGTGAAATGAGCAGGACCAGGAGATCATTATATACTTCAACAACAATACTATATGATGACCAGTTCTGATGGACCAGGCCATCCTCAGCAACGAGATCAACCAAATCATTTCCAATGGAGCAGTAATGAACTGAACCAGCTATGCCCAGAAAAAGAACTCTGGGAGATGACTAAAAACCATTACATTGAATTCCCAATCCCTATATTTATGCACACCTGCATTTTTGATTTCCTTCACAAGCTAATTGTACAATATTTCAGAGTCTGATTCTTTTTGTACAGCAAAATAACGTTTTGGTCATGTATACTTATTGTGTATCTAATTTATATTTTAATATATTTAACATCTACTGGTCATCCTGCCATGTAGGGGAGGGGGTGGGGGGGTAAGAGGTGAAAAATTGGAACAAGAGGTTTGGCAATTGTTAATGCTGTAAAGTTACCCATGCATATATCCTGTAAATAAAAGGCTATTAAATAAAAAAAAAGAAAATAAAAAAAAATTATATCAAAGAAATAGAAAAAAAAGAACATAGAATGTCAAAGCTGGGAAGGACCTTAGGACATAGAATGTTAGAACTGAAAAGGACCTTAAAACTTAGAATGTTAGAACTGGAAAGGACCTTAGAACATAGAATGTCAAAGTTGGGAGACACCTTAGAACATAGAATGTCAGAACTGGGAAAGACCTAAAAACATAGAACGTCAGAACTGGGAAGGACCTTAAAACATAGAATGTCAAAGCTGGGAAGGACCTTAGAACATAGAATGTTAGAATTGAAAAGGACCTTAAAACTTAGAATGTTAGAACTGGAAAGGATCTTAGAACATAGAATGTCAAGGCTGGAAGGCACCTTAGAATGTAGAATGTCAGACTGGGAAAGACCTAAAAATATAGAATGTCAGAACGGGGAAGGACCTTAGAACATAGAATGTCAAAAATGGGAAACACCTAAAAACGTAGAATGTCTGAGCTAGAGAGGATTTTAGGACATAGAATGTCAGATTTGGAAAGGATCTTGCAATACAGAATGTCAGAGCAAGAGGCATCATAGAACATAGAATATCAAACGTATAAGGGACCTTAGAATATTGAATCTCAGAACTGGAAACAAGGTAAAATATTTAATATCAGAGCTCAAAGGACCTTAGAACATAAGATATTGGAGCTAGTACATAGAATGTCAAAGTTTGAAGAAACCTCAGAACATAAAATTTCAGAGTTTGAAAGAATCCTAGAACACAGAATATCAGAGAACTCAAATGACTTCATGAAAAAGACCCTTTCAGGGGGTCTTTGGGGCCTCACAATAACACTAAGATGTTTCAATTTCTAACATGATAAATAAAAATTTCCTAAATAAATTTTAAGAGAATAAAGTGTTCTTGAGACCAAAACATTTGAGAACCACTAATTTAGTCAGTAGAATGTCAAACCTGGAAAGGAGGTTAGAACCCAAATCACTGAACAGAAATGGATCTGATAAGGAAGAATGTTACAGTTAGAAGGGAGCCTCAAGCTCATCTATTCCAACAATTTCATTTTTCCATATAAAAGGAAAAGCAATCATCAGAAAGGAGCTAGGAGGGAATGACTTTGTAAATCTCTAACAACTCCAGAAATATGAGCTGTTATTAAGGACAAGGTAATAATGGCAGCACAGGAAGAGACAATGACTTGCGCCAGATTGAGCCTTCTAATTTTCAGTTCACTGAAAATTCTATTAATTTCTCTGCATTACAAAAGCTTCAATATCTATATTGCTTTATTTAATAAAAAACACTAGAGGGAGATAGAAAAGCATTTTAAAAAATCTGTGGCTCACTACCACTAAGAGCTCTTTGAGAAATCTCAGTTTCCTCATCTTCAAAATGGGGAGTCTGGCTAAGAGAATCTCCAAAGTCTTCCCGCTTCTATATCAATGTTATTTTGAGTTTATTATGCAAATGAAGAAATGGAGGCTTCCAGTTCCAATGATCTTGTGATGAAGCGAGCCATCTACACCCACAGAGAGGACTGTGGGAACTGAGTGTGGATCACAACTTAGTATTTTCACTCTTTTTTGTTTTTGTTTGCTTGCATTTTGTTTTCTTTCTCATTTTTTTCCTTTTTGATCTGGTTTTTCTTGTGTAGCAAGATAATTGTATAAATATATATGCATATATTGGATTTAACATATATTTTTTACCTTAATTGGATTACTTGCCATGTCGAGGAGGGTATGCAAGAAAGGGGGGAAAATTGGAACACAAAGTTTTGCAAGGGTCAGCATTGAAAAATTATCTATGCATATGTTTTGAAAATAAAAATAATTAATTTAATTTTTTTAAAAAAAGAAAGAAATGGAGGTCTCAGTGAGTAAAAGTATCTTGCCTACACTCACACAGTTGATAAATATCAGACCTGGAATTTGCATCCATATTACCAAGCCTACACACAGTAGACTATAACTGTTATTGTTGTCTGATCATTTTCAGTCATTTCCAGTTCTTAGTGACTACATTTTTTTTTCTCTTGGCAAAAATACTGGAGGGTTTGACATTTCCAGCTCATTTTACAAATAAGGAAACTGAGGCAAGCAGGGGTAAATGACTTTAAGGCCCACGGTTACAGAGTTAGTGAGTATCTGAGACTGGATTTGCACTCAGAAAGATGAGACCTACCACTCTATTTTACCACCTAGCTCTCCTCGGACTAGAACAAACTGAAAATATATCTTAATTCTCACAATCCAACCATCCCCTTCCTCTCTGCAACTACTTTAGCAAACATAGACTCCTAGTAAATTCTCTCAGTTTCCTCACCAATAAAATAGAAACAATAACAGCATCCACTTCCCAAGGTGGTTGTGAAGATTAAATGAGATAGTATTTGTAAATTGTTTTACAAACTTCTTGATGAAATGATAGTTGTTTTGCATTCCTTTTCTAGATGTTTACAAACTATAATTTTAATAATTTTTTAAAATTTGGACAGGAGTTAAGAGCCCTAGTTTACATTTATGTACCACAATTTCCTCCCTTTTATAAAAATTAAATGGCACAGCATGATGAATATGTACATGCACTTAGTTAACCTATATCTGATTGCTTGCTATCTGGGGGAGGGGGAAGAAGGAGAGGGCGAAAAATCTGGAACACAAGGTTTTGCAAAAGTGAATGTTTAAAACTATTTTTGTATGTATTTGGAAAAATAAAATATTATTTTAAAAAAGAAAATTAGCTTCAAAAAAGAAATTAACTTCATGTCCTCCTAGAGCTCTTGTCTTCTCTAGGAGAAAGCAAATTGAGATAAAATCTGGGAGTGTCAGAAATTGAAAAACAGGATGAGACAAAAGAAAGAGTGAGAAATAGAAATTTTAAAAGGCATAGGAGAAGTAAGTGACAGAAATGAATATAAAGCTAGAAGGGAGAGCAATGGAGTCCCTCCATGATTCCTTATCTTGTTTCCCTAATGAACTGTTTGTTTAAAGTGATTTTTCTCACTTTTTACCTAGTTGCACTTCTACCCTCCTGGTTCACAGTCACATGCACATATACACATATACATGTACACACTTTTAGAAGATGAATTAGCCTCACACTGCATTGAGAAGGCTGACATCATCTCATACGTGCTCCCTCAGCTTCCCTCCTCCTCCTTTGAAATTTCTCATTATCTCCTTCCTCTTTCTTTCAAAGGACAGGGGAAAAAATGTCTCTACTCCCCTATAAGGTTAATGTCTCTATTCCGGTCCATATTCCTATAGTCAGTATCTACATTACATTTAGAAGAAAATTTGAAGGTCTTATTGGCTCAGATATTCTGCAATTCTTTGGCTCAGGACAGAGCCTTAGAATTTAGGGATAAAGTGCTGATAGAATTAGGAAAGACTCATCTTCTTGAATTCAAATCTGGCCCCGAACTTACTAACTTGGCAAGTCACTGAACCCTCTTTGCCTCAGTTTCCCTATATGAAAATGATCTGGAGAAGGAAATGGCAAAATCTTGGCCAAGAAAAACCCAAGTGAGATTATGAGTTAATTATGAGCAACTAGGGAATGAAAGGTGTGATTCATTAAAATATCCACCAGATGTCACCATCATTCTAATAAGGGTGATTTTTCAGGCTATTCACCCTAAAAAAGGTCATTTATTCCAACTTGAAACTGAAAGGACTCTCAGTTCTGAGAAATGCTTGTCAGCACACTCTCCTAGGGCAAGCACCTCAGATGGACAATGAACAACGCCAAGAGGATGAATTGCTTGTGGGAAATTGTCCAGTGTTTTCAATGACCCTAAACAAGCCCTAGCCAAAATAAAATGAAACAAAGCAACAACACAAAAACAAACAAAAAAGCCATAATTTTCAGACAGAATCTGATCTGCTGCCCCCCACTTCGCACCCCCATTTTATAGCATAGCCCACAACATCACTCAATGAATGCTAATCCCAGATGATGCAAAGAATAATGGAAAGACACAATAGATATAAGTGGATATAAGAGGACTTATAGTAGCCCATGAACAATGATGAAAGGTGCTTAAGAACCAATGTGAGGCATCAGAAAAAGGACCAGATAATATAGAACTCTTGGGGACTACCTAAAGTAAGGTCTCTAGCTATTGGGTAAAATGCTATTTGGAGAATTTGTGGGAGGATGTGGACAAAAGGAGAAAGGAGAAGGAGGCATGGAGGTGTAGAATTTTTTTTTACCATTGTGACACATGTTTAACAACCAGATTTTCAGGAAAAACATATAGTGACAAAACACTTTTAAGCTGAATCTGCCCTTATAACACTTTCTTCATCACTTTCTGGTCTAGACTATCAAAAAGAAACAACAAATTAAGCATTTTCACATATAAATGATCACATAGAAAATGCAACAATTGAATCTCAGCAATCTTCATGACCAAGTTCAGTTTATCTCTGGATATGACTTCATTGATAACCTCCATAGTGCAAAGAGACACTCTATTTCTTACTTGGTCCGATTTCTTCTTTATTCAAGGAAATTCAGATTCAGAGAGGAGTGATTTGCTTCATGTAGTTGCTTCCTACAGATAGTCTGTGGCCAAAGAAGAAACAAATCCAGATTTTTTCATTCAAAATAAATCTCTGTTGTATTGAAAAAGAAAACTTCTGTTTGAATCCCAATTTTGTCATATCTTTTCCATGTGGTATTGGGCGAGACCCTTTACTTCTATTGGCCTAAGTTTTCCCATCTGTAAAATGGGGATAATAATTTGCACTATTTACCTCAGGTGCTTTCTATAAGGCTCAATTGTGATGGTGAATTAACTAGGTTTCTCTCATTGCCAGTGGAAATCGTGTGCTTTGTTGTTGTTGTTTTGTTTTTTCCAGGGAGAGATTATATATCCCAGTAAATCTTGCCATCTATGTATTAATAATCAATAGAGTAATATAAAAAAAAGAAATGGCTTTGAGGAACTATTATTAAAAACAATTCACTTTTCTATAACTCTTTATTTCCATTTTACATATGAGGAAACTGAAGAAGAAAACTTAAGTGACAGCCTTGATTTATACAGCTAATTAATGACAAAGCCAGGATTCAGATAATGATTATGGGATTATCCTAAGGATCATAGATTTAGAAGTGGAAGAGGCCTCAAAAGCAAAGTACACAGGTTAGCAGCATCATTATACAAATAAGGATCTGAGAACCATAGAAAATAAATCATACAAAAAGTGGCAAAGGCAGGAGTTCAAACTGAGGACATCCCCTGACTCCAACAACTTTTCATATTTCTGTGGTCCTTTAGTGATTACAAAGCTTTTTTTATTATTAAAGCTTTTTTTTATTTTCAAAACATATGCATGGTAATTTTCAACATTCAACCTTGCAAAACCTTGTATTTCAAATTTCTTCCCTCCCTTCTCACCACTCCCTCCCCTAAATGGCAAGTAATCCAATATATGTTAAACATGTGCAATTTTTCTATACATATTTCCATAACTATCATGCTGCACAAGGAAAAGCAGATGAAAAAGGGAAAAAAGTGAGAAAGAAGAAAAATGCAAGCAAATAACAAAAAGAGTGAACATACAATGTTGTGGTCCACACTCTTCTCTCTGGTTGCAGATGGCTCTCTTCATTACAAGACCATTGGAACTGGCCTGAGTCATCTCATTGTTGGAAAGACCCACATCCATCAGAATTGATCATTATATAATATTGTTGTTGTGTACAATGATCTCCTGGTTCTTTTCACTGCACTTAGCATCAATTCATGTAAGTCTCTCCAGGCCGCTCTGAAATCATTCAGCTGGTCATTTCTTACAGAACAATAATATTCCATAATATTCATATACCATCACTTTCTCCAAATGATGGGCATCCACTCAGTTTCCAGTTTCTTGCCACTACAAAAAGGGCTGCCAAAAACATTTTTGCATATGTGGCTCCCTTTCCCTCCTTTAAGATCTCTTTGGGATACAGGCCTAGTAGTAACACTGCTAGATTAAAGGGTATACACAGTTTGATAACTTTTTGAGCATAGTTCCAAACTGCTTTCTAGAATGGTTGGATCAGTTCACAGCTCCACCAATAATGTATTAGTGTCCCAGTTTTTCTACATCCCTTCCAACATTCATCATTATCGTTTCCTGTCATCTTAGCCTATCTGACAGGTATGTGGTGGTACCTCAGATTTGTCTTAATTTACATTTCTCTGATGAACAGTGATTTAGAGCACCTTTTCATATGACTAGAAATGGTTTCGATTTCATCTGAAAAATGTCTGTTCATATCCTTTGGCCATTTATCAATTGGAGAATGACTTGAATTCTTATAAATTTGAGTCAATTCTCTACATATTTTAGAAATTAGGCCTTTATCAGAACCCTTGAATGTAAATTTCCCCCCAATTTATTGCTTCCCTTCTAATCTTGTCAGTGTTGGTTTTGTTTGTATAATTTTTTAAATTTAATACAATCAAAATGATTTATTTTGTATTTAATAATGTATTCTAGGTATTCTTTGGGCACAAATTCCTTCCTTCTCCATAGATTTGAGAGGTAAACTATCCTTTGTTCTTCTAATTTGCTTATAATATCACTCTTTATGCCTAAATCATTAACCCATTTTGACCTTATCTTGGTATAGGATATTATGTGTGGGTCAATGCCTAGTTACTGCCATACTAATTTCCAATTTTCCCAGCAGTTTTTGTCAAATAGTGAATTCTTATCCCAAAAGCTGGGATCTTTGGGTTTGTCAAATACTAGATTACTATAATCATTGACTATTTTGTCCTGTGAACCTAACCTATTCCACTGATTGACTACTTTATTTCTTAGCCAATACCAAATGGTTTTGATGACCACTATTTTATAATATAATTTTAGGTCTGGTATAGCTAGGCCATCTTCATTTGCATTTTTCATTAATTCCCTCAAGATTTTTGATTTTTTGTTCTTCCAGATGAATTTTGTTATTATTTTTTTCTAGCTCTGTAAAATAATTTCTTAGGAGTTTGATTGGTATGGCACTGAATAAGTAGATTAAGCTAGATAGTATAGCCATTTTTATTATATTCTCTCAGCTTACCCATAAGTACTAGATATTTTTCCATTTGATTAGATCTGATTTTATTTGTGTAAAAAGTGTTTTGTAATTGTGTTCCTATAAGTCCTTACTTTGCCTTTGTAGGTAGATTTCTAAATATTTCATATTGTCTGCAATTATTTTAAATGGAATTTCTCTTTATATCTCTTGCTGCTGGATTTTGTTAATAATATATTAAAATGCTAATGATTTATGTGGATTTATTTTGTATTCTGCAACTTTGCTAAAGTTGTGAATTGTTTCTAGTAGTTTTTTAGATGATTCTCTAGGGCTCTCTAAGTATACCACCATATCATCTACAAAGACTGATGATTTGGTTTCCTCATTACCTACTCTAATTCCTTTAATCTCTTTTTTTTTTCTCTTATTGCCAAAGCTAACATTTCTAATACAATATTGAATAGAAAAATGTAATAGCGGGCAACCTTGTTTCACCCCTGATCTTATTGAGAATGGTTCTAATTTAACCTCCTTCCAAATGATTCTTGCTGATGGCTTTAAATAGATGCTATTGATCATTTTAAGAAAAACTCCATTTATTCTTATACTCTCTATTGTTTTTGACAGTAATAGGTGCTGGATTTTGTCAAATAAAGCACTCTATTTCTAACCACTCTAAATAGTGTGAGGATCATCAGAATAATTTTGCATGTTAGAAACATATGAAGTATTGGTGATTACTATAAGAAAAAAGATTGTCTTTTGTGAACTCTGAAATAATATGTGGGACAAAGGGATGGAAGGTGGGATTTGAAACAAGATAGAAGACAAAAAGGCCTTGGTCAGTAGAACTAAGGTAATGTCTTCTATACCCAAAAAAGAGGGTACACAACCTTACACTGAGATGATGAAGTTCCATGTTCATGAAAGTTACAAGGTCAAGATGAGGAAATTATTCTAGGAATGTTCCCTAAAATGTCATCATTTCCTCTTAAATGCATTTCTCTTCTTGACTCTCCTATATTTTTCATTGTATTATCAGCCTTCAAGTCAACCAGACAAGAAACCTCAGTGTCTTCCCTAACAATTCCCTCTGTCATTGCTTCAGATCCAATCAGTTGACGAGTCCCATCCATCTTATCTTGGCAATATCTCTCCTATCTCTCCCATCAGTTTCCTGTCTACTATTGCTACCACATTATCCTGATTCAGATTTTCATAACTACCAACTTGGACTCTTATAATAGTAACTTAACTTGTTTTTCTGTCTCTAGTGTCCCTTCCCCTATTCCTCCAAGACCAAGTTGCTCTTCTTAACACATTTTTTTTTATCATGTCACTTCCCTGCCCAATACCAGATAACATCCCCACTTACTTAACAAGGCACTCAAAATCCTCCATAATCTGGCTTCAATATCTTTCCAGTCACTATCTAATCAACTTTTGCCTTATATATGCCAATCTAGCCAAATTCGAGTATACTTTGCCACCATATCCCCTCCTCCCCACCCCACCCCCACTTTATACCTTGACTTTTTTTCCAATTACTTTTGTCCCATACCCATTTCCTCTTCTTGTGTCCAAAAAAATTTTACCTTCCTTCAAAGCTTAGCTCTCAGGCTACTTCCTCCATGCAGATGATCCCTACAGCTAAATATAATCTTTTCTTTCTCTGATCTCACAGAAATTTGCAGTTCTCTGATCCATTTTTCCTGCTATTTTATATTATATTTATCTATTTGTATATCATACTTCTCCTCCATAAAATATGCTAAGGATTAGCAGAATGTAGTGGAAAGACCATAAGATTAGAAATGAGATCCAAGTTTGAGTCCCAACTCTTATTATAGGATGCTGAGCATCCTTCTAACTCCTTCAATCTCAGTTTCTTTATCTGAAAAAATGGATATAGTAATACTTTCACTATCTATCTCACATGTGAAGACCAGATGAGGTCATGGATACAAAGAACATTATAAAACATAAAACAGGGGCAACTAGGTGGTGCAGTGGATTGAGCACCATCCCTGAAGTCAGGAGGACCTGAGTTTAAATTTAGCCTCAGACACTTAACACTTTCCATCTGCATGACCCTGGGCAAGTCACTTAACCCCAATTGCCTCAGCAAAATATAAATAAATAAAATAAAAATAAAACATAAAACAGTATTACCAGCTTATAAAACCTATAAGTTAAGAGGCCATACCTTAAAAAAAATTAAGGCAGCTAGTTAGGTAATATGGTTTCATACTTGCTAGTTATGTGAGCTTGAGTAAATCATTAAAGCTTTATCTGCTCCAATTTCTTCATCTGTTAAAATAAGGATAACAATAACACCTACCTAATAGGGTTGTTATGAAGATTAATTATGATAATATTTATAAAGCACTTAGCACAATGCCTGATAAACAGCATACAGAACATAAATACCTGTTCTCTTGCTAGTTCAGGATCTGTGCAAAAACAGTTAGACAATAAAATAGAATAGCATATTAGAGAAGATAGATTAGACATATTTTGTTTTGTACTAGAGGGTTAGAACATTTTAAAGAAAAGTTCCTAATAATGAGAACTCTTAAACATGGAATGGGCTGCCTCTGCCAGTAGTGGATACTTCTCACTACTTTTAGAGTGGGCAACTGAAGCTTTCCGTGGAAAATTTGAGGTTTTTTCATGTTTTTGTACTTTTATGGAAGTTTTTTTAAGTATAGAGAATATAACTATTTTCCAGGAATGTTACAGAGGGGGGTCCTGTTAAATTAAGGTTGCACTAAACGACTGCTAAAATCACTTCTAGCCACAAATGACAGTGAAACTAAAATTAAGATTGGATCAGATTATTATATACTTTAAAAAAAAACATTTTTATTTAAAACATTGAGTTCCAAATTCTATCCCTTCCTCTTTCCCTGAGATTGTAAGCAACCAGATATGGGTTATACGTGTGCAATTATGTAAAACATTTTCATATTAGTCATTTTGTACAGGAAGACTCAAATAAAAGAAAAAAAAAGGAAAGAAAAAAGTGAAAAATAGCATCCTTCAGTCTGTATTCAAATGACATCAGTTCTTTCTCTAGAAGTAAATATTATGCTTCATCATTAATCCTTTGGGATTGTGTAGGATCATTGCATTGCTGAGAATAGCTAAATCATTCACAATTCTTTACCAAATGATACCGATATTATTGTGTACAATGTTCTCCTGGTTCTATTCTTTACTATGCATCTGTTCATGCAATCATTCTGCAGATCATTTCTTGTAGCACAATAATATTCTATTAAAATTATTCTGCCTATCATTTTTTACAGAACAATGATATTTCATTAAAATCAAGTACCACAGCTTGTGTGACCATTCCCCAATTGATGAAAACTCCTTCAATTTCCAATTCTTAGCACAAAAAGAGATGTTTATTACAAACTTTTAAAAAATCCACCATCTGAAGCCTCATGTATAATCCACTTTTCTTTATTTATAATGAGCATGCAAAGGCCCATTGTACAGGGCGCTTGTTAAATTCAAAACAAAAATAATTAATTAATTTTTAAAAAGAGATTAGATTAGAAACCTGCCCTCCCTAGAGTTATCCCTCTTATATAAAAGCTCTCTTCTCAGGACTCAAATGGACCATTAAATGAGCAAGGCAAATAAATACCTTCCATCAGTTTTTCCCATTATGATTCACTAGATGGCAGCCTTGCCTCTGAACCTGGGTTAAAGTCAATCTTCTTGGGAAATCAGAATGTGAAGTTTGGAATTTAAGTTTCTGAGCCTCCCAAGACTATGTAGAAAGAGTTCTAGAGTCCGAAGATATTGGTCCAAACAAAATTTATGTTTGGTGATCTCAGAGTGATTAGAAGAGAGGAAGGGATCAGTGTTCTAAGGTATCCAGGAATCAAGAAAGAGAAAAGTTCTCAGAAAAAGCTTTATTCAAGAGGTGAGCCCACAGTTAGTACGATACTGTATTTTAAAATCCTTTTTCTACATGATTCATAGAATGTCTTCTCTGAAAGAGAATGGGAGAGAATCTCAAATTTGGAAAAGGCTATCTAGGCTAACTCATATCCAAACAATAATACTCTCTGCAATATCCCTAGTAAGTTATCATTGAGACTTTGCTTTTAGACCTCCAGAGAAGGGGAATACACATGTTCTAAGGAAGTTCATTCTTCTTCCAGATAGCTCTTTCTGCATTTATTCACTTCCCATTTAGTCAATCCCAATCAATTTCTCTAGATTTCCACTCACAGATTGTAGTTTTGCTACCTGAAGACAAACAAAAAATCTATTCCCTTCTTCTGTGATCTATAGATGTGGAATGCTATATATTCAATTCCTTTCACCAACACTATTTTAAGAAGGATATTGATAACTTGGAGAGTCTCCAAAAGAAGGCACCTAGATTATCAAGGAGGTTTCAGGATCAAAGCATGTGACAATTGGGGTTCTTTAGTCTGGAAATGGACAGATTTTGGTGATGTGGACAGAATTTTAGAGCTGGAAAGATTTTTTTAGAGACCAAGCCCAATCTCACTTTACAAATGAAACTATGACTTAGAGAGGAGAATCAGTTTGTATAGAGAGTGAGGGATATCTCATTTGTATCTGACATATTATCCAAGGAGAAATGGAAGATAAAGCTGGGAACTTTCTAGGAGGAGAATAAAAATCAAAGACTTCATCTCCTCACCCCTTTCCAAGTTATATCTTGTAAGAATCTGTCCCATTGATAAAACAGTCAACAAATATAGCAACCTAGTCTTTGACAAACCCAAAGACCCCAGCTTTTGGGATAAGAACTTACTGTTTGATAAAAATTGCTGGGAAAATTGGAAACTAATATGGCAGAAACTAGGCATTGATCCACACTTAACACCGTAAACCAAGATAAGGTCAAAATGGGTTCATGACCTAGGCATAAAGAATGAAATTATTAATAAATTAGAGGAACACAGGATAGTTTACCTCTCAGACCTGTGGAAGGGGAAGGACTTTATGACCAAAGCAGAACTAGAGATCATTACTGATCACAAAATAGAAAATTTCGATTATACCAAACTGAAAAGTTTCTGTACAAACAAAACTAATGCAGACAAGATTAGAAGGGAAGCAATAAACTGGGAAAATATTTTTACAGTCAAAGGTTCTGATAAAGGCCTCATTTCCAAAATATATAGAGAATTAACTCTAATGTATAGAAAATCAAGCCATTCTCCAATTGAAAAATGGTCAAAGGATATGAACAGACAATTCTCAGATGAAGAAATTGAAACTATTTCTAGTCATATGAAAAGATGCTCCAAGTCATTATTAATCAGAGAAATGCAAATTAAGACAACTCTAAGATACCACTACACACCTGTCAGATTGGCTAAGATGACAGAAAAAAATAATGATGATTGTTGGAGGGGATGTGGGAAAACTGGGACATTGATGCATTGTTGGTGGAGTTGTGAACGAATCCAACCATTTTGGAGAGTAGTTTGGAACTATGCTCAAAAAGTTATCAAACTGTGCATACCCTTTGATCCAGCAGTGTTACTACTGGGCTTATATCCCAAAGAGATTATAAAGAAGGGAAAGGGACCTGTATGTGCACAAATGTTTGTGGCAGTCCTTTTTGTAGTGGCTAGAAACTGGAAACTAAATGGATGTCCATCAATTGAAGAATGGCTGAATAAATTGTGGTATATGAATATTATGGAATATTACTGTTCTGTAAGAAATGACCAACAGGATGATTTCAGAAAGGCCTGGAGAGACTTACACGAACTGATGCTGAGTGAAACGAGCAGGACCAGGAGATCATTATATACTTCAACAACAATACTATATGATGACCAGTTCTGATGGACCTGGCCATCCTCAGCAACGAGATCAACCAAATCATTTCCAGTGGAGCAGTAATGAACTGAACCAGCTACGCCCAGAGAAAGAACTCTGGGAGATTACTAAAAACCATTACATTGAATTCCCAATCCCTGTATTTATGCCCACCTGCATTTTTGATTTCCTTCACAAGCTAATTGTACAATATTTCAGAGTCTGATTCTTTTTTGTACAGCAAAATAACGGTTTGGTCATGTATACTTATTGTGTATCTAATTTATATTTTAATGTATTTAACATCTACTGGTCATCCTGCCATCTAGGGAGGGGTGGGGGGTAAGAGGTGAAAAATTGGAACAAGAGGTTTGGCAATTATTAATGCTGTAAAGTTACCCATGCATATAACCTGTAAATAAAAGGCTATTAAAAAAAAAAAGAATCTCTCCCATTGGGGCAGCTAGGTAGTTAGAGAACCAGCTCTGAAGGCCAGACAGATTAACACTTCCTAGCTGTGTGGCCCTGAGCCAATCATTAAACCCCAGTTGCCTCAGCAAAACAAACAAATAAACAAGCAAACAAACTAAATTATTTATTAATTAATAGTTTGTTAATTAATTAATAAAATGAATCTCCTCTATTTCTGCATAACTAGAGCTCTTTAGGAAGCATTTGGGTTAACTTTGAGGGTCTTTCTCTGTTGAGGAGACACTCATCTAGGTCTCTCAACTCAGAGAATCCCATCCTACCTAGGTGAACATATTTGTTTGTTTGTTTTTCCACTTCCTTCTGGGTCATTAGTCAAGTAATAATAATTATTTGTTTAAATATAATTATTATCCATCCCCGCATGCACACACACCTGGCAGCCACCCAATTGTGCTATTCCCCTCAGTCCTGCCTAGACTTCCTTAAAAGTTGACATTAGATCTCTCATTTTTAAAAAGTCAACATGGAGTTTGATGGAGGCTAAGTGAACAGAGTTTGAGAGCAGTCTCCTTTCCTCAGCTCAGTGTAAACATTCAGAAAGAGGGACATCTGTAAGATTTTAGAGCTGAAAGGTAAAATAGACCTACTTAAGTCCAAGCCTCTTGGACCCTACTTTACAGAAAAGGAAACTGAGGTTCAAAAAGGAAAATCAAATGACCAGGAGGATGATTTTAAAAAGGCCTAGAGAGACTTACATGAACTGATGCTAAGTGAAATGAATAGAACCAGGAGATCATTGTACATGACAAAATCAATATTATATGACAATCAATTCTGATGAGCGTGACTCTTTCCAACAATGAGATGATTAGTGCTAGATCCAATGATCTTGTGAGGAAGAGAACACCTCTACACCCTGATAGAGGACTATAGGAACTGAATGTGGACCACAACATAACATTCTCACTCTTTTTGTTGTTGTTTACTTGCATTTTGTTTTCTTACTCATTTACTTTCTTTTTTGATCTGATTTCTCTAGTGCAGCAAGAGTATTGTATAAATATGTTTATACATATTGGATTTAATATATATTTTAACATGTTTAACAATTGTTTGCCGTCTATGGGAGAGGGTGGGGGAAAGGAGGAGAAAATCTGAAACACAAGCCTATGCAAGGGTCAATATCCGTGCATATGTTTTGAAAATAAAAAGCTTTATGAAAAAAAAGAAGGAAAAGCAATTTGTCCAAGACAAAATCTTTCAGAAATATATTTAGCATTAATGAATCAAATATAGAAAAGGCCAGGATTTAGAAGTCAGGGGACTTATGTTGAGTCCAGGTTCTGCACCTAACGCCCAGAGTAAAGACTCTGTGATTGGACACATTATTTCTTTTTTAAAATTCTGTTTCTTCATCTAAATAGGGATAAGAATGCTTTTTTCATAGGAAGAATGTTCCTTTGTGCCTATGAAAACACCATTGAAAGGACTGAGTTTCCTAAAACTCTTGCATGTGTGTTCCTGTGTGTGTGTGTGTGTGTGTGTGTGTGTGAGAGAGAGAGAGAGAGAGAGAGAGAGAGAGAGAGAGATTGTGGAGTGGGCAACTGAAGCTTTCCATGGAAACTGAGTTTTTTTTCATGTTTTTATACTCTTTTGGAATTTTTTTTAAGTACAGAGGATATAACTATTTTCCAAGACTATAGGAATTAAATGTGGACCACAACACAACAGAGAGAGAGAGAGAGAGAGAGAGATACAGAGAAACACACACACACACACACACACACACACACATACACACACACACACACACACACAGAACCAGAGAGAGAATCTGCTACTGCTAGACACCATTAACTCCATGAAGAGCTCTGTTTATAGTAGATTCTTAAATCAATGTTTTTAATTGAATTTAATATATGAACTGGAGATGGTCTTATCTATTATAGTGATCACCTTGTGGCTGAGCAACAGCCCCTCAGAGGCACAGAGGAACTTGGAAGTCTCCAAGGAGGCACAATCAGTTGGGAGTCCTCAGATGTAGTTCACTGTGCCCCCTACATAAAATGAATAATTCATATAAAATTATTTTGTCTACATGTTTCTGTAAAATAATGATAATAATAGCTTTAAAGTAGGGTTTCTCATTTGATTCAAGCAGCACTGATATTATTTCCATTTCAATGGGAAGAAAATAAAGTTCAAAAGAAAGAAATTACTTGCCCCAAGAGCCAGTAAGTGATAGAATTAGAATTTGAACCTACCCTACTGACTCGGGGGTCTTGCTCCTCCCACTACATCCTGCTGCTCCTTGAAAGCACAAGCTTCACCTCTTTCCCCTATGTTTTCACACCTCCCCCATCTTTTCTCTGAAACAAAAGCAAAGCTGGCCACAGCCAGAACAAATTAAAACTAATATCTCACCTTCTACCAGAAACTTTTCCCCATTCTCTCTTTAACCTTGTGCCTTCTCTCTGTTGATTTATTTCCAGTTTATCCTGTTTATATATTGTTTGTACCTAATTATGTGTTGTCTCCCCTTGAGACCTGAGCAAAAGCTTCTTGATAGCAAGAAATGACTTTTTAATTTGTTTGTTTTGTCTTTCTTTAAATGCTCGGTATGGTAACTGCTTAATAAATACCTGCTTTACAGAATGAATTACAGAATACAGCTTTATTGATTGACTTCTCTCTTTGATACATACCTGAGTTTCTGAAAAACCTTCTGCCCCAATTTCACAACACCAGAAAAATGCACATACAAACTTAGACATAGGAAAAGGGAGTTCGTTAGTTCAAACCTAACATGAGCAATAATTGAGCTCTCTACTCTTATTATTTAATATTAATTTAATGTTTTGGGATCAGGACTTTTGAGTTATTCACTGAGAGGAATTAACATTGTGGAAAGCCCTTCCAACCAAACATGCAAACAGCTCTTCTACAAAAGACAGTCTTGACAATTACTTAGGGCAGTGAAAAGGTGAAAAGGATTTACGCAGGATCACTCCTAGTTTCAATCCTTCATCTCACACACATCTGGGTAATCGTAGAAAGGCCATTAAACTCTCAGTGGCCCTAAACCACTCTCTTAAGAGTAGAAATTGCATCGAAGGTGCCAATCTGAATTAGTTTCTGAAGGAGTTTCTCATTGGAAATTCTGTACCATGAAATTGCAGGTAAAATAGAAATATTTTACATAATGTAATATGTTGCCAATTATTTTTAATAAATTTGTAATATAATTATTATTGCTCTATCCATATATAATTGATATACATACAAAATCAAGAAAGCTAAAGGAAGGTTTCCTAAATCTCCCTTGGTGGACCCAAGTGATAGAAGAGACTGACAATTTTATAAGCTGAAAAAATAGGGATTACCATCAACACTGGTGGAAGGAATATCTACAGTGGAGAGGCCACAAATCTGTTGGAGTATTAAAATAATATGTTGTTTAATTACTTAAGGAAATTAATCAATTAAGGAGGAAGTAAGCTGACAGAGAGGTATTAAAAGATTATTCTTAAATGACACTAATTATATTATCTATTATTTATATTACATAGCTCTAATATTATTTTACAATATACTGTTTGTTAAATATTAATTATATGTCTTTCCCTGCATTACTATTTATAGATTGCTTGATTGATGCATAATCAATAATCAATACTTTGTGCACATATCCCCCAACTAAACTTCCCATATGGGAAAGCTGAGTGTGAAAGAGGGAGAAAGCAAAACTGTCACAGAGAGAAGTAAAGATTGATTAAAAGGAAAGAGACAGATACTTTGAAGCATTTATTAGTAATTGCATGTTAATCAAATAATTACATCATAATATTGTCACAACATAAGAAAAAGCCAGAGAACATGGTGAAGTGGATAAAAATCAGCGCTCAAATCAGAAGATCTGACTTTTTACATAGACTGACTATGTGACACTGGAGAAATCATTTACCCCGATTGCCTCATTTTCTTCATGAAATGAGCTGAAGGAAATGGCCAACCTTTCCAGTATCTCTGCCAAGTAAATCCAAAAAAGGGTCACAAAGAATGGGACAACTGAAAGGACTATACAAAATCAGTATTGAGGGGAGTGGGGATAGTTAGATTTGGAGCCAGAAGGCATGACTTTAAATTTTGGTTCATCTTTTGGCTAGCTTGAATGGCCCTGTGTCCTCTATTGGACTCATTTTTTCTAATCTGTTTGAGGTTGGACTCCATAGTCTCTAAAATCCCATTCAGCTCTAAATTTTCAGAGTCTGACTTCTTCAATGGCCTATTCCTGGTCTTGTGTCAGTCTGCCATCAGACTATACCAAAGCCATCTATTCCCCTTCCAATAAGCAATGGACTCAATGAAATTGATGTCTTGCTGCCCAGGTGAAGTATAGAATGGAAGCAGTCACTTTTCCATATAAATATTACTATCTTCTCAGTAAATTTTAAGCAGGAATTGTTTCAATTTTTATCTTTGTAGTAGGTAACAAGTGCTTAATAAATGGATTTTGGGCTTAGTGTGTGTGTGTGTGTGTGTGTGTGTGTGTGTGTGTGTGTATTAGAGACTGGAGAAAGAGACGGGAGTGGGGGAGGAAGGAAAAAAGGAAAGAAGAGAGGGAGAGTGAAAGTAAACTAAAGTTATATAAGAAATAAATAACAGAGAGTTGAGTGGGGGGGGGGGGTTGAGACTGTTGGAGTTAAAAAGAGGCTGACTCAAAAATAGTGAAAGTTGCTTCCCATAGCTGACAGTAAGATAGGGAGATGCTCTTTCTACACTTAAGCAAGTCTTAAAGACAGGTCTTTCCACAGAAAGACAACTTTTCTTTTCCTTGGCCGGGAGCCCATTTCCACTTTGCTCTGCATGCTGATGCACTAGAAGTCTCCACTCTTGCCCAGAGGCTTCCTTGCACATATAGAAAAGCTAATCAGCCAGTGAATTTCAAAGACTTTGGATTCAAAGAAACTTGCTTTGAGTCTTAACTCTCTCATTGACTTCCAGTCTCTGGAGCCTTCATTTCCATTTTATGGGGCTCCTGTACGGGCTGGCCTCAAATCTTTCTGGTTTAGTATTTGAAGCCAGAGAATCTGGATTCAGATTCTGTCTAATCCTGGGCATTTTGCTGAGTTTCAGGTTCTTCATCTGCTAAATTAGAAAAACGAATACCACCTATTTCATGGGATCAAATTAGCTCGTTATTTAAAGAGCTATGCAAATCTTAAATCTATATAAAAATAAAAAATCACTTATGGCTCCTCCATCAGCTTCTATAACCTATCAGACTGCTTTCCTCAGAGGCCTTTGAGCCCAAAAAGAGAAGAGAGGAAAAATGAAGGGGAAAATGCAATTTGATGCATCTCTCCTTTCACCCGTCCGCTCCCTTACATTGCCTTCAATTCCACATCACCCGTGATCCCCCAAGGTTTCTCCATCTAACCCTACCAAGGACACTGTAATTGATACCCACAGAAACAGCCCTCTTGCTTACACTTTTTAGAGACTCCAGTTAGTAGAAGCCCAAAAGGCAAGAAGGGTCTTCCAAAATTCGTTTTTTTTGGGGGGGGAAACAGATCCACTTTTTCTTCTGATAATGGATTTCGTTCAATCCAACAAGTATATATATATCGAGTACTAAGAGAGATCCCTTTGTGCTCAGAACAATTTAGAAGAGACATAGTATCGCTCTCATAGACCCCACAGTTCTGGAAGGAAATGTCACATTTTAGCTAGAACGAATCATTTTTCATTGTTGAGTTGCGAATCAAATTCTTTGCGGGAGCGAAGGGAAGGGACGAATGACATGAGACGGAGGACTTGTCCGATATCCCAGGGGCCACTAATGTCCAGAGGCAAGACTCCAGCGTCCAGCAACTTCTCACTTTGGTGTGAGGAGCAGGAATTGACCTCTCTTTCCAATCTGCCCTAAATTGCGGAGATGGGCAAAGGATGGCGGGCTGATCCACCAGAGGACAAGTGAGGCACTTAGTTCAGATCCTGAATCACCATTGCAGCTCTCCGGGATTGTGTGGTGAACTCCTTCCAAAACTGCTGCGAGGAGAGCGGGTCAGGTTTCTGGCTCTTTAACCCTCCCTAAACGAAGATCAGCACTTTAATCCCAGGGGCGCACCCGAAGGGACGGGAGGAAGCTTTTCATAGCCGGAGAACCCTTAACTATGATATTAAAATACTTTGCTTAACAAAGTGATCCCCGAACAGTTCAAAATTAATTTTATTTTAAACGCATTCGTCCACACAATCCCTGCCTTATTGTTCTGGTTTTTAATCTCTTATCAATGATCTATGGAATAGAAGAAATAATTATAGAATGCTGGAACTAAAGGAGATTTTAGAACAGAAAATATTAGAACTAGAAGGAAATTTAAAACAGAATATCATAGCTGTAAGGTCTCTTGGAATATAATGCATAAAATATTAGAGCTGGAAGATAAATTGGTAAAGTACTTAGCTTAGTTGCCTGATACATAATAGACATTTCATAATTCTTGTTTCTTTCCGGTTTTTCTTCCTTGGAAACGCCAAATATTAGAACTGAAAGAGTTTTCGGAAAATAGAAGGAATTTTTAAAACATAGAATACTAGAGATAGGAAAGGAACCTTAAAATAATCTTGGGTAATCCAATTGCCTTCGATTTAGAGATGGGGAAATTTTTCATCAGAAAGCATTTTGTAAAATCTAAAGCGCTTGAGAATAGCAAGACATAACGGTAATATCAGTCATTCACATAGATGCTTCACGTCTCCCACTCTTCGAAAACTCCCTGACTGCAGATTTCACGCTATTCTAGTATTCCCAGAGTCCTCAGCAATATCATTTTTGCCAACGCTAACTAGCCCTTGGTGCGTGTGGCAACTTTCCAGCTTTTGGAGAAAGGCTGGTATTGGTTTGGAACGGTTCTTAGAACTCATTTAGCGCTGGAAGGAGCTTTAGAAATCCAGCTCCACCACTTCATTTTACAACTGAAAAAGCTTGCCTTCAGGGAGTGTGTCTGAAACTGGATGGGAATCCAGATCCTTTGACTCCGGAAGGACCGCTCCCAATTATTAATAGTTTTTCTCTACCTTCCAGGCTGGTAGTACACACTCTCCCCAATTCTCCCATTCTGTTCTTTGTTTGTTTGTTTGTTTGGTTTGTTTTGGTTTTGGTTTTGGTTTTGGTTTTGTTTTGTTTTTCCCAAGGCGAGCGTTTCCATTGATATGGATGGGCTTGTTTCTTGGACCAAAAGATCAAAACTGGTATTGACTTAAGGTTGCCCATGTATCCCCGAGCTATATTTCTTCAAACTAGCCATAGTTGATTTGTATGTACAGTGCCAGGTTTATAGCACCCGGTTTAGAAAAACGAAAAAACAAACAAACATAAAACCAAAACCGTAGATCTGAAAAGGTCAATTCAGTGGCTTGCTTGCCTGTCTTTTTCCGTATAGTCCCTATAGTCCGTATAGTCCGTATAGTAGCGGTGGATACTGAATGATCTCTGAGTGTATGAGGAGATCTCAGCTGCCCCAAGTCACCTTCTCATCCTTCTCTTTCTCCATTTCTAGTTACTATTCTTATTATCTCCTTTCCTCTATCACTTCTTCCTTCTTCTGCTCCTCCTCTTCTTCATTTTTCCTCCTCTTCCTCTTTCTCCACTTCTTCTAGTTATTATTATTATTATTATTATCTCCTTTCCTTTATCACTTCTTCCTTCTTCTGCCCCTCCTCTTCTTTGTTTTTCCTCCTCTTCTTCTTTCTCCACTTCTTCTAATTATTAATATTATTATTATTATTATCTCTTTTCCTCCTTCACTTCTTTATTCTTCTGCCCCTTTCCTTTTTCTTCTCTCTTCTTCCAGGGACCAGAAAGAAATGCTAAAGTTCAAAATTCAGTGTCCTCTTTATGTCCCTTCCTTCCTAATGCCTATCAGCCTTAGGTCCCAATCGGTCCTATCCAAGTTATATTGATTCTCTGCAACCTTGGAAAGCAGCCCTAGTAAAGTCTTACAGTCAATTGTTTTAATTGCCAACAATAATTGAATACTGCATCAAATAAGTGGACCTAAGTGGATAGCCAAGATTTAGAGTTGGCTCAGTGCCTTAAAGACTTTCTAGGCCAAACCATTCATTTTACAGAGATGTAAACTGAGGAATAGGAAAATGACTTGCTTCATGCAAGTAATATATAGCAGAGATCAGACTCTAAGCCAGAATCCCTAACTCTACATGAAATCCCTTAAAAGAAGATATTCACTCAAGTAACTCTCTGGCTTACCTCCACTTCCCATTTCCTTCCCATCTTTCAGGATCAATCTTATGTGACTGAGAGTTGCCTTGTGGCAGAAGGCACCCCCAACCCCAAGTTTTAATCTTATAATCCAGGGTGTTTTTCCCACTTCCTACCTCTGCCTCACTTGTTCATGGAAGTCTCTGAATTCTACCATGAAACTAATGAAAAGAGCTGAAAAAATGAGATACAAAGAGATAGAATAATGAGAAGGAACAGAAAAATTGGGCATAATGATAGAGATGGGGAAAGTTAGTAATAAGACAGAAAATTAGTAAAATAGAAAGATGGACATATAGAAATAGAAACAGAGGCAGATGAAGTTATAGAGTGAAATGAAATTATTTATTAAAAAAATCAAAGCAGAGACAGTGACAGAGACTAATAGAGATAGACACAGAAATTGATTTAAAAAATAGATTGACAGAGACAGGATGATAAAGAAAAGGGAACACAGAGAGACTGAATGATAAGGAGGCAAAGGAATGAGGAGAGACAGAGCCAGACATAGACAATTAATTAACCATCACAAAAAAAGCAGATCCCATACTCCCCTCCATCAGATCTCTGTATGGCCTTTTCTGGTTGAAACCTTTATCTTGTCCCACTTCCTTCCATATTTGATTGTCTGAGTTATGCCTTCAGAACCCAAACAACCCCTCATCTATGTGATTTAAAGAGAAAAAGAATGAATTTACCTGAGGTGCAAAGAGTAGAGGAAAAGCTTTGGAGAGATTATTGGTACCCAAAGGATGGAAGAGGGATCAAGTTTCTGGAGAAAAGGGATCTCTTTTCTCTGATTTTAACATTCTCTTTCTAATTAGCAGTCTCTCTTCTCCCAGGTCTTGGGTTGGCAGCAGCATTTGAGTAGAACCTGGAAGGGAAATAGAGATTCTAAAAGGAAGTACATTCTAGGCTTGGGGAGCAACCCATGGAAAGACATGGAAAAAGCAGGTTCTGTGTTATGTATGGAAAACCATAAATGGCCAATTTGGATGGAATACAGAATTCATGAAGGCTTAAAAAGTAGGTTAGACTCAAACGGTAAAGGACTTTAAAAACCAGAAAAGTTTATATTTTATTTTAGAGAGCATAAGAAGCCAGTGAAATTTCTTGAGCAAGAGAGTGACATGACCAGATCTGTGCTTTAGGAATATTAATCTGGCAACTGTGGAAGAGGGATTTGAGAAAAGGAATACTAGAAATGGGGAGATCAGATAGGAAGCTGTAGCAGTAATCCAAGAGGTGAAAAGGATTTGGATATGGGTGATAGCCACATAAGTGAACAGAAGATGCACTCAGATGAGGTTGTAGAAATCGAATGTTCTTGATCTCCCTTCTCAATCAACCTCCTTATGTAGATCAGTTTTTATATATCATCCTTAAGATATGATACTCTAGACTGAAAAACATGGAACTTCAAAGATAGCATGTTACAACTGAGATACTGTAACACTGGGGAAAAATAGTGAATTTAGAGGTAGAAGATTTCATGCAACTGCTACCACTGATATGAGCTTTGCAACTCTAAGACAATTTCTTCATCTTTCTGAGAATCAGTTTTGCCATCTATAAAAGGAAGATAATGATACTTTAAGCAGTTGCTTCAAAAGACACGCATGAGAAAAAAATGCTTTGTAGACTTCAAAACACTCTAGAACATTAGTTCTTCCTGTCATGGACAGTGAAATTTCCAAGATATTTAAAGGTTTGACTGGTATGAGTGAGAGGCTGAAAATCTTTCAGAACACATACAGGCTTTTCAAGATAGAGCCAATTTTAATTTTGGTGCTAGCCCAAAATCAGTATGATAAACATTGGCTTTCCTTAATGGAATGTCAAAGGAAGAGACTGAAAAGACATAGCATTAATAATGTAAACCTGAGTTATCAGTCGATTCAGTTGGAGGGAGCCTTGCCTTAAAAACATGAATCTGTCATTGAATACTAGATTTCATAGAATTTCCTGAAGAATGGGAGGGAGAAGGGGAAGAGAGGAGAGAGGAGAGGAAAGGAGTCAACACATAGATGAGGTTCTTCCCCCCCACCCAAGCAAGAAGGGGATCAGTAGATAAAGGCTGAGTAAGTGGGGATGAACTGAAAACAGTGCCTGAGATTGCCTCCACGGTTGCCTCTTGCTTTCTATCTATACCCTACTTTGAACATGCAGGATGGTAAGATAATGTGGTGGACAGAACTCTGAACTTGGAGTCAGAAATACCTGTATTCAAATCTTGACTCAAATATAATAGCTGTGTGACTCCATAAAGTCCCTTGACTTCTCTACATTTCAGTTTGCTCAAAGATAAAAACAATCTAACCATTTTAACTGTAGCAACAACTTCTCAAAATTTGTTGTGAGGATAAAAGGAGATAATATGCACAAAGTGCTTTGCAAATCTTAAAGCACTAAATAAATATTGCATTATTAATGCTACTATAATATAATCTATTATAATAGTATATCTCTGCTATATAATTTGATCACCTTTATTATTTCATTTGGCAATCTCACTGATTACCATGGATTCAAATATCTCTATCCTGATGTTTCTCAGATCTATTCATCTAACCCTAGCTTCTCACCTACCCTCACATCTCCATCTGCCTACTGGACATCTTAAGCTGTCTACAATCTAAGATATCTATAAGATATCCAAAAGTGAACTCATTATTTCCCCACCTCAGGTCTTTCCCTAATTTTTCAATTACTGGTGGGAATACTACCATCCTCCCAGCTACTCAAGGCTCATAATTTAGCAGTTATCCTCAACTTCTTATACTCCTCCCACATCCAATTGTTTGACAAGTCTATGAATTTCATGTTATAGCATTTCTTGTATATGCCTCCTCCCCTGACTGAGGAGAATTGTGTCATTTGTTGCCAAGGAAACAGGGTTAATTATGTCAATTGAAAAGGAGGTTTTTACTCAGGGTTCAGGTTTCAGCCAAAGAGGATGTCTATCTATATTTGCCATCTGAAGCAATTGATTGTCAAAGATATTCTACAGACACATGAACTTCAGCCCATATTTTCCTGTGGCCCCTCACTGATCACTGGCATATGTTGCAAAAGAAAGTTGTTTTGGCCAAGTACTAGTTATCTTCCACAAAGCAATGGAATGATTTGTTTGGTATTTTAGGACCCCATGTCTTAATAATGTCAAATCTCAATTCAGGGTCTTCTTGTCATTGTTTTCTGGACTTTACACAGCTGATACCTGCTGTCCAGGGTGAGGTATAACAAAGGGGTCAATGAATAGTTTGTATACAGTTCTTAGGAATAAAAATCGGCAAAAGATACACTCCTGAATTGCTCCCTCTTCCCAACTACAGAGTAATCTAAACACTGAATCTCAGAGACATCTCAATAGAACTTCAGAGGTCCCTTAGTTCAACCCATACCTGAACAATAATTCTTTCTGTACCATATGAGATAAGTGATCATCCAGCCTCTTCTTGAAGATACTAAATTAGAAGGGGAATATACTTATTCCTTTTCCCAGGTAATCCATTCTCCTTTGGGATAATCTCAATTGCTAAAATTCCTCTCTCCCCCCCCCCCCACCTTTTTTTCTTTTTCAAATTCAAACCATTGTTCCTAATTTTGTCTTTGGGACAAATTTTAGACTCCCTCTTCCACATTAAAATGCTTCAATTACTCTAAGTCATGTATCAAGTCCCTACAAAGTCTTCTGTTTGTGAAGCTAAACATCCTCATTTCCTTTCATCCATCCTCATAATGTATGATTTCTAAGCCTTTGACATTTCATAAATATTCCGGCTTATCAATACCCTTCTTAAAAACATAACACCCAGAATGAACACAATATCATAATTGTGGTTTGATCAAGACAAAAGCCAAACACCATGTCTCTCTCAATGTAGCCTCCAACCATAGATCCTTAATCGACTATTCTACCACATAAATTCAATTTGAGCTATTGTCCCAAAGTCCCAAGTAGTTCAACATAATTGTTCCTCTCCTATCTTGAGTGGGTGATACTGATAATTTTGCACCCCTGTGTAAGACTTTCTACTTAACTCTATGAAAATTCATCTTGTTGACTTCATCTCAGTGTTGTAGCCTTTCCAGACTTCCTTGAATCCTTTTTCTGGCATTCATTATGTGAGCCACAGCCTCTAGCTTTGTCTCATCTGCCAATATGATAAGGATTCCATCTACCCCTTTATCTGAATCAGTGCTAAAAATGTTTAAGAGCATGTGATGAATCACAGAGCCTTCAGGTACTTCTCTCATTGTCATTTTGCAAATAAATCTGTCAGGGCATAAAGCACACACCAAACAGGTAGACATTACATCAAGGGTAATTTGCCTTGGGGATTGAACAACTGAGGGGAAAGGAAAGGCAAAGGATGGGTGTGGTTTCTTATCTGGACCAGATGTAGGATGTAAATTCAAGAAAGAAGTTGTTCCTGAAATTAGTAGATGAGATACTTATAAATTAGGATGTCCTAAGTAAGGAAACAGTAATTAAAAACCAAGTCCCATAGGCTTCAGAGACTTATTATTGTCATATTCTTTACACTGCCAAGGCTTCTTCCCCCACCCTACAGATTACGACACATATATTTATTTCTGTATATACTGTATCCTTGACTCCTTCAGTAGAATCAAGGTCCTTGAGGGCAACAATTGTCTCTTATTTTGATGTATCTATAAGTAACAGACACTTAATAGATATTTACTGAGCCATTGGTAAGCCTGTAAATTGCCCCAGACATTCCAAAAAGTAATTTAGAACCATATCCAAAACATCACTAAACCATGCACATCCTTTGACTCATGAATGCCATTACTAGATCTATACCCCAAAGGAATTAAACAACAACAATAACAATTAGGAATAAATTCAATATGTACACAAATATTTATAGCAGTTCTTTTTTTTTTTTTATGGAACTAACCACAGAGACTTGTCAATCAATAGGGAAAGAATGAACAGATTTATGGTATGTGATGGTAATGGACAATGGAAGGGGAAAAAAAAGATTTGTGTGAATTGATGCAAAATGAAGTGAGCTGAATCAAAAGATCAATTTAAATACTAATTGCAATATTGGAAAGAAAAACAACTTTGAAAGATTTAAGGATTCTGACCAACCAGATTTAAGAAGACCTAAGATAAAGAATCTATCTACCTTCTAACAGAGCAGTGTCAGAGTAATAAACTTAGAAATGGAGAGTAGGGAACACAGAGAAAGGAATACAGGAATTTGCTGTGCTTGACTATATATTTGTTATGAGGAATTTTTCTTTTCAAGGAGAGAGAAAGTGGAGGGGGGGGAAGAAAAACAGATTTTTTAATAATTGAAAAATTATATTTAAAATTTTAAAACAACTCTGAGTCATGATTCCTTTATTTATAAAATACAGGTGCTCATAATTTTCCTATTTCACTGGGTTGTTATAAAAAAAGTGCTTCATCAACCTCAAAGTACTATAAAAATGAAATGTTATTATTATTATGTAGGCCCAGAATTGGAGTCTTCAAAGAAAATAATAACCACTGCTTACCTCCAAACCCTCTTATGAAGACCAAATGAGAAAGGGAGTAAAATATAAGCTCCTTGGAGGAAGACTAATTTTTTTTTTCATTTTATCTCTTTTTTTTACTATCCAGAGACGTAATAGACGTACTACATGCACGTAGTAGGCCTTATGTCTTTTAAGCTACTTAATTTTTTTTAACAAAAGCTTTTTGAATTGGATTAGATATGAAAGTAACTTAGAAATTATAACTCTACATAAATTTGTTGCTATTACCGATTTAACTGAACTGAAGTTTCTTGGGTAATGGCAGTAGGGTAATTGGGTAATGGGAGCAGACTTGGTAAAAATAGGGTTCAGAGATGGCAAGAGGCATGAGTATTTGGTCCAAAGTAGATATGACAGGAATATTTTATGCAGAAATTTCATTATTTGGCAGGTGAGCAGATGATGTGGGAAGAATAGATTTTTTGTTTGTGCAGAAAAGGATAGAGAATCAATCAGGAGCCAAAGTGCTAGGTTTCTAGACTCCATTTATATGGACAGCTTCATAAAACCACTTAGATATTTCCATTAAAATGACAAAAAATGATCAAAAATAGAGAATAAACTCCACCTATTCACCCTCCCCCACATACACGCACTCCCAATCTCCACTGAACAGGATCCTTAGACAATGACAGGTACTTGTGAGGGTATAGGACTATGAAAGGAGGAACAGAGTTGTATCAGACAACTTCTGGGGAACTATGGCCAGTTACAAGACTCCCATTTTTAGCAGGGGCGTTTACAAGTGAGATCACACACAGAGGAGGGCATCCAGGGGAGGGAGAACTCTAAAGTCAAATCATAGGAAAGTAGGATGTAGGAGATGGAATGTTTAGGGGAAAGGAAAGAGATAATCATTTATTAAGTACCTACTAGGTGCCAAGCTCTATGCTAAGCAATATTTATAAATATTATTTCATTTGATTCTCACAGCAATCCTGAGATCGATATTACCATGATCTCCATTTTATAGTTGAAGAAACTAAGGTAAATAAAGGTTAAATGATTTGTCCACCAATACCCAGTTAATAAGTATCCAAGGCCATATTTGGGCTCAAGTCTCCCTAACTTGAGGCCCACCATTCCATCAACTGAGCTACAAGAAGACTTAGGAGGATTAAATTCACTATCTTCAAATATCTTCTGGGTTATCATGTGACTATAAGTACCTGCATGGCCCCAGAGGGAAGAACAGAGGCAAGTCAAATTAGTGTCAACAAGTATCTATTAAACATCCTGCTATGTGTCAGGAAGAAGAAAGTCTAATGGAGGGGGCAAGGTGCCAACAACTGGGTATAAACAAGATATAGAAATCGTTAGATATGTTGTTGTGGGTGGTCAGTCGTGTTCAACTCTTTGTGATCTCATTTGGGCTTTTCTTGGCAAAAATACCGGAGTGGTTTGCCATTTCTTTCTCCAGATCATTTTACAAATGGAGAACTTGACTTATCCAGAATCATACACTTAGTGTCTGAGATCAGATATGAACAGAGAAAGATGAATCTTCCTGACTCTAGGCCCGGGATCCTATCCACTGCAGCACCATCTAGCTGCCCTTTACCACTGACACCTATAGATAATATGCATGTATGCACACATATGTGTATACATGTACATGTGTGGGTACATGTGTATGTATACATATATATGCATGCATATGTGTATGTGTATATAATTAAATATAATCTCAGGGGGAAAATTGCTTACATTGCCAGGAAAGACTTTTTGCAGAAGATGATATTTTGGCTGAGACTTGAAGAAAGCCAGGGAAGCCAGAAAACAGAGATAAGAAGGGAGAGAATTACAAGCATGATAGACAGTGAAATTGCATGAATCTTCCTGACTCTAGGCCCAGTACTTTATCCACTAGCTGCCCTTTACTGCTAAGTGGATACAACACACAAATCTCTCTCTCTCTCTCTCTCTCTCTCTTTCTCTGTGTATATATACACACACACACATATCTATATGTATGCAACACATGACAGAGAGAATGCACAGAGCTGGGAGATGGAACAATAGCTGGAAATTAGAAGAAGAAAAGTTTCAATTAGACCTATCCCAAAGATAGAGGAACAGAAACAGAAAACACCATGTTATTGATGAACACATGTTTTTAAAAGTGATGAATGAATGATCAATTAGCAAATGTGGCAGAAAAGAAGCAAAGAGTTGGAGGGAAATGGGTAGAAACAAAAGGAATAAAGCTTATCAAGAATGATGGTCAATCAACATAAAAAAGGGAAAGGGACCCGCATGTGCGCAAATGTTTGTGGCAGCCCTTTTTGTAGTGTCTAGAAACTGGAAAATGAATGGATGCCCATCAGCTGGGGAATGACTAAATACATTATGGTATATGAATGTTATGGAATATTATTGTTCTGTAAGAAATGAGCAGCAGGATGATTTCAGAGAGGTCCGATACTGAGTGAAGTGAGTAGAACTAAGAGAACATTGTACACAGCAACAACAAGATTACATGATAATCTATATTGATGAGCATGGCTCTTTTCTACAATGAGATGATTTAGGCCATTTCCAATGGATTGATAATGGAGAGAACCACCTGCATCCAGAGAAAGCACTGTGGAAACTGAGTGTGGATCACAACATAGCATTTTCACTCTTTTTGTTGTTGTTTGCTTGCTTTTTGTTTTCTTTCTCATTTTTTCCCATTTTGATCTGATTTTTCTTGTACAGCATGATAATTATGCTGTACATTAGCATATTAGCATAATATGTATAGAAGAATAGCACATGTTTAACATATATTGGATTGTTTGACATTTAGGAGAGAGGGTGTAGGGAAAGGAGGGTGAAAAAATTGGTACACAGACTTTTGCAGAGGTGAAAACTGTCTGTGCATATATTTTTAAAATAAAAAGCTTTTTTTAAAAAAAAGAATGATGGTCAAATACTACATAAAAGTCAAAGGAGATAACAGCTCTCTTTTACTGGGATGATGGGGAGAGAATTCAGATTGGGAGATTTTGAAAAGTAGATATAAAAGCTATTAAATAGGGCCTGCTCTTTGACTCAGCAATATTATTACTAGAGATCAAAGAGTAAAAGTGCGGAAAAGGACAAAAGGGACAGTTTTGTGGTAGCAAAAAATTAGAAACTGAGTGATTATTGGTGATTGATTAAACAATAGTATATTAATGTGGTATAATACTATTGTAATTGTAAAAAAATGAAGAAGAGGGAGATTTGCAAAAACAAAACAAAACAAAACAAAAACCTGGAAAGGCTTTTATGAACTAATGCAAAGTGAAATGAGTAAAACCAGGGGAACAAATACTACAATAATAACAATATTGTAAAGATAATCAACTCTGAAAGACTTGGGAACTTGGATCAACACAATAGAACCATCACAATTTCTTCATGAAATATGCTGTCTTCATGGTAGCAGAGAAGTGAGGGTTCAGATTCAGAGTTCAGATAGAAACTTTGATGAGCTTGGATCTGGCCAATTCAATCATTTGTTTTGTTTGACTATATGTTTGTAATAGGAGGAAAATAAAGTGTGTGTGGGTAGTGAGGAAGGGGAAGTATCAAACACTGACAACTTCTAGAAGTTTGACAGTGATAAAGAGAAGAGAAATTGAAGGACATTTCAAAGGAATAGTAAGGATGATTTTTGGTGCCTTTGTTTTATTTTTAAGAGTAGAAGTACTTGTATACTTGTTGGTTAGGGAGAAAGGGTCAGTAGAAAGTTTTTGCATCTTTACTTTAAAATTATTTTTATAATATTTTATTTTTCCAAATACATGTGAAGACAGTTTTAAATATTCATCTTTGCAAAATTTTGTGTTCCAAATTTTAGAAAAAGAGATATTGAAGATGAATGGGAGGAAATAGATGAATGATAAAGCAAGGACATAGAAGATTTAGGAGGGAATGGAATCAACAGCATAAAAGGCAACAAGATTGAAGACACCTTGTCCTGTAAGTTTCTGGGGAAAGAAGAGAAGAGTGAGAATTATTAAGAAGTTAAAACAAATTAGGGGAAGGGCAGGGAGAAGGGAGGGAGCAAAATTTGGAACATAAATTTTTGCAAGTGTGAATGTTGAAAACTATCTTTGCATATATTTTGAAAATAAATGACTATTATTTTTAAAAAAGAAATTAAGAAAAGTGGATAAAGAGTTGAGGAGTACACACTGGATGGCTTCCATTTTCTTAGTAAAATATGGGATGAGATCATCTGCTAAGAGTAGGGAAGAGGGTGAATAAGAGATTTGAGGAGGAAAAGTTTAAAGTAACTATTATCAGAACCACAAGAACTGAATAAAAAACTTGTTGGCTCTTATATGAATTTGGTTGAGAATTTGTTTTTGTTAAATGTGGACCAGACATCTTGCCCTACTAAATTATAAGATCACCTAAAAAATGTTGCTGCTGCATTGTGGGGGATGTATGTGAGAGAGATAGAGGGGGAGAGAAAGAGAGAGAGAGACAGAGAGAGACAGAGAGAGACAGAGACAGAGAGAGACAGAGAGAGAGAAAGACAGAGAGAGACAGAGAGACAGAGAGATAGAGACAGAGAGAGACAGAGAAAGAGAGAGACAGACAGAGAGACAGAGAGACAGAGACAGAGACAGAGACAGAGACAGATAGAGAGAGAGAGAGAGAGAGAAGGGAGAGAGAGAGAGAGAGAGAGAGAGAGAGAGAGAGAGAGAGAGAGAAACAGAGGCAGAGACAGAGAGAGAGCAGACAAATACAATGATTAAGTTATTGAGTGTCAAATTTACTTATTAAAGAAAAAAAATCACAGATGACACGGATCTTGTTTAACTTAAATTTATTAACTTCTTCAGCTCCAGAGACAGAGCTTTGTACATAGTAGACATTCAAGAAATATTTGCATTATAAATAAATCATTATTTTCTAATATGAGTTCTTTAGGAACTCAGCTTCCCTTTCTGTAAAATGAAGGGATTTGATGATCTCTAAAGGTTCTGACAGGCTGATATATCTCTTCCCCTTTACCTCTTGAGAATTTCCACCCATCCTTTACACCCATTGCCAACATTATTCATTCCAGAAAACTTTCCCTGGTCCTTACAAGTTAGTAGCAACTTATCCCTATCCCTACTCCATACACACAGACTGCCCTTCTGATGTATTTGTTTTTTACAATACATGGTACAGACTTCAGAGCCACATGGTACAGTAAATAAAATTCTGGACTTGATATCAGGAATATCTGAACTCAAATCCTCCTTTAGACATTCATTAGCTATGTGCCCCTGAATAAGCCAATTATCTTCTTGGCTTCTATTTTTTTCATCTATAAACTGGGGATGATGATATACAACTACCTCCAAAGGTTGTTGTAAGGACTAAATAAAATAACATTTGAAAATCACTCCGCAAACTTTAAAGTATATATTTAAAGTATATATATATATACTTATATATTACTTTATATATACATATATATGAATACTTATATAAATGTATATATAAAGTAAGATATAAGTATATATATAAAGTATTATAATATATATTATAAAGTATATATAAGTATATAAAATATTATATACAATTTTCAATGTTATCATATATTTTATTTATTCATTTATTTTTTTTTGCTGTGTTTATCCTCCTACTGAATTGTAAACTCCAAGAATTATGTCTTTGCTTCTCTCAAATAAAATATCACAATGCCTTACATACAACAAAAATTACACTTATTGGATATAACTTGTTCATCTCTCCGAGTCTGTTTTCATATTTAGAAGTAGATTGAATAAAACCTGTATTAAATATCTTACAGAATTGCTGTGAAGGTAGTGAACTATAGGATAGAGAATAGGGAGCAAACTTCCAGAATACCTGGTCTAATCTCCTCCTTTTACAGATGGGCAAATCACTGCTGAGATAAGCATAGTAACTTGCCTCTCAGCTTATAGGTTGTGGATGTTCTGATTTTGGATGCAATTTCTGCCCAAGTCAATAATAATTTATTAAGTACTTACTGTGTACCAAGAACTGAGGGAAACCGGGTTAAGTGACCTGTCTAGGGTCATATAGCTAGTAAATGTCTGAGGTCAGGTTTGAACTCAGGAAGATGAGTCTTCCTGTCTCCAGGTCTGGCATTCTTTTTATCCATTATACCACCTACCCTCCTTTAAAATATAAGAAAAATATGATCTATCATCATTATTGTACTTAATGCTAATTATAAATTATCACTATTGAATTGAATTGAAAATACTGTATGGGAAAGGGTTCTGAGGATTTCAGAGAAATGATGGAATAAAAATCTTAGGAATGATTATTGTTTCATGGTGTCAAGAGACAGGGGTTTTCACACCCCAAAGACAAGAAACCTCTAACTACCTGGATTCAGCCAATTTCTCCCAAATGTTTTTTTCCCCTCCCTGCCTCTGGCTCAAAACATCCCATTCTGATATGAAACAGCAAGCAGTCTGGTGCTTTTCATTAGCTCATTGGCACTAGTCCCCATCACAGAAGATAGTGAGATCATAACAAGGCAATAATGACATCCTGTCATATTTTCCTAAAATATAATATGGAACAGATTTTCACCAAGGACTCTTGAGTGGAAGAAAACAAGTGAGAGTGGTCAGCTGCCTCTTCAGTCATTAATTAATGATATTCACGGTACCCATCCATCACTTATTAACATCATGGAGCACATTTGCACTAGAGATTGGCAGTAGTGGAGATTTAGTCTTATTTTCCTATGGACAATCTGAGAGTGACTAAGCAGGAAGAGACATTAGATATAATTTTGTAGTCAAGCAAACTGAGGCTCAGAAAGCAGGGTTACACAGTTAGTAACAGAACAAGGAATGCAAACCGAGTCTCATGAATTTGCAGCCCTGGTGCTCCTTCCAAAGCATATTTTCCTTCCAAACAACGAAAACGGAAATGACAATGTACCCACACCCACACAGTCAGACTCTTACCATTGGCAAGTAATTGCCAATTGACTATTTTCTGTCTGAAGATTGAATCAGTTGGGTCATCAACTTTCACTGTTTTTAAGACATAAGATCGTGGCATCATAGTTTTAAAAGCAGAAAATCCAAATACACACATACCTAGCTAACTAACTAGGCAGAAAGATAAGTAGGTAGGTAGGTAGATAGACAGACAGACAAATAAAATCCAATCGAATCTAATCTGGGGTATCAAGAGACTTAGTATACCATCATTGTGGCAGCTTCTGAATTCTAGAATGAAGAATAAGGGAAAAGTAAGTCATTTTGGTTCAATTCTGGATTAATAAAAATTATATATACTTGGTTCTTTAGCAAATGAAGAAATCAAATAAATCCCAAGCTCTCAGTTTCTCCCAAAAGCTCACAATCTAGCAATGAAGATAACTAACTAGTGGCAGGAACTACCATAACTATATGAATGGGGAATGTCTCCCTTTCCTAATTTTATTCCTAAGGTGGTTTATTCTGAGTCAGGCATTATTGATAAACAATAATCTTGAAGCAAATTGGAAGAGAATAAGGGAGGATTGTATTTATACAACTTTGCAGCATTTTCAGTATCTCAAGGTCCTTGGGTACAATAGCCTTTTTTAACAGTAATATTCTCCCTATTTGCTATATAGTTGCAAATTATGGTGTGCTTCGTCTCAGAAAAATCTAAACTGCAGAAGATCCCAAGAGCAATGAAAAGTGTACATGGGCACAAACAAACCACAACTTATTAATAATTACAATGTAAATCCCTATAAGTGGCTTTAAAAGTCTAAAAAAGAATTCTGATAACAGCTCAACCATTATTGACTAACAAATGACAGAAAAATGGAGATGGTTATGGAGCATGAGTTGAGGTGCCAATTCAAACTAGGGGAACATTCTGCCATTGACCCTTCTTCTTATCTGAGTTGGTCTTCAAATACATGTAGAAATTGGGAAGGAGATGCTCAACCTTTAGATTTCTTCCTTTCTTTGAGGGAAGGATCAGTAATAATGCTTCCCTGGGGCATACATATCTGCACATCTGGCCCAGACCTGTGAGTAAGAGTTAGGGACAACAGATGCATATTTCAGTGCTGACTACACTAATAAAACACTTACGAAAAGAATTTCAATTTGTGGGTAGATCTTTCCTGAAAGATTTCTAGAAAGCATAGACAAGAGAAGCAAAGAATTAGAAGATGTGAAAAGTTTCCATTATATCATGCTGTTTCTCCATACACCCTCACACTTATTTTTCCAGAATGTCATTAAATTTTTCTTCTTTTCCATTTAAAAACAACTACAAATTATTCCTAAGGCAACCATTATAATCAGTGAATTAAATGATGTATCTATTTCATGGGGGTAAAGTGTAAATATTGAGCATAACAGGCCATCTTTTGATTATGATTTTTAATGGAAAGACATTGGCTACTTTTGTCCCGAATAGAATCAACACAGAGTAAAAACCTTAAATCTGGAGATAAAAGGGCTGATTTTCAGTCTAGCTTCTTCATTTTCTAGCTAGATGGCTTTGGGCAGGTTGCCTAAACTCTCTGTAACTCAGATCTTCCTTAGATAATATAAGGTGTTTGGATTATGAATTATGACTCACTCCATGTTTCATCCACAAAATGTCTTCCATCGACACAGTTATCGTTTCGTTGAGTAGATGAGAATAATGCATTTCTTATTTTAAGAGTATTTAATAATTATTTTGGTTCTAATTCTTTTTTTATTATAATAACTTTTTATTGACAGAACCCATGCCAGGGTAATTTTTTTACAACATTATCCCTTGCACTCACTTCTGTTCCGATTTTTTCCTCCCACCCTCCACCCCCTCCCCTAGATGGCAAGCTGGTACTAATTCTTTAAAAATTTTTTCAAAAGTAATTCCAAGCACATATATGTGTAAAAGGGATGGATGACACTGAACTGGAGATTGATAGCTTAGTTTTATGAAGGAATATTGAGCAAAAGCCTAGAGAAACACAATTACAAATACCCAGCCAAAAATTTAGTTTTGAAATAAGACTTAGAGGATTCTCATTTAAATACTTTAGTCTAGCACAGCAACTTCAAGAATGCATTTATAAACCTTAAAATGCTAAGAAGCAGGAGCTATTATTAGCCCTCTCCTTCTACTTCTAACTTCACTCTTGATTCTTCAGATTTATCACCATGTCCCAGCAGTTTTTTCATCTTAGAAGATACTTCTAACCCTGAATTCCTCTGGTTTTGACTGATGAGCTCCTCCCTGAACTTCCATGTTGAGGAACTGCCCAGACCAGCCTTGCTTACTCCTTTCCTTCTCTCAAGTCTCCACACCTGAATGGCTCTCTGAATTTTTCCACAATGCCCTATTTGAAGACCTCTTCATTTCCTTTACCCTTTCCTTTACACTTTCACTTCCTTTGTATGTATTACCTTTCTCTGTTGTAATTTAAGATTGTTGAGGTCAGAGATCATCCTTGTTGTTCTTATTCATATTCCCAGTCCTTAGGACAATGCTTAGCATATAATAAATGTATGATACATGTTCTATGTAGTTCTCTTTATTTCTACCCATTTATCATCAACCACCTTCTGCCCCCACCTCTGTTTCTCTTTGTCTCAGTCTCTCTGATTCTCTGTCTCTGTCTGTCTGTCTCTGTCTCTCTGTCTGTCTGTCTGTCTGTCTGCCTCTCTCTCTCTCTCTCTCTCTCTCTCTCTCTCTCTCTCTCTCTCTCTCTCTTTCTCGTATCTTAGGGATTCAACTTAGTAGGAAACTTAGTAGGACAGATGAGAAAACAGAAGTCCCCCCAAAGGACTGACTTAGATGTCCTGACAAGGATTGACAAGATGATATAGCCACTAGTAAGTAACAGAACCAGAATTTGAACCCGATCAAGTCTCTTGACTCCTAATCTGTTCCTCCCAACTACACTCAACTTGCTTAAGAGAATCCAGAGGCCTCATATGGAGCCTAGAAATATTGGAGAGTCATTTCTACAATTCACAGTGCAGACAAAGAAGTGCACTGCTAAGAACCTATATTCTGTCCAACTGCTCATCAGACCCACATCCAGCCCATCCCAGAAGGATGCTAAGGAAGGTGGTGGCCAGCTGTTCTTTAGCTCCTGGGCTGGCCTCATTGAGCTTAGGGAACAGATGGCTGCCATTTTCCGTATAATGACTTGAAGATGGTTTTTGTTAGAGGATTCTTCTCTAATTCACAGGGACATGATAAAGACATCTTTCAGAAACCATTTGAGTCAATGCCCCTCCCCTCTCTCCCATTCCTTGGGTTAGCTTCTCTTTTCATAATTCATCACCTTATTTACACAAAACAGGAGTGAACCATAATTAGGAAAGCCAATTCTTCATGTTGACTTTCCCAAGACCTGAACATATATTCAGGAGAATTTAGAGGTGAGAGAAGGATATTATTATTTTTGTTCTAGTTTTTAAGATGTTGTAATGAGATTACTCAATATGCTGGATAAAAAATTAAACCAAGACATGGGACTTCTGAATCAGAATTCTTGTTCTATCACTAGCTAGACTTTCTACTAGACTTTGGAGAAAGTCCTTCAGGTCCTCAAGCCTTAATTTCCTCGTTTATAAAATAGGGATTAAAAACTTTTCACTATCTTTCTCCTAGTTCTGCTGAGAGGATTGAGTGAGATCATGGATTTCATATGAATTTAATATGCTTTGTAAAATGCCTCACAGATACAAGTAATTAGTTTTCTTTACTATGTTACCTTAGGTAAGGAAAATAACAAGAGAATTCTTAAGGAGTACCTTGGACTTTGACGCAATGAGGAAGGATGAGAATAGATAGATGAGACAGTTAATTTCCTGGGCAGGAATGCCAGCAGTGTTTTCTTCCTCCCTACCTCCCTCCCTCCATCTTTTCCTTTCTTCCTTCTTTCCTTCCTTCCTTCCTTCCTTCCTTCCTTCCTTCCTTCCTTCCTTCCTTCCTTCCTTCCTTCCTCCCTCCCTTCCTCCTTTCCTCCCTCCCTCTCTCCTTTCCTTTCTTCTTCCATCCCTCCTTCCCTCACTTCCTTCCTTCCATCCTTCCTTGCATCCATTTATTCTTTCTTTCTTTCTTTCTTCTTTTTTAAGTCTAGGGGGTGCAAGAAAAAAGAAATTGGAGATTTAAAATAGTTTCCCATACAATTTTTCAAACTAATGCCTTCCCATGTCCTTAAAAAGTGAAATCTGCACTAAATCATTGCTTCAGTCTCTAATTGTATGTATTTGTTTGAGTTGGAAAAGCTGAGAGTAAACTGCCTGGAACTCCAAGTCTAGGTATTCTGGGAAAGCAGCTCCACAGGCTATGATGAAAATCTGAGCCAAAGGGATCTGAAATTCCTAAAAGGTCATTCAGTCTTTCCCCAGTCTTTGTGAAGGACCATCCAAATCTTGGGAAGATAGCCACATACCTTGTAGGGACATGAAAGGGGCATATGAAAAAAATGATTACAGAATCATCTGCATGAGCATGTGCAAACAACATCCACACACAAACACATACACACATAACCCTCCCACAACACATTACGGTGTACAAATATGGTACATCCATAATGAGCCTGGAAGGGACTAGGGACCAAATGCATAGGGCTGAAAATCACAGGAATTGAGAAGGGTGTGCATGTGCAAGTTTTTCTGGACTAGCACCTGGGAACAGCAGTTTTTTTCTACTGATGAACAAGGAGATTTTAGGATTATATTGAGTGTAGAGCCTAGAGCTCATTCGCCCAAGTATTGCACCTGGTATCGTAGGACTAAGGTTGAAATTCTAGACATGTCAATTACTTCCTGATGATTTCTGTGTTCCCTTACAACTCCCCACTTGGAACAATTCTCCTTTTTACAGGGATTAAAACTAATCTCACAGAAGGGAAATGATTTGTCCAGAGTCACACAGATAATTACATAGCAAGATGAAGGGAGAAAATGGTCAATCAACGGGATATAACCAGCTCTGCTCTTTACTTCTTATGTGATCCTGTAAGTCACTTTCCTTTTATGACTCACTTTCCTCCTTTGTAAAATGGCGAAGTTGGAATCTTTACAGCTTCTTTCAGCTTAGACCTCCTAGGAATATATAACTAGTTAGGTGAAGCTTAAATTTTATGTATATCTCCATATCTACTCATCATATCAGGCTTGGAAAATGTATCCGCAGTTTTCCTAAGGTACTCAACCACAATGCTCTTGCTTTTTCAGCTTATTGATATTAACAGGAAACAAAACTCCAAACTGGTTGCTCACAAGCAGAAATTTGTAGTGGGTAGGGAGGTGCTGAAATGCACATCCCTTTGAAAAGCAGCCTAAATATCCCTAAAAATGCTGATGGCACCATCCACTGATACCTGGAGCCTAACACTGTCACCCAAATTGGCAAGGGTTTTTTTTTTTTTCTTGTATCAGCAGAACATAGGTAATCTTCACCTAATACTATCAGGTGATTCTAACAAAATATGACATCAAACAGAATTTCATTCAACAGACTCTCTAGAAGCCATTTTAGTAGTGGACCAGATGGCAAAAAAAAAAAAAAAAAAAAAAAAAAAAAAAATGAAAATTGAAGGAATGGTCAGCAATTGGGGAATGGCTGAACATATTGTGTTGTATGATTGTGATAAAATATATTTGTGCTATAAGAAGTGATGAACAGGCTGATTTTAGAAAAACCTAAAAAGACTTACATGAACTGATATAAAATGAAGTGAGCAGAACTGAGAGAAGAGTGTACATAGGAACATAACATTATACAATGATCAGTTATCAATGATTTAGCTACTCTCAGCAATACAATGATTTAAGAGAGGTATGAAGGACTCATGTTGGAAAATACTATCTACCCCCCAGAGAAAGATCTATGGAGTCTAAAGCAGATTGAAGGATACTATTTTTTAAATTAAATACTCACTTTATTTTTAATTGTATTTTATTTTTCCAAATAAATGCAAAGATAGTTTTCAACATTCACCTTTGCAAAATCTTGTGTTCCAAATTTTTTCTCCCTCTTTTCTCCTTCCCAAGACAGCAAGCAATCCAATATAAGTTAAATATGTGCAGTTCTTCTAAACCTATTTCCATATTTATCATGCTGTGTAAGAAAAATCAGATCAAAAAAGAAAAAAACAAGCAAACAAACAACAATAACAACAACAACAAAATGGAAATATTATTCTTTGATGCACATTCAGTCTCCATAATTCTCTTTTTGGATATGGATTTCACTTTTCAACATGAGCCTATTGGAATCGAATCACACTATTTTTCATTTTATTTTTTCATGTTTTTCTTTGGTATGTGCTTTCTTTCATAAGATGGCTAATATGGAAATATTTTTCACATGATTACACATGAATAACGCATGTATTATACACATATCAAATTGCTTGCCATCTCGGAGAGAGGGAGAGAATATGAAATTCAAACTTTAAAAAATATATGTTAAAAGTTATGTTTGTGTGTAATGGGAGGGGAGGGCAAAACAAGTGAACCAAAGGCAAAATGTGACCCTGAGGTTTCTGAGATATTAGGAAGATACAATAGAAAGGACTCTCATTGATAAGACAGTTGTAATAAGCATATTGTAGTAGAATTAATGAGCATTTATTAGATGCCTACAGCTAATGTATTGGGCACTGGGCATATTAAAAAAGAGAGAGAGAGTCCCTACCCTCACATAGTTTACATTCTAGTCGAAGTGGCCAGGGAAAGGGAGTTTTGGTCTGGATGTCACAGGAAGTGGAGTTCAAAAGTCAGTCTGTTGTCTTGCCCTCTTAAGATCAAGGATAATATTGGTTTGATTACTCTGCCTAAAACAAGATGTAGAAGAGTGTGTGTGTGTGTGTGTGTGTGTGTGTGTGTGTGTGTGTGTTAGGCAAAGGGAGAATAAAAAAGAGAAAGCAAAAGGCAAGGAGAGGCCCTGATTTCCTGATGCATGGATGAATGAAACTAGAATGAATTGATGAATTACTTTAAATAATGAGTAAACATGATGCACTGAAGACTCATATGAATGGATGCAAAGCAAACAAGCAAAGAAAGGAAAACAATAACACACAATGTTTCTAATAATGTAAACTAAAAGAACAATTACCCTAAAACCCAGAAACTGAATATTGCAAAATTATGAAGAATAAGTTTGGTCCTAAAGAAATATGAGAAGATTTCTCTCCTCACTTCCTTTGAAAAGATAAAATAAAGAGAGGTAAAATGTTATCAATCATCAAAACATTTCATGTATGACATTTTTGTGTAATCATTGGATTTGCTATTTTTTCTTTTTTTTTCTTTCTTAGGGTAATTTTTTGTTATATAGGAGAATTTTCTGGGAGATCAAAAGGGGAAGAATAAAGGAAGAAATATAAGGGATAAAAATAAAACATCAATATTTTTATTTTAAAAGAAAGAAATCGTAAGTTTATTTTACTCATGAATCTATTGATTAGGATGGCTCAGACCCAGGACACCATTCCAAAGATAAATGGATTAATTAGATGAAGGTAGCATGCACAGGAATGGCAAAATGCCCGAGTACATCCACAACAATCCAGTGAATGGTTCAGTTTTCTTAAAGAGCTCCTTGTCATAATGGTAGTCCTGAACATGTTGTCAAAAAGATCCAAGGTCAAATTCTGTCTCAGACCCTTACAAGCTGCACAATCCTGATTTCTCTGGATCAATTTCTTCATCTGGAAAATGAGGGTAACTGACATCACAGCATTGATGAAATAATCAATAAAAAGTACTTTGTAAATCTAAAAGTGCTCTATAAATATGATCCTTTTCTAATTTTACATATATATACCTGCTCTCTCTCTCTCTGTGTCTCTCTCTGTCTCTCTGTCTCTCTCTCTCTCTCTGTGTCTCTCTCTCTGTCTCTCTCTCTCTCTCTCTCCCTTTCTCTCTCTCTCTCTCTCTCTTACACACACACACACACACACACACACACACACACACACACACACTTTCTTTCCCAAGAAGACTGATTTGCTGTCCCTATAAATTAGACATAGGAATCAGAGCTAGAAGGAACCTTAGAAATCATGTAACTCAACATCTCATTTTACAGAAGGGAAAACTGAAGGTAAAATTGGAGAAACTTGAGAAGTCACTTGTATGAGTGCCACTAAATGTAGTAAATAGAACCAATTTCATAAAGATAACTTTAAAAGAATTAAAACTCTCAATGCAATGACCATCCCCAGTTCCACAGAACTGATGATGAAATATGTTGTTCACTCCCTAACAGAGAGATGACAGATTCAAGATGCAGAATGAAACTTAACATTTTTTTTTTTGCACATGATCAATGGGAGAATGTTCTGGCTTGGCTATTCTATTTATTTATTTATTTACCAAGATTCATCTTTTTTTTTAAAATGAGAGTTGGGAAGGAGATAAAATAAGTTTTTTTATGAATTGAAAATATTAAAAGAAAAAAGAAACAGGTACATAGATGTTCAAGTGATTTGTCTGTGGTTCACATACAGTGAGCAAGTAGAAAAAACTAAATTCAAATTCAGGTCATCTTGTCTTCTTTCTTTTATATCAAGCTAATCCCTAGGATTCATTTATGTAGCATCAGCCTTGGTGCTACCAATCAGAAGAGAGGCTGATATGTAGCTATGGCCCCAGCAAAGCTGTATGCAGTTTTACTCATGTGATTCTTTGAGCTCTCTCCTTTTCTCTGAATGACAACCTCAAACAGCATTAGCTGAGAAGGTCCCAGTGGACATCCAACATTACCACCATTTAAACCAAAGGGGGTGGAAACCATTTCCCCTCAACAACTTCTCATGAAATGGGCTTTTTCAAATGTTGCTTTTGACGCTGTCTTCTGACTCCTTGGGAATGAGATCAAAGGAAGCCCAGTTTGAGAATTCTTGGGCAGGGCCTCAGGACTCTGTGCAGCCAGGGCAAAGCTTGTGATCTCCTTGATTTCCTCATTCGGGGGCAGTTTCAACATCAGAAGAAGAAAGCAAATCAGGCAACAGGATCAAAAGTGCCTCCCTCACTGGGGTGATTAAAAAACATGTCACCCCCAATGACACACTGCAGAGCTTCCTGTGGTCAATGGAAGGAGAGAAATCTCAGGGCACAGAGACCAGACAGAGCAGCTGAAGATATTTTTGTAATGACTATAATAATCACGAGAACGGTTTTAACACAGGAGAAGAACATATTGGTACAAGATGGGCTAGGCTGATTGTATATGGTTTATGGAGTGTTTATCAATTTAATGAGAAATGGAAAGTTGGTTGTGCTACTAGATAGAAATCCCAATGTGATACTCTCCAGAGTTTCATCCAGTCTGAAAACAAATGTCACTATCTTCCTTTTACAAAAATATTCAAAACATACACTATTATCTGAGATCTGCAAGTATAGATACTCTACTAGTAAGAAACAAGGTTGAATTCCCCCAGCACAGAGAGTTGCATAGACAGACAGACAGACAGATAGAGAGATAGTTAGATAGATAATGGATGATAGATAGGTAATGAATGACTGAATGGAGTAAAACAGATGGACAGATGAATGAATGCTGTTTGAATGCATCAATCTGGTGGTGTCACTCTTCAGTAACTCTTAGAGGCTCCTATATTCTTGATCTTGAATTCATGGCCTGTTACATTTTTACACCTTTCCAATCTTATTTTACATTATCCTCTTTAACATGTGCTGCATTCCAAGCCAAAATGTACTCTTCTCTGTCACCTATTCTTATATTGGCCTTTGCTATCTGGATGATTTCATTCACAACATTCCTCAGGACTAAATTTAACTACTTCACTCCATTTGCCTTCAAGTCCCAACTCACATTTCACATCCTCCATTTTCTCCTTCTTTGTCCCTTTTTCCATTCTCCCCCTACCCCAGGAAAAGTGATTTCTCAAACTTCTAACCTTTCATAATCCTTTTTCAAAGGTTCTCTTTTGTACTTATCTGATTCTCCCTCATATTATCAGAGATATCCATAGTATAAAAATGACATTCTGGATTTGAAATAAGAGAATTTTTAGCCGTCTTGAACATATCACTAGATTCTTCTGGACACCAATTCTTCATTAATAAAGGTAGAAATTTAGATGAATTGGTTACCAAGATCCCAAACAGAGGAATTACATAATTTATGGTCCTATTATCATTATTTGTTACATATAATTCCCACATTTTATTGTAAGTTTCCCGAGGAGAGGTTCTTGATATCTGGTTCTAACATCTAGCATAGCCCCTTTTATATGTGAAAGCATTTCCACACTACTATTCATGGATTTACTATCCATGATCTTATAGGCAGGGACCCTTCTTCCAATGATAAAAATTGAAACCCAAGATCTCACTTTATGGGACTCTTGTCCACTCAAGATCTATATTCTTCCTTGACAAATGAAGAAATCTAGCAGTCAAAGGCAATGGCAATTTGGTTATGCTACCAAACATAGCAAGTAGACATGTCTGCTATGCTTAATTATATTTCTATGTTAAAAGAAATTTCAATTAATTAATTTAAATCAAATTCTTAGTTGTATTTCTTTGTTTAAATTTAAGAAAGAGAAATGCAGGACTGTGTGCTTATAATATCACATGACTTAGAGAAAGTAGAGGATTTAAAGATCATTGAATTCAATTTTTTTTCATTTTACAAATAAATAGACTGAGGCTCAGAGAATTGAACTTTTCTTAATAGATTGTCCAAAGCCACCTGGTTTGGGATTTTCATTGGTAGAACTCAAAGCCAAGTTCTTCCAGAACTTGATTTAATTACCCTAATTCATTATCATGCCTTGATTGTCATGCAAGGCTTTGAGCACAGAAGTAGCATGGTTTAGTGGAAAGAATGCTGACCTTAATGATATTCACAGCAGCACTTTTAGAGGATACCCTCCCCAAAAAATAAACGGAAGAAATTTGGCAACTATTGATTGGGGAATGGCTAAACAAATTATGTTACAGGAATGTAATGGTATTTTTTTGTTTGTTTTTATACACACACACATATATATGTGTATATGTGTTTATATACACATATATAGCATCATACATGTAAAATACAATGTGTTACAAATATTATGAATCAATATTATGTAGACTAGAGCACAAAAAGCAGAACAAAGAGGACAAATCACAAAATGTCCACAGTAATACAAAAAGAAGCAACGTGAAGAAAAAAAAAAAAAAACAGGACACAAATCACAGAAATGAACAATCTTGACTCCAAGGAAGTACTGTAAGAATATAACTCAAGGCATGCATAAGAAGGGAACAGCCCATATCCAAAATAGAGCAGGTAAAAACTTCAGAGATGGCCAGTAATGGGACTGGGTCATGAGTAGTCCCTGCACTTCCATCCTGGCTGAGATGGAGAGAAGAAAATAAAAGAAAAGAAAAAAAGAGAAAGAAAGAAAGAGATAGAGAGAAAGAAAAAAAGAAAGGAAGGAAGGAAGGAAGAAAAATTAACAATACATATTGCAATAATGTTTACAAAAGAATTTCATTGAAATAACCCAATGAGGTAGATATTATACCCATTTTCTAGATAAAGCAACTGACGTTTAAAGAAGTGAAGTAATTTTCCCATGCTAACACGGCTAGTAAGTGCCTGTAGATATAAATCCAGGACAAGTAGTCATAGATACCCTCATTTGGAAGTTACTTTCAAGGCCATCTTGCCAATCATTACCTGACCAGGAAACTTCTCTACAAGATTCCTAGTGATCCTCCCTTTGGTGACCTCCAAAGATGAAGATATTGGGCTTTTCCTGCCACCCTTCATATAGAAAACAGCTGTGTGTATAGAGGCTGACAGTTTCTATGAGATAAGAGGACCAAAGGTCAAGGTCAGAATGATGGGCTGAGGTAAAAAGCAGCAAGGTTACAGGCAAACTAGAAGTCTGAGGACCAGGAGATAACTGATCAGGAGATCAGCTAATACTGAGGGAAAAAAGGCCAGGATCCCTGGATGACATCCTTGCTAAAAAAAAAAAAAAAAAAAAAAAAAAAAAAAAAAAAAAAGTCAGAGACCCCAGAAATTTGGGTTTAAGTAATGTGTCTACCATTGTCTCAATCTGTGACTACTTCTTTCCTCTCAACATCCAACTCCTCATCTCTAAAATGAATGGAATACACTAGACAATGCGCAAGAGTTTAATTGTAAACCCTATGATCCCACAATGGTTGGCAAAGGCCCACTCAAAAATAGGCCAGGGTATTCCCACAAAGAATGGACTGCATCTTCCTAGTGGCCGGAGCACCATGCATGTCTCTCCCTTCCACCCCAGAATGATTTGACTAGTTTCTGTGAGAGGTGGGAATTTGACACAAATGCCCTTTTCTAATTTGTAAAGCAAACTGACGGGAAAGAATGGAGTAAGGATAAGGATTCTTCACAAGCCAGTGCACAGACTGAATCCTGTTCAGAGCACATTATAGCCCAATCAGTCAGGCATCTCCCCGAGCAGCCTCTGAAAAGAAAGATTAAGCTATAAATAGCCCCATGTCTCTCTACAGAATAAAAATTGCTACATTATCCTCTCTAGTTCTTAAGGACTCGGTAATTATCATCACCCAGGGGTGCTCCCCTCCAAAGTAAGAGGGGGCTGTTGCTTCTGGGCCTGGGGACTGGGAACATGTGACCAGGTGTTTACAAGACAGCCCCAAGTTAGATCTTAAGTGCCCACCGCTTGGTCCCAATTGGCTCCATGACTGTTCTCAGCTCCAGAGTGATGCTAATGTTCTTGGACTGCCTGAATTCATCTCTCCTCAGCAATTAGTTCCTGAACTCTAGAGGCCTGGATTCACCCACGATGCGATTTCTTTGCCCAGGCACCCCTGGGGTGTGGGGGCAGTTAGCTCTGAAATGCCTTTGAAAACAAGGATGTGAACGCTTGATGCCCAGTGTTTTCCTCTTCTCAGAGATCAGCATAATAACAACAGCAGCAACAATAACTGACATTTCTATAGCACTTTTCTGCATGCATAATCTCATTTGATCTTCACAACCCAGCAGAGCTTTAGAGAAGAAACAGGATTCAAAAGTGAAAGGAATTTCCCTACGGAGTCAGAGGACCCATGGATTCAAATCCTTGCTTGACTTCTTACACTCAGTGTGACCTTGGGCAAGAATAACATACGTCTGGAGGGGATCTCAGGTAGTACTAGAACCCCACATATGGCTCCAGTTTGGAGTCACTGGCTCCAGATTCCTTCACTGATCCTTTCCACAAAATTGTGGAACTGGACTGAAAAACTCCATGTTTTCTCCAAGTTCCCTTCTAGTTGCGAATACTATGTCCTGTGAGCCAGGAGGAAGGCAGGGAATTAGGGACCCCAGAAGACACACATAGACACATTAAGTAAAGCCCAAGTTTATCCAGCTGGTGGCAAATCTGCGAGATCTCAGGGCTATTTACGACTTCATTTTACTGGGCTGTGACTGGGAATAGGTCTGGTTATTGTAATACGGTAATCCTTAACGATTCCTCCTTCTCTCTGGAGGAGCCAATTGATATTTCCAAGTGCAAATGCTTTCAACAAGAGACAGTCTTATCGCTATCTGCCCTACAGTTCTGTAAAAAGCCGAGTGTGCCAATATACATCATTGTCACTAATTTTGAGTTTAGCAATGCACACTTCTCAAGCTAAGCTGTATTGATTATATTCTTAAACTGTTGATAACCTCACTGTTTTCTCCAGAGAGAACTACATATCCTCGGGCGAAAGTAGAAAAAAACAAACTAAAAACTGTTTCAGAAAGTTAAATCAGTATAATAATAGTTTTGTTATTGTTTTAAAAGATTTAATGTTTGTATTTAATATATGATATCCTAGTATCAAAATATGTTAATAAGTAGCACTTTAATATTTTAACATTGTTACATTTTGGTTATTATGAGCTACCTCTTTAGAGAGGATTTCAGATTCAATGGCATTTGAGCAAAATGGAGTAATTTTTTAAATATCTATTTTAGTAAAATTTTGGCAAAATATTATTAATAACGATTATTTTTTTTATAAAACTTTTTATTTTCAAAACATATGCACAGATAACTTGACAACACTGACCCTTGCATAGCCTTGTGTTTCAGATTTTCTCCTCCTTACCCCCACCCCCTCTTTTGGATGGCAAGCAGTCCAATATATGTTAAACGTGGTAAAATATATGTTAAATCCAATATGTATAAACATATTTATACAATTCTCTTGTTGCACAAGACAAATCAGATCAAAAAGGAAAGTAAATGAGTAAGAACACAAAATGCAAGCGAACAACAACAAAAAGAGTGAGAATGTTATGTTGTCATCCACATTTGGTTCCCACAGTCCTCTCTCTGGGTTTAGATGGCTCTCTTCACCACAAGATCATTGGAAATGGCATCAATGATCTCATTTTTGGAAAGATTCAATATAAGGATTATTTTTAGAGGTAGGTAGGTGACACAGTGGATAAAGTGCTAGAGCTGGAGTCAAGAAAATGAGAATTCAAATCTACTTTCAAACAGAAGCTGTGGGCCCCTCGTTATGTTGTTGAGGTTTTGATATTTCTCAGTTTCCTAATCTATAAAAGCAGATAATAATAACATCTAGCTCCCAGTTTTGTTGTGTGGATAAAACAGGATAATATTTGTAAAGCATTTGGAAAATGAGCTGATGCAAAGGGAAATGTGCTGTGCACAAAGTAACAGCAATATTGAATCATGATCATTGTGAATGATATAACTATTCTCAGCAATACAATGATTCAAGATAACTCCGAAGGAGTTATAAAGAAAAATTCTATCCACACCCAGAAAAAAACTGACAGTGTCTGCATGCAGATTGAAGTATCTTTTTTAAAACTTTATTTTTGGAAAAAGATGTTTGTTTATCTTTTCTTTTATAATATGACTATTACAGAAATGTTAACCTATATTGAATTGTTAGTATTCTCGATGGAGGTTGGGGAGGGAGGAAGGAAAAGAATTTGGAACATCAAGTTTTAAAAACAAAGGTTAAAATTGTTTTATATGTAACTGGGTGAAATAAAATAATAAATATATAACTAAAAAGGTAACAAATAAAGCGCAAAGGATACTTTTTTAAAAAGCACTTGATAGATTTTAAAGCATGTTACAAATGTTAGATAGTGTCATGTAATATAAACTAAGAATTATTATTATAATGAAACTATTTTGTAACTTTTATGGGAGAGACATTAGTAGTGTTATGGAACAATCCAAATGACAGGAAATGGTGGTACAAAAGTTGGCATCCCAGGTCTACTTGGAAGAGACCTCAGGGAATAATTAGCACAAACACATAACAACTCTACAACATATCTTCATAATAAATGGTCATTTAGTTCTTACTTGCAAACTTTTAGTGAGGGGGGTTCACACTATTTTCAAGGCAGCCCATTACAACAAGAGTTTCAATTGCTAGGAAAATGTCCCTATGATTTCTATAGATTCTGCACACCTACAAATCTCTGTCTATACCAGACAATGTGAGATCGCTTCCAACTCCAGGACCTGAGTTTATATTTGGCAGTACGATTTAGTGTTAAGCAACCTGGACTGGAGGATGTAGTCCTATGTGTCACAACTGGCTATTCTCAAGCCAATTATTCCTCCCCAACGAGGGAAGTTTTCTCCTCCACACAATGAAGAGTTTTCTAAAATCTCTTCCATTTCTTATATTATGTGTTCTAAGGCCTCTTCCATCTCTAAAAGTCCTTTGATAGTCCTTATAATCCAATAAGCACAGAAAACCATGCTGTGCATAATGAAAAAATAATGCTAAAAGATTGCCTCCCCCTTCTCCTAATAAGTAGCTTTTTCCTAAAAGTCAGTATTATTTTGAGAAAACTTCATTATTTATTATTTTTTAATTTTACTGAGAGGCAGCTTCATTATTTTGTAGGGTAAAGACGATGTGACATCAAAATAATTGAGCAACTATTTTGGTTCTGCTTGCTACCTAAAGCCTATCAATGAATCAGTGCGTGAGCCTTTGGGTCCTTTGGGCCACAGTTTCTTCATGTGAAAAATGAGCAATTTGGTCTACATAACTTATAAGGTCCCTTATGACTCTACACCCCATTATCTTTTCCAATTTTTACAAGATTTTCGGAGCATAATAATTTCTATTTTTTTTGGGGGGGGGGAGTTGGGTGAGGAAGGCAAGAGTCAGACACATATTTTACATGACTGCCCATGTGTAATCTATATCTGATTGCTTTTCATTTCGGGATGTGGAAAGAGGAAGAAGAAATAGAATTTGAAACTAAAAACTATTTTTTAAAAATTATTTTAACGTTATTGGGGGTAAATAAAAATATATTTAAATAGAAGAGTATTTGAATTCTTGTGGGGAGCACAGAGATATAAATATACAATAAAGGGTATATTATATAATGCAGATCAGAATCCACTTATGCCTTCTCATTCTATGTAAATACTACCCACATCTTTCCATATATCCTCAATAAGATGAACTACCCAAAGTGCTAAAGAATCTCCTCTTAGCATTGTGAATTATAGAAGTACTAACACAATGAGAGGCAGTCAGAAACAATGTTGTGGAAAGCAGTTGCTGATGTTGTTATGCTATAATCCTTGGTTGTTCACCCTTTTCCTGACCTTGGAGTCAAGATTTGTTCCTAAATCCTGTCTCTGATCTTTAATTATTTAAACTCTCCAACTCTAGACCACACTCCCAAGTCTTTAAGTTGCAGAGAAGCAGGGAATTCTCCCTCTTGGTAAAATCATAGGTCTAGTCCATAACCATTTCCCTATGTCTATCATTGTAACAGTCAGATCAACTATGTTATTAATATAAATTCTAATCTGCCACACTAGCCAGCTTCAGTGTTATCATTGGTTTTCTGTGCAATGTTTCAAATACAGATGCAAACAAAAAAATTTAAACATTAGGAAGAAGTTTTTAGAGCCAGAAACATTTGTATTAATGAAAAACACTGGCAATGAAGACCATAATATAGATTTGAGGTGCTCTCCACCTTTGCACATAATACTTTAATGGCTTCCCATGGCATGCACATAATATTCAGACACTTAGTCTAACATTCAAAGCTTTTTAACTATTTACCTTTCCCCTTTCCTAGACTAATTTCCCACTCTTTTCTAATCCAAAACTTATGCCTATTTCAGCCTAATAGGATTTTTGATTGAGCCTAAAATTTAACAAATGCTTTCCTTCCTTCACTTCTCTCACTGGGGACATCCTTCACCCCTCTTCCGTCCAAACTTTCTCCCATACAACCAAGATAGGTCAAAACCTGTTTTCTTTAGGAAGTGATTTTTTAAAGAACTACACTGATTTCCTCCTTTTCTGAATCCCTTCAGTTTTGACTGTCTATAATAGTCATAGGAAAACTGAATTATTTGTTGCCCTGTAACATCACTTTCATGATTCATTTCTTCAATATGCTACTTACTCGACCCAGGGCAAGTCTGGAATTATGGTTTTATTCATTTCTTCAAACCACAGTTTCCTCTGATATAATATGGGAATAATTATATCTTTATATTTCTCACTATAAACCTCTAAAATAAGAAGCATGAGAATTATCATCCCCATTTCATACAGGAAGAAACTGAAACACATAGAGATGGTATACCTGTACAGAGCCAGATTGAACCCAGCTCTTTCATGATACTTGATCTCTTTCTATATTGCTTCTGAATAATCATATATGCACTACCTTCTTTGTAGGATTATTGTAAGGAAAGTACTTTGAGATTTTTAAAACAAAATTCATAATGATGATGAAGATAATAATTGTTAGTGCTATATAAAATATATATAATAATTGCTAGTGTTATATATGTTTATGTATATGTGCATATACAATATATATTATATATCATTTGAAGGTTTGAAAAATATTTTACCTATCTTAGCCAATTTAATCCTTATAAAAAGCCAGTTAGGTAAGTGCTATTAGGATCCCTACTTTACAAATGAGGAAACTGAGACTGAGAGACCTTATTCAAGTTCACATAAGTAGTAGGTATTTTGTGAGTGATTCAAATTAAAATTCATTCATTTCTAAAACTAACTTTTCATATATGTCTATATTTGATTTCCCCTACTATGATATGCTTTTAGGGCTGAAGCCATTTTCATTTCTGCATCTTATTCAGTGTTCTAGCATAGAAGGCTTCATTGATAATGACTGAATCAAATCGAGAAAATGGTTCTATCAGTCATTTAATGACATTTTAAGAGAAAATAACAGTCTACCTCTTTTCCAAATCCCTATCCCCAGATTGCAAAACCCAGGAATACTGCATTATTTTTACAAAGACAAATATGTACTTGTCTGAAAACCCAGTCCTTTTGACAACTTCCTTTTCTGGAGAAATAACACGGGCTCCAAAAACTTCATAACTGATCACACACAAAATCAAACAACATTGAAGTTAATTTGGTTCAGCCCTTGCTTGAATTTTGCAAGCTTCAAACAGGCACTTTTCCTATTATGAACAAATTGAGGGCTGGGTTTGGGGTTTTTCTAAGGGCTTATTTCAATCAAAAACATCTGAATTTCTGAACTCTCTGTGTTGCATAATGTCATGAAGCTAAATGAAAAATCAATCCTAAGTTGTAAGAAATTCATTTCAAGAGTTTTGAGGGAGTGTTTTATTTCTGCCTGATCTTATTTTCAGCTGAAACTTGTACCTGCAATTAAACTGTGATTGGCCTCTCATATTCCTTTCAGCTCTAAATCTATGATAACATGTGAACCTGGGATGTACCCTGAAAGTGCCATTTATGGTTCATTGGGTTTAGGAGCAAAAGTGACCTCAGTGATCATATATCCAATATGTTCATTTTTCAGATGAGAAAATTGAGAGTCAGAGAGGGGAAATGGCTTCAGAAGGTCACTTGGATAAATCAGTGGCAGAGTCAGAATTTTAACATATGTCCCCCAATCTTCTTTTCACTTCACTAGCTGCTTCTTAGAAAGCAATACATATTATCTTTTTACAACAGTCTTTTGAAACAGGTGGCACATTATTGCTCCCAATTTTTAGAGAAGAAATGCAGTTTCAGAGGTGTGAATTGTCTAGCCCTCACATCCATGCAGTGGGGCATAGCTTCCATAGCTACATCCCAGGAGTTGATTGAAAGGTTTCCCCACCTGTCCACACACAAATATATATGAATGTGTGTATACATATATATGTATGTATATACAAAAATATATTGAGTTTATGTATACATATGTGTATGTAGAACTATAGATAGGGATAGAAAAATTTGAGTCTCTGAACAGCCTCCTGTCAGAGAAACACTTCCAACAGAAATTTCTTCCAGTGCTCAATGAGATCTAAGAGACTTTTCTCCTCAGAATTATTTTTTCAGGTCAGAAGAGAGAATAAAAAACATGGTCCAAGCATTTTACCTTATTTTCTTTGAGTTCTGCTTGTCAGTTTTTTCTTCCCCGTTTTTCTTGGTAATACTCATTTACCAATCTGCTTTCTATCTATTCTGACGGTATCTTAAATAACAAAAGAAGAGATTCTTGGAGTCCAAGAAGTGAAAAAGACAGAAAAAAGACACAGAGAGAGAGAGAGAGAGAGAGAGAGAGAGAGAGAGAGAGAGAATAAGAGAGAGAGAGAGAGAATGTTTAAAAAAAACAGCTTGTTCTTTTTTTTTTCTTTTTGAATTTTCAGGATCATCTGTCTCTGGGAAAGAATCTGCTTCAAAGTTATCTATTTCTTTTGGATTCTGAGTAACTGGCTCCTTCTAAAAACAACGTCCTGAGCAGAAATCCCTCAGTTCACCCATGAAGATTCAATAAGAGTGTTTTTAGTTCCATCTTTCTTTCTAATCCCCTCCTATTGGTCCTTTGTCTTAAGGGATTTTTTTAACTGTAGATATTAATAAATGTTCTTTACCTTAAATTTTTTGTACATTTTACTTTAGCATATTAAATCCAAACTTTTTTGACTGGATGGATATTTTTAAATGTTATATTCAATTTCTCACTTTTTTCACAGAATAAATTAAATGTTACTTTTTGCCACAAAGTTGCTTTTATAAATCTCACAATATAGAAAACATTCAATAAAAATAAATAGCTTAAATTATAAGGTAGACTTGTCCATCTAAGCATAAAAGTGTGAAGAAACAGCAAATTGATCTAATCGAAATCACCTCCATTAAAACTCCCCAAAGTAGAGAAAAGAAAGGGAGAGGAGAGAGAGAGAGAGAGAGAGAGAGAGAGAGAGAGAGAGAGAGAGAGAGAGAGAGAGATTGGAACATACAGTGTCAGAACTACAACAAACCTTAAAAGAGAGAATATCAGCTTTGCAGAAGTTAGAAAACAGAGCTTAAAATATCATAATTGAAGATATTCAATGATAGAGTTGGAAGGGACTTTAAAGACAGACCCTCTGACTTACAAATTAGGAAACAGGCTAAGACTAGGAAGTAAATTTGCTATGGTAAATTTAAAAAAAAAAAGTTACTGGCAAAACAAAGAGCAGCACCCAGGTTATCTGATTCTCAATCTAGACCAGGCATATTCTCAAAAGCCAGTAAACTAGAGAGGAAGGTTTCAGCTGCATCACATCATTAATTTCTGGGGATCATTAAAGATATTTTTAAATGAAAAAGAAAATCAATATTTCCCTTTGGAAAAAGGAAAACTCTCTGAATTCTAATGGTTTTAATGGCTAGGCAGGGATGGCTTTCTTGAGTCAAAAGCCTTCCAACATTCTGAGAATCTTCTAAATGATCTTCTGCCTGCCTTCAGAGACCATGGAGCTATCATCATAGGTACTTATAATTCTCCCTCCCTGAAAATGAGACTCAAGTTTGCAATACAATCATTCTCCTCATCCCTCTTCTTAGAGAATAGATATATTAACAAAGTATCAAAGATACTACAGATAATTGGGGGAGGAGGCTTACCATTTGATTTTGGGTCAGATGGATTAGACTTTAGATTAGAATTTTCAAAATTGAATTCATTAAATTTCTCCCAAATATTACTCAGCAATCTGCCTTCACTTTGTAAATGATGTCTAAAGGAATATTATTAAGAATGGTAGATTTTGCCAGAGAGCTAGAAGCAGGGTTTAGACCCTAGGAATAAAAGGCCATATGATGAAATAATACAAACAAAAGTACTTTGCAGTTCTTAAATATGACACAAAAGAAATTATCATTGGTCTAGGACATGCAACTAAATTTAATACATAAGAACATATTGATAATAACCAAAATTAATAATAATAAAAATACTTCTCGGTGAGCTTTCTCATTCATCAGTTTAGTAATACTATAGAAAAAAATAACTATTTTCTTTGCATTGAGATAGGAATGGGATCAGAGAGGCTCTCTGATTTGATCAAGGTCATATAAGTCCTTGAGATGGGGATGAGTAGGCCAGCCACTGAGTTATGTTACCAAGTCACATGACTCCTTTGAGATCATTTCTTTCTCAGTACAAAAAAACCAATAATAATGTTATTTGAAAAGAAACAATAGTAATAATAAATGTGTATACACATATACAGGCAACCAAGCATACATAAATATGTGTACACACACCCACACATATATAGACATACCAAAAGAACAATAGGAAAATGATATGATAGAAAATAGATAAAATAGAAAATGTTAAAATTACATAATTATTGACAAAGATGGCTAGCTACAAATAGTTTATATAATGAGGAAGAGTAGATATGGAAACAATTTAGAGATAATAAGATAAAGTAAACAAAGAGACAAAGATAAAGAGATAACTTGAGGTGGTTTAATTAGATATAAGTAGAAAAATACAATGGTAAATCCATAGACCTAAATAGATATAAAAATAAGAGCTATGTCCATTTTTGGAGCCTTAAACAAAGACGTAAAAGCTGTATACTGGAATTAACTCAGGAAAACTTTAACTTAGACAGAAATATAGTGTGAAAAAAATTTCTTAACACCTTCAATGAACTATTGTGTTAAAATTTCAAACTAGGGACAACAGGAAAATTCTTAGCAGCACTCACCCATGGAAACATTTATCCTGTCATATGTCATTGACTTTCTCCAAATACATCTTGGATGTGGTTCAGACCCGTGTCTTTAAGTCTTCCTTTCTAAGTTCTGATTCCTTAATGACTTTACTGGACTCCAAAACTTCTCTTTGTGGGTGCTTAAGAACTCCTTTAAAATCTGGTCTAGTCCAGTGGGTTTGCTCCCAGCTGAACTGGGGCAGCTCTGAAGGAACATACAGCTTTCTCTGCCTATTTCTCCCTCTTCTAATTAGGTGTGTGTGTGTGTGTGTGTGTATGTGTGTGTGTGTGTATGTGTGTGTGTTCAGTACATATATATGCATGCATATTCCAAGTTGCAAGATAAAATATTTAATTATAATGGATCTAGATGGGAGTTTCATAATCTGGAATCTGTGAGCTTTTTTTTAATAATAGTTTCAATAACTATATTTGAACATAATTCATTTCCTTCGTTATTTTATGAGTTTCTTTGGTTTCTTTTATAATTTAAAATATATTCTGAAAAAGGGGTCCATAAACTTCATCAGATTGCCAAAAGGATCCATGACACACAAAAAGGCTTAAAACCCTTCATCTTGAATTTATCAAATAATTAGTTGATCATTGGTGGGGGAGGGGGGATGATATGCAGCCCATTCGAATTCTGAGGTTACCTTCCAATGAATGGGAACATCTCAGGAAAGAAGGACCAGACAGTTTCCATCAGCAAAGATTTCTCTTCTACTCAGTTGAAATTCAGCCCTTGTAGAATACACTCTTTTGAGTAGATGTGAGGAAGAAGCCAGGGGATTGAAGGAACTGGGCTCTCAGAAAAAGACAAAAGAAAACCCATAAACTTCCAAGGAATTTCAAACTAAAGTTGGGCTTTTTCTTTTGGAACTGCATTGCAAAGTCTCAGGGTCCTCAGGCACCAATGAAACTGAATAAACATGTTATTTAGTCCTCCTTAAGCAAACTAAAGAAAGATATTACCAGAGTTCCAAGTGACTTCGGGGAGCAGTTAGTGCAATTCCCTCATTTTATAGATAGGAAAACTGAGACCCAGGAAAGAAAAATGATCTATGCCCAAGGTTGCATAGACAGATGGCAAAATCTGAACTAGAATTCAGTGTTCTTCAGGTAACTGGATAGATAAATAAGAAAAGAGATAGGTAAGGGAATAAAAGATAAGCAAGAAATAGATGACACGTAGGGATTAGGAAATAAATGTAGGAATACAGGGATATATGAATAAAACATAAATAAGTTAAAATTGAGATAAATATACCAGGAGGAATAAATAGCTAGATTGATCGAAATGAATAATTAACAAGATATAGATCGATGTAAACTGGTAGGTTGATAGATGTGATTGATAAATAGATAAGGGTAGATGTAAAAATGTGGGTTGATAGATATGATGGATAAATAGAACAGAAATAGATACAGATGGATAGTTGGAGATGGAAAGTAGATGATAGATTTAGATAAATGAGTAGATGGAGGGAGGGAGGGTCTAATACAAATGTGCAGACAGGCCCAGAGGGAAAATGGAGATGGTCAAATGAAGACCTGTTGATGAAAAAGAGCATCAGCATTTCAGGAACACATAAAAACGTAAATAATTTGGAGTAATTCATGGTCATCAAAGGTCCTGTCTCCTCCATGGGGGCAATCTCCCAATCCCCAGGGAAGGAGTGCTTGCAGAAAGTTTTCACCAACCCCCTGTCCAGACCTTGATCCCCTCCTCCAGTCACCAATGCCCCCTGACCTCAGGTGTCAAATCGATTTGTCTTCTGCACCAAGGTCACTTTGGGGTGGTGGGGTTAAACAAGCGGCCTCAGGAGGAAAGCTGGTCAGAGATAGGCCCCGATGAAGTTGTTGGGGCAACAGGGGTTATAGAGAGAGGCTTGAAGGCCACCCTCCCCTGCTCCAGACCTCCTCCCTCCATGAAGCTTCCCACCCCCACTTCTATAGCCCAGGGCACATTCCTAGGGCCCAGCAGGAGCACCCAGGCCTGGCCAGCCCCTGTCCGGACCTATCCTGTCAAGAGGCTAATGAAGAAAAGGCCTCCTAGATGAAAGAGAAGGGAAGAGACTGAAGGGGGGGGGGTGCCCAAGCTAGGAAGAATAATCCAGATCTTAGCTCAGCAGCTGGTCCAGGAGAAGCGTCTGCCAGCCAGCTTGTCTGCTTTCCCTTGGGGTAATCATGCCCCCCCTTTAGGTGGGGATGAGGTGCAGAGAGGGGATTGGGTCAGGAGGGACTGGGTAGGAGAACATGAAAGCCTCAAAGCCAACCTCAGATTCATTGGGCATTGACTGGGGACAGAATAAGGGGGAGGGGTTGAGGGAAATAAGAGAGCCAGAAAGCCTTAGAGATTAAAAACATCAGGTCCGATTTCCTCTTCCCAGAGGAGGAAACTATGGTCCAGAGAGAAGTGATTTTTCCAAGGTCACACGGAGACAAAATGACAGAGCCGGACTCTTCGCCCTGAGAAAGGAGGGCCAACTTTCTAGGTAAGGGCATCTCGGTCTCACAGTTACTCGCAAAAAAAAGCGGCGTTGTCCAGGCCCTAACTCCTCCCTGTTAAATCCACTCCCCACCCCTCTTTCTAGACCCGAGCCCCGCCCTACCCGCTGCCGCTTAGACTGGGGCGCAAGAACCTCAATAAGCAGGCTTGTGCTTCAAAAGTGCCCACGTTTCTAAAGTCCCTGGGTAATAGAGATAGTCCAAGTTCAGAGAGAGGAAAGCCTAGTAGAGGGGAGGAGAAAGCCGAAAAGGCCAACAGCTAGCTACGAGGTAGGCAGGAGTTCTGTTCCGATTTCCTTTCGCCCTCTCTCCCACCTTTCAAACCAATCCAATCCTACAAGTGCCTGGATGCAATGGAGCCAATTCAATTCATTAGCACCTGCTACGTACGAGGAAGGCACGGGGCGGGGCAAAGTAAATGGAATCAGGAAACTGGGGGGGGGGGAAAGACAAAGCTAAACTTGTTTCTACCCTCGATGAATTTACGGTTTTCTGTGGGGAAAGGAGGAGTACGCCAGATAAACAGATACGCAAATGTATGATCATTTAAACGATGAACAAGCACTATTAAGTAGAGATTATGAAAGACGTCTGGTAAAACACCGTATACAGCTGGACTTTGCAAAGAAGCTAAGGTTTCTGAAGGGCGGCAGGTATACCGAGCACTCCGGACAGAAAGGTGCAGCCTCTCCCAGTTAGGGAGAAGCAAACTGGCCTCGAGCTGGGATGCAGAATTCGGGAGAGGGATGTGATGACGCCCGTAAAACCCCTATCTCAAAATCCCCGAATGTACCTATGGACAGCGCAAGAAAGTAGTTGGCTTACGTGGGTAGTTAAAAACAATGTCTTTACCTTGATAAAAATGGGCAAGTGAATAATAGTAGCTCACATTTTTATATTATGATTGCTTTTTTTTTTTTTTTTAAGTGACAAAGTTTCAAGGGAAGAATAATATATGCCACAGTATACAGGACTTCTTGCATTTTTTCCACTCACGACCCCTTTTCACTGAGAAATTTTTTTCGCCACTCAGGGTATGTAGGTATAAAAAATAGGTATAAAAATCAAACCTTCAATGATAAGCCATAATTTAGCTACCCCCACATTCAGTTGCGATCTTATATGTGTTCGTGACCCACCGTTAAAGAAGCTTGCCGTAGCGTGTGCTGACAGTCACAAATGAGGTATTGCTTGGCTTTTTTGGACTGCTTTTTATTTGCTTATTTTTTTTCCTTACAAGGGAAGAATCACTGGGTAGGGATGAAGGAGAGATATTTTCAGAAAGGAAGCTGATGTACAAACAAAAGAATTCAACAAAAGTATTTTAAAATTGAAAACAAATCTAAAAACTCAGAGAGCACTTCCTTTGAAGGAATCCTGTGAGTAGATTGGTGTAAATCCCATTTTATAGACAAAGTTGAAGAAGGTTAACTTGTCACCTTAGGGTGACACACACCAGAAGGAAGTGTCTGAATGGTGTACAGTGAGAAACTCTATGTTTCACTGGCCAGATACTTTACATTTCTGTGAGATTTATGCAGAATGAGAATTATAGCATTTGGGAGTTGGAAGAGACCCTCAGGGTCATCTAGTTCAATTCATATAGGAAAGGAACCTTTACTCCAAATTAATATTAAAAAAAAAAAAAACACTTTCTCCTTGTACTTGCCTTGCCCACCTATAAGATTTAGGGAAATATTATTATTAGTTATTCACAGATGAAGTCCAGAGAAGAACCTCAGTTAAAACTGATCAATGACTTGATCAATTCTAAACAATATTTGAAATCTTTTCAGTTCCACAGGACCTACCAGAGTTTGAATTCTACTGGCAGCTTTTGGGAATCCAGTATGTCCGCCTTATAATAGTAAGCATGGAGAAAAGTTTGATGGAGGCATCCTATAGAATTTCTTTAAAGATCTGGACCTATAATTTCATTACTGTAGGGAATTCTCTCCATGGAAACCTAATTCATTGATATATAGATCAACAAGTTATCTGTGATACGTAGTAACATTGTCTGAGCACTAGGAAGTTAACTAACTTGCCCAGAGTCACATAGCCAATATATGTCAGGGCGAGGTCTTTTTTTCCTCCAAATTATCATTTAATGTCTTTCCCAATATATCCTCCCCTGCCCCTTCCAAAGAGTCATCCCTTACAATAAAGAGTTAAGAGCAATTCCATCTCTTCAAAGAAGTTTCCCTTCTATCTTTTTGAAGGAACCAAGCTTGTTCATCATAATTTCACAGCATCCAATTTTTATTGTTTTATTGTAGCTCTCATAATTTACATTGTTATATTTATACCTACCATTTTCCTGATTCCATTTACTTTGCATCAATTCATATAAATGTTTCCATGCTTCTCTGTATTCATCAAATTGTCCCATGTCATTTTTAATAAAGAACCACACCAACTCTTATGCTTGGTATTTCAGTTCAGCACTTCAAGCATCTGTAATTAACTACCTTGAGAAAGTACCATTGCCACCACCCCAAATTTCTTACTTTAGTAGAAAACTTCATGGGGGAAAAAATTCTTTCTGATCTCTCTGAAGGTTAGTCCTCAGACAATGGAGACAAAATTTGAGGCTAGTGCTTGCTATTAATCTTTCCAGATTAGTAGGATATGCCAGAATATATTATTCTAATATTCTATAGAAAGTGCTCTCTTAATAAAGTATTATGTTGCTCTAGTTATACTACATTTTATATACTATAAATAGGTGCATTATTATACCATATTCATAGTTAAATAGATTTCAGGAAGTTGAATAACTATATTTAGTTACTGAGGCATTACATATGACTTTTAGAGAAGATATTTTATGCTTTCATCATAAAATTTCACCATTTATAGTTAAAAGTAAAATATTGAATTGTTCAGGGGCCAGCCAAAATTTGAGCTTATGAGACTTTGGCGCTTTCTAATATAGAGGGGACCTAATTTCCATGGGCCCTGTTCTACCTGATGATTATTTGACATAATTTAAGCCTTATCCCCTTCCTTGTCTGTGTTTTGTACTAATCCCACCTTTAACCATTACTCCAGAGGAACTTCAGCTTGGACAGATATTACAGAAATGGTGGTTGGCTTCTGGATGTCTTGTGCTTTCATTTGTTTCTAGAGCCCAATCATAGAGTGGCTCTTTTATCTGGTTTGGATTTTATTTGATGATGATGATGACGATGATGATGATAATTGACACTTATAATGGGTCTTAAGAACAAAAACTTACTTTATGCAAAGCACTTAATTTGGCATAATATCTCTGAGATAGAGATTGGTGTTATTGAAAGATTTCAAGCTAGGAAGGATTTTAAAGATTAACTGGTCCACCAGTTTTTAGCCTTTTCTAATTTTGGACTCCTTTGGTAGTATGATGAGATCTATGGACCCTTCCTCAGAATCATGTTCTTAAAAGTGCAAAAGAAAATATGTAGAATTACAAAGGAAGCCAAATATTTGATAATGAAGAAATAATTGCATTTTGCCCACTCAAGTACAGGAACCACCCTGAAATATAGCTATAGATACATAAGTGTCTTTAATTTCAGTTTATTAATCTCTGATTTAGGGGAAGCCCCTTATTCTATAGAGAAGGAAACTGAGAACTGGAACTGAGTAGTTTTCTGGGTTAGTCCCTGTCCCAGGATGTGACAGGAAGAAGAGAGAGAAAATAGTTTATGTGACAGGAAGAAGAGAGAGAAAATAGTTTCCCTTCTCTAAAGATACTAAAATAAATTTTCTTTCTTTCTCTCAAAATTATCAATTCAAAACAAAGGACGTTAAACACTGTCTACCTAGTCTCTGCCTCAGGGGAAGAAATATAGTTTTGTGGTGTTGTCCTTTCAGAGTCCCTTGCTTCCCCAATTCAATTTTTTGGCCTATTGCTTGGAAGAGGGATAAAAGGATCAGTTTCACCAGCGAGTACTCCGTGTGAAGGGGTTTTTCTTCTACCCGATCTCTTCTTATCCTCCCATTTAGAATTAAATGAATGTTAGCGCTAGGACCGCACTTTAGAGATCATGTGGATGGCAGGGTGCTCAGTAGATGTGTTACTTTGCTCTAGGCATTTTCTTTTTGTAAATCTCAATATCCCACTTGACAAAGTGAGGATGGTAATACTTTTTCTCTCTTTTTAAAAATTTTTTAAAAAAATAATTATAACTTTTTATTGACAGAACCCATGCCTGGGTAATTTTTAAAAACATTATCCCTTGCACTCACTTCTGTTCCGACTTTTCCCCTCCCTCCCTCCACCCCCTCCCCCAGATGGCAAGCAGTCCTATACATGTTAAATATGTCACAGTATATGCTAGATACAATATATGTGTGCAGAACCCAATATATGTGTTCTCTTGTTGCACAGGGAGAAATGGGTTCAGAAGGTAAAAATAACCTGGGAAGAAAAACAAAAATGCAAACAGTTTGCATTTATTTCCCAGTGTTCTTTCTTTGGGTGTAGCTGCTTCTGTCCATCATTGATCAATTGAAATTGTTTTTCTCCCTTTTGTAAGGTGGATGTAGTCTGTAAATCCCAAAAACTGTAACTATGATGGGTTTTCCCCTTCCGGTTCCTTTATCTTACAGAGAAAAATGGGATCTAGACAGAGGAAGCAACGGATCAATGCTCATTTAGATATAGGATCCTAAATGGTTTGCATTTAGAGGGGATCACAACTACGTAAAACAGTAATCTTCACTTTCTCATTACAGAGCCAAGTTTCTCTCGGCTTTGCTATGACCACTACCCTATTAAGTGCTTCGGGACTACTTGGCCCAGTATAATTTGGGGTTACACTTAACCCTTCTAGATATAGAGCTTGGGCTATTCAAGATACCGCCGGTGCAAAGTCAGACATTTAATATTCTTGCAAAGGCAACCTGGGCCCACCAGTGGATTGGGGTCTCTAAACTTTGTCATTCAGGTTTCAACCCTCAAACCCACAACCTTGGGAGTAAGTCAAGGGCCGAAGACAAGGGAAGTCTCAGCCCGGCGAAGTTAGTCCTGTCTTTTCCAAAAACACAGAGACATGAGCCGGCGGGGTTGTCTGCAACCTTTTTCTAGAGACTCCCACCAGCCAGATGTCTGGGATCTGCATCCCAGTCCCAACATCTTGTGGCTTTTAAACTGCGAGCTGCTGGACTATATTTTCCTTCTCCGCCACCGCTTGATTGCCGCTATCCCCCGCTCTCACCCCTCCCAAGTTAGGGAAATAGTCAGACGTCTAACTACTGGCCCTAGGTGCTCCAGACGCGGTCATTTCAAGGGAGAAAAAGATCCCAGAGACAAAGTCTATTCTGATTCTAGCCGCAGATATAAGCCCAGCTGGTCTTTTTTCCACTCTCCTCAGCGTTCTAGTTTTTAACTGTTCTTTCTGATTTCTGTTCCGGCAGAGAGCAAATATGTGTGAATGTGTTCGGGAACTCATTTCCTATAAAAATAACATTTCACGTACTGAGAAGGCCCCTTACGGAGAAATTTCAAACTAAAGAATGACAGAGCTGAAAGAGAAGAACGACTAGAATATTAGGAACTTTAGTATATCAGAGCTGGAAGGGAGCTTCTTAGGACGGAGAATAGAAGGAACTTGAGATCGGAAGTTAACCATTTTTGTCATCAACCCAAGTCTGCCAGTGTGGTGAAATCGTTCTGCTTTTAAGAATGATTTTTTAAATACATAAAATAAAATATATAGTATAAAAAGGAAACTAATTAATTAAAATATTGTTTTAAATCACGAATCCCGGGGTAAGAATCCCCCTGCAGCAGCTGTCAGAACAGGAAGGGACTTTAGAACACAGAAAATTTAAATTTTTTCTTTCAGTTACCAAGTGCCAACTTCCTTCCCGGAATTTCAGCATTAGAGAAAAAAATACTTCCCGGTGGCCCACTTTGGTCTCTTTTCCCAATCCCTAACAGGCTGTTCTTGACTACAGGATCTCCCCAAACCCAATTTTAACATAGAAATTACTTTTAGAAAAAAATAATTTTATAAAAAACATTTGAAATGTGCAGTGTCCTCAGTTTCCTTTCCTTGTTCTTCCCAAGACATCCACAGGCATTCCTGACATCGGGATACAGCACTGGGAAAGGTTCAGACACATGTCGCAGGTGTCAGGGCCCTGAAGATGCTTGGCTTCTCTTTTCTGGCACTATTAGTCTTTGAGTCATTTAAATTATCTGAGCCTGAGATAATTGGGAAATTAGCCAACTGGCAAACAAGGATAATAATCCTCTAACTCTCTACCTTCCAGGATTGTTGTAAGGAAAGAACTTGATAAATCTTAAGATGCTTACAGAAATGCACTGTTATTAAATGCACCATTGTTATTAAAAATGTGTGAATGCTGATGTAGTGGAAATAGCACTGGATTTAGACAGGAAGATCTGAGGAAAAAATCCCACTATGATTAGCAAGGTGCATATTTACTTAGTTACCAGAGAAGTAATGGCCTAGTTTCCTCACCCGTAAGGTGCTGGCAGTTGTTGTTTATCCTTCCTTCCTGCAAACAACCATGACAGCAGAAAGGTGATGCCCGAAATGCAAGTGAATTGGATTTGAACGAGGAAAGTTTGTGCAGGGGCACCTGTCTCACTTTTCCCTGCGGAGGCATCCAGGTCCAATGTCCAGATATAGATCAGAAGAACTAAACGTGGCCCTGGATGTAGTGGGGGATCTTGGCTTTTTAAAACTAAGATCTTGTCCAGGTATCAGTTCGATTGAGACAATCAATGGCTATTCAGTGGTTATGTCCAGGTAAGAAATGAGACAGAGAATGGTCTCTTTTATCTAGGGAAAAAACAAACCAAAAACCTGACCCAAACAGAAACAAGTGCTATTTGCATAAATGGGCTTGGATCCATGTCTCCTAACTCCCAGCCAGCAAATTGGCCCCTGGGACATAGAAACGGGACAGGAAAAATAAGCCATTAACTAATTGAAATTGGCCTCAAGCATCACCCAGTCTCTCCAGGAAAAGCAGAGGTCTGGTTTGCTCTAAAGAGCAGGTGGCCTTTTCTCCGATTCCTGATTATGTGACAGGTTGGCCTATAATTTGAAGCAGCAGCCTAATAGTCATTGCCAAAGAAGATCCCCAGGAGATGCTTGTCTGGACTCCCTGGGAAAAGAGACCGGAGACTGAGGAAGAAGTTTCTTAGGAAATTGGCCCCCAGATCCCTTGCTTAGCAGGAGAATTTTGGCCCCAGCTCCAGACAGGCTCGGAGTGGAAGGGAGTAGGTTCATTGCATGAAAGAGGAAGGAAAGGATAGCTAGAGGGGAAACTTTGTCCCTGACAACTAATCAGTGATTCTATTCCAAATGCTGACCTAGCATATATTTGGAAGTTTTATTTCTAGAAGAATATATTAATGAGAGAAGTGCTTAAGTTAGAACAGAAACCATTGGAAGTGGAAGAAAACTTAGAACATACAAAGAGTAATATGAGAAGAGATCTCAGAGATCATCTTGTCCAAATCCCTTGTTTTGTAGAGGAAGCTGCAGAGAGGAGAAATGATTTGGCCAAGATGATACAGCAAATTAGTAGCAGATCTGGCATTAGTAGCCATGTATTCTGATTTTTTTCTTCAATTGCACTAAGAGACTGTTCTTCCCCAAAAGGGGAATCAGACATCTTTTCCCACAGCCCTTGCTGTTGTACTGTCATGTCCAAAACAAAAGTAAAAGCAAAAACAAACAAACAAACAAACAAAAAAAACAATGTATATTTGTGTGTGTGTATTTACATAATTATAGATTGTTGGGTTCAAATGCCAACTCTGACAGTATTGGTATGACCCTGGGCAAATCATTTAACCTTTACACATTTTAAGCCAATCAATAGATTTATCTAATAAACCATAGGTGGTGTTGTTATCTACATCGGTGGAGGCAATTTATACATGTAGATTCCATATCACAGGTCTTTCCTGCATTTAAGTGTATTGTGTCTTTGGAAAGATAGTCAGAGAGCACTCCACCTGGGTAATTTCATGAGAATAGGGAAATCCAAAAGTGAAAACGCCCTCTGTCAGTGCACATCAGGAACTCAGCAATTATAATTGGAAAAAGTTGAGTGTGATTTATGGAAGTTCACCCAGCTTGTAAATTCAAGATCCAGGAATCTTTGAAGCCATGTCTTCTGTTCTTCCTCCATAGTCTGTCTTCTGTTCAGCATGATGTCTCTCATACTTGCATACATTGACCATGTATACATGGTCTGGTACTGTGGTTTCCTCGATGTTTTCTTTTTGTCAATGGCCATTTGGATACTTATGATATCATCTGAGGGCCATCCACAATTAACAACTTATAGAATTCAAGCAGTGGGAGGGAGGTTGTTCTACGAAGCTTTCAGCTCATCATCGCCTGTGGTTGATTATGCAAATGTTTTCAAGGGCCTTATGTGGCCTGCAGGCCAGAGGTTCCCATCCTCCTTAGGGAATGCTCTCCCACTTAAACTCCTTTCACTTAATCAATCTGACAACTATACTTACTTTAGGAGTCTTATAGCTGTATCTTGGGGCATTGAGTGGTTAAGTGATTTCTTCAAGGTCACACAGCCAGAATTGGTTTGAATCAAGGTCTGAATAGATTTTCCCAAGTCTAAGGCAGTCAGTCACAATTTTATTTCACTTTATCGCCAAACCTACAACAGTTTCTCAGATATATTGAAAATGTATGCATATATTTATGGAGATATTTATGTATAATTCATCTTAATAATGTCTGCTTTTATATTATATATACCAATTGTATATCTCATATAATGTATATTTTATTATGCAAAATTCTCCTGCCCCAAACAATTCTCTAAGACTAAATTGTTGTTTCTATACGCCACGGCAGAGGGAGCTCCAGAACCAAGAAAAATCACAGGTTTTTAGCATTTGTACATACTTAAATTTATACATCCATCATGCTACACACACATACAATATTTATTTCAACAGACAGCAGACACTTAAGTGCCTACTTTGTGCCAGCCACTCTGATAAGCTCTAAAGACTCCAAGACAAAAGGAAAACAATCCTGTAATCAAGGACCTTATATTCTACTGAGAGATGCAACCCATATACAGATAAGTAAATAATGATATATTTTAAGTGAATACAAAGCAATTGAGGCAGCCGGGGGGGAAGATTTCGTGTAGCAAGTGACAACTATCCTCCCGAGGATGTCCAAAGTATTTTCACTCGCGCAGAGTTCATTTCAGTTGAGTAAACCAGGTCCATAAGAATCTGAACAATAGCCCACATCAGAGTATTGTAGCTGGCTAGTGACGAGATCTCTGCCAGAACATTCAGGCCATGAGAGAGAGAGGAAGTCGGTTAGGAGGTGGATACGAAATAGTGGCCCGAGGATAGATAGATAGATAGATATAATGTTATATATTATATATATAAAACTCATGCTTTAATGGGAGAAACTACATATATATGTGTATATATATACACACATATATATGTAGTTTCTCCCATTATATATACATATATATGTAGTTTCTCCCATTAAAACACGAGTTCTTCCAGAGCAGAACCTCTAAAAGAAATCTTTCTTTGTATCCCCAGGGTTAGCATAGAGCTTAGCTCATAATAAGTAAGCTCTCAATAAATGCTTTTTGATGGGCTGACTGATTGATTTTCCACCTTTATGAGCCGGATGAGTTGACCTTCACTCTCAGAGCCTCTATTTCCTCACCTGAAAAACAAAGGAGATTGAGTCTTAATTGTCTCACAGACAAATCTGCGTGAATTCGATAATCTCTAAACTCCTTCCAGTTATAATATTGGAGACTTCGGTAATTTGAGAAATGAGATTCTGCGCCCCATGAGCGATGCATTCCTCCTCAGCCTCGGTGTAGCAAAGGCTCCCTGGGCCTGAGGCTACTTAGGAGTGCCGGGTTCACAGACCCGAACGACCACCTTGCCTGGTTAGGAGTATATACAGGCCAGATTCTGCGGCCATGTCTAAGGATGGACGGTCTCCCTCCCGGCAGGCCCACGGCCTCTCTACCACCCGTTTAGCAGGCCGGGCAGTTTCTGCGCAGGGAGCAAAGCGGCGTTTTTTCCTAGCAGCCCGAGCACATAGCTCAGAGCGGAGAAGGCTGTCTATCCCGTCCAGATCTGACGGTCTTCCAAGCCTCTGCTCCATTTCTGACTTACCTACGGCTTCGGGTTTCCTGGCTGCCTGGCCCTGCGGCCAGTCCACGCAGAGCCGTGGAGCTGCACCCCGGCTCCGGGACCCTAGCGATCCTAGTTTTCTTACTAAGCTGGGCGCTTAGATCAAAGTCCGCGGGAATCGTGAAACTTTCCATCCACTTTAGCCAAATCCAGGGGTCAGCTCCTCTCCACTTCTACAATCAGGAGAAACTGATAGAGGGAGAAAGTTACAGGTTTTTTTCAAGTGATTGACTGGAAAATCGCCCTGTCTGGGGTTAGGTGGAAGCCGTTTGTTTTCCTTGGGGATCGAGGGACCTGAAATTCCCCTAAAGGACGAGAGCGGGGACTTCTCAGGCTGGTGGATACTTTCTCCTCTCTCTGCAAATTAGATTTCTCTATTTCGCTCGGATTTGGCCGAACGCCGCCGGCGTCTCTGAGGTATTTTACCCAAGAAAGTCCCATTTTCTCTGGGAAATGGGAGCAAGTCACTGTCCTTCCCACATGCATCCCCACAATCTGTTTCTCAGCCTTGGCCCACTGACCCAGTACAGGAAGAAAAATAATATGTTCCTCTAAGTCTTACGGTCCCGATATATATTTTCTTAAAGGACTTAGATAAACTCCCAGAGATGGACGAATTATCAGAATTATTTAGAGGGGCCTCTGAATCTAAACCCTCTCGTTGTATGAAAAAGAAAATAGATGCCCAGGAAAAACAAAGAGCATGTTCAAAATCAGTCAGGGATTCTGCAGAAGTAGACCCGTAACAAAAAACAAAAGAAAAAGTTACTTTTCCACCGTTCATTTATTCAACAATTACTAAACTAGACACTATATCAGGCGTTGGGAGTACAAAGATGGATTCATTTTTTTAATTCTCTGTTAATTTCAGGTGGGCTCGAGTCAATGCCACTGGCACACTGCAATCTGTGATACTTTCTCAGTGATTACTATGTGGTTAGCTATTGGTAAGCGTAGTAGTGATGATATCGTCGCATACTATGGCACTTTAGAGTTGATTAATGTCTTTCACACACATTAGGCCGTGTTACTACGGCCTTATCGGTCCGCGGGAACCCCAGTTACCACCTTCCGCACGCAACCTTTAAAAGGGCTGGATCTCTCCAGGGCCTTCTTTGTTCTGAAAAGATCGGAACTGCGGGCCCCGGCGTGCGATGACTACCGGCTGCAAAAAGAAGCCGGCTGTGCGCCGAGACCCAGCCCCAAACCCACAGATGAAGGCCTCCTTCTGGGCCTGTCGGCTGCAGCTCTGTCTTGGATCCCGGAGTGAGGCGAAGGAGAAGAAAAGCCATCTCAGTAAGAACCTGAGGCATGTGGCACACAGACCTTGCAACTGTCCCAGGTCGCCCGCAACCAGCTTCTCCGAAAGGTCTCGGCCCTTCATTCGGGGAGGGATGGCCTAGACACACCGGGGTTCAAATTCCATCAGGGTCTGCTGCCAGTTACTGAGAGGAAGGAAGATTAGAGCCTCTTTCATTTCTTCAAGAAATAGACGCAGCTGACATTTAGATATAGCCTTTAAGGTCTGCGAAGCACTGTGCACACAGAATATGAAATAAAAATACTTTGCACGGGGTCCCGAAAGTTTTAGTGCAGTTCTATCACTGCTTATACTACCTTGCATAATCTTCATAGAGCTCACCTATCTTTTGGAATCGACCAATAAACAATGTGCCCGGGCACCTTTACATTTATTTATTGTTTAATAATACATTTATTACATTTGTTGTATACAAATGATGTCAGGCAAGATATGTAAATAAAGCCATTTTCATTCTTGCATATTTACATGAGTAAATGAAATATATGTATATAAAAATATATATTATATTTATTTATATATGTATATAAAATGATCTTATATATAATAAATGCACATTCATGCTTATATATGTGTGTATACACATACATTATTCTGTATTCCATATGGTTTCATTTAGGATCCTAAAGAGTGTATTATACTCTTTACTGTTATCCAATCTTTACAAATATGAGCTATATAAATAAGCTCTGCCTGCATGATTTAAAAGTAACTCAATTTTCACTTCCAACACAGAAAAGATCCGAAGCATATTTTTATGGTGGATTTCTTTTTAATTATATATAGGCTGGGAACTGCATTCGCAGAAGAAGTAAGTGTAGATGGGATTGTCTCTTGAAGTATTGGACCTTGGCCCGAGAAAGAGCTGAAAACCTGTCAGTTATATATTGGGCTAAAAAAGCTAGGATTTTAGAAAAATAGAAAAGCTATTTATTTTAAAATTAGGACAAATTCAGTCGGTGTAAATTTGTATGCCCTTGATAACAACTAAAGTTCCATGGAGTACATATATTCTCTTCTTTCCAATAGTAATAATCATCGCTTATATTTTATCCTTAAGACTTAGGGGAAAGGAATACAAGGGAAAGTAGCTAAAACCTGTTTGGAAATGTGTGCTGTCCTTTTAGAGCACTAACCTGGGAGTCAGAAAACCTGGTTTTAGTTCACTAAGTGGCAATTGGACCCTATTGAAGGTATCAGTTATTTAATCCTATGTTTACCCAAGATATCAATTTATTAAGAGGCAGCCTACTGAAAACAAGATTCAGCTGGAAGGCAGCCTTAATCCAACTTATTTCTGACTGTAATAAATTCAGTTGAGATTCTGGAGATCAAAAGAAGAGGTCCTTCCATTTCTAAATCATTTGTTTATTTCACAAGACCATGATCTAGCAATCATCCTCTAATTTTCCAAAGGTGAAAACTAAGGCTCAGGAAAGAGATAACATTTATTCAATGTAATTGTAATGCTCTTCAAATTTCCCATTTAACTGATCTGAATTTTGTAGTTTCTCCCTGTTTGATTTCTGCAATTGATTGGGGGGGAAAGGAAACCAGCTGCAAGGTGAGTAAATGTGTGCACTGGTATATTTATGGGGATAGGAGTAGAGTTGTGGAGTGAGAATTAAGGGGACGGTAGTTAACACTGTACTTGTCATCTCTTGTAAACAGGCCCCTTTGTCTCTGAAATGTCTCCCCAGGCCTCAGCCTTCTATAACATTTGTTTTGCATTTGGACCCAGAGGATCTGAGATAAATGACCAGCTCTCTTTTGTTAAAGGGCAAATTCCACTGTATATTGTTTCTGCTCAACAAATTTCTCTTCGTTTGAGAAAAGATTAAGTCTTTTTTTCTGAGCCCCTGAGGCTGGGCTTGAATGCCCAGAAAACAGAATTGAAAGCAGAACCCTAGGAACCCACACATTGGGCCCTGAGCAATCTAAAAGAGAAGGTAAAGACAAGAGGCCCGACAGGGCTTTCGTTTGAGAAGCTGATCAGATGTGATCAAATAACAAGTCCATAAAAACAGGCATCATTAAACCCACAGAGGTGTTTTTTCTCACCCAAACAAGGCTTAAAAATCTAGGCTCACACAGTGTGTTTGGAGTGAGCCACTGCATCTTCAGCCTCCAGCCGTCAACCCAGGAAGTGAATTTATTTTTTGAGGAAAGAAAAGGGACTAGTAAATGAGGTGTTAATTTCATCTAATTCAGCTACTTAAATGTTATGGCCACAAATGGGATCTAGGCTCTTGGTTGTACCTGTACCCAAATGCAGATTATTTGGGGGAATTATTTAAAGGGTTACCTCACTAATATAGCTAGGAACGTAATAATTTACCAGATTTTAACGTTGTATTCCACTGATTTCCATCTTTTAGAGAAGAATATAAGATCACATCCTATTGCTTTTTTACAGTTCTCCCCAACACCCAGCCAGAGAATCAACAAAAATATCTACTTTCTATATAGTTGGCTATATTTTCCATTTTGCTTGAGAGATGTTTGGTATAATGTGGGCAGAGTCCTAGTCAGTGAAGGAAGACCTGTGTTCAAAATACAGCTTTGCTATTTAGATGACCTTGATCAATGAGAGGGCTGATCGCTAAAATTCCTTTCTGATTCTCAAACCTATGAGCTAATTCAAAGTAATGCATCCTCTATGGTACTTTACAAAGAGTTTTTTAATTCATCAGTTTATGGAATCTTAACAATAGTCTTCAAAGGGGTGCAGGGATAATTATGAGCATCTCACAGATTTGGACTGTAAGAGCCAGGATAGACAACTTTCTTTTGGCATTGAACTTGAATGCTCTTTCCTTCAGTGTGACCTCTGACTATTTGTGTAGACCTTGCCTGGGACCTACGATTTAATAAGAAATCTAATTGAATGATAGACCAAGAAGAGCTTAGGAGAAAAGAGGACTCGATGTTTTACCATTTTATTATGTGCATTTAATCTTCATCTTTGTTTTCTTATTTCTTGATAGCTTTTATTTTTACATCTTCTTGGTTTCTGAACACATCCTGTTCTCCCCAACCCAGAGCCTTATGATAGAGATTTAAGTAGACAAAGAATAATTCCACAAAACCAACCATGTCACTCTGTGTCTGACACTATATACGAGTACCATAATTATATCCTACCACCTCAATAAAGAGAGCAGGAAGTGTGTTTTCTTGATTTCCTTCTAGATCCAAGTTTGGTTGCTACAATTTGTCCTGTTCAGGTTTTTACTGGTCTCCATGGAATATGTTTTAGACTGAGAGAAAAATTTTCTGGATAGATTTGCTATTGAGGATATATGGAGGAAAAATGAGAAGTACTAAATTGACTGCAATCTTCATTCTTGGAGAGAGGGTGGGCCTACATGGGTAATATATCTATTTAAAGATAAAGTTGCTGACCAATCTTTTCTCTCTTTCTCTTCAATATTAATAATCATGATTTATATCTACATAGAATTTTAACCTCACTAGACTTGGCAGAAAAGAATATCCAAGACAATAGTTAAAACCTGATTGGAAAAGTATGCTATACTTAGACTTCTGACCTGAGAGTTTAAAAACAAAACAAAAACTCTGGAGTTTAATTCACTACAATAAATATTTGACTTTAGTGAATTTAATTCACTTTCTATTTTATCCTCTATAAAATGTGGAGGTGTCAAAGTAAATCTTCTAAACCTCTTCCAGGTCTGATAATCTCTGTTCTAAGCATATTTTCCACCCCACCCCCACTTATACTCAATGATTTATTCTTTGATCGAATTCTGAATGACATTTTCTATCACTTTTGGTTAAGAGGCATGATGAAATTATAGGGATTAACACTTGTTTGCTTAAAATGTGCACATTTAAAAATGATAACAAATTAGAATTCCAGAGGCACCTGGACTCCTGGTGTCTTCCCTTCCCCCTCCCTCTAGACCCTGGAAATTTTAACAGAAAAAAAAATGTAAATACTAAATGCTTAATAAATGTTTGTTGAATGAAAAAAAAAAATCCAAGATAAGAGGATGTTAGAAGTCACCTAGTTCAACACCCTAATTTTACTCATAAAAATTACGTAAATCACCAAATGTTATACAGGTAGTAAGTGCAAAAGCTGGGATTCAAATTCAGGAAAAATTACTCAGTCTTTGTTATAGGCTAAGCCATTTAACACTCAGGCCGGCTTTTTATCCTGACTGGGTACCGTGCAATTTATAAATTTATGAAGGCCAAAAGAGACACACTTGAGAATGAAGCTTCAACCATCAAGGATGGGACCAGTCAGCTGTCCCCAAAAGGATTCCTAGAGAGTAACACAAAAGGTCCACAAGAAAATCGTTCTTTCCTAACTGGTTGGTAATAGTCATCCTCCTCAATAGATTACTTCTTTCCCTCCAGAACAGAATGCACATCCTTAACCTGAAATTCAGAGAATGACAGAACAGTGATACTTGTACCAAGTAGATATCCATAAAAACTTTATCAGTTTATTTAAGAAAGATGCAATGGGGGTGGGAGAGGAGGCTTATTATTTAAGAAGTTAGAGATCTAAGCTATGGAACTGGCTAAAGTGTATGATCCTGGGCAATCTACTTAATTTATTTCTAAATCTCAGTTTTTCTATCTGAAAAGAGAAGATGACAATAGGTATAATACCTAACTTGTTTGTTATGGGAAATATGAATTATTTTTGTGATATAGATCTTCTGACTCCTAACTTTATCTGAAGAAACATCTTTTAGGATTATTTAAGGTGCGGTAGAGATTTTTAGAGGCCTGAATGTGAGGGAGGTCATCTAGAAAGTTTTAATTGTTCTTCAGATACTCATAACTAAGAAATTAGGACACTATCATGCTATATGTTATAGAAATATTAAAGATCATGTAAGCCAATTCCCTTATTTCATGTATGAAGCATAGGAAGGGAAATTAACTTTTCTAAGGTACTGGAAAAAAAAAGATTGTGAAAGAAAGACAGACAGAAAGAAAAAAAGAAAAAAGGGAGGGAGGGAAGAAAAAACAAAGAAAGAAAGAAAGAAAGAAAGAAAAAAAAAGAAAGGAAGGAAGGAGGGAAGGAAGGAAGGAGGGAAGGAAGGAAGGAAGGAAGGAAGGAAGGAAGGAAGGAAGGAAGGAAGGAAGGAAGGAAGGAAGGAAGGAAAAAATTGTGCCTATAACTTCTTTTTCCTGCCTTATCTCAAAATTAGAGCCAAGGTGAGGCAGTTGTGAGCCTGAGCAAGGTTTAAAAGTGACTTCCTTATCTCCCTCCCCATACAATTTATAATCAAAAAGGATGAGTGTTCACTGTAAATTATGCAACTTGAATTAACCCAGAATAAAACTCTTCAGGCCGTGGAGTTGAGAATCTGTTGGCAGCTGGGTATCAAGGTTAGTAGAGAATTGAGCCAAGAGTTGAGACCTGAATACAAATCCAGTTTCAGACACTAAGTATTTGATGATGGGCAAATTACAACCCTCTGTCTGCCTTAGTTTGCTCATCTGTAAAATGAGGATAATAATAACAACTATTTCCCAGGGTTATTGTGAGGATCAAATGAGAAAGCAATTAGCACAGTATCTGGCACATAGTAAGTACTATATACATGTTAGCTATTGTTATTATCTACAAACAAAAAATATGTAAAGTCATATAAAATAATTCCTCTTTTCTCTCTGCTGATTGTAGTTCCATGCCTACTTATTATCTTTTTAATCCTAGCTCTACTGAGTTTCTCACCATGAATTGTTCACCAAGTGGCAGGAATGAGCTCTTTGAGGATTTCATATTAATAGATACCCTCCAGGTGGCACTCTTGAAGCAGAAGAGCTAGTCTGTTCAATGCAATTGGACAATATGGAGCCACAAATCCTCCTCCTAGGCCTAGGGCAGGAGGGGGGAAAGTGAGAGGGAGGGGCAATTAAGCCATTGTCGATATGTAATCTAGAAACTTGGAAAGCATTTTGGAACAGAGCTGGACTCTGCACACTGCAGAAACAAAATAAATGCTGAATTGAATTTTTAAATATGTACCTGATTGTTCAGATATTGCTACAAATGACCACTCTTCCAATAAAGGCTAAATAGTTTGCAATGGGATGAATAAATTCCACCTAAATGATTCAGATAATTTCTTAAATGACAGGTTGTTTAGCCTAAATCACAATAGCAGTCCCCAAATCTGGGATTTAGGAGCTCCAAGTCTCCACTTCATAGTGTACAACTCAGACCAGACCAGAAATAGAGCCTATAAGCTAAAACATGGCCAACCCATAATACCTGCTTCCCCCCAGTCCACTTTCCCTTTAATCTTCTTCCTCCTCCTCTCCCCCCCAAAATGTTCTACTCAGTCCATTCAGAAGAAAACTTCAAACAACCATTTTTCAGGCAGAGATGACCTAAGTAAGAAGAACAAATATGGCATCAGGGTAGTATCACCTACAGAATTAACAGTGCCTATTTCAATAATAATATAACTATTTGCATAGTACTTTACAGTTTGCAAAGCACTTTCTACTCTGTATAGAATATTTTAATGGCCACATTACCTTGGGCATATCACTTGGGCTAATAAATTAATAAATTAAGCAATGAGTGAGTAAATGAATGAATGAAAAATAAAAACATTAAGTATTCAACTCTGTGCAAAACATTGTATTAAATGCTGAAATACAAATGGAAGGATGAGGCAGTCCTTACTCTCAAGGAGTTCACATTCTAAGTAAAGAAGACACATGTGGAAGGTTTCATCTGCAAGTCAGATGGAAAGGTCCCATTGCTCTTTGGACTTCAGTGGCTAAGCAGATGGTAACTCCTCTTTTTAAAGACATTTCTTCACTTGTAAAAGCATATCAGTTTTCAATGAGCCAGTTCATAAAACGAGAACAGAAGTTGGAGTCCATGCTTTATTGTGGCTGAGTTTCCATAGTTTATAAACTTCTGAATCAAATCTACAATGGTCAAAATAGAGTTTCCAGAATATTTTTAAACATGTCTATGAAACAGGTGAGATAGACAATGATAACTGACAATTGCATAAGTCTTGACGATTTGCCAAATGAATGCTATATTTGCATCTAATATTCACAACAACCTTGTATCAGTGTTATCAGGATTATTATCAGCTGTGACTAAGACTGAGGAGGATTTAGGACTTTGATAGTACTTGTAGTCTTTTAGCATCATAAAAACAAAAGAGTTTATCAGCAAGAATAATTAGCTAAATAGGAAGCTACCAGACGGTAGCTCCTCAGACTAACCCTCACCCTCCATCATTTCCCCAAGAAGGCCATCCCACTCATATCCTCACCCTGGTTTACAAGGGTATTGGTCTTCCAAAAAATAGAATGATGTCTTGGATGTTCTCTTACCTTTGACTGAGGACCTGTGGCATGATGCTTGCCTCAAATATGCTCTATTTTATTCCTAAGCAGAAAAAAAAAAATTCTCGGTAGATCCCTGATTATTATCCACATTTTATGACTGAAGAAAACAGTTTAAGTGACTTGCCTAATATCATAGATGCAGTAAATGTTGAAGACTACAGCCATACCCAGGTCTCTCTAATAATCTTCCCATCATCCTATGCTGCCTCTGACAGATAGATAATCTCACAGTTGGAAATACTTTAGGAAACCATCTAGTCTAGCCCTTCTACTTGAAACATTAATCAGTTCTGCAAAACTTTTGACAAGTAGTTATAATGTATACAATACAACTAATTTGAATTTTTAATCAGAATAAGTGCAGTTTAGATCCAGGGAGCTATTACACACTAGCTTTGTGACCTAGATAAATTATATTTTCCTCTCTAAGACCCAGTTATTTTATCTTGAAACATTTACTAAGTGTTTATTCAACAAATGTTGAATGACTTCAAATTGGAAGCCCCACTAGTACTGCTTCTCCTTGAATGCTGAAGTGTATAAGGAACACACATCTTTGAAAAAGCTTGTAAATCAGCCAGGAAGTCTAGCCCAAGATTTTCCCATTCCTTTACCATTTACTTTTTTAAAATTAAATTTATTTTTGTTATATGCTAAGTTCCCTGAACCATCTCCCTTCCTTCCTCCCCACCCCAATAAAGAAGACACAAATTTGACACAGATGGTTTTATATATATATATACATATATTATCAATTCTTTCTCTGAAGGTGGATAGCATTTTCCTTCATAGGTTCTTTGTAGTGGACTTGAATATTTATAATACTCAGAATACATTGGTTATTCACAATTATTCTTTGAATAATATTACTGTTATTATACACAGCATTGTATTGGTTCTGATCACTTAATTTTTATTTCATGCAAGTATTTCCCTGTTTTTCTACATTTCTTACAGCACAATAGTATTCTATCACAATAATATACTACAACTTGTTTAGTCATTCCCCAATTGATGGACATCCCCTCAATTTCTAAGTTACCTTATTTGTAAAAGGAAAAGGTTGAGACTTGCACTGCCTCTGTCACATAATTTTTCAGATGATCAAATGTACCTCACATATCCAAAGTGCCGGAAGGCTTACAGGATACTTTTTTCACAATTACCTCATTAGGTAAATAAAGAAAGTATTATTTTTCCCATTTTATGGATAAGGAAACCATGTCTTGGAGAAGTAAAATGGTCAAGGTAGTAAACTAGGGGAGTCAGGCCTTAAGTCAACCCATTTGGTTCAAAATCCTATGCTCTTTCTCCTAAGTCATATTACCTCTTAACTACCTCTATAGACCCAGAGAACATTTTTCAAAATATGATAGCCAGCCATAGTGAGAGGAATCTTATGGACAAAATAATTCATAAAATACCTTGTCAAATTCAGACAATGCTTTTTCAACTTTTTTTTTTTTTTAAGAAGCCATAGCTATATTTACACACAGCTTGCTCAGTAATACTTTAATTAATATCCTTCAGAGAATCTTACCTCCAAATTACTCTCCCCTTGAAAGAAGATACTAGATTTCCCCACTTCACAAACATGGTCTTGACAGGAATTAAAGGTCTACATTTTGTTATATCTGAAAAAAATGACTTGTGTGAAAGAGTGGGAAGCAATTGGTAGGGCACTTAAATGGCATTGGGAAAATTAACCCTTTTATTAGTTTACCTATTTCAACTTCCCTTCTCTCAAAAAGTGACTTTTGGGATATGTTTTTGGAAGAAATTTTAAAGTAAATTGCTTATTCTTTCACTTAATGATAGAACCCATAACGTTTGGAATAGTGTTTGCAGGAAACCACATACAGATAATTAAAAGAACAACTATGGCATATAAATTATCAACAATTCTAGACTTGGCAGCCGACTACCCAAATTCAACTCCTAGTTCTCATATTTACTTCTCATTTGATCTTAAGTCATTTCCATCTCCCTGGGCTCCAATTTCTTCCTCTATAAAATGAGCAATTGGAGATCCTCTCTAAAGGTTCTTCCAGCTCTAACAGTCTACGTCCTAAAGGTCTTTCCAATTCTAAATGCAATGATCTGTGATAATCTTATATGGGTTACATGTGTTTTGTGGTATACCATTTATTTAACCTAAGTCATACAAATAGAATTTTCTGCTTAGAATTACTACTTAATGATAAAGGTTTCCTGATGGTTTTTAGTTTGAAGAAGTTGTGGTTTGAATGGACACAGAAAACAAAACAAAAAAATCCTCTAGATGGCAGTACTTGACTTACCAGCATCTATCAAAGTCCATTCAAGAAAGGCTCCATAATATACAATTTAGGATATAGGATATAGAAAAAGAAAAGAAAAAGAAGGGTAAGAAATTAGACCCATGAATTTTAGAAATGGACAGGATTAGAAAACAGAATGTCAGGGACTTTACAGATCATCTAGCCCAGCCCCATCTCTGACCTTTTTAAAACAGAAATGAAGATCAAAGAAGTAACATGACTTGTCCAAAATCATACAGCTGTTAAGTGACACAGCTAGAACTAGAAGCAAAGTATTTTAATTCTTACTTGTTAATGTTCTTGTTTCACCAAGATGACTTTTGTACAATGATATAAAATTTATTTCTAGGTATCATTAATCAGGATAAGGACCAAAACAAAACTAGGCACTAATTTTTTGTATATAGCATTGCGGTTCCATAGTATACCACAAAACACATGTAATCTATATAGAATTATCACAGATCATTGTATTTAGAGTTGGAAGGATCTTCAGGACATAGAATGCTGGAGCTGGAAAAACCTTTAGAGAAGATCTCCAATTGCTCATTTTATAGAGGAAGAAACTGGGGCCCAGAGATATGGAAATCACTTGTTTAAGATCAAACAAGCTTTTAAATATAATAAATTTGATCTAGAATCTCAGAAAAACCAAACCCCTGACCACTTGGGGGAAGCCAATATTTATATCTATCACAAACAATTGGAGAGGGAACAGATAGAGAGCTAGCTTCAGAACCCAGAAGTTCAAGTCTCAAGCCTGATACATTCTGGTTTTGTGACTCTGGGTATGTCATCCAATCTTCCAATGGTATATCCTGCCTTGGTAGAAGAAGCGCTATCCCAGCAAGTTCATTATACCAGTGGAATCATAAATTCAGCCCCTAAACCTTGGCTAGCATAGATACTAATTTTGAAACAGACTTGGATCTATTTCTCAAGTCTAATAAACGTGTTCCTTGTGGCTCTAAGTATTTTGGGTGCTCGTGATGAGTCATTAAATGTCCCTTCCATGGAAAGAGATCCCACTGAGCTTACTGACAGTCTCAAATACGATCGAACAGCGAGATGCCCCTCCATCCCATCTCTTAAAAAAAGGTAAATACATGAGATTCCTTAAATATTCCTATTACATATTCTCTAGTCATCTCACCATTCTAGCTCCTTATTCAGTTAACATCCAATCTAAAATATGATACCCCAAACCTAAAAATACTCGTAAAATGATCCAACTAAGACATAGGACTCTTGGCTTGTTCTGACCATATATAAAATGTAATAAAGGCTTCCATTATTCATAGTAGCCAAGAATTACATAGTATTTTAAGGTTTGAAATGTGTTATGTATTAGAGCTTCTTAAATTTTTCCACTCATGGTTCTTTTTTGCTCCGAAATTTTTTACATGATGCTGGGTATATAGGTATATAAAACAGGCATACAAATGAAACATTTACTGATAATAAATCACAATTTTGCAACCCCCACATTCAGTTATGAGAACCCATATGGAGTCATGAATCATAGTTTAAGAAGTTGGGTTACATATAACAAAATTATATATCATATACAACATATTATACTTGTTACCTTATATATATATATACTAGCTCATATAATATTAAAATGTTTTAATATATAATGTTATATGATTATACATATATTATATATATACAAACATTGTGTATATATATATATAATTTGCTCCTTAAAATAACTTGTGACATAGGTGCTTTTAATATCTCATTTTACGAATAAAGGAATTGAAACTGAGAGATGTTAAATGACCTGCCCAGAGCTACAAAGTTAGTGTCTGACAAAGATTTCAAACTCAGATCTACATAACCATAATTCTATAACTCTGTCTACTGCTTATCTAAATGTCTTGTGGTAATGAATTATTCTGTTTTTGTCTTAGTAACCATGCTGCCACCCTGCATATTGCCTTACACATAGTAGGCACTTAAAAATATTAAGTGAATTGAAGTGGTGAATTTGAAGATTTAAAATGTGAAAGGATTCATTTTATTGTGCTTGGCTCCACAGGGCAGAACTAGAAGTCGTGGATGGATTAATAGAAAGGAATATGTAGGTTTGATATAAAGAAAACAATTTCCTAATAATTAGACCTCCCCAAAAGCACAATGGACTTCCTTAGTAGATAGTATATTTTTCTTACTAGAGTCTTCAAGCAAAGACTTGCCGCCTGCTTGTTGGCTTTGCTGTAGAGGAAATTTTTGGCCAGGTATAGGTAGGACTATATGAGTTTTGAATTCCTCTCCAACTCTGAAATTCTGTGATTGTGTTTCTTTCTGTTTCTTTTTTAAATTCTGAACTTAACATCACAGATATATAATTTCAATCCATAATTTTCAAAGAGATCATTGACACAATATGCAGGTGAAGACACATATACTTTTTTTGGACACAGCTAATATAGAGATTTTCTTTGCTTGGCTATGTGTATTTGTTAAAAGGGCATTGTTTTACTTATCGATTTTTCCCCTTGATGAGGAGAGGGAAGATAGAAGGAAGAAAGGAAGAATGGAAGAAAGGAAGGAAGGAAGGAAGGAAGGAAGGAAGGAAGGAAGGAAGGAAGAAAGGAAGGAAGGAAGGAAGAAGGGAAGGAAGGAAGGAAGGAAGGAAGGAAGGAAAAAAGGAAGGAAGGAAGAAGGGAAGGAAGGAAGGAAGGAGGGAAGGAAGGAAGGAAGGAGGGAAGGAAGGAAGGAAGGAAGGAAGGAAGGAAGGAAGAAAGGAAGGAAGGAAGGAAGAAGGGAAGGAAGGAAGGAAGGAAGGAAGGAAGGAAGAAAGGAAGGAAGGAAGGAAGGAAAGATCCTTAAGGCATTTTTTAAATGCAGAGAAAAGAAAAAAAACAGAACAAGACCAGAAAGAAATACAAACAGAATAACTCTGAAAATTATGGCTTGAAATTATAGATTTATTTATTAAGAAAAATAAGCTTTATAAAAGATATCTGCAGCTTCATGCAAATCACCTTTCTCTATTTTACCATGTATATTAAAATGCCCGTTTTATATAATATTAAGTTCAGAATTCTTTTAAAAAAAAAGTCCATGCCAGCAGAAAGCAGGTATGATAGCTGGAAAAGTTATAATAGTCCAGCATCTACTAATTTAATGATTGGGGGCAGCTAGGTGGCACGGTGGAATGAGTTATTAGCTCTGGAATCAAGAGGACCTGAATTCTAATCCTACCTTAGATACTCGACACTTACTAGTTGTATGACTCTGAGTAAGTCACTTAAACCCAGAATGCTTCACCAAAAAAAAAAAAAAAAAAAAAAAAAAAATTCAATGATCAGCAGAGTGAAGTACAGGGAGGCTCATGAGCAGTAGGCTGGCCACTAGGCAGTGTGTTATTTAGCCATAAGAATGCATGAAATTATGAAAGATATAAAATTATGAAAATATAGTATAGCATCTGGTTTGGCTTTTTAAATAAACTAGCACCTGGTTTATTATATTAATATAATATGGTTTCTATAACGAAGTATTTTCTTAATTTTCTTCATCAATGCCAGTAAAATTTATCATATTTGACTTTAAAAACTTCCTAATTATCTTTTTTTCTTTTTGCCTATAAAGATTCAACCCTATTTAAAGCCTATTTAAATATTTTCTCCTCAACTCTTCCTCCTCAATTCTATACTCACCCCAAATCACAAAGACTTCCCACCTCAGACTTCACATAGTATTTTGTTTTTCACCTCTCTGCCATAAATATATATTATTATATGTATCTGTTATTGAATATGTGTCTTATTCCCTTATAAGACTGAAAACTGCATGAGGTCAGAGACTTTGTCTTACTCAAAAGTTGTATCTCTCTCAGGACCAAGCACATGGCTTTGTACATTGTCTCGTCAATAGTCTTTGTTGAATTGAATTAAATTAGAGCTGTCCACGAATGGACTGACTTCTAAAACAGTGAACTTCCAATTACTGAGATACTAAGACAGAGGCTTAGAAGGCCACTTGTCAAGGTTGCCATCAGGAGTGTTCAGCCATCAGGAAGAATTTGGAGAATATATCATAGAATTTAGGAGTTGAAGGGATGTTTGAGATCATTTAATCCAAACCTCTTATATAGATCAGAAAAAAAATTAATTTTGAAATATTAAGTTACTTGTTCAAAGTCACAAAAATTATAAGAAGGCCAGGATCCTTGATCATTATGTAGCCCTCTTCCCACTACATCACGCTGTCCCTTTGAAGCATGAGGTTATATGATTACATCATTTTGCATTTTTACTTGATAACTACCAGTTACCAAACTTAACATTCAAACTTCAGAGCAGATGTTTTAACAGTATCTTATAATGAAAAAAGACATAAGATTTTTTTTAAAAATTCAGAATTTGGATGATTTTGATTTATAGAACATATGCCTTGGCTAAATTTCCAAATATAAGCAATATTTGAGAAAAAGAATGTTCCAGATGATGATAGATAGGATGTATGATAGAGCAATTTTAAATATGTGCTTCCATTAGGAAGAAAAATTCTTTTCCTTTTAGACTCACTAATAAACTCAAGATTTGAGGAAACATAGCACTAGGTATGTTAGTCTAACTTCATATTTTTTTCATAAACCATCAGTAGACTTGAATCCTGGTATCTACTACAGAGCCCATTCATCATTACTGAGTCCTTTCTGTGTACCCAGCCCCTTCTCAGGGAAGGATGGGAAATGAGACAGATACAAAAGAAGTCCAAAAATGAAATTAATACTCCATGGGATGTTATGAAGTTGACTGGGAGAGAAGACTCACAAGCAGAAAACATTCAGAGAGAAATATATTTTAAAAATCATTAAAATTTGGTTTCTTGTGGTTCAACTACTTATTGCCTATGTGACAATAGACAAGGAAGTTTTTTCCTTCCTTAACTGTAATTTCTTCCTCTGTAAAAGAAGAAGAAGAAGAACAAGAACGAAAAGAACAAGAACAAGAACAAGAACAAGAAGACCAAGAAAGGAGAACAACAAGAAGAAAATATTTAATGATATAATTTCTAACATTCTCTATCTTCTCTTCTAATTATCCTATCTATTCTAACATCATATTCTCAGATTTTCCCAAGCTCTGACATTCCATGTTCATGATCAGTCAGTCAGTCAGTCAAGAAACATCCAGTAAATGGTACTTTATTTCAGGCACTGTGCTAAGTACTGGGAGTATGAAGAAAGGGGGATAAAGATCCTTTCCTTCAAGAAGCTCACAATCAAATGGGGAAGAAAACATGCAAATAATTGTGTACAAATCAAATACATAGGGTCAAGTAGAATAATACTAGAGGGAAGGCAGTAGCACTGAGAGGAGTTAGAAAAGGCTTCTTGTAAAAGGTGGGATATGGTCTCTTCCAACTCTAAAATTAGATAAAATTAAATTTCCCCTGAAAAAAATGAGTAGATGAGGACAATATGTTCCAATGACTATGAAGCAGGAATTGTGGAATGCTTGAAGCTTGGTCAGATGTTCAAGATGACAAGTTTATCTACTGTATCAAGGGCCATTGCCAGTTGCCTTGACTTTTGTCTTGCCATTGGGTTTGATGACTTTGGAAGTGAGACAGACAATTTTGTGTATCTCTGCTTCATTTAAATATAATCCACAAGTAAGTCAAACTATCACTTCATGATATTATTGCTACTCTTCAAAAAATTAAGGATGAACAACAATTAAATCAATTCCATAAGATACAGCTCCTCTGACAGTATCATTCAGGCATCCCATTTGGAGATGGGAGAAAACTCTCCTAACCCATCATTAATTTTTAACTCCCCAACTTTATTGTTTCCGACATTTCCCAAAGACTGAACCTAGAATAATCCCCCTACCAACGTGTCCCACTTTCAGCTATCCTCACTCATCTCCACACCCAACTCCACCTCAAGACAAGGGAAGAAAATAAGTTATGTTTGAATCTAAAAGAAATTAGACCTTAAGAAGATTCTTTTAACTATATTTAAAGCTTTATATCCTGCTTTTTCCCAAGAGAATTTGAGATACCTTACGTGTTTAAAATAGAACATGATGTTTAAATAGTAGTGATATTTGTGAAAGGGAGCATGGATTAAAAAGCTGTCCACAGAGTCAAGAAGACTTGGATTCAAGTTATGTCACCATCACACATAATGGCTGTGTGACCCTGAACAAGTCACTTAACTTCTCATTGACCACAGCAATTGTCTAAGATTATAAGATTTAGGAAAAAGTATAGATTTGAACTGGTAGGGGGAGTTTCTTCATAGGGAGTTTCCCTTATAGAAATGAAATCACAAACTGGTTTTCTTGATATCAAGATTAAGTTTGGATAATACTCTACATTTTTAAATACTGTTCCGCCATCATCCCAAAACTTCGCTTCTGCAATCTAAAATCATTTCTAGTTTTTTCAACCCAAACATACTAGAGTGACAGTAACAAAAAGTCCAACTTCGAGTTAGAATAGCTGGATTCCAATTTCAGCTCTTCCATCTTCTTTTGTGATTTCAGGTGAATCGTTAACTTGCCTTGACCTCAGTTTCCCCCTCTATAAAGTTTGGACACTGGCCTGATCATCCCTAAGGATTCTTTTTACCTCTAAATTCTCATAAACATAATAACTCATCTTTTGCAGCTATTTTATATTTACAAAGCATTTTTCCACAATAATTTCCAGTCGGGAAGATAGTATTAAATATTATTTTCTTCATTTGTCAAATGAGACTCAAAGGAAGTTAAGCCAATTGCCTACAGTTTCCCACCCAGGAAGTTTTGCTGTAACAGAAGGGAGCAGAAGGAACAAGATGCTTCCAGGCACTAGGCTGCCTGGAATAGAAATTCAAAGACAAGTCCAGCAGAATGCTCATGAAAATACCTGGTTCTCTTTGCCAACACTCCGACGCCTCATCACTCTGAGACCCAGCCGTGTGGTGAAATGTTTGGGTTTGGCAAAAACAAATCTCTTGGCTGCTGGCTGATTTTTCAATCCTTTTCAGCTGGGTTCGGAAATTAGAGCTTGGAGGTCATGACAAGATGCGAGTCAGAGGCTGTGTGGCTGCTATTAGCACCCCATCTGTTCTGGGGATAAATAGGAGGCCTGGGACCACAATTTGGTTTCTGTCAATGCTGCCCTTCCACAAATGCTAAATCCATTGCAGAAATGATTTTATTAAAGAGCCATAACTGTCCTACCTACACACTCCCCCCACCCCAGACACTTACTTCTTTTTTTCTCTCTTTCTTTTTCCACACCTTCTTCAGTTGGCAACCCTAAGGGAAAGCATATGTTTCCTGGATATGGTCTCTTTGCCTCCTCAGATTTTGCTATCCCTAATCACATCTTGGTTATTATTCTTCAAGTGTGTTCTCTAATCAACCCAGTGAGCCCATGGATGTGGCTCATAACCTCACAGCTTTAAGATTAAAACAACCCTGTGACAGATAATAAAAAGACTATCATTCCCATTTTATAGATGAACAAAGCTGGGACCAAAAAGAGGTAGCAAAGGTAACACAGAGACTCCAACTCAGATCCTCATGCTGAATTGTTTTTTTTTTTCCCTACAAAATTCTGGTTTACAAATACTTCTCATTCCCCAGATCCTAAGCTTCCATGATCTAATTTATATGTATTATGACTATTTATAATATAATATTTCAAAGAATGCACTGCCCGTATAGTTGTAACCAGATTCTAGAACTAGAAATGGCCCTCAGAATATAAAATGCCAGTTGGAAGAAATCTTCAACCATTGAAAGTTAGAGATATGAGGTTCTAGACTATAGATTCTAGAACAGAATATTGAGGCTAAACCAGACATTTTATTGTTGTTCAGTCATTTTTTAGTTATGTCTGACTCTCTGGGGATTTTCTTGGTCAAGATGCTGGAATGGTTTGCCATTTCCTTCTCTAAATCATTTTACAGATGAGGAAACTGAGGCAAACAGGATTAAACAACTTGCCCAGGTTCACACAACTAGCAAATACACGAGATCAAATCTGAAGTCAGGCCTTCCTGTTTCTAAATCCACTGAGTCACCTAGTTGCCCCCTAGAGCCAGGGCTTTAGGAAATTATTCAATCCACTTTCCTCATTTTCTCACAAGGAAATTGAAGGTCTGGAGAGGTGAAATCACTTACTCATAGTCACACAGAGAATAAATGACAATAAAGGAGCCTATACTCCAGGGGCCAACTTCAGCCTTACCTTTTCAATGAGTGGCTTCCATAAAGCCTTAAACAAAAATATTTCCTCCGTTCTTTGGGCTTCTACATTTCTCACTGTCTGTATGCCTTCTGCTGCTTAGCTTCTTTCAGAAAGCTGAAGTATGTAGATGGAGGGGGAGGGACAGGATAGTCATTAAGTCAATAAATATTTAGTAAAGACCTACTATGTGCCAGACATGGCTCTAAACTCTGGGGATATGAAGAAAGGGAAAAGATAGTCCCTGTTCTCACAATCTAATGGGGGAGACAATATACAAATAACTATGCATGAACAAGCTGTAGAGAGAATAAATGATGGTGGGGGAGGGAGGGTAATCAGTGGTGAGAAACACTAGATAAATCAGGGCATCTGAAGATTTTGTGTGGAAGCTAGGACTTTAGCTGGGGGAAATAAGCCAGGGATGGTAGGAGATAAAAATGAGGAAGGAGAAAATTTCAGGCATGGTGCATAGACAGTAAAAATGGTGTTCTGAGTATATGTGGAGACAGAAGGGAGAAAGAAAAGAAGTGAATGACAAAATCAAGAGTTCATGTAGGAGACAAGGAAAAAGTAATTATGGAATCTCCCTCCCAACAAGTGGCTGTCCAGCCTCTATATAATGACTTCCAGCTCTACCATCTGACACAGCTCTTTCTATTATTGCAAAACTCTAATTCTGATGAAGGTTTTCCCCCTTTCTCTTTACAACTAAAATCTTTCATTTCTTTGAATTCAAGGTATACAATTGAATATACATTAGTTGCCCTTTGCAGCAAAGAAATACTCATTGAACCTCCCTTACTAGCTCATGAACTGTGACACAAAGATGTCCAACCCAGAAGACATTTGGTTCAGTCATAACACTCAGAACAACCTTGAAGTACATATCATCCTCACTCAACTCTTCTCTTCAAAGAAAGGGGTATTCTGGCTTCAGAGCAATGCAGGGTCCAATCAAAGATCCAATGAAATACCCAAAGAATTACTGACAACCTCTGAAGAGGAATGGTAGCCAGAGTCACACACAATTCTGTAGGAAGTAAAAGGAGAAACTGAGAGAGGGAGGGACTTCAGACCATCACAATTCAGCTATGTCAGGTTTCTCAGAGCTATACCTACTGTTTGGTTTTCTACCATCTCATAAAACACACTGTGACTCTCCTAAAATTAGCTCATCAGAAAAAGGGATACCAGCACAGAAGCAGCTAGCACCGGCTTAAACAGAAAAACCACATTCATATTTATACTGGTCTTTAATGTGGATGAAGATGCTGAGAAGTAGATAAGAGTATGAATTAAGATGCCCATTTAAAAATTATATAACTGAAGTACAGGAAACTGAAATCATTTGTCCAATGTTACCCAGAGAGGAAATATCAAGGCCTGGATTTCCACCCAAGTCTCTTGATTGCAAAATCAGAATTCTTTTTTTTTTTTCACTCTTTCAAGGTCAAATGCCTAAAATGCAAACCCTTTTGTGTTGGGTCCCAGGGACCCTCTCCTCCCCTTGCTCCTATTGCTAAGATAAGTAGAAAATAGTCTTAGTGGTTTACAGTCACCCTCTGTATCCGTATATACCTATGTTTCATTTAAATAAAGAAACCGAAAGTGTGCTGTTTCTTTAAGATGCAAGAGCGAGTGAATATCTGGTTTTAATATACAAATCACCTTATGGTGTGAGCAGGTTTCGGTTGAAGTGATTCAAGCCATTTGGGGCCTTCAAAAGCCCCAGACTAGGGTGACTGTGATTGAAAGTGACTTCGAGGGTGGGAAAAAATGCCAGAAAAAGAGAATGGGGGTGGGGGGGGGCTTGGAGGCAGGCATCCCTCCTGGGGAGGGTGGAGGGAAACTTCTCAGAAATGCTGTAGCCCCTCTCAGGAATCCCAGCAGGTCTGGGGGGAATCAACCCTGCCCATCTACTGGTGGAGGGGGGGATGAATCCCAGAATCACATCTTGGAATGGAATCCCTGTGGTGGATAGCAGCATATTTGTGGGGAGCAAGCACGTGCACAGTCTAAGAAGGAATGTGTAAGGGAAGAGAGCCCCCCCTTTTACAAGATGGCTCTTAGCTGAGAATAACGATGAAGGCATTGTAGTATACAGATGGGGAAAGAGAACATTGTGGGCGCACCTCCTGGCTTTGCCACTGACTACTTGTATGATCCTGGCCAAAGTCATGTATCTCCCCTGAACCTCAATTTTCTCTTTTATAACAGAAATTTGCACTCCCTACATCACAAAGTTATTAAGGGAGAAAGAACTGTGGAAATCGCAAAGGGCTATAGAAATGCAAGTGGTCATTTTTAGTGTAAAATGACTAGAACGAGAGCCATATGATTTATTCTATGCAGTTCTGTGAGGCAAATTTGAGATAATGTAGTACAAAACATGCTGTAACCATGTCCACTTTTATTATATTAATGTTAACTGCTATCATCACAGGACTACTGATTAAGACTGGAAGGTATCTTAAGAGGATATTTAAAGCTACTGCCTAATTTTACAGATGAGGAAACAGATCCAAAGAAGGCAAAAAGGTCACAGAAGTAGTTAAGTGGCAGAGCCCCTGTCCAAACAAATACTCTGCCTCCAATCCCAAGACGTTTTCTACAATATGTATTACCAAGCTATTATTGAAGTAAAGGAATTAATTTTTTTAATTTTTTATGAATTCATTTTTAATAATAATCCAACCTGTCCTTGTATTACAAAGGAGGAAGCTGAAACCTAGAGAAAGAAATAATTTCCTCAGCCTAACAAGGGCTAGCCTGTTGGAGACCTAATACTTGATCCAAGGGCCCCATCTCGAAGTTTAAAGTGCTTTCCACTGCATAGCATGACCTTATTTGACAGACTTGGGCTCTGAGAACAAAGATTTGCCACCACTGAGAAACATGACAAGAATGTTCTGAGCGTTAAACATCGTTTCCAAAGCAAGGAGTTCCAGGACAGTCCTGAGGGATTACTGCATAATTGGAATATGCATACAACTTCCCAAAGGAGCTACTTCTTTTTTAAAAAAGCATATTCATATTTATCTTTTCTCAGTCAGGCACAAAAACTTATTAAGCACCTACTATGTGTCAGTTACTATGCTTGACTCTGGGCACACAAAAGTCAAAGACAGATCCTGATTTCACAGTCTAATAGAGGAGACAATATGCAAACAACTGTATACAAAAATGATGGATACAGGAGAAATTGGAGATAATCAACTGAGGGAAGGAGATGTAAAAAGGAAAAGAATAAGCACTTACAGAGTGACAACTGAGTGTCGAGCACCATACTAAGTACTTTGGGCAAATATTATCTCATAACTGAGGGGCGTGAATCAAGAAAGGCTTCCCGAAAAAGGTGTGATTACTGGAAGGAAGTAAGGATGCTAAGAAGCAAAGACACAATTTTGTTATCGCATTATATTCAATTCTTAACTTATCCCTCTCCCCTCTTCACAGAGAGGTATCTCTTATAACAAAGATATAAAAAAGAGGAAAAACACAGATCAGCAAAACCAGCTAATATATCAGTAAGGCTCTTGTATAGCCAGTGTTCCAAGGGAAAACCTTAATGTTGATGGATAAGTTTATTTGTTCATTCAACAAACATAGAGAGAAAACGTGGCACATTGTGCTGAGAACTGGAGTGGGCTGTGATGATGGCTCGTGCCTGTGTTCCCTTTTGTTGGGGAAGGTAGGAATGGTGGGTCTTGGGAATTCTGACATCCTCACTAAATCAGATACCAATATGGTAAACTTCTGAGATTTGGGAGAGGAGGGGAGAGACTATCAGTTTGAGAAGGATTCAATCATGCAAGGGAAGGGAAAGAAAAGCAAAAAAAAAAAAAAAAGGGGGGGGGGAAAGGAGGAGCAGAAGAGAGGAAAGGGGAGGAAAAGAAAAGCAGTTGAACTTAGAATCAGAAGACTTAGGTTCTTATATGGTCTCTGGCAATTACTATGTGATCATAGACTATTCACTTACCCTTCTCTGCATCTTTAAAATAGAAATAATGATAATTTACTACCTACTTCACTTGGACTTCCTTTGCAAAAAATGTTAGTTTTTTTGTACAGTCAGAAGAGGTAAGCTAGAATCCAAATTAGATTGTACTAACTGCTTGCATGAGGTTGTGACAAAGTGGGTATAAGGGATCCCAGCAGGGAAATTTTGGCAAGTTCACTAGCAAAAAAAATTCCATAAGACATATTTACAGATCATAGAGGTCAATCTTTATACAAGAAAACCCTAAGTTCTTGGAAACAAACCAGCAGGACCCCAGTACCCATATAGTTGACATTTCAAGTCCTTACTGACTCTGAAGGTAAAGTCTCCATTTTGACCCTGGAAAGGAACCGTCTCCTCTCTCATCATTAGTACCACTGAGTGGGTCACAGAGTTCAAGAGAAGAATTTTCATAGGCGTGTGAATATGATTCAGAATGACTGAAGAAACACTGTTCCTAGTGGAACAGATTACCATTTGGGCACTGGAGGACTATGTTTAATAACCTTTGCATCCAAAATTACTGTGTGCCTCCCTGAAGCAGCTGCAGACAGGCAGGCAGTTCCCTGTGTTGGAAAAGGAGGAGGAGGGGGAGAGGGTAGTTACTTAGCTGACTTGTTTCTGGCATCATAGAAAACTGTTTTGAGATTTCTTTCTTCAATTTCCCATGTATATGATGAAAAGGGAGTAGTTACTTGTTTTATAAGACAAATAAGCTTCAATTTCTTAAACAGGCAGAATCACAGAATCTTAAAGGTTGAAGCCAATCAGAGAGGGCATTTGAAAAGTAGATCAACCATAAATCCTGCCTAAAATATGCCCCCAAATTTCAACTTTATAACCTTTATTGGTGAACAATTCACATCCTTTTAGCAAGAAATGCTCCCTTAAGTTGTTTTTCTTAAAATTAAAATTAAAAAAATATTTTACAAGGATGGGAGGGGATTTTTTTTTCCTTTTAAATTGAGGGTGGAGGTTGGGATGGAGACCAAATAAATTCTCATCTATTGAAAACAAAAAAAAACAAAATAAAATGGAGAGGGGGGAGAAATGATTACTTAACTGGGGCCTAAATTAGCTTAACTTCAACTTACTCCTAATGTTTCTACTTCTAAACTATGGACCTAAGTCTAATTTCGGATCCTATAATAACACTGAAGACAGTTCCCAACTTTCATCATCTTTTTTTCTTCAGGAAAAGCATCCCAAATTCTAATCCCTAATCTTCACTTGACTCTTCAGGCTCAGTTCATTGGTCTCCATTTCATCAACATGCTTCTTAAATTGTGATGGAGAATTGCTCTATGGATAAGACACTGAGGCTGGGGGAAGGGTGGTGATAATTAGGAAGACCTGGCTTTAGATAACAACTTGATTACACATCTAGCTATGTTACTTAAAAACTGAGCAAATCAGTTTCATTTCTCTGTTCCTCTGCTAATTTGTAAAAACAACCCCCCCCACACACACACACTAAGAAAATGAGGGGGTGAATTTGATGGTTTCTAAGGTCCCGTCCAGCTGTAAGACCATGATCTTATGAATAACCACAATGTTTCAGGCGGAGCTTGATTTGGACAGAGGACAAGAATGTCACCTCTCTAGTTCTTCTGTCAAAATTGTCTTAATGAAACCAAAGCTCCAATTAACCCTTTTGGCTACTATATCATATTTCCTTCTCTGTGACCTGACATCACACTCCAATTCATTCCCATTATAAACTGACTGGATGAACTTCAATCAAAATGCTAATGTAAAATCAGTCTTTCTATAAAAACTCAGCATTTAATGTGGGGGAAATGTGAACTGATTTTATTTTTCAGGTTTTGTAGAAAACTCACATGCACACACACGTACCAATCCAACAAACAGTAATTTTATAGTTTTTCAAAAGGAAGCAAAACAAGTCAACTACACATGTTCTTTGTTTAATCGTGTGTCTCTATCATTTTATCATTTTTTTGCTATTTAAGCAGAGAAATAAAATAAAAGGAGAACAAGAAAGATATTGGGTGTTAGAAGACATGAGTTGGAGTCCTAATTAAGGTGCTGTCTGGCTATGTGACTTTGGGGAAATGATTTTATTTCTCTAAACTAGATTTTTCATCTATAAAATATGACTAGTCATAACATCTTCCCTCTTTATTTCACAGCATTATTATGAGAATGAAATGATACAATGACTGAGAGATTTTATAAACTGGAAAGCATTAGATAAATGTCAGCTATTACTCCCATAACAATTATTCTAAAACATTTAAAATATTATACAATATCTATAACACTATATTAATTCTTTTTTTTTTCTGAGGCAATTGGGGTTAAATGACTTGCCCAGGTTCATACAACTAGGAAGTGTTAAGTATCTGAGATCAGATTTGAACTCAGGTCCTCCTGAGGGCTGGTGCTACCTAGCTGCCCCTTATGACACTATATTATTATGTAACAATTATTATTAATCTATTCATTCAACAATTCAATAGCTCTATTTGCATATGAGAAGAAACAGTCTGCCTTCCCAGGAGTTTTTAATCTCATTGATGATAAAACACTTATCTATATGAAGTGCTAATAGAGATATAGAGAGGATCCACAAAATATCAATTAGAAAATTCTTTTGCAACAATCCAATTTCATCATTTTACAGTAGAGGAAAGTTAAGTCCAAATTGGAGGAGTGCCTTATTTAAAATCACATAACCAACCTATTAATTTATCAACAAGCATTTATTAAATATCAACTGTATGCTGTGTACTGTGATAGAGCCTGAGGATTTAAGGTAGAAGAAGAAGAAAGAAGAAGAAGGAGGAGGAGGAGAAGGAGGAGAAGGAGAAGAAGAAGAAAAAGAAAGAAGGAAGAACAAGAAGAAGAAAGAAGGAAGAAGAACAAGAAGGAAGAAGAAGAAAAAGAAAGAAGAAGCAGCATCCCATTTACTTGTTTTCAGCCCTCTTCCTGATTGATCTTTGAGAGTTTAAAACCATTCTGGAAGTTTTCTTAACATCTGTAGCTTCTTCAATTTGTACCTTCCTTTCATGCTTACTGCTTTCATCATGACATATCCTTCTGCAAGGCGCACTCCCTTTCTGCCATTGGTGAGGTCCTTCTGGAGTCTCCATTCTGTGAAGAGGCCCAGATAGCCACTTTCTTTCCCTCCTTCATAAATAAGTCTATCTTAGGATCAATCTTAAATAGTCACTAGTGGCAAATTAAGGCTGGCTCAGGTTAAGGGAAGTTCAGTCTTATCACCTCTATTCACCTTTTCAGCCTAAGCTGAACATAGTTCCTGGATTCTAATATGCTGCTATAATAACTGGGGACCAACTTTGATGCTGGTTTTCTTTTTCCTAGGCTCTAAACAAATGCTTGTTTTTCTGAATTAAAATGCTTATTCTACTGGAACCTCACACAAAGTTGTAATTAAAGAATGAGGCAGGGAGAGATGAATTCCTCTTCCCCTTAATAATTGTCCATTAGACATCCAGGAAAAAACTAATGGACAATGTAGATGAATGGAAAAAGCAGTGGATTTGGGTGTAAAAGCCTAGGTCTTAATCCAAATTCTGCCATTAACTCCGTGACTTTTGGCAAATGAGTTCCCTTGCTCCCTTTTCTGGAATTAGGGTTTAAAGTCCTTTATAGCTAAAAATCCGATAATCCGAATTAACAGTTCACGTTTCTAAGGTGACTTACTTTAAAAAACAAAAGGCAACAATTTTATAAGGTATGAGTTTAAGTATTATTGTTCCCATTTTACAGATGAAGAAAATGAAGCTCAGAGAAAGAAATCTGAAACATTTTTAAGGCGTTAAGAAGTAATACAATCTGCATTCATATTCTCTCATCTGAGATTAATGAAAAGCAAAGTTTGCCCCAGTACACTGGGAATCATTTCAGCTCTTGGGAAGAAGAGAGGAAGAGGGTAGAGACTAATATACAATACCTAGACAATGTGTTTGTGATAAGTTAAATTCCTTTGTTTTAAGCCAGAACTGTGATTTCTTGGTATAGGGATCTCTCTTCTATTGTATAGATTTCTGTCACTGATAGACATCTGCTCAGAGGATTATTGCCTGATGGATTGTAAGCTTATAATGGTCCCTCAAATAATGGGTACCAGAGAAAGATTTGAATCCAAGTCTTCCTGTTTCTAAGGTTGGCCTTCTAACCACAATGTTTTTCTGTTTCAATGAATTAAATTAGGTCTGTTCTAAGTTTGTGTTGGTTCTTAACTGGGTGACACCCAACTCTCTTCTAATTGAGTTCTCTGAAATGATATAGGACCAGTGACAATTAAGTTATTCTGTGGCTTAACTGAGATATCTGCTCAGAGGATGCTACATCTCTCCTCAACAAATTAATCTCTTACCCTACTAAAACACTTTGATGCTTTTGGTACTCTCCCTCTCTTCTTTTTTCTCAGAAGCTAAAGAAGAAAAGTTATCAGTTTTTCTTCTACAATATCTTCAAATTAGAAAGCTCATGAGGTCATTGCTTGGGCATATTTAGTTCAAGGTTTCTTCTCAGCCATTTATCTAATTGACAAGGTAGAAGGCAGAGCAGACTTCCACCACCTTGATAAAGAGACACAACTCTAATTACTTTTGCCCTCTCAAAGCGTCAAAGGAGCAAGAAAAGGATAAGTGGAAAACCCTTGAGTCATCCATTTGATAGGCTGGTCTAAAACCAGAGACTGAGGTCTCACTCCTTTTTATATATGAAACTGGAAATCTATTATATATATATCCTATTTTTAAAAAACCCAATATATTTTGCAAGTTAGTTGCAAATCTGTCCTGCTTTTATGTGTTTCCCTATGATATTTCTTCCATTCTTTTCTGTGCATTCATTAAATTGTTTCATTGATGTTTTTTGCTTTTTATTTTTGCCATCTCTACCACTAATTCCCTACATTCCCCACCCCCAAAAGATCTCTCTTCCTTACAAGTAAACGAAGAAATCCACACAATGACCATGTCCAAAAATGTGTATTTCATTTAGTACCTTGAATCCATCAACTCTCTGTTAAGATTTGAAAATCATACTTTATCATTAGTTCTCTGGAGTAGTGGTTAGTCATTGTATGTATCAGACTACTTAAGATCATCTGAACTGTCATTCTTTATAGCATTTCAGTTTTTTTTTTTAATTCTTTTGGTTCTTTCCACTTCATTTTTCATTAGTTCATACAAATCTTCCTAGTTTTCTAGAATTTTATCCATGTCATATTTTTTGCCATATAATAATATTCAGTTACATTCATATACTATCATTTGTTCAGACATGTATCTAATTATGGATTCCTTAATTTCTAGGTTCTTTTTAATAATAAAAAATGTTATGAATATATGTTAGTTATATATCTTTTAGAAGTCTATGGAATTACAGATTGTACAGTGAAGCTATAAGCCCAACAGTGACTTTTTTAAATAAAACTTTTTATTTTCAAAACATATACATAGATTATTTTCACTTTATGTTCCTTGCACAACCTTGTGCTCCAAATTTTTTTTCTCCCTCCCTTCCCCTCACCCCCTCCCATAGGTGGCAAGTAATCCAATATATATTAAACATATGCAAATCTTCTATACATATTTCCACAATTATTATGCTGTACACAAAAAAATCAAATCAAAAAGGAAAAATGAGAAAGAAAACAAAATGCAAGCAAACAATAACTACAACAAAAAGTGAAAATACTATATTCTGATCCACACTCAGTCTTCACAGTCTTCTCTCTTAGTGCAGAAGGCTTTCTCCATCACAAGACCATTGGAATTGGCCTGAATCACCTTGCTCCAACAGTGATTTTTGAACTCAAGAATATGTCTTATCCCGATTCTGCTTTTTGAAAAAAGTATGTCACATCTTTGGGCTTAAATTTTCTCACACATCAAATAAAGGTACTACCATTCTTTCTATAGACCTCATGAAGCTGTTGTGAGCAAACTACTTTATTAATCAATCAAAAAATATTTCTTAAGCATTAACATATGCCAGGTACTGTGCTAGATACTGAGAATAAAAATAAAAAAAAAAGGGAAACATCTCTATTCACAATTACCTTACATTCTAATGAGAGATGGAATAAGCACATAGCATAAACCTAATATGTGTGTGTATAAACAAGTATATATTAAAAACAGTTAAATACAAAATAGTTTGAGAAGAAAACACTAAGGGGAATGATGGAGATGGAGATGGTATGGAAAGAGAATGAAAATTACTTTGGCAACTGTGTAGAATAGATTGGAGTGGTAAGAGACCCAAAGGTAGATAGATCAGCTAAAACATAGTTTTGATAATTTAAAGGCAATAGGTGTTACAAGGGACTACATTAAGTTTGGAGTGTGAGTAGAAATAAGGAATTGTATGTGAAAGCTTTCTTGAAGGTATAAATTGTAAGAAATGGTGATTGGGGTGAAAATGAAGGATGAGAGTAAGGCATTCAGGATAACATCAAGATGGTGAAACTGTGATACTAGGAGGATAGTAGTATCTTAAATAGAAATAGAGAAATTTCAAAGAGGGAGAAATCAAGGGAAAAGTTACTTAGTTCAGCTTTGTACATACAGAATTTAAGATGCTTCTTGGATGTTCAGTCCAATAGGCAATTGGTGATGTGAGACTGAAGCTCAAGGGACAAACAAAAAATGAGAATATTGAACATAGGAGTTATATGTATAGACATAATAGCTTAATCTATAAAAGCTAGTAAATTAACTGTGTAGAGAGGGACAGAACTTTCAGGAGCATCTACAATTAGGAAGATATGATGTACCAGCAAAGTTCTGAAAAAAAATCTATAATACAGATAGGAGATGAATCAACATAGATCTTTATCACAAAAACTCAAGAAGAAGAGAATATCCATGAGGCAAAGGTTGTGGAAAAAGTATCAAAGGTAGGTAGATTAAAAAGATTAGGGCTGAATAATCAGACTTGGCAATTGAAAGATCATTTATAATTTTGGAGAGAACAGTTTCAGTTGAGTATCAAGGTTGAAAGTTTGACTGCAAAGAATTGAGAATTGAGAAAAGAGGAAAGAGAATCAGGATTAGATCTTATTTTCAAGAGTTTCACTGAGAAAGGCAGGAAAGGCATAAGATGATACCATAAAATGATGGTAAGGTCTAGTAAGGGTTTTTTTTTTAAACAATGAGGAAATGGATATTTTTGAAGGCAATAAGGAAAGAACCAATTGATAGGGAAAGGATGAATATTCAATAGTAAAGTAGTGATTAAAGATGCAATTTATTGGAGAAGATGGAAGGGTATAAGATCAAGTGCGCATGTAGGAGATTTGTCTTTGTCAAGGAGAATCACCACTTCTTTTTCAGAGAAGAATTAATTCAGAGTTAATGTTGAACCTCCCCTCACAGCCATCTCTTGGGGAAGCAACTACTGTGGAGAGAGGGCTAGCTATGTCCACAAATTTCCAACCAACTGGCACTCATAAAGGCAAGTGAGCTTAATAGAGGCAGCAAAATTATCCTAAGGAAGAGTGAAAGAAAGCAGCTTGTGTCAAGCAGGTCAAACCATCATGATCTCAAACGTCCTGACCACCATTGCCTTTTAGATTGTGATAAACACTGCCTAAGACTTGGATCCAAGAAAGTTTTAAAAAAATTCCAGCTCAGAATCTGATGCAATATCATCTGAAACAATCACAGTTGAGATAACATTTGGCAAAAGCTCCTACAAATGCTACATTCACAGTTACTAAGAATCCCTAAAAGGAAGTTATTATTGCCAAAATCCTTAGTCCTATCAAATGGTCCAAATCAGAGATTGATATGAATTCATCTGTGGCAATGACATTAAGGAAATATTATCACATGCTTTGCTCTATAGGTCATGGGACCTTTCCATCTGATTAGAGGTCAAAATCTTCAATTGTCTCCCATTAGAACATAAATTCTTTGAGATCAGTCTGATTTCAGTCTGACTTTTCTGTTTCTCCAATGCTTACCACCAAACACTGAACATAAAAAATATCTAATAATTTTTATTCATTCATTCATTCATTTATTCAAGTATGATATAAACCTTATTAGAAAGATCTAGAAATATGAACTGTAATAAAAATAATTTGTCTGGAATATTGTGTTTATTGATAAACTGGATCATGTAGAAGGGGAGAAGGGCAACTAAGATATTGAAAGGACTGAACTATATATCCTACAAGAAAAGTTGAAGATACTAGAGAAGTTTAGTCTAGAGAAGAGAAGGTTAAGAGGGACATTATTCCAATTTTTTTCTTATTTGAAGTGTTATTATGTGGAGATGGGCTTAGACTTGTTTTGTTTAATGGAGATTATAGAATTAGGAGCAATGAGTAGAAGGTGAAGAAGATAAGATTTTAGCATGGCATATGGATATTTCCCAACAGTTCCTGTCCATAGATAGAATGAATTGCCTCTAGGATAGCGTGTGTTGGCAAATGTTTAACAACGGGAGATATATATATATATATATATATATATATATATATATATATATATATATAAAATGTACACAGGACATACTGCCAAATTTAATCTTCATTATTAAATTTTATCTCACTTTCTTAAGACCACATAATAAACAAAATAATAAATCAATCTCTGATCTGTAGTAGTTCTTGATTTTCCACATATAAATGCTCACACTGAAAAATTAAAACCTAGTTGGTTTGAGTTGGCTTTATCATACTACTGGTTTCTCATCACTAGATATCTTCATGAGAGCTAATAATCACCAATCAGAGATGAGGCAAAGGGGATCCTTGATCAGGTACAGATTGGCCTAGATGGCTTCTAAGATCTCCTCCAACTCTGATATCCTATGATTCTATAATCATAAAGAACAATCTTGGGGGCAGTGTCTGATGAAGTGACCTTCACTGTTAAACAGAAATTAGGGTGATTAACTCTTGCTTTCTCCTCCATCCTTAATTTTGGGGAGGTTCTGAGAGAAAAGCAGAAGCAAAGAAGGAGCTGACTGGTCTCAATGTTCAGGAGGAACTGGCTGAATGAGTGCTCCATCTGGCTAGTATAAAGAAAGTACTTTGGGATCTTTCCTGACAGCTTCCAACATCCCTCAAAGAAGAAAAATAAATCCTTAAGGTCATGGTTTTAGAGACTAGCTCATCTTTGTGCAGAACAGCAGGCCTTTCCCATTCAAATCGAAGAGATGTGGACATTTCTATTGTGGGCTACTAGGACCCCTTGAGGGCCAGGTTCCAGTTCCTCACTTACCATACATTTAATAAGCACTTATTACCAAGCTTGAGTTCCCCTTAAACCTTCACATTAGAGATGAATTTGCTCATCTCCAAGGTGGAGATATTAGCACTCTCACTCACAGAAATGTAATGAACATCAACTTGTGGCTACTTTTCTGTCCAGGTTGCAAACACAGAGAGATGGGGTAAGAGTATATAAGATCCCCTTGTGACACCCTCCTGTAAAGAACCAATGCAGTTTTCCTTATCACTCATAGAGGTTATAATGCCCTATCTTAGTATAATTAGCTTATTTACTTCTCCCTTTTGGCAAAGGGAGAGAATTTTTAATCCTGGAGTATCTCATTGACTGCAAGATTAAGTGTTTCTAATGGGGGATTATAAAATGTTTCAAGGTTCAAGAAATACATTTTGAGAAACTGCATTTTTCTTGGAATATTGCAGTCAAGAAATCAGGCTACTAGTCCTTTCTCTGCTAGGTACTCATGCCCCTCAATATGTCTGAGATTTTCAAACCTCTTACCTAGACTGACTCCAAGGTCTCATCCAGCTTGACATTCTGTGTTCTGTATTCTATGATCACTTACAGTTCTTTCATTCTATGTTCTGAGCACTTTCTCATCTAATAGTCTGTTTTTTATTTCAAGGTTCTTTTTAGTTCTAGGAAGCTATGATGTGATGCTGTCAATCATTTCAATAAAGAACTTTATCAATAAAGAAGCAAAGGTAAAACAGATTCAGACCCATGCATTCATTATGGGTCTCACAATGAACTAGGTGAAATAAGATCACACATATATGTATGTGTGTGTATACACACATTTAGTTTGATGGATATGGATATGTATGGATAACAAATCAGGATCACCGATTAAAACTGGAAGTGAATTTAGACATCTTTTGGTCCGGTCCTTTAATTTTACAGAGGAAGAAACTGAGACCTTTTGGACACAAACAGCTGGATTCAAATCCATCATTCTTTCCCCATATCAGAAGCCATAAGATCATAGCTCAGATGCGGATGGGGATGGGGATGGGGATGGGATGGGAGGGAGGGGATAACGGTGCTATGTGTGAAAATGCCTACGTCTTTTTTCTTTTTCTTTTCTTTTTTAATTGTCCACACCCATAGTCATTGTGTTTCATGAAATATTTGGTAAGTGGAGTTCTGTATGCTGGGGACTTGGGCCGGATGCAGGAAGCATGTCAAAAAAAAAAAAAAAAAAAGAGTTAAAATATTTCCATGAAAAGTGCCCAACTCTTATTTTCCACCTGTAAAAGGACGGGAACTACAAACCCCAAACTAAAAACTGTATTGACATTCAAGAATTTTTGGTTCGTGTCCTGGCTCCATAGCGAGAAAAATTTCCATATTTACTAAGGAAAGTAATTTCCTATCTCTCTGCGACTCATTCCTCTACTCTAAAAAATAAGGAAGTCAGATTAACGTGTAACATCTCTTTGAATTCTACGGTCTAATTTGTATTTTAAATCCTTTTTATCGCTAACATTTTATATTCCAAGTTCCCTTTCAGATCTTCTCTCTCTATAACCTTAGAAATTAAGGGAATGAAGATAATCGACAATCAGGTACGTTTTTTTCGTTAAAGCTCGGTGAACTCATTATGTCACTATCCCGAGTAAACAAACGTCGGTGGCTCCTCTGGAAGACAAAATAAAACAAGCCAAAAATACACCAAAATTTCCCATGACCGTGTGGGTGTGACTTTCCTCAAGCTTACCTGAAGTGAATGCTTGCAGTCTTTTCCTGATGTGGAAATCCTAAGGAACTGAATCCCAACGACGGCAGAGAGAATAGACTTCAGAGCATCCTCGGTCCCTTCTTTCCTGCAGATGCTCAAAGAGCCCTGAGATTGTGTGGTGCCCTCAGATGCGGGACCACCCTCCCGGCCCAGCTAACTCGTGCACTGTGTGCAGAGACTGCAGGATCAGAAATTGGAACTTATTCTCCACCAACTGAACCAGTCAAACTAAATGAATGGCGGACCTTTGGAGTTTGGACTGGACAAGAGGGCTGGCTCTAGGAGCGACTTCCTCTCTAACTGCGACTCGGACTCCGGCGCAAAGCAGGCTCTGACGGAGGCACTGGGTTAGCGCTGCCAGGGGGAGGAACGGGAGCGTTATGATCCCTTCCCCACATCTTCCTCCTGTTTCTCTCTGCAGGGCCTCCCTCCACTCATCCCTCATCCTGGCCCTGGCCCCTAGGGTGCTTTCAGTTGCATCTCTAGCCAGATTCCCCAGTGACGATTCCTCCGGGACACAGGGAACCGACTGTGTCCAAGTGACGAATTCATCAGGACTCGGGATGTGTACGCTTTTTGCGTAAAGCAGCGCTTAGCTTCGCCTCCCCAGGCTAAGAATCTGCTAATCTCTTGCAAGAGCTCCCACGGAGAACTATGGCTAAAGGGATGAAGGCAGAGATTCGGAGGTCAAGAAAGTGTTGTTATGGGGGTGGGGGGAGGTCGGGGGGAGCAGTGAGAGAGAAGGGAGCTAGAGTAACCAAGGATAATGTGAGAACAGCAATTAGAGAATATTCTCCTGGGTCACAATACTAGTGGATTCTCATGCTTGAAAGGAAATGAATGGATCATCTAGTACCCCACTCCCATTCACTCTCTAGAACAACTGCCCACTCCAACCAACAGATATACACCCACCACTGCGAGAACTGCACCGTATTAGCAGGCGATGGAGTCTTGTTTTCTTTTTACATCAACAAGGGACCATAGTGCAGGGTCTTGTAAATGACGAGTTAATAGTTATTTACTAAACTGAAAATATTCAAACTCTTATGTTTTCTGATGGTTGGAGGGGCTGAGTCTTAGAGAAAGGAGAAAGGATTAAAAGGAAGTCACCGGAGGGTGCGTTGTTGATGTGTAATATCAGTAAGGCTATAGGTTGCCTTAATCTATTAAAACAAACAAGAACCCGAAAAAATACCACCATCCCATGTTACAAAAGGTGAGGATACTGTTAGCCGAAGATACAGGCTTGTATCCAGCCTTGTTTCCGATGCCTCTCTCTTATTTACGCCCCTCCTCCCGCCAAAGCTAGTGAGATCAACATTAGCGGGTCCAAATCTCTCATTTCCCCTTTCCCTTTTCTTTCTTCCCAATTATCCTCCACCTTCTCCTTCTTTCTCCATTCCCTTCTCCCTTCGTCTCCTTCTTTTTCTCCTCCCCTTTCTCCTGCTTTTCTTCAGTAAGTATTTATTGGCTCACAAAAAATCCATTACAGACCTACGATGTGAAATGTTTATGAAGAGGGGCTTATATCACTAAAGCCTGTTTTATCTCAAGCATTCTAGGTTCTCATGTCACTTCCAAGTCTAATGTTAAAGTGTATGCTACATAGTAGGGACAAAATCCGACCAGATGATTAGTTATCTAGTATTGGACCCCAGCGTATAAGCATTTCTCTGTTTAATTCGATAGTATCTTTTAGAAAACAACAATAACAACCCTGAGAATGTGATAGTGTAATATAATGTCAGGGGTGGAAAGGAAATGTCATTCAGTCAATTTCCTTCGTTTCAAAAATAAAAAAATCGAGGCTTGTGGAGGTGAAATGACTTGCCTACGACTATACGAGAGAATTTGCGCCCAGAACCTATATTCTGACACCCGCTGCATCGGGCTATCAAATAAAGTAACTAAGCATTTTATAATTACTGTAGGATGGAAAGGATAGCTAGAGAGATGCGCAATACATGCATATATGTAAACATGTATATATGCATGTATGTAATATGTCCATATGTATTACACGTACAACACGAATATAAACACACACGGCCTATGGCATATATGTGTGTGTATATATGACACTGTGTATACCCAGGATCTGTGTCAGGTAATTTCGAGAGAGTTGTATCAGGTGATGTTTGAGGTTCTGTGTAAGAGTCTATGATTTTCAGTCGATGAAATGAATAAACATTGCACACGAATCTCCCCACCCCCACCCTGCCCAGGTCATTAACTTTATTCTGATAATTCTTGCTTTTGAAGTCTGCCTAAGATTCCCTGGATCGCGGATCCACATCCTTGCTGAGATAATACGATAATAAGATAATGTGTGTAAAGGGATCGGAAACGTGAGCTCCTATTATATATATTCTTTTTGCCTGAACAACCCTCTTGCAATATTAGTATTAGTGCCACTCTGCGCAGTAGAAGAAAGGATAGCACGGTAATTAGTGGCCTTATCGGGAGGTGATTGGCCAGACGGGGCATCCCCTCGGGTCCCCTTGAGCCAATGAGCGTCCGGCAACCCCTCAGTCCTTCCTCTCCAACACAAGCAAGCTTATCCGTTCTCCCTTCCCTTGGCTGCCCGGAGCCCGGGAATGGAATAAATTGGAATGGAATGGGTGCTGGTCCGCTGCCGCCTTTTCCTCTTTTGGACTCGCTCTCTAATTGACCCAAATAAAAAGCTGGCGAGTGACGAGGCGGCCCAGAGGCCCCGGCAGCGGCAGCGGTTGTGCGCACCCTCCTGGGCCCCCTTGCTTACACTGACCGTAGCGCCAGGCCGCTACCCGCTCTGGCCCGGCGCCCCGTTATTGCCATTTGACATCGTGCCCGGCCAATCGGCGACTCCCGGGGCGCTGGGGGCCGCCTGACACTTTTATTACATTACTATTGTTTCGTGCGCAGATTTCGACGCCTCTGAGATCTCTTACTCGTTTGCGCCACCGCCCCCCTCTCGCCCCCCTCCCATTCCCCAATCTCCCTCCTCCCTCCTTCCATCTCCCCCACCTTCTCTTCCATCCCCCCACCCCAGTCCCTGCGGCCTCCCACCCCCACCCATCTCTTCCAGTTGCAGGAAATGATGGCCAAGAGCCGAGAGCTGCAATGAGTGCTCAAGAGGGGAATCGGCTCTCAGAGCACAGTCCTCCGCCCCCGAAGAGCCACGAGGCGGCTAGAGCTGCCGGGCCCCCCTGCCTTGTAGGTCTCTGAAGGGCTCGCTCTGTCGCCCTCTCTTTTCTCCCGCTTCCCCTCCCCCTTCCCCTCCTGGCCATTGGCAGGCGCCAAGAGAGAGGGAGCGAGAGAGCGAGGAGCTTAGCTGCAGCCCTCGCCAGCCCGGCCCGCCTACATCATGCCGGACGAGGTGACGGAGCCCGGTAGCGCCACGCCGGCCCGTGTCTCGTCCTTTTTCATCGAGAACTTGCTGGGGGGAGAAGGCAAGGAGGCTAGCCGAGGCGAGGAGGAGGACGACGACGAAGACGAGGAAGAAGAAGAGGAAGAGGAGGGAGAGGAAGACCAGGAGGAGGCGCGGAGGCGGCTGAGGCAGCTGCGGGCGGGAGCCGAGACCCGGGAGGGTCGTGAGCGCTGCCTACTGGGAGCTGGAGCTGGAGCTGGAACTCGAGCCGGAGCCGGAGCCCGACCCGGCCCCTGCCTCCTGCCACCACCCCCTGCCTGCTGCCCGGGTCCGGCGTACGGTTTCGGTGCGCATGGCTACGCGCTTGCGGAGAGCCCGGCTCAGTGGTACAGACGCACCCATGCCAGCTACGTCGGATGTCACAGTCCAGACAGTAAGTTCTCGGTCCCCAGCAGCAGGGCTTGGGAGCCGTGGAGGGTTGGCGGCTGTTTTCTGCGTCGAGATCCAGACCTCTCAGTAGACAATGCTGGGGAAGTGAGCAGGACGGGAGGTGGTGGTGGTGGGGGGGGGGGGCAGTGGGGAAGAGAAAAAGTGAAGGACAAAGTAATTCTCAGGTCCAAGCTGTGCAGGCTGCTCTTGTCCTCAGGGAGTTGAATTTCAAGTGACCTGGTCCAGTCCAGACCAATCCCAAAACTCAGGAGTCGTTTGGGTTTCTGACAGCTCTGGCTTGTTGCCTGATTACCGGACCTTCGGAGACCATCCGTTGCTTTCCTAAGTTTCCTGAGTAGAAATATTAAAGAGAGAAAGGGAATCGAGGACAGGGGGAAGAAAAAAACGACAAAGAAGGCATGGAAATACTGACAAGGGAAAAGAAAAGGAGAAGAAATAAAAGAGTGAGAAGAGAGGAGACAAAGACAGCAGAAAAGGAGGGAACAGAAAGACAGGAGAGAGTGGAGCTAGAGGAATGGAAGAAAACGGAAAGACGCGGAGTGGAAACTAGAAGATGGAGTTAATCGTCTAAAGTTCAGCCGATCTGAAGGAGGGAAAGAAAAAGAGAATTTTGTCCCCAGTCTTGAACTCTGTCTCTCTTCTCTGCTACCTCTGTTTATCCCCCTTCCTTAATCCTTCTATTACTCTCTTTGTTCTCTCCAGTGGGAGACAGTATAAAATGAATGTAGGTGTCCTCATCCTGAAACTCCACCTGACTCCTTCGCAGAACTGCCTGCGGTTCCCCGGAAGTCAGTGGGTTTTTGGTACACTTCCCTGGGAAGCTACTGATGGAGAATTTGGCCTAGCAGAGTCGACCTTCACTTCACAGCTAGTACACCTTTCTCCAGCTGTAGACAAAACCTTGCTCCGGACAGAAAAGCTGTCACCATTAGAAGGGTGCAAAACATTGCTATTTACCTTAAACATGGATCCTTTTCCTTCTAGTGATTTTGAAATCTGTAGTTCTCTTCCATTCTTTTGAAATAGTCATATTTCTTATGATTCCAATCTTAATATTTAGAACTATAGATTTATGGGACTGAAAAGACCTTAAAACATAGAATGCAGAATGGCAGTGAAAGAAGGGACATTCGAACATGAAATGTCAGCTGAAAGGAACTTTAGAACAAAGAAAATGAGGAATCTTAACTGGAAGAATCCTAAAGTAATAGATCCGAAGAGGTGGAAGTGCCCTTTGAGATCATGAGATATTTTCCAAAATGGGAATTGAAATATAGAGATAATGATTTTTCCAAGGGAACTTGGGGTTAGTGCCTGGCTTAGACTAGAACCCATCTAGAATCTTGATGCCCAAGTTGGTGGCCTTTCTACCACACCCAACTGATTATTCAAATCTTCATGGAAGATCTCTTGGATGTGCTTTCTTTTGAAACCTATCAAAACTCTCCACCTGTAGTAGTATTCTACATATATACACAGAACAGAGAGAGGGATTTTACTTTCACCAGAGAGGAATTATTCCTTTCCTTTCAAGTGACTTTTCCAAAAAAACTAAAGACTTGATAAAGAGATGCTTGCTCTGCAGTTTTTAATGCTTATTCAAAACTGTATAGAAGAGTTGGCTCTTCTATACAGTAATAGTAATAGTAGGGGAAAATACTGGATTTTGTATCAAAAAAGGTGGGTTCCAGTCCAGATCTGCCATTTATTACCTGTGGGACCTTAAGCAATTCACTTTCACTCTCTGGATCTCAGTTTACCAATTTGTGAAATGAAGGAGTTGACCCCTCTGAGGTTTCTTTAAGTTCTAAAACCTTGGCTTTATTATCTGATGATACTATTTCCTTAAGTCGAATAAGGAAGCTTCTTCTATTGAAAAATATCTATTACTCTTCTCTACTCCCACCCCAGCCCCCTTACAGGCTAGTTTATGGTGAGGCAGGGCCTTCCAGCTGAAAGAAAGTCTCCAGGGAGGTGTTTTCTAGCTTTGTATTCTGAGCTCTATAATCCGGATTCCTTCCATTTGGGGTGACATAGACACAGGGCCAGCCTGTTTGACACAACCTTATCACTTACATAGACAATCTACTTCCTTCTTAGACTTACACCAACATTTCTCATTCCTCACTGAGCCCCTCCAAATATCTATCTAGTGTGTGAACCCCTTTGGCCTAGGGAACAAAGAACTCAAATCACCAGCTTTCCTATTTTGAAGATCCAGAATAGTAACTGAAATGATCATAGCATTTATATAATAGGCCTGCGAGGTCAGTTATGAGGCTAACTGGGTTTCAAAACTGGGGCACAGAGAAAAGTGAAATGCCTTGGCCATAAAGGGGGACTGAACAAAACCTGAGATCTTTCTTTCCACTAGAAAGAATTTCCCCTGACGCTGATTCTGCCTCCCACCTAAAGCAACAAGCCCAATTAAAAACACTTACAGTAACCTGGATTCTCTGTATAGTGTCTACAGTATATATCTCCCTCCCCCAATTAACTGGACTTTTCCTCCCCAGCGGACCCCCCCCCCCAACGAGTTTTGTTTATTCTTTTCAGACCCCGGAGGACTGATTTATCCACACTCTCCCAGAGTAGTAATTAATGCTAAGTCTAATGTACAAATCAATGGGAGAGAGAGAAGCATTTAAATCTAAGAAAGCAGTATTAATAAAGAAGTGCCAACTCTAGAAGGGAAAATGGAGAGGGAGGATGCCTGGGGTGGGGTGTGCGTGTGTGTGGATGCGCTTTGAGTGCTTTTGGATTTTTCCCAGTCCTGATGGTTTTTACTTCAATGTCTAGTGCACGTGTTTCTGAATGCATTTCTTCCTGCCCGTGTGTTTATTTCAAAGCTTTTGAATCTACTGTCTGCTGTGTTATCATTATGGAATGTTTATGCTTAAAATGCTGTATGCAGGTGCGTATTGTATGGATGTGTGTCCTAGAAGCGAGTGATTTCCTCCATGTCGGCACGGGAAAGAAAAATTCCATGTACAAGGGTTTTCTGTACGTTAATTGTACTACAACGTGAGTTTCTGCGTGCACAATGTTGTGTCAGTGGATGATGATGTGTATGTGTGTGTCTGCATGTATACGTACGTTATTGAAAACGTTTCAGAAATTCTGTGGAAACGGGCAGTATTTCCTTATGGCACGGTGCCTGTCCATTTTAGCAAGACAGACCGTTTCTGCCAACTGGCACGTGAGTGTTTTAATATGCGTCACATATGTTGCTGCATGTGTTTACAGGTGTTCGTGTGTGGTTATTTTTACATACGTCAAGGAGTATTTAAATGTCCGAGAGAGTGCATTTCTGTGGACATGGCTTCATCTTGTGTTTGAATATTCTTTATCCTGGGTTTGAGGAGGGGATAAAGAGGTGGTTTTCCCCCATCTTGATGAGGCATGAGGCAAAGAAAATCCGAACCCCGACGTTTGTGCATCATCCCCGTGTGTTTGGTTGAACGTGGGGAGAAAACTGAAAGTGTGTTTTTGCGTGTCTGTGAATATTTGCGTGTCTCCCATTTTCCACTGGCAGTACCGCTAGCAGAATAAAGGAAATGAGTAGGATGAGCCCGCTTGGATGTTGGGAGAAACAATCTTGTCCCTCTTTGCCTCCTCAGCCAGTGACCGGGACTCCCCTGAGGTCGGCGAGGAGGCTGGCAGGCCGGAGAGCGGCTGCAGGCGGCGGTCCGGCGCCCCTGGGTCTTTGGAGCGCCTAGATCGTGAGCCCGACGAGTCGGCCTGCAGCAGCAGTAGCGGCGGCGGAGGTGGCGGTGGCAGCGGACGCGGAGAGGAGGACAGGCCTGAGCCGGACTCTGCCGAACCTCGGGCTGCTGGGCGCAAGAAGAAAACACGCACGGTGTTCAGCCGCAGCCAGGTGTTCCAGCTGGAATCCACGTTCGACGTGAAGCGCTACCTGAGCAGCGCCGAGCGTGCCGGCCTGGCAGCCTCCCTGCAGCTCACCGAGACGCAGGTGAAGATCTGGTTCCAGAATCGCAGGAATAAGTGGAAGCGGCAACTGGCTGCAGACCTGGAGGCCGCGAGTTTGTCACCGTCTGCCCAAAGGCTGGTCCGGGTGCCCATCCTCTACCACGAGAACTCACCCGCTACGGGAGGAGGCCTGGCTTTCCCCTTGTCGCCCGCGTCGGCGCCGCCCCCGCCGCCCCTCGTGGGCTTCCCGGGAGCGCTTGGCTATCCGTTGGCCGCCTTCCCGACTGCCGCAGCTGCCTCTCTTCCCTTCCTGCGGCCCTCGCAGATGCCGGGCTTGGTCTGAGACACCCTCTCTGTTTTTCGTCCCCTCCACCCCAGGCTTCCGGGCTCGCTCCCCGCCTCTCCCCTCACTCCCATCCCATACTCCCCTATGCTAGCTCCTTGGCCCTATGGGAACTGTTTTTAAACGCTTTGAAAATTGTTTCAAGTGCAATAAATAGATCAAGAGAAAGTGGGGGTGGAATCAGGAGGGCCAGCAGTTCCTCGGAGACTGACATAAACACTCCTGCTGCCTGCCACCAGGCGAGTTCTGTCCTCCGGCCCAGATAACCCGTGCCCAATCTGGGGGACTCTTCAGGGATACCACTCCCAAACCCTTAGCCCAACCCAAGAGAGCCAAACTCACCAACCCGCTCCATCCTCCAGAAGCGGGCCGGGAATGTAAAGGGGACACACAAGCAACCCAGAGGATCGGGACCGAAAGGAGCTGTAGACATACAACTCACACACACAACGCTGAAAACAAAATCGAAACATAACACGTCAAAAACTCAAAACCACTAGACACAGCACAATATACGCGTAGATGCGACACACGACAGGTAATCATCACACGACAGGAAAACACACAGGTAATCCGGAATATTGCCCCATGTGAAATCTCACACACATCGGAGGAACACACAAATTGCTATACCTATACAACAGAAATGCAAGCGTGTCCAGGAATAAATGCACACGGTAAGACATAAATTCATAAAAACAGCCATCTATAATGCATATAACTCTCGAGTACGCCGAAATCTAGCATGCTCTCACAACATACAAACGATACTACACAAAAGTGCATAGAAATATAAACAGACTACACTCAAATACCCAGAACAGCGGAACACAACGCGGAAAACCGCAGAAAAACAGACAGCACAAATACAAGCATGTAAGTTTTCATACACAGACACTTTCGGTGTGTCCCCGCATAAATACTATTGCTGTGTTGTCCCGGGCAGGACTGTCTGTCCACTCAGCCCTACGGTCAGGCTATTTGGGTTTGGCCGGTACCCGATCTCTCCTACTGCTTCCCCATCTTCTTTCCTTTTACCCACACAGTGGCCTTGAAGTCCCAGGTCCCCTCTAGGGGAAGAGAAGAGTCGTCCAGGGCCTGGCACTCGGGGGAAAAAGCGGGCTCAGGTTCACAGAGCTTTGTGCATCCCAGCCCTTTGACGACTTAACTAGTAAACCCCGGTCTTAGAAGCCGGAGGCAGCAGCTGCCTTGATTTACAACACGGTTCTTCCAATGGTCTCGGCTATTAACGCACGAAATAAATAAGGTCTTTGTCTCTAAGGGCTGACGGTGACTTCCTCAACTCGCTAATTATCCTGTCCGAGTCTGAGGATCTGTGTTCAGGCCCCGAAAGCCCAGAGCATTGTACAATTCGTTTTCCAGACAGTTCTCTGAGGCCTGGGATGTAGCACGTGAGGCCTTCCAGCCAGAACAGCCTAGGGCTCTCTTCCCAGACAGTGGAACTAGGGCTGCGAGTGATGGGAAGGGAGAGGAAGGAGACATGTGTCGGGCTCAGAATTTCTGACTGGAGCAGAGAAGCGCTTCCTTTTCTATCGTTTCCCCAAAGGAACTAGTGAGTTCCAGTCTTTCTGCGCCCTGCGCAATTCTCCCAGCTGCTGCACTGTCTCACCTGAGCCCGCAGTATATGGAGTATTATGCATGCTTCCAACGGTGTATTTTTTTTTCTAGTAATCTTTTATAAAAAATTATAATATCGCTCTCCCAAATGTCCCGCCTGAAATGCCGACAGTTTCTGAATTAAGGAGTGGACTCACCCTATGAGCAGAATACAAATTCTTGCAAAAATGCAACCCGATTCGATTCATCAAACATTAAGCTTTTTATTACATAAAAACCCCTGATGTGTAAAGCATAGTGGAAAGAATTCTGGTCTTGGACTCGCAGGACCTTGGTTCCAGTCCAGCTCTGCCATTTGCTGTGTGACCTTGGGCAAGTAGTTTTACCTCTCAGAGCCTCGGTTATCTTAACTGTAAAATGGGAATAATCATGATAATACATTCAGCATGATTCCCACAGTATTAAGTGTGAAGATAGAAGTCTGGATCTATATCTTGTCATTGGACCCAGATGTCTCTGGAGGAGAAACTGAAGCAGGTGACTTTGCACAGTCTTCCCTCACTTAAATACAATTCTCTTGCATGTCATGGCATCAACTCCCTGATGACATGGTCCTCTTCCAGAACGAAGTACAAACAGCAACAGCTATGTAAATGAGAACTTTTATTAAAGACTTGAGATTATTGAAATTAGGGGAATTGATTAGCCCTGGGGTTTCTTCCAACTTGTCTCTCCACTACTACCAATATTCCTTGAATAGTAGAATGTTAAAGGCAAATAGAACTTTAGCACAAGCTGTCATCATGGAAAGGAGCCTTGGAAAGGATCTAGTCAAGTCTCCTTAAACTGCAAATGGGTAAATTAAGATACGGAAGCTAAAGTGATTTACCCAGAACTATCCAGCAAAGTTACTCTAAGGGCCTGGTGCTCTTCCCACTACATTTCATTGTACTGGCTGTCTAGACCCTTGGAAACATAAGCCTTCTTAGAAAAAAAAAAACAATCTTTCAACTCTCTTCTTGTTAGGAAATGTGTTTTGGTGGAGGGGCTGGAGGGAGGTGTGGGGAAAAGGGTTCATCACTGGAGTCAAAGATAGTTTCTAAAGTCTTCCTCTGCTTTCTCTGGAACGGTTGAAAGTCTTATTCCAACCCCTGACTCTCAACTGTCCCCAGAACCCTTTCACCTCAGCAGAACAGCTGGCTGCTTCTGTCCAGGGTCCCATTATTCCCCTGTAAGAAAAGACTAAGGGCCAACCACTCTGGATTTTTCTCTCTCCTGCACATTTCCCCTCCATCAGGGGAACCCACATCCTTCTTCCAATCCATCCTTCCAATATACTTCTACCTCCAATACAAAAGGGAAGAGGTACATTGAAATTAGGTTGGAGTCACAGAATATCAGAACTGATTGTTCTCTTAGAGAACATTGATTCCCCTCCCATTCTGTTTGCAGAGGGGGAAACTGAGGCCCAGAAAAAATAAATAATTTGCCTAAGGTCACACAGCAAATCAGGGACAAAATCAGGACTGTCTCCCAGTTCTTGGGTGTATTTCTGGCTTTGGAATAGCAGCCCTTAGGTGCAGGCCCCAGAGACTTCCATCCTTGCCCAATAAAGGCTCCCTACCTGCCTGAGGAACAAGACCATTAGTCTCTTGAAAAAGAGACAACCGGACTCTAACAGAGTTTGGTTTCATTATCGTTTACCGGGCAGGGATAGGGAATATATTTCAATTCCGTTTTGTTTTGAAAGACTTATGTGTCCTTATCAATAAAACGGATTTTTAAAAAAAGACATTCAATTAGTTATAATTTGCGATCATAGGGGTGGGGTGGGGGGAAAGATGGGGGAAAAGACGGAACAATCGCGGGATGGTGAAACCGTACTTAAGCCTGGAGGGCTGAAATCTACTAGGGCCTTGGATATTGTAAAATGGTATTGGCTGGAGCTCCTCCGGTACAGTACGACTCACGGTAAACACCCAATTTTCACTTAAATATTTACTTTATTCATAGCACAGGTGGGTAAGCCAGAGGGGCCCCCCATATATACACATGTCCATGTGCCCACACAGAACCACACTTTCACCCACCCAAATCACATCACCACAAGTTAGTCAGACTTCCTGTCTTGTCTTTCTTTTTCATATCAGAGAACATGGTGTTTTTATTCAAACCCAAGATAAACTTCTCAGATTTCCTTTGTATCTCAAAACACACCCATAAAATGTGTATTTTTAACAGGAGTCCTCAAACTACGGCCTGCGGGCTAGATCCGGCAGCTGAGGGCGTTTATCTCCCTCACCCAGGGGTATGAAGTTTCTTTATTTAAAGACCCACAAAACAAAGTTCTTGTTTTTACTATAGTCCGGCCCTCCAACAGTCTGAAGGACAGTGAACTGGCCCCCTATTTAAAACGTTTGAGGACCCAATGTCTCAGATCCCTGATGTATCTTCTCAAACACATTTAGACCCGTTAAAATCTTATTTTCTTAGTAAACACAAATAAGAAGCTCGAAAGGCATCTCTTCTCTTCAAATACACACGCTCATACTTAACCCCCCTAAAAAAAAGCTGACTCATTTGTCTCGTTATACATTTGTTGTTCAGTGGTCGTGATCCCGTGTATTTACCCATTTCCTTCTTCGCAGTGTCCCCATTTTACAGATGAGGAAACAGGCAAATAAAGGTAAAATGACTTACCTGGGATCACCCAGATAATAAGTATCTGAAATCGGATTTAAATTCTCATCTTCCTGATTCCAGACTTGGTGTTCTATCCACTGCATCATCTAGCTGCCCTCACCATATATAAATATACCACATAACTTTTTCAAGAACTTTTTTCTTCAGGCTACTCACTTCCGAAGACACAGGTAGCCTTCCATAGTCAGATGCATATTCAATCACATGTAACAAACATAAATATACGAAAATAAACTCATATATACACATGGACATACACACATGGTTTAGCCGGTGCTGGCTCCCATCAGTTCGAAACCCGGCTCTCTCAGTAGCTTTTTCTAACTCTATGGAGTCTCTTCTGTCCTGAATTCTGCCATATTCCGTGGGTGAGGACTGCATTTTGCTGAATCCGAAGTCCTGGAGATTCTCCCATTGATGCCACTCAGATTCCCCCACAGAATTTCAGGGAGTTCTCGAAGAGCAAAACATCCTCCATAGTAAGTCTTAATGCAACCACTTAAAGCCTGGCAGAGCGTGGTTCCCTTTTCCACACCCCAGTCCCCACAAGCACATACCAGCACATGTTTCCTCTATCCCCTATCAGAACTACCCCCTTTTGCTTTATTTTCGATCTATCTTGGCATTCCGTATTTTTTTTTTTTTATAAAGAACTTAAAACAGCCCCTGAAAGAAGGAAGAGACATTCAAGGGCTGAACTTCCACATTCTGGGGACTTCATTGCCTAAAACACTGTGAATGGGAAAGGGAATGGGAAGAAGTTGGGGAGTTGGGAAGCGATCTACTATTCAACTACACTCAAGTAGTCCCTGCGAGACAGTGCCCCGGGCGAAACCCCCACAGGAGACAGAAAAACTAATTCATAAGGGAAGTACCTGAACAGTGGATCCTCAAAGATGTTATTGAATTAACACTGCATTTCCCCATAGAACTGGAACCAATTACCGTATTTTAGTAATTGAAACTTCAAACAATAGAATTGGAATGCATGAGATTACTTAGGGGGATTCATAGTCCCCCCCTAATCTGCAACTGAAAGTTATTTATTGTCAACTTGGTAATTGACGAACAAGTGTATTCGTGGATCTATGTGTCACTACATATTTACAATACTAATACTAATTGTACCTGGCCTTTAACACTTCAAATTCCCAAAACTTCATATATACATAACATATATGTGTGTACGTATATGTGCGTATCTATACATGTATATGCATACTATATGTATGTATTGTGTGTATGTACACACACATATATACATATACATACATATACTATTTGATTCTAAAAATTACTCTGTAGACTGGAGAATAAAATAATTTTTATCCCCATTTTACAGATGAAGAAATTGAGACTCAACAATAAATGAGTCTCATTTATTGTTATGGAGACAATGAACATCAGAGCCTAAATATTTCCATGTAAAAAAAAAAAAGATTGCTGAAGAAAGACCCGAAGCCCACTGTAGAAAAAGCACATCCCCTTGGTTTTCTTGGTCACAGTAACTTTTGATGGAAGGAGATCTCACTCGATGACATCGAGGACCTTTGAAGTAAGAAAAATATTATGTTGTTAAATATTGAATAGTAGGAGCGGGAAACAACAATAATGACTTCAACATGTATCAGTACCGAAATAATTTTTGTTTTAACATGATAATATACGTGTAGGTAATTACAATCATCAAGTCACACGCCACGAATTTCTTCTACTACGGAGACAAAACTAATTTTGGGCAGAATTCAGCCAGTACTAAACCAGCTATCTTGCCGCAGAGGTGGAGAAGGTAATTGGGTTGGGAGGAGGAGGGACAAGGGGAAAGATAATGAGGTGCGGAAATCCTCCCTTTGCTCAGAATTGGTTGGTGGCTGAAGAGAATCACAGTCTGAGATCCTGAAGAAATGTGCTCTTTACTTTGTTTATTTGTATGTTGTATTCTTTCTTTCTTTTTTTTTTTTTTTTAATTAAGATTTGATCAGGGCAGACCACTCTGGGCCTCAATTTCCTCATCTAAAAAAAAAAAAAAGATTAAAACTAAATGATTTTGACTTCCTTCAAGATCAGCATTCTAGTAAGTATACTGTCTTAGGAGTTCTGGTTCAATTCCTCTATCCCATAAGCTCCCACATTGCGTATTCTGAATCCTGAGCTCCTTTGTAGCTCAGATGGAGCTAACATCCCACGTTCTCTGCTCAAATTCCCGCCTTTCTGCCATTCCAGAGGACTCGGAGTTTCTGTTTGTTTTTAAATATGGAGCTACATGCACCCCAGTAGTGGGATGTGGAGTCACCTAGACTAGGATCTCTCACGTAGTGACTTCGGAGAAGTCTTTGGGGGCCGAACGCACTATGAAACATGTCTGCAGTCCGATATAAACATTTGCTTTTTGCAAAGCAAATTCTTCTCGGGGGGTAGAAGTACGTGGAAAGTGGATTCTAGTGATTTTCGGATAAACTGGGATCTCACGGTTGGCCAACCAGTTCAACCTGAGCCCAAACTTCTATCATGGCTTCAATGATCCACAAAATTCAAACAGAAATAAATGACGAATTTTCTTCTTGCCCCCTCCCCCATTTTGAATTTAAAGTAGATCCGCATAGAGTGACCCGTACAACGAACGAATGACAGAGGAAGTTAATCGATAGACTGAAAGGCACCTTGTTAAAATATCTGTCCTGCTTCGGCCTTGCCTTATGGTCTCCCACAGCGTACCTCGCTTCTTGTCTGCGTCTAAAGCATTCCTGTGGGTCGATATTTTATAAATCTCTCAGGCGCTTTGGCTCCGCTGTTGCCCGATGATGTATGATATCGATCTGTCTCCCCCCTTCTCAGGAGTTCCAACTTCCCCCTCCCCGCTACCCCTGGTCCCCATTCGCCCAATGCTAAAGTGTCACAGGCTGAGATTGACCTTGGGTTCCCATTCCTTCACGGAATGAGTGTTCACTATAGAGCATAATTGAATCAGAATCCTAACTCGTGAAAGATAGAAAGGACCCCAAAACAGAGAAGAACCTGGAACGGTAGGCTGCAGATGGGCCTTTGAATATAGGCCACAAATGAACTCGAGAGCTTAGAACACAGAATACCCAATGACTGAGCTGGAAGAAACTTTAAAACCCATAGAATGCTAGTTCAAGGTGGAACCTTTGAGCACAGAACGCAAGTTAGCGATTCGAGAGATTAGACACCATCTAGTTGAACCCCTGCATTTAGGAAAGAAGGAAACTGAGTCCACAGAGTGGAGGTGGCTTGACCAAATAGACACATAGTGAGTTATTGACTGAGCCTATGTTGGTCCCCGGCCAAGTTGACTTCCCTCCCGCAAATGGTCCCGGAAGATTTATTGAAGAGAGCTTTTCCAGCTTCAGGTCTGGCCCGGTTCCGAGCTTCCTCTGACGGGCCGCATTCGGACCCACAGCTGATCCGGGAACAATGACTTCTCACCCCAGGAGGAGGGGAAAACTAGGCGTGTTGGGTTGGGCCTTTCTCGGCATCTCGGTAGATAAAAGCTTCTTCCCCGAACATTGATCGGAGAGCCCCCTTCGGCGCTTCTCTGGCGATTCCAAATGCTCATTGATTCTTCCGACTGGTCCCAGAGGACTTTCGGAATCGCTGAGCTCACCTTCCAGAGCCAAGTCCCGTCTGCTTCAAAGGCCTAGGAGCTGGGAGGAGGGGGATGCAGGCGGCTTCTGAGCCCAAGTCTTTGCCCCCTTTCCGCCCCCTACTCCATCACTTTAGAATAAGCCCCTCCTCAGGCCTGGTCAGGGACTAATATCAGAACATCTGGAAAGAATCCGTTAACGTATCACCTGGCTAACCTTTTCAGGGCTTTGTTCCGAGGCCGCTCGGCTGGCTAAGGGCTTTTACAAAGCGAGAGAAATCACTCCAACCTGTGGCGCTCGGACACGGTTCACTATTACATGGTTTTGATTGCACTACAGTAAGAATCTCTTTCCTTCGCTGTAAGGCCTGGACATTGGACCCCAGCGGGCTGAGGTGCGGGGACTGAGATTTTTTCAGGCCCCACGCAATCACGCCGAAGGCGCAGGCGTTATAAAGGGGGTTCTGTTTGGGGACAGTTTAAAACATCAGACAGTTGCATTAGATCCTGTATCTTCCTCAAGGCCCAGCCTGATTTTTTAGAGCTCGAAGAGGCCACTGGAAAGTATTCGACCCATTGTTGTGATCAACTCGTTGTGGCGAATGTGAAAAACGATTGTGAAACTCTTTAACAAGTTTAAAGGATTCTATGGAATTGTTTCTTGGAAAACAAAGCACAATTTATACAATGGAAGAACTGAAATCTTAGGGATCTTAGAACATCGATGAAACATTGAACATAAAACGCATAGCCACACTTTTATTTTACATAGAAAGAACCTGAGGCCTAGAGAGATATGATTTGCCAGTGGTCACAAGGACCTAAGACTAGAATTCAACTCTCTTGAGAAAAGCAGCAGAAGGCGGTAGGTAAAGTGCTAGATTCTGGGTGACCCGAGTTCGAATCTTATTTTAGACACTATGCCTTGTGACCTTGAGCAAATTATTTAATAACAATCTCATCTGTGAAAAATGAAGGTTAGAGTAGACGATCTCCAAAGTTTTTCCCAGAGAGAATTCTGCCTTCCTAACTCCCAATCCAGAATTCTTTTCACTGCATCAAGGCATAATGTGGTCGCAGAGCAGAAAGGGGGAGCTAAGAACCCCCAAAAGAGGCCAGAGCTTTGGGTCTAAGCTGCATAGGTGGTTGGTTAGCAGCTGTTAGCGTATTTCCACCCCAAGGGAGAGGGCCCTGTTGTATTCCGGTTCTCTGACCCCTCCCTCGGAGCTCATTCATACAAGGCAATCTATCGAGAAGCCTCAATAAACCTTCCTGGTAATAAGAAATGAACGAACTGTGTGAGGAGACTCATTTTCTAAATGTGACTAATGATTTGAGAGAGATTGATGCGCCCACTGCCTGGACCAGAGGAAGGTGTAAAAGCCAACGAGTGCCTCCCTGATTAAACAGTGCGAATCGATCAGCACAAGAGGCAATACTAGACCTGCCTCCCGCCTCCTCCCTTCTATAACACGGCCAACCAAGGCAATTCCTACAACTATGGAGCTACAGGGGCCCGTAGAACCGAAACAAAGGTTGCAGAATAGAAAGGAAACGTAGGTCTTGTCCAGCCCATCTCTAAGAAAAAAGCTCATTTTAAGAAGAAACTGAGAACTAGCAAGAGAGAAATCAAGTTGCCAAATGTCCATTCTCTAGACCAACCCTCACGTTCTTTTCCTCCAGCATCATTAATAGATAGCCCATTACATTTTGGAAACAGGGTAATTGTAAGGATTCTAAAGGGTAACTATCCTAATCCCCTTCCTTCTCCCCATGATGGAACCGAAATAAACCTCTTTGTCTCTCTACCCTTTACTCCTAGTGGGAGTTGGGTAGAGCGGGCAGAATAAGGCTGGTCTCACAGTTTAGTTCAGCACCGATTAGTCAAGCTTTTTTGACTGTGGTGGGTTAGGATAAAGACTCCCATTCCGGTGGTAACACTGCTGCCCCTGCTTTGGGGTAACAGAAAAGAGGAGAAATGAAGAGAAGTGAATAAGGACAATGTTTAGATGTAATAAGGTAGGGTGTGGACGGGGGGTGCTACTATGGACGTTAGAGGTTGAGAAGTAATGTAACCCATCCTGTCCCGATTGACCCGAGAGTCAATGAGACTCTGTTGAAGTTCCTACGGTACCATTTAATGCCTGAAAAAACTACTTTGAATAAACTCGTTAATTCCTCGAAATCTCGTCTTCTCGTTTGTAATATGTGAAAAAATAACAGTTGTATTGCCTAACTCCAAGACTGTTATGAGGAAAATATGTTTAAACTGTAAAGGGCTATCGAAATTCAATAAAAATTTATTAAGTGCTACTCTTAAGAGCTCTGTGTTAATTGCTTTGTGGGAGAAAGGTATGTCTTCCATCTGCCTTCAAGAAGCTCACAGTCTGGTGGGGAAGATAAGAAATAAACTCAAATATTTATGGCTTCAGTTTCTCTTTCATCAAAATGGGGCCGGTATAACTTTGACCCTATATACAAGCATTGTTTTAAAGTAAGCGTTTTATAAGAGGTTTAAGCTTCAAGACATTTCTGAAGAACTTTGATAGCTAGACTCCTCTCCAGCTGACATACTAGTGGAGTTCTTAGTTAAGTTTTTCAATAACCTTATATTCACCTATAAAATGGGGATAAAGCGATACATATTTTACTCCATTTGCATGGTTGGCTGAAAGAAAATTCTGTGGATCTCACTGTTGGATAAACTCTTAGATAAGTGTTATTAGGTATCCTTTTCAACTTGTATAGATTTTTTTCATCGTGTGTTGTTTCATTTGTACTGATTCATATTGTATAGCTAGGCCAGTGTTTGCTGAATAAATTCCCGGGATCAGGGTTCCACACCCTTAAGGATGGTGCAGTGGTGGACCAAAAGATCTCTCACTTTTTGTGATTCTTACACCTTCCTGGTATTAGCTAGGTTCAGTCACAGGCAGTCCAACTCTGGCAAAGAATAACTCAGATTCATTAGGTGAGTGGAGGCCCCGCTATCAATAACTATGTTGATAATAACTACATCTTTGAGAAGAGCCTTTCAGTTTATAAAGTCCTTTCCTCAGAATAACCCTAGTTTGCTTGAAAATCATAATTCCATTTTTATAGAGAAAGCAGCTCTCTCACAAAGAGAAAGAAAGTAATTTGCGCGCATTCAATAAGTTAGTGCAAGAATTGGTATTGGAATCTAGGTTTTATTCATAATCGGGTTTTCGTTTCACTGTACCACTTTTTTTTTTTGGGGGGGGAAAGACGAAAGGAAGAAACAGACTCTACTTTGGCAGAACTACCTAGTTTGTTTATTACCGATATTTTTGTTTTCATAAAAGTAGAAATTCTCCTTTCATTTAATTCCCTTCATCCTTCCCCTTTCTTTCTACATCCTTGTTTACTTTTTCCTCCTCCTCCTTCTCCTTACTCTCCTCTTCCTTCTTCTCCTTCTGATCCTCCTCCTCTTCCTCTTTCTTTTCCTCCTTTTTTTCCTCCTCCTTTTTCTTGCCTCAGTATTTAGTGAATACTCCGAAATTATTTTTGCTCCTGTAAAAGCCAACCAAGCTTAACCTCGATCCCGGCTTTTTAGTTTAGTCTTTTGATGGGGAAGGGGTGGATTCACACAAGGGGGAAACTCTGGGCCTTGGAAAACGCTGCTCATAGATCTCGGACAAGAAAGCTCTTTGCAGTTTCGGAAAACGCACTTAGGCTTTCTCAAGCCTGCTTGGGGATCACCCTTCTCTCACCTTCCTCTGTTCCTTCCCTCAGCTCCATTCTGCCTGAAGTAGCTCACCCGCTACGCCTCTGAGTCGGGAGAAAAGGGTCGGGGTGGGGGGGAGGGGAGTGGCCTTGCAAAGAGCGCGCCCCTCTTGTGCTAGCAAGGCCGGGAGAAGGGACGGAGGTTTTTGGCAGGCGGAGATACACCCGAGCAGCTTCGGAGACCAAACTGAGAAAACAGCAGCGGATCTCAGCGCAGCCGGGAGCTTTCTAGGAAGTCCTGGCTGGCTGGGGGGTGAGCTGTTGTGGTGGGTGCGTGGGGGACCGGCCAGGTGTGTGTGTGTGTGTGTGTGTGTGTGTGTGTGTGTCAGAGAGAGAGAGAGAGAGAGAGAGAGAGAGAGAGAGAGAGAGAGAGGCTAGAGCTTTCAGGGCAGACTAGGTCCTGCGGCAGTCGTTCTTACACAACAAATGCGTGTCTGTATCGAAAAGTCGTTCTCCGCTTAAAAACGAATTTATACTGCAGAATAAGTAGAAGGAGGTTCAGTTATAAAAGAGAACTGGACTATCCTGTCAAGGGGGATGCTTGCAAGCTCACCGGGGACAATTCAAAGCCCGATTTTCTCATTTCCCGGGTTATTTATTTAGGGGTTAATTCCCCCTCCCCACTGCACACAGAACGGCGCTAGTGCAGACGTCGCTTCTATGGAAACCCTCACTTCGCCTGCACAATTACAGTTCCCTGCTTGGGCAGTTCCCCTTCTCCTCTCCCTTTCTCGCACACCCTGCATTTGCTACCTGGCCGCTTTCTTTCCCCCACCTCAGATTTCCCGGGATCATTCCCTAGCTTGGGTTGAGAAACCTTTCTAGTCTTCTTCTTGGACAGTTTTGGATCCCCTGCCCAATGGTCCCGTCTTTCTCTTTACTCGGTCCTGGCCTGGACAAGGTAGCTCAGTCACTTTCCACTGAGGTTAGAGAACACCAAGTGAGGAGCCAGCCTTTTTTTATTTCCTGGTTCCTTTCCCCCACTGCCTTTTCTTTCCTCCCGGGCTCCCCAAAGTCCTTCTACCCCCTGAAGAGTCCTGGTCCTCCTCTCTCTTCAAGCAGGCCACTTTAGACCACCTCTCTCTTTAGAGCTACCTCTCTCACTCCTGCCTCGTTCTCCCTCCCCTCTGTCCTCTTAGCTCCTCCCAGCCCACCCTCTCTCCCAGGAGAAACTCTAGCGCCTCCCCTCACCCCAGCCCCCTATTTCCTCTGGGCCCCCTACTCTAGCTCTCTCCTTGTCTTCCTCTCCTCTCTTAGTCCAGCCCTTTCTCCCCTCACCTGGTTCCCTCTGGCGTCTCCCTGTCTGGGGCTCTGTCTACCCGGGTTTTTTCCTCTTTCCGCAACCCCTCCCCGCAGCTGACTCTACCCAGTCAACACTACAGCTCTTTCTCATTCTTAACTCCCTCCCCTCTTTTTTAACCTTCCTTTCTTCTCTTACTTTCCCGTCATCACTTTCTCTGTTTTTTTTTTCTCCATCCTCTTCGCTCCCTCCCCCCTTCTGCTAAACTCTCCTCTCTGCTTCCATTTCTTGGGTAAACCGATATTTGCTCTGAGAGCAATGCTCTTAAATGCAATTTAGACCAATCCCCTGTGTTTTACGAAGAAGAAACTGAGTCTTAGAATGACTTGTCTAAGGCCATAGAGGTAGCAACGCCAAGATTTAAAAACCACTATATTTCCTCTTTCTCTTCACTTCCTGCTTTCCTTTCCCCTCCTCCCTTCACTGTAACCTCTTTTCAGTTTCCTTTCCTTTCCTGTACCACGTCAAACTAATTTTCTTGCACATTTATAATTATCCTGCTATCTTTAAAATTTCCAATTTGAACACCCTCAATTATTGATGGATGAAGCTCAAGTTAAAAAAAAAAAAACTAGCATTTAAGGCCCTCCGCAATCTGGGTCAAATCATTTTCCAGCCTTCTCTCTTCTGTATTCCAACCAAATTAGATTCAATTCAGTTTAATTAAACAATATTTTATTAGGCGATTCCAATGAATTTGGAATTGGGGGAATAGTTACAACATTTAGAGATCTCTATCATTAAGTGTTCAGAAATTATTAAGAGAATAAAATGCAAATAGAGATAATGAGAAGTAGATATGAGAGACTGAAACAAAGCTTTCTGTGAGGTGGGAAGGGGGCATCTCTATAAAATGGGCATATTAGAGAAGACTTGGAGGTGACTCTCATATGACTGTGACTTTAAAGAATGAATACAAATTTAAGAAGTAAATTGCGGATGTTGAGGGATTTAAGGCCTAAGTGAGCAGAGGCAACCAAGCGGTAAACTCTGTGTGTGTGTGTGTGTGTGTGTGTGTTTGTGTGTGTGTGTGTGTAGATTTGTTAGAGGATGCTGTCTTTCTGAGCGCCACTTTTCTCCTTCCAAACCCTCCCTTTCTTTCCCCTCCTTTTTCTTATCCCCTCTTTCTTCCCTCCTTTCCTACTCCCATTTCTTCTCCCTTTCCCCTCCTCTCTCGCTCGCTTTCCTCCTCTTTCTTCTTTCCCCTCTCCTCCCTTTCCTCTCTTTCCAGTTCAGCTTCTCTCTTCCTTTCCCTCTTTCTCCTGCCTTTCCCTCTCCCTTCTGGCTCCTCCCAGGCTCCACCCCCTCCTCCAGTTTGGCGAATCCATGGCCGAATCTCCGCTCAGCTGCAAGGCTCAAGCAGAGGCTCAGGCTCCGCCCACGGCTGTGGTTGCGGCTAGCGCGGAGCCCCGGGGGTTGCGGGGGTTGTTCGGAGGAGGCCCGGGCCTGGGGCTCCCGGGCGCAGGGAGGAGACGAAGCCTTGGCTCTAGAGCCATGAGCGGAGCGGAGCAGGTGGGCGACCGCCTCTTAGGCCCTCGCCCACAGCCCCAGCCTCAGCCTGGGCGATCGATGGGCCCCCGCACCTTCACCATCGACAGCATCCTCCGCCCGGATCTGCGGGGGGCGCCGCGGCCTGGCTACTGCTGGGGACCGCGGGGACCTAGCCCAGCCCACGAGCCTCAGCACTACGAGGACCCTGAGGAGGAGGAGGAAGCGGTGGCCGTGGAGGTCGGGAGGCGCGATCTCGGCTCGGGTAGGCAGCTGCTCCTCCTCCCTCTTCTCGTACCTGTCTCCCACCCCCAACCTCCCAGCCTTCTATCCCCACGGTTTCTCTTCTTTCACACGTGAAGTGCCACCCCGATGGCTGGGGACAACCCTTGGTTAGAATTCCATAGACCTGGGTTCCTTCTAGTTCAGTTTCACACTCGCAGTGGGATCTTGTTCCAAGGCTGACCCCTCTCTGAGCTTCAGTTTCTATCTCTGTCAGATGAATAGTTTGGACTCATGGTACATAAGAACCCCCTTGAACTTGAGAGTCTGTCAATCTGTAATTTCTTTCCCATTTCTCGGCCCATCCTTCTCCGAGTCCCCAAATCTGATGTGGGTTCCTCTGATAGCTCCGTATCCATTCGTGTCTTCATTCATACCTCCTTTTCTTCGCTATTTCCCTCACCTTTCCCCCTTCAATATAATCATCCCCTATTCCCCTGGATGTGGGAGTGGGGTGGGGTGGGGAGCGGGCAGTGATATTTCTCTACCTCCATTCCCTTCCCTGGGGACAAGAGGAGAGAGGGGCGCGGGACTAGGCCCTATGCCAGTGTCTCAAGACCCAGATGTAGTAGGGAGGCTGCAGAATTCTGGAGGGGAGGAGGGAGATCTTGGAGGAGGAAGGAGCAAGGGGAGGAAAAGGAAGTGATGGAGGAGGAAGAAAAGGAGGAAGAGGGAAGGGACATGAGAAGGAAAAGGAGGAGAGGGAAAAGATCAGAAAGAATGGGGAAATACGAAAGAAGAAGAAGAGGGGGGGTGAGAAATAAGAGAAGAGGCTTCATAAGAGAACGAAATGTGGAGAGACTAGGGAAAAGAAGAAGAGAAAGGAGTAACTGAAAGAGGAGGATGAGAACTGAATGAAGTGCAGGGGAAAAGGAAGGGAGAGAGGCAAAGGGAGGAAAAAGGTCCAGGATGCTGCCCCTTAGCATCAGCAGATCTCACAACCCGAGTTGTTCCACCCGGCAGGAAAGGCAGAGAGCAGGAGCCCTAGCCCGAGCCCGAGCCGGAGCCGAAGCCGCAGCCGCAGCGGGAACCCGAGCAGAAATAGGAGCAGGAGTACGAGCCGGACTCGCGGCTGGGACCCCGGCCAGGGTAGAGGAGCAAGTGGAAGCCTCCAGGAGGTCTCGGGGCCCCGGGAACTGCCCTGCCCCAGAGGGAGCAGCCCCGACACCACAGATCGCAGCGAGTGCCGAGCTGGCCCGTCCTCTGGGCCGCAGTCGAGCAAAAAGAAGACGAGGACCATCTTCTCCAAGAGTCAAGTGTTCCAGTTGGAGGCAACATTCGACGTGAAACGCTACCTGAGCAGCGCTGAGCGTGCGGGCCTGGCGGCCTCCCTGCAGCTCACCGAGACGCAGGTGAAAATCTGGTTCCAAAACCGCAGGAACAAACTCAAGAGACAGCTGGCTGCCGAACCCCACGGGCCAGTGGGGACCCAGGCTTCCGAGCAGGCCTCGGAGCTGCCGGCCCTTTATAAGGACTCGGCCTTCCTCAGTCGCTACTTGCTGCCGCTGTCCCTTCCCCTCCTGTACCCCGGGCACAGCTTCCCCTACCTCTGCCTCCCCCGGCCAGGCAAATATTTCAGTCTGCTCGACGGAGACGTATAATTGCCTTCTTTTTTCTTCCCTCATTTGGTCGACTTTCCACCCCCCACATATACATTTTTTCTCCTTTCTTCTTTTTTTTCTCTCATGCTTTTTACTGTCTCTTTTTCTTCTCCATCTTTTTCTTTTCTTCATTTCACCTTTCGTTTTCTAATTTTCCCTTTGTTCTTTTTCTCTTTTCTGAATCTTTCCAGTTCTTTCTTTTCTCCCTTCTCTCTCTCTTATCTCCATATTTTCCTTTATTTCTTTTTAATTCTCACTAAATCCCAAATCCCAGAGTCTCCCAACTCCTTTATTTTTTGTGTCCTTTAATTTATCTCCCGGAAAATATTGCTTCTTCCTCCTCCCCGTTTGCTTATTTCTTCAATTTCAAACCCCAGTTACCAAATATTTCTATGCAAACATCTCGCTTTTCTGAGGGATTTATTTTCCCTCTGCCCCCCTGTTTCTCCGCATTCCCCTATACTGTTTTCAGATCCAGTTACAATGAGAATCTTTATTCCAAGACTAGTTTTTTGGTTTTTTTTTTTCGGCCTAACGGGGAAAGAGCGCAAGTCGTAGCTTATGTCTCCTGTGGGCCAGTGACCTACGCAAAGTTCTGTAGATCAAGGGACAGCATCTAAGATCCCTACAGAAGGCTGAAGCTCATCTCCAGGATCCCAGGATGGGTCTGAATCCTTCCCAGGCCTCTCTGGCATTGGTGGATTTGATCCTATTTTGTTGGACTGAGTGCCAGCAGCCCCTACTCTTCCCCCCATTCCCTGGGAACAGGAGGGCTTCTGGACACTGGATGATGTTGGCGAGGTGGGGCCCAGCAATGTATTGGATGCATCCCAGCGGACAGTCCCTGGAGGCAACCACGAATCACCCTCTGCTGCACCACCTGCAACCCCGACACCCAAAGCTGCCTGTTCCTGCAGCACTGACTTTTTTCCTCTGTTACATCTATACCTGTTCGAGACCCCGTTCCACTTCTCTTATTTTCACTTCAAAACAAAACAAAACAAAAATCCGACTCAATTTTGTCTGCTCTCCTCGTATTTCTATTAATCGCCACCCTCCCCCCAGAGATGATAGGAGATTATTAGTTTTAGAAAGAAAAGGGAGTTTCGGTCTTTGTCAAAGTCACTGCATTCTAGTTCTCCAAATACCCCTCTGACCATCAAACAACCCTCGAAAGGGCCTCACAGTCCCCATGGCATCCCCGGAACCCACACATATACACAGGACACAATATTTTTCTGAAGGTTGATAGGATGTGGAAGGGGGAAAGATTTGAGTGAGACTCAAATTGAGAAGTCAAGTGCAAAGTGGGAAGGGCACTAGTGTAAGTCAGGAGAATTGTATTCAAAGTTCACTCTCCTTAGTTTCTTGAATGACAAGTTAGAGAAGAAGCTCTCTGAGTCTTAGTTTTTTTCATTTAAAAAAAAATGAATTGCACTATCTTATCTCTGATTCATTTTCAGTAATTAGCTGGTTATTTTTATGTCCTGAGATTCCCTTCTGATGTTGATGTTTTATTTATTATTCTAGGCCATTTTAGCTACCAAAGGGCTTACCATGGTGGGAGGTATGAAACTTGGGAAAGTTATTGTGTGTCAGGGAGAAGGTCAGATCGGGTTCACTGACCTGAGATCTTCAGAGCCTTTTGGGAGGCCTAGTTGAGCTGACCAAGTCAGCTGTTAGTGACTCCCATAAGGAATTTTTATTCTTTTATCCTGTCCAAATCAAAAGGACTGGGAAATTTGGAAGTGTATTATAAAAAGTGATCTATGATTAGTGGGAGTGCTGTGAATTTCTCTTCATTAAGGGAACCACATCCTTTCTGTCAACATGAACAAATGCTGAGGGTGGCCCTGGAACAGGGGTTCTTAACCTGGATCCATGAACTTTAAAATAATTAATATTATTTTAACTATATTTCATAATAATCATTTTCTTTTGTAATCTCATGTATTTTGTTTTAGGCATTTAAAAACATAATTTTAAGAATGGCCTTCCTCAGATTACCAAAGAAATCCAAGTTAAAAAAGTTAAGGTTAAGAACTCCTGCACAAGTATATTTGGGTGGGACATTTTCAAGAAGGGAAAAGATTTCCCAGTGCCCCTCAAATCACAGTAGTGTCTGTGAGGAATTGTATTGCCTTTCTAGAAGATTGATGGGGGCAATCTAGCTGAATACTGACCAATGCTATCTGGAGAACATGTGGGGACTAAGAATTTGGGAGAGAGCATCACAAAATCTGAGCTCGGAAGGACCTCAGAGATCCCTTAGATTAATCCATATCTGAAAAAGGTTCTCTTCTACAGCTCATCTAACAGGGCACCAATCTTTTCTTCAGTGTTTCCAGTGATAGTGGTCTGAAGTAGATCAGTTTACTTTGGAACACTTCAGACAGTAATAAAGTTCCCCTACAATCTAAGTTAAATTCTGCCTTTTGGGAAATCTATTTCAACTACTACTTCTGGTACTTCTACTACTGGTTTTGTTCTCTGGAAACAAACAAAACAAGTCTTCATGACCTTATTTTACATATATAACCCATAGATCTCTGAAAGCAGCTAATATATCCTCCCTGTGTCTTCAGGCATAGTCACAATTCCTACCAAGTTTTTATACTTCATGGTCTTCAGTTTGCTCACCATACTGGCCACCTTTATTTGGACCTTAATGTTCTCTGTAAAATAAATAAGTTCTACCAGATAGTAGAAGTATAGTAGAGTCCTAGACCCTAGACCATTGTATGACATTAAATAAAAATCTGTTAACAGTCAAGAAATACTATTTCCTTCCTTCCTTCCTTCCTTCCTTCCTTCCTTCCTTCCTTCCTTCCTTCCTTCCTTCCTTCCTTCCTTCCTTCCTTCCTTCCTTTTTCCCTTCTCTCTTTTTCTGTCTTTCTTTCTTTGACCCTGGCACAGCTTACTAAAGGTTCCCGTAGTCTTTGCCCTTGCCTCTAAATCAGCACTTAACCACAGCATCAGCATATCCGGGACCCTTTTAAAGCTGTTTTTAAATCACAAAAATCCATTTCCCCCAAACAAGGACTTCAAAATCTTTGTTGCAAAGGTGGTGTGTGAAACCTGCCCATGGCCCCTCCGGGCATCAGAAGTCTTCACATTGATTCTAATTTCTAGTTTTACTGTAGATCACATTAGCCCTAATGATTTTGCTGATGATTCAACTCCTTTTTCTTTAAAAGCCACGCTCTTCACTCCACCCAACCCCACCTTTTTTTTTTTTTTTTTTTTTTTTTTTTTTAAATTGTTGTTATTTTAATTCCTTTAACCTGCTCACCTAAAGGCCCATGTATTTACAGGGCTTGATTCATGTAGTGAACAGAAATTGAGCTGAGCAAGAGACTGGGAAACAATTTCTTAGGTTTTGGAAACAGATTTTAAAAGGAGTATCTACTTTATGGATGTGGGGTTGAGTAGACCAAGGAAATAAAGAGGAATATATATAAATATAAAAAATAAAGAGGAAATAAATATACAAGTTAGGGGGGGAAAGGGCCATTATTTCAGATATTTTAAGACATATAGTCATGGAATTAAGAACTATAGATTTACAAGAGCCACATAGCAAAGAAAGTTGGAATTTTGTGAGACTCTGTAACACAGAATATAGAATTTTAAAGCTAGAAAGAACCTAAAATACAAAAAAGAAAAATGTTATATAGTTAGAGGGACCTTAGAGTAGAGAATATGCAAATAGTTCACATGGACATTAAATTAATTATATTAAATAGTGTCAGAACCAAGACAGTTACTGAGGTCACTGGACTTCACATCTGATACTCCTTTCAGCATATTTCCTGGCCTTTAGAATTCAAAATATCAGGTTGACAAGGGACTTTATAAATCCTCCAGTCTAATCATTTGCAAAATGAATATTTTGTGGAGGAATGAATTATGGTACACAGAGAGGCAATGACTTAAAGAATGATAGAATAGGACTGGCTAGGTGGCACAGTGGATGAAGCACCAGCTCTAGAGGCAGGAGAGCCCGAGTTCAAACATAATCTCATGATAGCTGTGTGACCCTGGGCAAGTCACTTAACTCTGCTTTCCCTCCTCCCCCCAAAAGATAGAATAGCATTAATACCAGAAGTGGGAACACAACCCTCTCAGAACTACTATATTCTTTACCATTTTCTATCCTACCCACTTTCAAAGAGAGGGCTCTTAAACTACATAAATAAAGCTTTTCCAACTGTCCTAAAAAGATGTTTCAATAGTTCTCTCTCTTCAAGCTCAAGGATACCTTCTAGATTGACTTACCTTTCTTCCATGAAGCTGCTTTCCAAAAACATATAGTCATCAAACTAGAGCTGAGTTGACTTCCAGTATTTATAATCGAAATAAGTAATTCTTTGATAATTTTGGTGTACTTCCTAATTAATAGGTCGATTAAAAGAGTCATCTTAGTGTAATAGAAAGAGAAGTTAGAAGTCATACAGCTTGGTTCTCAGTTCCAGTTCTGCTTATTATTAGTATGACCCTCATCATTTCTCTTTTCCCTAGGCTTCAGTTTTCCCATCTGTAAAATAAAACCATGTGACTCACAGGATTGTTTTGAGGACAGGTCTTTGAAGGAACTTCAGTTATAGTAATACCTCTTGCTTTTTAAGGTTCCCAAAACAAAAACTTTCCCTACAGCTTTGTGAGGTAAATAGTACAAGTACTAATGTCATCCTTGATCTGCATATGAGGAAACTGAGGGTTATATCAATATATCTCTTCTTTTTAAAAATGGCTATAATATGCACCCTGCCTAACTTCCAGGGCTGTGGTAATCAAAGCTCTCCATAAGCCTGAAAGTACTACAGAAATTCAGCTTGCTCCTGCTCTTCTTCCTCTTTCTTCTCCTTTTTCTCCTTACTATTAATTATGTTAGTCTAGCCTCCACATTCTATATGTGAGGACATTGAGTTTCAGAGAATTAAGGTGACTTGCTTAAGGTCACACAACAATTTAGGAGTAGAGGAGGAATTGCATATAAGAAGTTTACCTACAACCCAAATCCAGACTCCTGACTCCAGATTCATTTTTATTCCTATTACACCATAACAATTTTCCATCATATTTCTTTGAATGAACAAGGCTGGCTCTTTAATATATCAAAGACTATTCACAAAGTCAATCAAGTGAAAATATATAAAACTTGTTTGTCATCAAAAACTGGTTTTTACATGAAGAAATCCAAGCTATTTATAGTTATGAAACATATCTTAAATCACTATTGATTAGAGAAATGCAGATTAAAACAATTCTGAGGTACTACTTCACACTTATCAGATTGGGAAATATGACAAAATGAAAATAATAAATGTTGGAAGGGATGTGGGGAAATTGGGACACTACCAATCTGTTCGTGGAATTGTGAACTGATTCAACCATTCTGGAGAGCAATTTGGAATTGTGCTCAAAGGCTCAGAAAACTGTGGATACCCTTTGATTCAGCAAAACCATTACTGGGTCTGTATCTCATAGGGATACAAAAAAGAGAAAAAGACCTATTTGTAAAACAATATTTATAGCAGCCTTTTATTGTAGTGGCAAAGAATTGGAAATTGAAGGGATGTTTATTAGTCGGGGAATGGTCGAACAAGTTGTGGCATATGATTTTAATGGACTATTATTGAGGTAATAAGAAATGATGGACAGACAGACTTCAGAAAAAAAAAACTTAAATATATATATATATATATATATATATATACATGCACACACACACACACACACACAAACACACACACACACACACACACACACACACACACACACACATATATATATATATAAACTGATGCATAATGAACTGGGCAAAACCAGGAGAATACTGTACACAGTAACCTCAATACTGTACAATGGACAACTGTGAATGACTAAACAATTCTCAGCAATTCAAATATCCAAGACAATGCCAAAGTAGTTAGGATGAAAAATGCTATCCTTCTCCAGAGAAAGAATTGATAAAGTCTGAAAGCAGATCAAATTATATTATTTGTTACTTTCTGTGTTTTTATATATATATATATATATTTTTTCCTTTGGGTCTTTCTCTTCTTTCACAACATGGCTAATATGATAATATGTTTTGCATGATTAAACATGTATAACTCAAATCAAATTGTTTACTGTCTTGGGGAGAGGGGAGATTAAGGAGGGAGAAAAATTTTTTAAAGAGTGAATATGGGGCAGCTAGGTGGCCCAGTAGATGCAGTACCAGCCCTCCCATCAAGAGGTCCCAAGTTCAAATTTGATTCAGACACTTAATAGTACCTAGATGTGTGACCCTAGGCAAGCCATTTATTCCCAATTTCCTCAGGGAAAAAATCAGATTGTCTTTACATGTAATTGGTGAAAAACAAAAATATTATTGAAAAAGCTGGTTCCCTAATTACTAATTTTTTTTAGGTAGATGTTACATGTGAAGAGAGATCCAGGTCTCAGAAGTTACTTATTAGAGATTTGATTTTGAGTAAGTCCATCCAATTTCTGAGTCTCAGTTTCCCCATTTGTAAAATGGAATTATTGGTAAATTATTTACTTTCCAGGATTGTTGTTAGGAAAATCCTTTGCCAGTCTTAACTGTTCTTGAGAAATGAACTATTTATCATCTGTTTTGTTTAATCATATAAAAGCAGAATAACCATACCATGAATATTTAGTGAGCAATACTGCTGTTTAGAAGAGAAGTTCTTTGTATGATGGATCCTTTGGAAGATCTGGTAGAGCCTATGGGCTCCTTCTTAGACACCTGACTTCAAATGCATAAAATAGAATGTAGAAAATTACAATGAAAACTAGTAATGTTGAATTATGGTTACCAAAATATATATTTTTAAAAGTTTATGTACTCCAGATTATGAATCCTTGATCTAGAGACCTGATGTTTAAGGGAATAATGAAAATAATTACTTCAATTGTAAAGGAGAGGGAGCATAGAAGGGAAAAGCAATGGATCTTTCCATTTGGGGGACCCAATGAGGTAGAATCATTGACAAAAGATTCCAGGCTGATTAAATTAAATTCAAACAAATACCTATAAATAACTTATTGTGAACATGACTTTGCTCTAGGTACTAAGGATATAAAGATAGGACAGAAGCCATTCTTAAGGCCCCGATAATTAAATGAAGGCAGAGACTTGTTACACAAATAACTGTATGTAAAGAAAAGTTGTTATGGTCCAGAACTGGAAGCAAGGTACTAAATGGAATTGAGGAGACAATGGTCAAATCTAGTTTAGCATTGATTTAATTCTACAACAAATAATGGTTTCCTAGTAATATAATGATTGGTGTATATTCAGTGTGGGGCATATAAGCAAATGGATGTGACCTATTATAAATCTTTTAGTTGTCTGTTTTTTATCCACGTTGTAGTAGGCACCTTTCCAGGATTCACTTTTTGCAATACCAGCAGCAAAAGAGACAGCCCGAGTGGTCACTGAATTCCTTATACAAGATTTTACAATTATGGGTGTGCCACAAGCAATAAAAACAGACAATGGTCCTGCATGTACTTCTAAACATTTTGCGCACTTTTGTGCACAGTATAAGATTTTACACACCACTGACATACCTTTTAATCCTCAAGGTCAGGCAATAGTAGAGAGGAGAAACAGAGACATTAAGACACTCCTCCAAAAACAAAAGAAAGGGGGAGCCACAGATAACCCTAGAGAACTTTTAAATTTAGCTCTCTATACCATTATTTTTTTTTAAATTTTTGATAAAGATGCTCTGGCTCCAGCAGACAGGTTTTATAACCCAACAGAAAAGCAGTGTCCAGTGAGAGCAGCTCCACTATTTTTAGATAATCACCAGGTGATGTGGAGAGATCCAGAAAGTGGTGAATGGAAGTGACCAGATAGGTTAACTGCTCGGGGAAGAGGATTTCCTTGTATCTCTACAGATGGAGAAAGAATCAGATGGTTGCCAAAGAGCCATATTTGCCTTATCCATCAGAGAGAGACAGAAAAAGAGAAAAAAACCTCAAAACAAAGGAGAAGACCTAAGAAACATTTGACACTGAAAGAGCATGGCTGATAATGAGACTGTTACAGAACTTCAAAACCAGCAGGAATCATTGGATTTCCTGAGATGAAAAATTGTTCATAACAGTGTTACAGAACTTTAAAACTTGCAGGAATAATTGGATTCTCTAACATGTGAAGTAATGGACAATAGATTCTGTTTGGATTGTTTCTAGGACTTATAGACATGTATAATTCCTCATGTTGATTCATGTTATTTATCCATCCCTACTAGCCTGTGTTACTATGTGCTTATATAATTTATGTAATTATGTATAATACCCGCCATATTTATAGATTTATGTATACCTGTTTTAAGAATGAGATCCTTCAGAAACCCATTAATCTGATTTGATTTCCCATTTCCTTTGATGATTTCATCTCCCTTCCTGAAAAGTCAGGGAGGATGTGATCACCTCCTTTTATGGTGTTTCCACCCCTTTTTTGAGCAGTCAGGGAAGGCGTGATCACTTCCTTTTTGGGGGTTTTCACCTCCTTGAGAAGTCAGGGAGGTCAAGATCACCTATGTTCTAAAAACAAAAGAAAGTGGGAGATGTTATGGGCCAGAACTTGAAACAAGGTACTAAATGGATTTGAGGAGACAGTGGTTAAATCTAGTTTAGCATTCATTTAATTCTACAACAAATAATGGTCTTCCTAGTGATATAATGATTGGTATATACTCAGTGTAGAGCATATAAGCTAGAAGCTCTTGGGGCCAAAAAAGACAAGTGCACTAGAAGCTCTTGGAGGCTGAGACAAATTCATTCCATCGTCCACCTTTGTGGTGGCTGGAGGCTGAAGCACAAACCTTTAAATTCAGAGAGATTCAGAGGGCAGAGAAGGAGGCAGGAGCTCAAGCTCTCACAACCAAGGAGAGAGATAGGCCTCTAAAAAAGCTAACTGGGCCCCAGGAAAGGAGACAAGACTTTGAAAGAGACAATAAAGGATTTGGACTTTAACACCTGGCTGTACTTGTGGCGATTACTGAACTGAAATGAAGGCTGCCTCCAGAGACCCCAAGAAAACCTCAACAGAGAACATTACATTTTAAAGAGAACATTATAAAAAGTGAGACAACTGTAGGGGAGAAAGATCCAGACAAAATGTTATAAGACAACGTGGTACAATTGAAAAAGTGGTTAGTCTTAAGTTAGAGGACTTGGGTTTAAATTTTAGCTTTGATCTTGACATTGTAACCTCTCTGAACTTCTGTTTATGAATCTGAAGAACTAGTGGGTTCCAATCAATGATCTCAAATGTCCCCATCAACTCTAATTCTATGTTTTATGAGGGAAACATCATTGCTCCTTTGGGGAAGATTGGAAGTAGCTTTTTCAAGGAGGGAACTGCTGATATAAGGGCTTAAAAAGGGAAGAGACTTCAATGGGCAGAGACTGGGAATAGGAAAAGACTCTTTCAGGGATAATGAATGATTGTGAGCAAAGGTGAAAAAATGGGAAAGGTCAAAAAGAGAATAGAGCTTTGAAAATTAGCTCAAAGGAATGGTAGAATATATAACAAATATAAAGGCAAATTAGTTGGAGTCAGATTTTGGAGGATCAGGATCAGGATATTCAATGGATGTCCAGTTGCTTTGGACAAGCAACTGGGGGACATTTGAATGGATGAATGACATGGCACACTAGAAAGCTTACTTAGACAGTGTATGGAAGATGGATTGGAAGGAAAGTGATTGGGAGGAAAAGGGACAAGATATGAGACAATTCTAATAGTCTTCTGTCAACTATTGAAAAGCTTCAAACTAAGGTAACAAAATACTAAAAGATAAACGATCTAGGTAATCTACTTTAATAAACAGATAAACATTGTGTATATATAATTAAAATATCATTTAAAAATATAAAATTAGCATGTTTTAAAACAAAGGTATTTTGGACATTTTCCTCCCTCCTTTAAAAGTTTCATCAGTGCTCACTTTAATTCCCCATAAAGAAAGGGTTCATTAAGGAAAAAAGTAAAATTCTTCCCATCTCCTGCTTAACCACCTTATATAATGAATTTTAGTGGTGATGCAAATGAGGTTTCACCAGCTCCTAGCACTGTGTATAATATCACAAACATGGTAATGTTCTCCTCTGGTGGTCCCAGATTCAGTCACTGTAATGCTGCTTAAAATTCAGTGGCAAATATGTCCTAAGGCTGTACATCTGGGTAAATTCCTCATAGCAAAACCCATTGGCAACCTATTCTTGAAGTGCTTGTCCAGATCACTGACTAGCTAGGAGAAAGAGGAAAGAGACTTATTTTTCAGAATGGGGAATTTATATTAAGCACGAGGAAAAATTCCCTGACTAAAAAATAGTTGGGGGGGGGGGGAAGGTCTCTGGGGACAAGACAGGAAGGAGAGGAGAATGCCATTATGGACAGAGTGCTGAACTTCAATTCTGATAACTCATTAATTTTGTGACCATGGAAGAATCATTTCAATTCTATGAATCTTGGTTATTTCATCTGTATAATGGGGATAACACTCATTCTTTAAAAAGTGACTTTTAAATTCTTAAAACACTATAGAAATGTAAGCTATTATTATTAATATTTCTTACCTTATTACTTTGCAAAGAAGTTGATGATTCTATCAATGTGGGTGCTTCCTCCACTGGCATGGATCATGGTCCTAGGGAATCATTTTCATAAAGTTAATCCTAAGACAACTTTTTATTAAGTATCTTTAAGTGCTGTTGCTTTTTGGACTTGCTGTTGCTAAAGAAAAACAAAAATCACCTCCTAAGGAACCAGCTTTCTGATGAAAGACCTCTCCACTCTTAAGTAAACTAGTCCTTGGTTGTCAAAGGCATAGTCTATCATTGGACTATGGATCTATATTAAAAATCCAGGTCAAGGGGATCTGCAAAATCATGTGTTCTTATTGTTAGAACCATTGAAAACCCAGTGTGACATTCAACACAGCCATACAGCAACAGCAGAAGGCTAATCTATTTATTTAGTGCTATACCAATCAAACTCCCCAGAAACTATTTTACTGACCTAGAAAAAATAACAACAAAATTCATCTGGAAGAACAAAAGGTCAAGAATTTCAAAGGAATTAATGAAGAGAAAAGTTAACGAAGGTGGCCTAGCTGTACCAGATCTAAAACTATATTATAAAGCAACAGTCATCAAAACCATTTGGTACTGGCTAAGAAATAGAGAAGCTGATCAGTGGAATAGGTTAGGTTCATGGAACAAAATAGTCAATGACTATAGCAATCTAGTATTTGACAAACCTAAAGCCCCCAGATTTTGGGATAAGAATTTACTGTTTGACAAAAACTGCTGGGAAAACTGGAAACTAGTATGGCAGAAAGTAGGCATAAACCTACATCCAACACTTTATACTAAGATCAAGTTGAAATGAGTTCATGATCTAGACATAAAGAATATTATAAACAAATTAGAAGAACATTGGATAGTTTACCTCTCAGATCTGTGGAGGAGAAAGGAATTTGTGACCAAAGAAGAACTAGAAATCATTATGGATCACAAAACAGATAATTTTGATTATATTAAGTTAAAAAATTTTGTACAAATAAAACTAATGCAGACAAAATTAGAAGGGACGCAATAAACTGGAAAACATTTTTACATCCAGAGGATCTGATAAAGACCTCATTTCTAAAATATATAGAGAATTGACTCAAATTTATGATAATCCAAGTCATTCTCCAATTGATAAATGGTCAAAGAATATAAACAGACAATTTTCATATGAAGAAATTGAAACTATTTGTAGTCACATGAAAAGGTGCTCCAAATCACTATTGATCAGAGAAATGCAAATTAAGACAACTCTGAAATACCCCTACACACCTGTCAGATTGGCTAAGATGACAGGAAATGATAATGACCAATGTTGGAGGGGATGTGGGAAAACTGTTGGTGGATACATTGTTGATGGAGTTATGAATGAATCAACCATTCTGAAGAGCAGTTTGGAACTATGCTCAAAAAGTTATCAAACTGTGCATTCCCTTTAATCCAGAAGCGTTTCTACTGGGATTATATCTGAAAAAGATCTTGAAGGAGGGAAAGTGACCCACATGTGCAAAAATGTTTGTGGCAGCCCTTTTTATGGCGAGAAACTGGAAACTGAGTGGATGCCCATCAATTGGAGAATGGCTGAATAAGTTATGGTATATGAATGATATGGAATACTATTGATCTGTCAGAAATGACCAGCAGGATGATTTCAGAGAGACTTGGAGAGACCTAAATGAGCTGATGCTGAGGGAAATGAGCAGAACCAGCAGATCATTATACATAGCAACAAAAAAGACTATATGATGATCAGTTCTGATGGACATAGTTCTCTTCAACAATGAAAGGATTCAAACCAGTTCACTTGTTCAGTGATGAAGAGAGCCATCTACACCCAGAGAGAGAACCATGGGAACAGAGTGTGGAACACAGCATAGCATTCTCACTCTCTCTGTTGTTATTTGCTTGCATTTTGTTTTCTTTTTCAGTTTTTCTTTTCCTTCCTTCTTGATCTGATTTTTCTTGTGCAGCAAGATAACCATATAAATATGTATACATATATTGGATCTAACATGTATTTCAACATATTCAACATATATTGGACTACCTGTCAGCTAGGGGAGGAGGTGGGAGTAAGGAGGGGAAAATTTGGAACAAAAGTTTTTGCAAGGGTCAATGTTGGAAAAATTACCCATGCATATGCTTTGTAAATAAATAAATAGAAAGAAGAGTGTTTGGGATTTGGGAAGAAAAAGGAATGGTAGGTAGAATCATATGAGAGCTCATTTATTTAGTCTTTCTAAAAGCAATGGTAATATTGAGTTAATTATTATTTCCATAGCAAGAAGTAGAATATGTGTATGCATATATGTGTGTTGTGTTGAGGGTGTTGAAGAGATTGTGAGGGAGTTGTGAGAGTTGAGGGAGTGAGGAGATATTGGAAATGATAACTGGGGTTAATGGTCACATAGAATGTGAAGCAATTATACTAAAAAAAAAGACTTTTTGCCAAGTCAACACTACTATTAATATTTACAATGGTTTAAATTTTATGTAAATTTTTTATAGTTATATATATACAATATCTCATTGGAGGAGAATAATCATTTATTATAGTTTGTGCAGTTATTACTACCTTACACACAAGAAAACTGCTACTCAGAGGTCACATAATAATTAAGTGGTCAAGCTGAGGATCAAATTTAGGTGAACAGAAAAATCTGAGAACCTTTTACCTATGCCATTCACTCTAGGCAACATAAGTTGCCAGGAAGCCAAACCAAATACATGTAGCACTCGATTATTTTATCCATCATTTTTGTTACAAATTGCTGTTTAGTTGACTTAAACAGAGGCCTGTTACCCAAGATCTCATGTGCTGCTGCCCACAGAACTCAAGGTCAATATTCATTATGCCAGATAAGAGAGAGAACACTATTGATCTCCACCTCACCCTTCTACCACCATCAGCTACCCACTGAGCTTGAGAGATGAGCTGTGGATGTGCAACATCATTTTATTAGCTAAAGAAAGGATGTTGAAGGAAAAAAAAATGACCCATTATGGGAGCTACATAAGCAATTCTATAAAAGCTGAAAATATAAGGTACCCCCCACCTATAACCATGTACTGGCTCAGAACCAGATCTATTTAAAGAAGCAAATAAACATCTTCCCATCAATCAGAATGTTCATAGAATATTCAGTTCTGGGCATACATTTTAGGAAGGACATTGACAAATGGGAATACAACTAGAGGAGTTTGAGAAGACCAAATGAGATTTCACAAGGGGATTAGATGAAGGAAATGGGAATGTTTAACCGAAGAGAGACATAGTAGCTGATTTCAAGTATTTGAAAGATTGATTTTCAGAAGGTTTGGTAGCAAGTTAAGGTTTGGAGTGTTTTGCCCCAGAGGGCAGAACTACAACCAAAGAAGGTGTGTTGGGAGAGTTTCTTTGTTGTTCACTAGAAGAAGCAGCTTGGTGTCATAGAAAATGAACTGGATTTGTAGTCAGGGGATTCAGTTTGATAACCAGCCTATTCCTTTTATTTATTAGCTCTGTGATTTTGGGTAAATCAAATTAGAGCCCCGGCTGAGCTTTCTTTTCCTTGTTTACAAAATGGGTGTAATATTATTTGTTTTCTCTCTTAAGACTGTTGTGATACTTCTACTGCTGTATCACTTATGTGAGGGGTTATTCTCCATTCATCATTTGGCAGTTTTCTTTTACAACTAATTATTTTGGCTAACTGGATGCTAAGTTCTGTTGCTTCTACCTGCTAAAAGACCACAGCTGACATCAATACCTTCCAAGTTTGGCAATATTTTGTGTCTCTACCTAGTTAAATCTGTTAATAAAATAAAACCTTTGTTTTTATGTAGCCATGTTTTAGAAGGGAGACAAAATATAAAATCAGAGAATGTCAGAGTTGGACTGGTACAAATCCTCATCTTATAAATGAAGAATATGACTCAGAGAGGGGAATAAATTTGTAACAAGTCACATAGTAAATCAGTATAAAGACTCCCCCTTGTGGACGGATTGACAAGTTATTTTACTATCTGTAAAATGGGGCTAACTTTCTGCACATCGTGGCAATGGCTAATTTTATCAATGTTTCTTAACCAATTATGAATCATGAATCATGAAATCATCAATTCATGAAATTCTAATTCTCTTTCAAAGGAAGAAATACTATTTCATAAGAAATTTAAACAACTTAATGTGTCATTTTTCCCCAAAGGATATGTATTTTGTTTCTCTGAACAACTTCTGGTTCCCACTGCAATACTCTCAAGCAATCGGTACATTTATATTGATCTTCAAGCAAATTTCTAAGATTCTAATGAAGTTACAAATAAAATAATTTTGAAATAGAAAAATTTTCAAGTAGTGGTTAATAGAGCTTGGAGTATATACCTACTATGTGCTAAGCACTTTACAAATAACTGGTCCCTGCAACGACCTTGGGAGGTGGGAATACTATTATCTCTGCTTTGTAGTTAAAGAAATTGAGGGCGACAGTGATTAAAGGAATTGCCCAGCATCACACAGCTAGTATGGGTTTGAGGCTGAATTTAAACTCAAGTATTTCCTAACTCCAAACCAGTACTGTATCCACTGAATTACTTAGCTAGTTCTGGAAGATCCCGGTACTCAATTCATGTTAAATTCCTATAGCTGAGTCCTGGAGCTCCTATTAGTGGATAGAATGAGTTGGTTGACTTGAAATTAAGAGAATTTAAGACTAAATGTGGAGTTTAGGACTGAAACTCACAGAAGCAAAAGACTTAGTGATATGTTAATGTTATGATTGCTTTGGGAGGAGTATGTTAATTCCTGAGGAGCAATTATGCAATCAAGCATAGTGAGAAAGAGACAGAGAGAAAGAGACAGTGACAAACACACATATATATGGGGGGAGACAGACAGACAGACAGAGACAGAGACACAGACACAGACAGAGACAGAGAGAGAAGGGACAGAGAGAAAGAAAGAAGAGCTGACTTTGGAGTCAAGAAGATATGGCTTCAAATACTATTTTTCAAACACATTAGTTATGCAAAATTAAGCCAATCACTTAATATCTCACCGCTCCAGCAATACTTGAAGAATATGAGTTGCAGAGAAGGGACCAAATTGTTTTTTTTAAAGCTTTTTATTTTCAAAACATATGCATAGATAATTTTCAGCATTCACTTTTGCAAAACCTTATATCCAAATTTTTCTCCCTCTCTTCTCTCCAACCTTTCCCCCGGACAGCAAATAATCCAATATATGTCAAACATGTACAATTCTTCCATAAATATTTCCACAATTATCATGCTGCACAAGTAAAATCAGATCAAAAAGGTAAAAAAATGAGAAAGAAAACAAAATGCAAGCAAATAAACAACAAAAATGTAAAAATACTATGTTGTGATCCACACTGACACCCTCTTTCCCCCCCGTCCCTACCACCCCCATCCTCTCTCTGGGTGCATATGGCTTTCTCCATCACAAACCCATTGGAACTGACCTAAATCATCTCACTGTTGAAAAAAGCCATGGAAGGCATGAATTCTTATGGGGGCGGGGGGGGGGGGAAGGAGTTTCTTCCTCTGAGACTTCCCTAAATCACAGATACAGTCCCTATTCTTATTGCTGGAGCAGAAAAACATTCAATTCAGTCATGAGTCTTGGGTTCCAGTGCTCTGTCTACTCATTATCTTTGGGACGTAGGGAAATATTTCAGGATAAAGAGTGTAAGATGATGGAAGAAGCATTGGATTAGGACTCAGGACACCTGACCTCGCTCTGTAGTAGCTGTAGGGACCTTTGAGCTTGTTTCCTTATCTGTGAAATTCAGAACATGATTCTGATCTGCCTTAGAATTGTAAGAAACAGCATAAATAGCCTAAGCACTTTAATCTCCATTGGAAATGTCTTCTCTTAATATTAAAAGGTTATGGGAAGTAACATTCCCCTTTACTAAAAATAGCTAAAGTTTCACACATTGATTGGTTATCAGTGTATTTAAAGGATTAGAAAAGACTGTTTGTTCTTCCTTTGGTCAGGAGGAAACTTTGCTCAATTTCTCCTTAAAGATTTTCAGTTCCCTGGTGGAAGAAGAATGGCAGAGTTGATAATGTCATAATCACCAGATGGCTTTTTTTGAGGGGGCCATCGGGCCCTTGTCTCTGTCGGGGAGTCTTGATCTTCGATCGATGGGGGAAAAGTTCCTAACATGTCTTCTTGTCCCTTTAGTGAGGCCCTGTTGTAATCTTTGACCTGGGTCAGATGTCAGGATCAATGGCTTTGCATGTTTTCCTATCCTGGTTTGTATGTCTGCCAAACCCATGTGACAGCCTCTGAAATGTGAGTCAGGAGAAACAGATCAAAATCTGCAGAACTTCCCCAAATGGGATCCAGACTCATGGGTCCCCAAAGTAAGATTTTCTAATTTCAGTGATATCTCATAGCACCCAAGGAATCCACCAAAACCATGAAAAGTTCAGTTTTAAAATTATATCTGTTCATTAAAATCATAACAATCTACATTTCCATGGACTCCATGGTTAATGCAGCACTTTTGATGCAGCTCTAAGTTGGTAGATATCTAAGTATTTTTTCTTCTCATTATATAGATGAGGAAACTGAAAATCAGAGAAGTGACCTCCCAGGTTCATATAGCTGATTGAGTCAAGTTTCAAATTGTCTCTTAAATTCAAGTCTGATGCTTTTTTCCACAAACCTACCTTTCAAAGAAAAAAAATGTATCACCAAATTAAATTCTTTCTCTTCATTAATTATCTAATTCATTAATTCTTCTTCATAGCTCCAATTTCCAACCCAGTAGCCTTGACTTATCCCTATTAACTTGAATGCTAAAAGAAATGAACTCAATTTCAAGTTTTATCTGTACTCTTTGTTTCATATATCCTATTTCATTTGTTTTGTATACCATATTTCATTATTACTGTTCCTCCATTCTGACTAGTTATAAGGTAAAATGATCTTACAAAACCAAGTAACTTGGTGTCTGATTCTGACAGTGTATGTAACATAAACATCTTTAAACCCCACTTTTCATATCTTCTAAGAGGAAGGAGATATGTTTCATCATCTGTTCTCTGGAATCAATATTATTTATTACATTTAATCTAAGATCAACAGTCTCTTAATGTTTATTTTCTTTTCTTTCCCTTTTCTCTTTTCCTCCCTCTGTACACATAGGATATCATATCCTTACCTACAGATGCTATTAAAAGCATTTTTTTCCTTTTGTACCTCTGAACTCTTCCATGATATCTTGAGGTTTATTGGCTAGATTTCTTTCTTAAGGACTAGGCCTTAAACCAAAACCAATCTGATTCCAATTGGCCAGTAATAAATCCTAGGCCAAGCTATGTTAGATCATTGTTTGGGTCCTGATTGACTCAGATTGAATGTAAATAGCAGTCATTTCTGCTTTGGCTAGAAACCATGGAGGATCTTCCCGTCCCAGATTCATTTATTTATTTAGATTTTTTTGAGCTAGGTGAAAGAGGAGATTCTTTGCCTCAATTGCTACCTAGCTCTAATCACTCAGTGGGTGCAGCCTCAGTCAAACTGGGACCTGTTGAAGACCTGAGTTTAAAAAGGCCAAGATCTTCCCCTGCATCCAGGGCCCATCTTTGGTCATCCTGATTATATCTGGCCACTGGACCCAGATGGCTCTGGAGGGCAAAGTGTGCCTTTACACAACCTCCCTCATTTAAATCCAATTCACCTGCATGTCATGGGCAAAAACATATACAGCCCTCATTCTCTTAGTTTTCCTTTCTTCCATCTGAATCTGTTCATATGAGTCTTCAGGTGTGTCTTTTAATATTTTTATTTTAAACTTAACACCAAATAAGATAAATATTTCCATATGCAAATTAGAACAGAAGAAGAGGGTTGCTCATGAAACTGCCTATTTTGAACAGAATTCTTTTCACTTTAAGTATAAAATCCATTTATAGCTTTCAAAACTACTCTGATGCTCTATGGTGTTTTCTTCTGTTTTCTTTTATGTGCTAAAGATATTTTAATGACTTCTTTTCCTCCTCCTCCTCCTCTTCCTTCTCTTTTCCTCCTCTCCTCCTTCTCCTCCTCTTTCTCTTCTTCCTTCTCCCTTCTCTTCTTTTCCTTTTTCTTCTACTCCTAATTCTACCCTCTGGGGCTAGTAAATACAAATTTAATCTCTCTTCCACATGACAGCCTTTCAAATTGCTCAAGAGCAAATACTGCTTTGTGTTTTTCTTCCCAATAGGATTATAAATTATTAGCAGACAGGAATCATGTAGCATTACCTTGTAATCTCCATAGTTTTTCATTCTATACCATGTTCTTCAGGGCTCCTATCATTAAAGGACTTGTATGGGATTGAACAAAATTTTTATAGTTGTCCAATCAAGACAAGTCAGACCTAATTGAAATGAAAGTCATTCAGTCACGTCTGACTTGTTTTGACCCCATTTAGGTTTTTCTTGGCAGAAATATTGGAGTGGTTTGCTACTCCTGTAGTTCATTTTATAGATGAGGAAACTGAGGCAGAGTTAAGTGATTCTCCTAGGATCACATAGCTAGTCCACTGGTCGTTCCACTGCACTGAGTTGCCACCAGCATGACTACCTTTATTATATCTGTGATCTCATTTCCTTGAGTCTTCCATCAGTGGTATATCCAGGACCCATCTTTGCTCTCTTCAATGCAGTATTAATTCATTTCTTTCTTTAAATCTTCAACAGAAGATTCAGAGACAACTAGCTTGTTGTAACCTTTCTCCTGGTCATTTTCTTATTTCAAGCATATCGAAGAATCCATTTGCTGTCTGTCACCTTTGTTGTATGACTTATCCACCTCATTTTCTAATCATGCGTGATGATAGCCTTCTTTAAAATTTATTTCATTGTTTTTACATTGCCCATATTTCTCTCTCTATCTCTCTTCTAAGTCCATTTAGATAGCAATTTTTTATAACAGAATTTTTATAGGAATAATAAAATAGAGGAATAGTAGAAAAAATCCATAAAATTATGAATTTGTATTTAATATTCTGTCACTTCCCCTTTCAAAGGAGTGGGGGAAGCCTTTTTTTCATATCCCTTTTCAAGGCTAAAGTTCTTTTTAATGACATTTATGGAGCTCTTCAGGGTTTACAAAGAACTTTACATATTTGGTTTCCTTGGAGCCATTCCACAGCCTTTTATGATTAATAGTACTCATATTATTGTCCCTATTTTAGAGATTAGGAAACTGAGATCAGAGAGTCCAAATGACTGACTTGTTGTCATACATCTATGTGATGGGGAAGAGTCAGATCTAGGTATTCCCAACTTCAGGTTCAGTGTATTATTCACTCTACTATGTAACTTCTTTTATATAACTTCTTTTATGCAAGTTATTTTTGGTGTGCTCTTTCTATTGCTTTTTAGTCTCTTTGTGATTACTTGAGCTCAGGATGTCACTCAGTTTTTACTGTGCTAGCTTGGAACTTCTACAGCAGAGACTGAATGGAACCATCGAAAGGCAGAACCATTTATCAATAAGGAAAAGCAGTTTTTCTTGTTAATGGTAGATCCATAGGTGTCACTCCTGTTGAGACTCATTGTGGTAGACATCTCTTCCCCCCATAGCTCAATTATCTTTCTGAAGCCACAGTGGTTAGAAGGTTGGGATCTCACTCCCCTTAGGTGCTAATCCAGGGTTATGTCAGGGATCAATATGAACTCCTCACTAAGTTTGCATTAAGGCTAAGTTAGGATAAGGTGTGTGTAAGGGAGTTTTGACGAGAGTTAGTAGGTACATGTACTTTGTTGTGTATGTGTGTGAACGCCATTACCAAGGAAAGCTCTGACATAACCCAAGGAAAACAACTCAAGTTCACACACATACATAGACTGCTTATATATACCATTTGAATTGTTAGGTTTGTAGCCATCACTCCACAAGAACCTGCCAGGATTTTAATCAGGGCTCTCCTATATTACTTTTGTCATTTCCCCCCCTAGATTTCAATTTCCCTATCTATAAACTGAAGAAATAATCTGTACTCACGTCCAGGTTATAGTAAGGGCAAAATCCAATAAATATTTATTAAGTCAGGTACTGTTCTAAGTGCTGGGGATGTAATTAATTTTGAAAAAAAGGTAGTCCTTGTCCTCAAGGAGCTTATAATTGAAAGGGGGAGACATAACAAAAAATGGAGGCAGGAAATCAGAGCGCAGGAGATATTTTGTGGAGTTGAAAAGAAGCAAAACAGCAGAAGCAAAATAGCTGTTTATTTAACAAATGATTCTTGATTGAAGAAGCTCATTATTTAAGAGAACTCTTTAATAAGCATGTTCATACAATCCAACCAATCACTTCCATTTGATTGAAGCTTACACACACACACACACACACACACACAGAGTCAGAGACAGAGAGAAGAAGAGGAAGAGGAAGAGATAGACACACACAGAGAGGGAAATTGGAGAGAGACAGACACACACACACACACACAGAGGGAGACAGAGAGAGAAAGAGAGAGAGAGAGAGAGAGAGAGAGAGAGAGAGAGAGAGAGAGAGAGAGAGAGAGAGAGAGAGAGAGAGAGAAGGAGTGAAGGAGGGAGAGAGGGGGAGATAGAGAGAAAGAGAGAAACAGAGAGACAGAGAGAGACACAGAGGGAGCAACAGAGGGAGAGGGAGAGAGAGAATAATATTCACATTAACATAATGCTTTCAGGTTCATAAAAATCTTCAAAAATAACTCTGGAAGATAGGTAGAGTATCTTTTATTTTTCCCAGGAAAAAGAATATAGAAGGAACAGAAAAGTCAAAATACTTTCTAAAGGTTACACAGAACATTAGTTGCAGATTGAACATTAGAGCTCAGTCATTCTAAATTCTAATTCAGTATTCTTTCAAAGATAGAAAAATGACTTCTAATAAAAATTTCCTTTAAAAATAGATGAGAACACAAAAGAAGCACAATCCTAATATTAAAACTGGAAGAAATCTTGGTGAAAATTTGTGCCATGGATCCCTTGCAGTCTGATGAAGTCTCTGGACCCAACCTCAGAATCATTTTTTAAAACGCATAAAATAAAATATATAGAATTGCAAAAGGAATCAATTAAATTGAAATAAAAATGTAATTTCCTCCCTCATTCAAATTTATGAAGCCCCTGAAATCTGTCTATAGATTCCTTAACATGGGGAGCTTTGTGAACTCCAGATCAAGAACCTTTAACCTGCTCCAATCCCCTTATTTTACAAGAGGGAAACTGAGGCCCGAATTGTGGGACTTGAAGGAGAGCTCAATGTTTAGATGGATGAATGACTAGCCAAAGCTAAGTATGATGAGAGAGTTACTCTGGATGGGATTTCTAGGGAATGGGATGCCCCATGAGACTCTTAAAAGATATGAAGCTTCAAGAAAGAACTTATTTCCAATCAGTGACATGATAAAAAAGCTTGGAGGTTATGCTTAGGGGACCAGGACCAGGTTCTTCAATTAGCACCATGAGGTGCTGGGACTTGGCAGTGGCGCTAATTTCCCCCTGGCCCTTAGGGTCTTTCAATAATGGATGAGCTAAGGGCCTATGAGGGGATGGAGAAGCTGTGAAAAGAGGGCCCATGTGATATTCAAGGTTAAGGTCAGCTACCCAAGAGATGGCTCCCCTCAATCATAAGCAGCAATTGTGGATTGTTCTCCCTAATTACCAAGTAAATGAGGTTGCTGAGGCAAGAATGTCCTGACAGAAGTGTAGGAACCAACAAAATTCTCTATTAGTGTAGGCTTGGGAAGGCACTTGACACATCCCAGTGGGAGGTGATATAGTGAAATGAAAAAACTACTAGACTGGGAGCCAAAAGACCCTTGTTTGCATTCCATCCTTATACTGACTGGCTATGTCATCTTTCACAAATCACTTCCCCTCTCTGGACCTTAACTTTTGTAAATCTAAAGCCAAAAGATTTGTATTTTATGATCATCCAAGTTCCTTCCAGATCTAACTACCTTGACTACTCTCTCACTTCAGACACTAATGGAGACCACCCAGGACCTTGAACCTCCTAGAGACAGCAATGTTTCCAGCCCAGTGTCCAAAACCATCATCTTCAGAAGCAACCCCCATGAAGATGTGTGTTTCTAGTGTTCTTGTCACTGTCCAGTGGTCCAATATCAGAAACTGAAATTATTTAGTCAATGTAAATGACATCAAAGAAAAGATATTACCGTGTGCTTTGTCACTGTATCCTAAATTCCACCTAACACTTTCTTCTGACATAGCTGAAACCTCTCCTACTCATTATCTTCCCCATTAGAATGTGAGCTCCCAGAGTGTAGATTTGTGTATCTCCAACACTTAGCACAGTGCTTGCATATGGTAAGCATATAATTCATTCATTCATTCTGACATTCTATGCTCTAAGAGCCTTTGGAGCTTCAAAATTAGCACTCCTTTCCTCTCATCTTTCAAAAACATTAAGTAAAACTACTCCCCTCTGCTACCTGAAATAACTCCCACCTTACAAGGTCTAGTTAAATTTCATGTCCTACATGACTGAAGCCTTCCCTTATCACTTCCATAAGAGCTTGTTTTTTTTTTTTTCTCTATTTTTCTCTACTTCTTCAACCCTTCAAATTAATGCCATTTGTTTTGATCCTTTATGATATTATCTTATGTTTAATTCTCTGATTGCTTCCTGTGAATGTGTCTTAGTTAACTATTGTAACTAGAGTATAATCTTCTTGAAGGCAGGAACAGAGGCTACTTCACTTGCCTTCTTGGTCCCTGGGGTCCATCTCCAGTTGTCCTGATATATATCTTGTCACAGGACCTGGATGGCTCAGGAGGAAAAAGAGGGGTTGGTCACTTTGCACAGCCCTCCCTCATTCAAATCAGTTCAAAACCAATTCACTTGCTTGTCATGGTAACAAACAACAACCACTTTGCCCCCTAGCACAGGGATGGGTACAACATTGACATATCGTGATAAATTATAGAATCAAGCCCAAATTCAGAACCTGGGCCAGATTCCATAGCCTAATAAACTTAACCTGGACCTCAGAGCTAGGTTTCAAATTATGAAGCTTGTCATTTTATTTCCCTCACTTTAATGGTGCAAGAATAATTGGATGAGGTTAGGAATTGTAAAGGGGGGGGGGAGATCTTGTTGCTTATGACCTAAATGAAGTTCTTGAAAGAAGAATATACAGAAGAAGAATATTGTCAGATCTCATGGAAAGACTATAAGAGATAACTTAGCACTGATGTCCTGGGCAGTGCTCTCTCTGAATCTCAGTTTCTCTTTCTATCTTTCTCTGTTTCTCTCTGTCTCAGTCTGTCTCTATCTCTCTGTATCTGTCTGGCTCTGTTTCTGTCTGTCTCTGTCTCTCTCTCTCTCTCTCTTTCTCTCTCTCTGTGTTCAGAAGACCCATGTGCTCTCTAAGGAGTGATTTGGTTTTCATTAGGGACTTTGCCCTATTCAATTTTATGCAATTCACTTCCCTTTTCTGGGTCTCAACTTCCTTATCCATAAAATAGGAGAGTTGAATGACTTAAATGGTTAATAAAAGCATTAAGTAAGAAAGTTAGATGATTTTCCAGTTATCTAATATTATTCCTCATAGTAACTATTCTTTTTTATAGTGCTTAAATGTTTGAAAACCACTTACAGTATCTTATTGCATTTGATCTTCAAAACCACCTGGTGAGATTGGTGCTATTATTATCCCCATTTTAGAGATGAGAAAGCTGATGTCTGGAAAAGTTATGACCTGATCCAGATTGCATAGCTGGTAAGTCTTTCTGACTCCAAGTCCAGCACATCTGTCCACTACATAAATATGTCTGCTGTAACATACTGCTTCAAAGGGTTTGTTGTTAAGAAATACCTTTTAAAATACCACTAAAATACCTTGTGAGATCAATGAGTCATTACTGTGATGATATGAGATGATCATAAGAGTCGTCGTATATTTCAGAGCTAGAAGAGACCTGAGAAACCATCAATCAACCAGTTAATCAATACACATTTATTTGGCACCCAGTGTGCATCAGGTTGAGCTAAGCACTGTTTTTTTTTAACACCTGGGGAAAATAAATTGAGAGTCAAATAGGTTAAATTCCTTTTGTAATTTACTGAGTTGGGATTGGGATTTAGGTATTCTCTAAAGACCTTTCAGAATTTCATATCTTCAATTTTACACGTCCTTAACTGAACTAAATGACCCTCTTCCAAAACTTTTGTATTCCTGTCTGAGGAGCCATAATTTTCCCAGTCATTCAGGTGTACAACTTTGATGTTATTCTCCTCTCTCTTTCTGTCTTGAAGTGTCTGTTTCTATCTATGTTTCTTTCTCTGTTCTCTATTATCAAAACCGGTCATTTCTGTCTTCCTAGCTTTTCCTTCTCATTCTACTCCGGCTACTTTCTATCTTCTCCTCAGATACTGTCACTACTCTGGTGCAGTCTTGCATTATTTTAAGTCTTAATAGGCTGCTGATTGATCTCCCTGTTTCAAATTTCTCCCCACTCCAGTTATTTTGTCAAACTAATCTTTGTAAAGGACAAATCTGACCATATCATTCTCCTCCTTTCTTCAATCAAATCCACTGACTCCCTATTTCCATCAGGATCAAATATAAACTTCTCTCTTTGGTTTAAAAACCTTCTACTACCTGGTTCCTTTCTCATTTTCTAGTCTTTTTAAACCTTAAATCCTCTCCCCTTCCCCACCATGTATTCTGTAATCCAGTGACATGAGGCTCTTTTCTGTTCCTCAAACATGTTCCATATTTTGCCTCATCATTTTCATTGGGCTGTCCCCATGTCTGGAGCTCTCCCTCTCATCATTTATATCTCCCAATATTTGTTTGTACTAACTGTTCCCCCACATTATCAGATCCTGAGTGTATATAGTCATTGATTTAATTCTTCCAATACATACCCTCCATTAAGTTATACATTGTTATACCTCCAACCACACATTTCAGGAAGAAGACCAAACTCCTCTGGCCAGGATTCAAGATTTTAGGTGATACTAATTTTTTATTGCATCATTCCAATGCTCAAGGACTTGCAATGGCTTCCTGTTGCCAAAAGAAATGAAATTTAAAGCCACCATGCAAACATTCTAGGTTTTTCCATAGACCACAAGGTTTTCATTTTATCTTTAGCTGTGATACTATAGATCTGACATACTCATGACAGAAATACTTTGGGGCCACTTAGGTTTACCTGAGTTGAAAGCTTGTAATAATATTTGACATTTTTTATATATACATATACGTATACATATGTATTTGACATACATATACATATTTGACATACATATACATATATATATATATTTAAGATTTTTTTTCTCTTTTAGCTTTCCTCCACCTCTCTGACTTGTTTTCTTTGTCCCCTTTGTTGGATCATCATCCATTTAATGCCCCTATCTGTGAATATAACTCAAAAGTTCTATCCTGGGCCTTGCTTTTCCTTGTCCTCCCTTCCCCTCCCTTCCCCTCTCCTCCTCACCCCTCTCCTCTCCTCTCTTCTTCCGTCCTCTCTTATCATCTCTTTTCCTCCCCTCCCCTCTCCTCTCTTCTTCCCTTTTCCCTTCTCCTCTGCCCTTTCTTCTTCCTTCTCCCTTCCTCTTCCCCTCTTCTTTCCCATCCTCTCTCCCCTTTCCCCTTTCCCCTTTTCTTCCCTTTCCCCTCTCCTCTCCTCTTCTCTCCCCTCCCTTCCTCTCTTCTCCTCTTTTCTTCTCTCCTCTCCTTTCTTCTCTCCTGTTGTCTCCTTATCCCCTCACCTCACCTTCCCTCTCCTCTTTCCCCTTCTCTTTCCCCTTTCCTCTTCCCTTTCCCTTCCCTCTCTGCTCCCCTTTCCTCTCCCCTTTCCCTCCCTTCTCCCATCCTCTCTCCTCTCCTTTCTCCCCTTCCCTCTCCTGTCCTGTCCTTTCCTCACCTCTCCCCTTTTCTCTTCACCTGCTCTCTCCCTCCCCTCTCTTCTCTCCTCTCCTCTTCTCTTCTCCTACCCTCCCTTCTCTTGCCCTCTCCTTTCCTCTCTCCTTCCCTTCCCTCTCCCTTCTTCTATCCTTTCCTCTCCCCTCCCCTCTCCTCTTTCCTTTCTTCCCTCCCTTTCCTTCCTCTCCCCTCTCCTCCATTCTCTCTTCTCTTCTCCTCTCCTGTCCTCTCTTCCCCTCTTCTCTCTCCCTTCTCCTGCTCTCCCCTTTCTCCTCCCTTCCCTTTTCTCCTCCCCTCTCCCCTCTCCTCTCCTTTCCCTCTCCTCCCAGCTATCATGCGGGAAGAGACGTATTCTGCTTGCCAAGAGAGCAGTGACTGTAAATAAAATCGGAGCCGTTAAGTAGAATGAGCTACTTTGATGGGAGGTGAATTCCACTTTCCTGAAGCTAGCTCAGGAGGACGGTGTGGAGCCCCTGGAGAGAGGATTCTTGGACTGGGGTCCCTGATTTCTGAGCGCCCTTTCGCCTCTCAGATTTCAGGGTTTTATGATGTCCCGGTCACCTCCAACATGCGACTGCTATCATTTCTGTAACCTGGGAGCAATCACAGCTAAAGCGATGGGGTTTTCCTTCTTTTCTTCCTCTCACCTCCACGTTTCCCCCCCTCAAATTAGCTAGGGAAATTCCGCGCTATCAAGAAGTGGCTCTGGAACTAATCATAAAGAAATATCCTTACGAGTCTTTAAATAGTTCCTAGGTCTAAGCGTTTCCTCTAAGGCGGCTAATTCTTGCCTCCTAGGAGAACCTGAACCCTTTTTGACAAGATTCCGAGTTTTGTCAGATGTGAATTGTTAAGATTTAATTGAAAAAATGACCAGAACACAGCAGCTATTTGAAAGGGACTGACCCAGAATCAATTAGGATTTTCTAACAATTGACCATTCACCGCCAAACAGTTTATCGCGAGCCGTGGTCTCTGGAGTGTGCTACGCTGGCTTCGGGGAAGGTGGGGGTGAGGGTGGGGGTGGGGGTGGGGATGGGGATGGGGGTGGGGGTGGGGATGGGGATGGGAGTGGGGGTGGGGATGAGGGTAGAAATGGGGGTAAGGGTGAGGAGGTAGAGAGTCAGATTAAAGCCCTTAACTCGGAATAGCACTGATGGAGGAACTGACGGAAGGCGTCCCCCCACGAAATCTTTCAGTCAATTTTGCTGCTTTTAAAGGCTGCGTTTGCCGTGCCCGAGCCTCTCCAGCGGGCATAATGGACGATTCTCTTCCGAACTGCATGATACACAATATAGGTTACCGTCTTGAAAAAACAGGTCAGGGCCAGAAACATTCTTTGTCAAATTGCTGTTGACAGCCCCAACGAGGGATGGAGGAGCCCTACAGAAAGGTCCTTTCATCTAAAGACAACACTGCCTATAATTGGTCATTCTTTCTGCCTTCCTCCTTTTCTTAACCTCCGAACAAAACAATCATCATTTGCCAAAGTAGTTTCTTGAAATCTTCCAAGCATATGATGGTGGGAGGGCCTGTGGGGGAGGGGGATATCAGATCTGGGGAGGTGATAGCTGAGCTTCAAAAGGAGGTAATAACCCTGCTACTGAAGCTAGTTTCTAAATAAGGGCCTTTTACAGTACGTGATAGAGGAAGCTGGATCAGCTCTTGCATAAGTTCAGGCTCTCCCCTGAATTTCTAGGTGCCCACAGGATGTTCTCTACTTCAAGAGGATAATGAACATTTCCTAAATAGAACAGAAAAAAAGTTTTTTTTTTTTTAAATAAAGCTTTTTATTTTCAAAACATATGCACGGATTATTTGACCACATTGATCCTTGCATAGCCTTGTGTTTCAGATTTTCTCCTGCTTCTCCCTAACCCCTTCCCTAGATGGCAAGCAATTCAATATTGTTAGATGTTAAAATATATATTACATCCAATATGTATAAACTTATTTATACAATTCTCTTGCTGCACAAGAGAAATTAGATCACAAAAAGAAAGTAAATGAGTAAGAAAACAAAATACAAGCGAACAACAACAAAAAATGTGAGAATGTTATGTTGTGAGCCACACTCAGTTCTCACAGTCCTCTCTCTGGGTGTAGATGGCTCTCTTCATCACAAGATCATTGGAAATGGCATCAATCATCTCATTGCTGGAAAGAGTCATGTTCATCAGAATTGATTATTATATGATACTGATGTTGTTGTGTACAATGATCTCCTGGTTTTACTCATTTCACTTAGCATCAGTTCATGTAAGTCTCTCCAAGCCTTTCTAAAATCATCTTCTTGATTATTTCTTATAGAACAATAATATTCTACAACTATTCATATACTATAACTTATTCAGCCATTCTCCAACTGATGGGCATCCACTCAGCAGAAAAAAAATGTTAAAAGAAAGATCTGGGATTTTCTAAACATGGGGAAAATTCCTGTTCTTGGGGCATTGACATTGGTAATTCATCAACACAGATCTTAATTTAACCTATGTGTGATTTAGTGGAAAAAGCCACTGAACATGTGAAGAACAAAGAAAGTTTAAGTGTCCCCAGAATAATAATATTAATGTGAGTTATGGGTGAAGTTTGAAATCTGGTGTACTAGTCCCAAGATCAAAGTGTCATCCATTACTCCGTAACAACAATAACAACATTAGTACTTCTTAAATACTTCAAGAGAGACAGTGTACCATGGAGAATATATAATATACTTTATACATTCTGGTTTCAAATCCCATTTCAGATATGTGCTGTCTAGACACCAAAGAAGACATTTAATCCCCCAGTGCCCATATAATTCTCTAAGATTATCGCTGCAAATCTCTACTTCATACCAATCAGACTGGTAAAATCGAACATAAGGTGCTGTGGGAAAGATAAGCACACTGATATACCATTGCTGGAGATATGGTCCTCCTCCTCGCCCCCCACACTGTGAAAAGCAATTTGAAATTATGACCCACAAAGTTACTAAGTAGTGAATTCCCTTTGAACTAGTAATATCACTAATAAGTGTACTCTTTAGAGGGATAAAAAATAAAGAACTAAAGTCTTATATGTACAAAAATATGTATAGCAGTCCTGCCCCTGCCCTTTCCCTCTTTTTATAGTAGTAATGGAGAATTGGAAAATAAAAGGGTGCCTGTTAATTGGGAAATGGTTGAACAATAGAGTCATAATGGAATACCACTGTGCTTTCAGAAATGGTGAAGAAAATGGATTTAGAGAAATCTGGGAAGACTTGAATAAACTGATGCAGAGTGAAATTAATAAAATAAGAACAATATATACTATAACATTAATATAATAAAAATGAATTTTAAGATTTTTGATCAGAAAAATGAACTACCATTATTCCAAGGGATTATTGGTGAAGAATACTGCTCTGTTTTTGACAGAATGAGAAATACAATTTTGGATGTTGTCAATATGGAAAAACAGGGGATAACAAAGAAGGTGATAGAGACCACTGTATGGTAGGAGAAAGCAACTGTGACACATTATAACTGTGGAATTGCATAGGAGAAATAGTAGTATCAAAGATGTCATTAGAGTACCTTTGTATACATGCAAATACATAATTTATATATTTGTAAAGCACTCTGTATGTATGTGTGTATATACATATTATCCAATTTATATTTTTTCTTTTGGACATGGCCAATGTGGAGATTCAGAAGCAGCTAGGTAGCTCAGAGGATAGAGCACTGGGTCTGGAATAACGGAGACCCAAATTCAAATCCAGCCTCAGACACTCATTATGTGACCCTAGGAGGTGACTTCACCTACTTTCTGTTTACCTAATCTACTGAAGAAAGAATTGGTAAACCACTCTAATATCTTTGCCAACAAAACCAAATACAGCGTTATGGATGACTATACAAGAAAAAAGGCGTTTTGTTTTTCTTTCATTTTCAGTTGGGGATAGAGTTGAAGGTGAAAGAAAAGGGCAGGTTTTTGCTGATTAAAAACAAAACTTAAGAAAAAGAAAGAACCTGTGAATATCCTACTGGTTTCACTGATATACTTGAGCCTTTACGAGAAGTTCAGGAAGGCTCTCAATATTCTGGGTGGCCTTCTTTCCACCCTTACCCTCTTTGGTGAATTCATGGGAGCATATGAAAAAGAGTCATAAATGAAAGGACTGCTCTACATTAGTGGTGTCAGACTTAGGTGGGGCCCATATTGATTTAGAAAACTACATGTTCTTTTTTAAATGTAATTTTGTTGTTGCTAAACCATTCTTCAGTTGTATCCTATTTTCTATGACCCCATTTGGAGTTTTCTTGGCAAAGTTATTGCACTGGTTTACCATTTTCTTCTCCAGCTCATTTTACAGAGGAGGAAACTGAGGTAAACAGGATTGAGTGACTTGACCAGAGTCAAACAGCTAATAAGTATCTGAGATTAGATTTGAACTCAGGAAGATGAGTCTTCCTGACTCCAGCTTCTATCCACTGTAGGATCACCTAGTTACTCCTCCCTCATTATTAATACATTAACACATTAAAATAATATGGTAACTGGATTTTAATCTTGGTTGGAACCAAAAGTATTGTAGATCACAATGCTAGTTTGACACCTCTGGTTTATGTATTTGCAGTAAACACCCTCACCAAAAAAAAAATTGAAATCTACTAATTCCAACCAGAAAGGAGCTCTATATTCAATACTCTAACTCCTGAATTTCTTAATGGTTTTTCATTCCCTCCCATCTCGATCCTATGATCTCATTCTGTAACTTGGGCTTACCCTTTGTGGGAATGATGCAGTTGATGTGCTTATCCAGCTAAGTGTATGAATATAAATAAAATTGATAATCCCTAACATGTGGATGGTATTTTTTGGATTATAAAAGAATTTACAACCCTTCAAGTAGGTGGTACAGTGGATGGAGAGCACTGGATCTAGAATCTAGTTCAAATCCAGTCTCAGACTTACTAGCTGTATAATCTGGGCAAGTCATTTAAACCTTAAAGCTCTAAGTGCCAACCATAATAATGGAAAAAGCTTTATCATCCTAATTGAGAAACAAGGACATTGAAATTTAGGGGGGGGGGGAGGAAAGGTGCCTAAATTCTTTTTAATTAATTAATTATTATTATTTTAAATAATTATAACTTTTTACTGACAGAGCCCATGCCTAGGTAATTTTTTACAATATTATCCCTTGCACTCACTTCTGTTCCAACTTTTCCCCTCCCTCCCTTCACCCCCTCTTCCAGATGGCAAGCAGTCCTATACATGTTAAATATGTCACAGTATATCCTAGATACAATATATGTATGCAGAACTGAACAGTTCTCTTGTTGCACAGGAAGAATTGGATTCAGAAGGTAAAAATAACCTGGGAAGAAAAACAAAAATGCAAGCAGTTTACATTCATTTCCCAGTGTTCTTTCTTTGGGTGTAGCTGCTTCTGTCCATCGTTGATCAATTGCAACTGAATTAGATCTTCTCTTTGTCAAAGAAATTCACTTTCATTAGAATACATCCTCATACAGTATCGTTGTTGAAGTATATAATGATCTCCTGGTTCTGCTCATTTCACTCAGCATCAGTTCATGTAAGTCTCTCCAAGCCTCTCTGTATTCATCCTGATGGTCGTTTCTTACAGAAAATAATATTCCATAACATTCATATACCACAATTTACCCAACCATTCTCCAATTGATGGGCATCTATTCATTTTCCCGTTTCTAGCCACTACAAACAGGGCTGCCACAAACATTTTGGAAAAGGTGTCTAAATTCACAGAAGTAATTGATGACCTTTTACCCAAATCTCCCCATTTCTAGTTTACACTTCCCCCATTATAACAGGCTTCCTCAGAAAAATTGATAAATCAGGGAGTGAGGATTCCTATTATCAAAGGATTGTTCCAAAAAGACTTTCCAAATAGCAAGTTCCTTTAAATATAAATGATGGTTTAATTGGTTGGGTCACCAAGTAAGTAGACGACACAAAGCAATTAGGGATAGACAATATATTACGTGATAGAATCAGGACCCACAAAAGATTTCCACAGGTCCGAAAAATGGTCCAGATTCTTTGAGGTGAAATTTAATAGAGAAAAACATAAATTTCTACATGGGTTCAAATCACCTACTGCCCAAGTACAGACAGCAGAGATATGGTTTGAAAAACCTCTTAGTGAAAAAGAGCTGGGGTTTCTGGAGGATTGTAGACTTCAAGAGCTAAGAGTGGGAGATGGCACCATAATCTGTGCACCATTTCAGAGGTGCACAATGGTTAGAATTGGTCCTGCTGTCAGATGTTGGATAATACCTAGCATATGGCATTCAACTCTGGAGCCAGATTTTAGGAAGGACATTAATAAGAAGACTGGGTCAGGAGATTGAGGGGATTCAGCATTAGTTGAAAGATCTGGGAATGTTTAGCTTGGGAAGATGAGGTAGTGAATGAGAGCTATCTTCAAATAGTTGATATGCTATTACCTAAAAGAGGTTTCAGATTTTTTCTTCTTGGACCTAGAAGGTAGAACTAAGGACTAATGGCTAGAAATGGCAAAAGAGACAAGTTTCGAATTTTTTTTCCAAAAGACTTCTTTTTTCTAAGTAATAGCATTTTATTTTTCCAAATATATGCACAGATAGATTTTAGTATTCACCTTTGCAAAACTTTGTGATCCAAAGGAAAAAAAATACTTTCTAGCAATTATTTCTACCCTCAAGTGGAATGAGTTGATTAAGAGGAACAGATTCCCCTACTTTCTTTTCTCCTCCACACTTGTCCTCCATTCTGGAGATATTCAAGTATAAATTGGATGATGATAACAAATCAGACAACAAAAGCTCAGAGGGACTTTGGCAATCACCTAGATTAGGACTTCTTAATCATTTTCCACTTGTGACCCCTTTTCACCCAATACATTTTTATGTGATCCAATGTATATAAAATAGGTATACAGATCAAACATTTACTGATAATAATTCTTAATTTTGTTATCCTTACATTCCATATGGGATCACAAGCTAGAGTTTAAGAAACTGGAACCTATACCAATCTCTTCATTTTTCAACTGAAGAAATTGAAACTCAGAAGAAAAATTATTTGGTCAAGGCCACATAACTAATTAAATGCCAGAGTCAGGATTCAAATCCAGGCCTCCTGACTTCAAGTCCAGAACTCTTTGCACTACATCAGGATACTTTTCTTGTCGAGGATTTAGTCATAGTTATTCTTGTTCAGACAGGGATTGGTCTCTATGACCTCTGAGGTCCTGTCCAACCCCAAGATTCTCTGATCCTATCAATTCAATCTGAGAATTGCCTGCAACATTTTAACAACATATTCATTTTTTAAAGTGAGGTACACTGGTCTCTACTGACTCCCCACAGAGCTTTTTTTTCTGAAGTTAAATTCCATAGCATGTGGTTTAACATTTGGAACTTTTTAAAGGGAAATTGTTGGGGAAATGGAAAATATTTTGGTCTCAGAACACAATACCTTCTCAGTAGGGAGTCCCAGAAAAATAGAGCCACAGGCTGTCACAGGGAAGATAAAAAATGGACAGAAATGTCTGTCTAGCTTAGTTTAAGCATTTCTCAACACAATCTCTCACTATACAAAGAAGTGTAATCATGGAAAATGGGGGAAAGATTGTCTCTGTCACTGTATGGAGAATCAAGTTTCTCATAAAAACTAATTTAATGATTCAATTTCCTTAATGGTAGTTTCAGTTTAATCCTAACCTTAGACTCGACTGAATTGTCATGTCCATTTTAGACTTCTGACAAGGATTTACCAGGAATTCAAAATTGTCTTAAATAATTATACTCCATTACATCCTCTTCCACTGGCTCAATTAAAAAAAAAAAGAGTTTTATTGATGCTTTTTTTTTTTTTTTTTTTTTTTTACATTGGTTGAGTTACTCTCCAATGATTCTCTGGTACTTAATAGAAACTCCTTTTGAAATAAAACACAGTTATAAAAAAAGGAATGAACAAAATTACTGACAATACCTAACAGTATGATTTATTCTTTACTTTTAATCAATCAATTAATTAATTAACCTTTCTGCCCAAAGTCCTTTGAAGTCATAGTTAGTCATTTCCATGAACAAAGTTTTGATGACTTTCAATATTATTTTCTTCCACATTATTGTGGTCATTGTGTATTTCCCCTGCTGATTTTCCTTACTTTAGTCTGTCCTAATTCATATCAGTTTTTTTCAAGTTTTTTTTGGTGACTTTTCTCAAGGTCTTTGAAATTCTTGAGCTCCTCATAACTTTTCCCCAAAATTTAGTAGTAACACAATTTTCAAGTGTGAGTAGAGGATTGAATTAAATAAGAGAATAATTAGAAGAACACCTTATTCCAAGAGTAGCATATCAAGTATCAGGAGCCCTGGTTTTTCCAGGTAATCTTTGGAAAATTCCTTCTTGCTCTTCAGTTTCCTCATATATAAAATAGGAAAGACAAGGTGGGGATATGTATACCAATTCTGCAGATGATGATAGTGAGACCAGTTAAAGAAAGTATATTTCTAAAGTGATATAGGTAGTAGAGAGAGACTAGAACCTAGAAAGAGAGTAAGATTCAGAATATAAATAACAAGTTCAAATAAGACTAGAGGATGAGAGTGAATGGTGTCAAGGCTAGGGAAGAAATCCTAAATTCTCCTTTTGTGGCTTTGTTATAAGCTCATGTTAGAAATTTATCCAAGAGGATGCCAAGTTCTCAGTTGATATGAAGCCCAGTAGACTCTAACTTTTCCTTCTCTGTAATCTATTTTCTTGCCTCACAGAGGAGCTATGAGGTATGTATGAAAGTACCATAGAACACAAATAATTATTAAGAAATAGAATATATTATGTATGATGTTGCACAAGTGACTTCATGTATTCAGTCTTTTGTTTCCCCATCTGTACAGTACTTGAATTAGACCAATTTAACCTTCAAATTCTATGAATTAAATTTTCATGAAACTGTACTCTTACAGCCATTTAGCTCACACATCATTATTTCTTGTGTATAAAAAGAGATAGCATGGTGTAGTGGAACAAACCTTGGACTTGGAATAAGAAGACTTGGGTTTCAGAATTGCATTTAACAAGTACTAGTTGTGTGACCTTAGAAAAGTCATTAACTCTCTAAATCTTAGCTTTTTCATTTGGAAAATGGGGTGATAATACTTAATCTACTTGATTTCCAAGTTTATTTAAAGGGAAATACTTCATGATTCATAGGAAGATCAGAGTAACATAAAGAGCTGTTGGAGGTAATCAAGACCAACCCCTACATTTTACAGATGATGACACTCAATCTACGAAAAATTAAATTATTTATTCAAGGTCACAGATAAAGTAAAGAGTAGAGCTATTCATATTCTGCTAGTCAATCCTCCTCCCTTCACTCTGCTACTTAATTTTAATTATCTGTGTGACCAATAACAATAAGATTATATGCTGATCAACTGTGACTAACTTAAATCTTTTCAACAATAAGATGATTCAAGGCAATTCCAATAGACTTAGGATGGAAAAATGCTCTCTGCATCCAGAGAGAGAATTATGGAGACTGAATGTGGATCCAAACATCCTATTTCACCTTTGTTTACTTTGTCTTTTTCATTACTTTTCCCCTTTTGATCTGATTTTTCTTGCACAATATGACAAATATGGAAGTATGTTTTTTTTTTAAATTACGTGTGACCCTAAAAAAATCCTATTTCTCTGTGGATCTGAATCCAAGACTTTCAGTTTCCAAGTCCAAGAAGCTGTCCACCACACCATGTCTACTTCTAACTATTCATTGTTCTATAAAGGTTGATCAAGTATGTGTTTCCCTTTTTAAGCTTCTTCTCCATCTTCTATTCTTTACTTCAGGCATCCAGCATATTGTTTTCTCTCCCTTGCCCAAATCTATTCTGAGCTTACTCCTTACTCTGTGCTAACTCCTTCACAAAGCCTTCCTTCCAGTCCTTGACTTTGATCTTGCCATGGATCTTTGATGACTTTCAAAAAGAGAGTGAGGCTTACAATTTTGTTCAATTCTCCCTTACTTAAATCCAATTTACTCAGGAGTCAAAAGGCATCATCCAAACCAATTTTTTTTTTTTTGCTATTTCATTATTTAACTATCCAATAATTTTATAATTTTACTATTACTATTTTATTATTATTATTATTTTACTCTGTTACTATTTAGTTATTTTACTATCAACTACAGACACTAATATCATGAAATCATTTTGGTCCTCTTTGAGCACAAAGGAGAAACTGAGTCCAGATATGCTAAGGGACTTGCCTAGGCTCATACAGTACATTTGTGGCTGAATGGCAACATTAGCCCTGCTATTCTGAATCTGTCCTTTCCACTAGTTCATACTGTCTCACCCAATCTCTTTATTTTGTAGTCAAGTCCACCCCCTTTTATAGAAAATACAATGTCACTATTTTTCCAGTTTATTTACTAAACATGGCCCCACCCTACTATGTTACCCTAATCTCATATTACTCCTCTTCAAAAACTCTATCTTCTACTCAAAAGCAAGCTGCTACCTCATATTCTCATCATTTGGGACAATGCCAGATCTCTGGTTTCCATCTTTTCTGTTGACATGTTCCTCTTTCTTCAAGGCTCTGCTTAGACACCATTTCTTCCATGAAGTTTTCATGCATTTCCTTCTCAGCTTGGCGTGGTTCCTCCCTCCCCAAATATTTCATCTAGAAAGAAGTTTTTGTTGTTCATTCATTTCAGTCATGTCCAACTCTTCATGACCCCATTTGGGATTTTCTTGGCAAAGATATTGGAGTGATTTGCCATTTCCTTCTCCAGCTCATTTTACAGTTGAGGAAGCTGAGGCAAATAGATTTAAATCGCATAGCTAGGAAGTGTCTAAGGTCAGATTTGAGCTAGGAAAGATGAGTGAGAAGATCTTAGTTTGGATACCACCTTTAATTCTTACCAGTTACAGATTTCTGAGAAAGAGCTTATAATCCAAAGACCTGGATATAAAGGTCTGAAATTTATTAACACTAGTTTATAGATTAAGAACTTGACAACTGAAATGGGAAGTCATTTACTCAAGGTCACTTGAGTTAGTAGCAAAGTTGGTACTGAAGTGTTCTGGCTCCTCAGTTCAGGGGTCTGCCTCCCTTGCAAGTCTTTAGATTTAGCCAACTAGTCTCCAAGTATGTTTCCGCTTGACCCTACCCCCAAGATGATAACCAGACATAAAGAGCCTCCTATTTCAGAAGAGAGAAAAAAACCAGGGAAGAGGCAGTCCTGATGAAGAATACTGACATTTGTCCAAGGGGATCTCAGAGGCACATTTCTACAACACTGGCTCCTAAAGTTTTGACAGCTTGTTCAAGCTAATGAGTGCAGAAGTGACAGACATCCTGGCCAGCTAATATTGGGTTACCAGTGCTGTCCTTAAGCCCCCATTAGCATCCTTTTCCTTGCTGGTTAATGCCAAGCTCACAGAAAACACTCAGACTTCCTGACTCTGCTCATGGACAGAACTTCCCAATTCTGGCCCTTGGTTTTTGTCTCTCTCGGCATGACTCTGGAAAAGCCCAAGGTCAGCACGACCTTCTGGCCTAAGGCAGCCCTTGGCCTGTTTTGAGGCAGGCTTTGTCAGCACCCAGAGCTGTGTAATTAATGTTCCATAAGATCAGAGGACTTCAGAAGGCTTCACCATCTGTATTGTCTCAGATCTATCTTTGTATATGTGTAATATATTATTATATTAGAGCTTTTATTATTATGTCATATCTTTATATTATAGCTATTATTGATAAACTTCATTTGTTACAATTATAAATGCCAGGTATTGCTTCATTTTTAATTGACAAGCCATGTTTTCCATTTTGTAGTTTCTTGGTGTTAGTCAAGCTTGTCCAGGATACTTCTTCCTCCTAAACATCTCAGATTATATTAGCTAAAAGAGCAGAGCCACCTCAGGGGTTATGGGCTTTGGCCTTTTCTAGATTAAGGGGGAATGAATTGTTTCCAGAATGTTCCAGAAAAGGTATCCTGGAAAAAATTCTGGTCTTCAAATCATATCTCACATGTAGTCTTGTCTCTGCCATTTTTGGCCTGTGTGATCATGAGTAAATAATTTATTCTCTTGAGATTTCAGTTTTTTCATCTGTGAAGTAGATATAATACTTGTACTACTAGAAAGTACTTTGAGGAACTTAAAATACTGTTTCAAAAATGGAAATTAATATCACAAATACTTATTGAGTTGACCTTAGATGATAAAACTCTAGGATTTAAGAGGAGAAAGGACTTGCCCAGCATCTTACAGTTAGCAGGACCTTAACACAAGCCTTTTAGCTCCAAGTACAGTATTTTTTCTACTAGTTCTCTTTCCTGGATCTTCTTCATTTCCACTTACAATCAACATTGCCATGTTTAAGACCCTCCTCAGAGATGTATACCATAAAGGAAACAGAGAACAAGATAGTGGATGACAAGTGAAAAAATATACCAGCCTGTTACATCTTTGGACAGCTTAAATTGTTTGGATTTATTTTTTATTTTTCTATATTCCAACTGAAATTCAACTCTTTCACTTCTACCAGTTGTTCATAATCTTGTCTTCTTGGGGCTAAGAACATGTCCAATCCTTCCACATCATGGTCCTTAGAAAGATTTGAATTTGATGCCACAGGAGCTGGATCTGAATCTCAGTTCTGAGCTTACTTCCTTTAGGGTGTTTATCAAGTCACTTCCTTCTTTTGGGCTTCAGTTTCGTAATTTATAAAAGTCATGCATTAAAATAATTTCTCTGAGATCCTTTCTCTCTCTAAATCCTACAAAATACATGAAAAGAGCACAGATGACTCCCTTAAGTTTTCTCTAGAGGCTAAGAACATCTTTAAGTACCTTCAACTAATTATCACAACGTTCTTAGACCCTCCTTGGACAAAACTAAGTAAAGCATCGGGGCAATTCTTGGATAATTCTTGCCAACATTGGATAACTTCATGGGGAATGGGGTGTGGAGATGGGGAATGTAATGATTTCTTATTCCATTTTCATTTATGGAATGCCTTTCTTCTATTCCCATTTTTGCCTACTGAAATCCTGTCCATTCATCAGGGACCCAACTTAGCCAACAATTCTTCCAAGACTTCCCTAAATTGCCCAACTCGAGATAGATGCTTATTAGCTGTGTGTTCCCCAAGGAAATCCTCAGCCTCGGGGTCACACAGTTTAATAAGGTTGGAGGCATCATTTGAATTCAGTTCTTCTTAACTCCAAGTCTATTCCTCTAACCACTATCCTCCTCTTTCATAAAGTGGGGATAATATTACCTCTCTTACTGGATAGTTATGAAGATAAAATGAGATAATATTTGTTAAGCATTTAAGAAGCCTTAAATCACTGCATGAACTCTAGTTATTGTTATTGTTGGGGATTTTATGAAGGGGAAAACAATTCATATTCATCATGTTGGATTAGAGGCTTTCTGAAGTCCCTTAAAATTCTGAGATTCTGTAATTTTTATAACTATATGACTTATAAAGTCTTGTGCAGAATTAATGTGATAGTATAGGAAGAGAAGAGACCTTGATCCAAATGCTTTTTTTGGTATATGTGTCCTTTGTGACGTTGGACAAGTATTTTCACTTACATGAACCTCAGTTTCTCCCCCTGTAAAATGAGATGGTTAGATTAGATGATCAATAAGGTTTTTTTAAAAACTCTAAATCTAAACATAGTCTTTGTATGTTTATCTGTTCTTATCCCATCCTCTTCATTCTGCGATCACTTCAGAATGTTTTTCCTTTATCCTTCTAGATTCCAAGTTCTGCCAAAGCAAGGGATCAGTTTTCCTTTTACTTTCTCATGACCCTCCTTAGTGGCCTCTGAAGTAGCTGGCAATGAAGAAAATGTTTACTAAGTGAACTAATAAACAAATGAATGGTTAAATAGTTTTCAACTCCCTCCAATTGTTTGCTTCAGTGAAACCTCAGCTGCTCTCAGAAGTGTTAAATGGCATGTTTTTTTTTCATCAAAATGATTACAGGGAATTATTTTTAAAGAGCGTTTTGCAAAAGCAGTTAAACTTCCTCGAAATAATTAATCTTTCCCCTTCCTGACCACATGATTGAGGTACTTTTTAATATTCAATTTCGCATCTAATTCAGTAAAGACTTATTTTGTCCTCTCTTAGGAATCATAGCACCACAGACGTGTAAAGAGCTGAAATAGCAGTGAGGGGAAGGGAAGGAAATATGCATTTGTACATCATACTATGTGTCAGGCACTGTTAGGCACTTTGAAACATTATCACTTTTGATCCTCCAACAGTCCTGGAAGGTAGGTCCTATTATTTTAATCCCCATTTTACATGGGGACACTCTAATGAAGTGACTTATCCAGCATCATACAACTATTATCTGAAACAAGATTTGAACTCAGATTTTTTTGACTCCAGACTCAGTGCTCTATCCACTGAGCAATCCAACTGCCTCATTGGAGAACATGGAGTCACATCCTAGTCATTTATGTCCATGGAGAAATCACTTCATTTGTCTGGAATTCGTTTTCCTTGTTTGTAAAGTAGAGGAATAACCGTCCTTACATTATTTAGCTCATGGGCTTGGTTTAGTAGCTGAAGTATTGTATTTGAGTTCAGGAAGTTCTGGACGTTAAACCTTACAACAGGCAATAGCTGTGTGATTATGGATGAATCACTTGAGCTCTCAGTCTCAGTTTCTTCATCTGTGCAGTGAGAGGTATTGAGCTTGAGTCACTAAGCTTTCTTCTTGGTTTAAATCTCTTCTTCTATGATGGAATGTGAAATTGGGGTTGGGAAAAAATCTGAATTTGAATCATACCTGTGACATCTATTAGCTTTGTCAGGGCAGCTGGATGGTGCAGTGCATAGATTGCCGTCAAAAAAGACATGAATTCAAATCCATATTCAGATTCTTACCAACTGTATGACCCTGGGCAAGAGGTTAACTTTTGTCTCAGTTTCTTAGTCTGTAAAAGGCAGGTGATAATAATGGGACCTACCTCCTAGGGTTGTTGGGAGAACCAAATGAGAATTATGGAGTGCTTAGCATCATGCCTGAATATAATAAGTACCATATAAATGTTAATTATTATTATGGTTTCCCTTGGAAAATCATTTAATACTTCTCAATCACAGTTTCCTCTTCTATAAAAGAGATACAATAATGTCACTTACTTCACAAGGTCATTGTGAGGCTTAAATAATATAACATATATAAAGTGTTTTACAAACCTTAAAGTATTATAAAAAAACTATTCCTCTAATTATATTTATATAGGAACCTATAGTTAGTCATTGGCAAAATAGCTTTGATAATATGTACAATAGTCTTTCCATTCACCGTGATTCCTATGATTATATGATTTTATTGTTTTATTATGCATTTTCTTTGTCTATTATGCATTTGAGGATGCAGTAGAGGCAGAGAGTCTGAGAACCCCAAGTGACTAGAGATCATAGGTTGACAAAAGATATTAGTGCCTTTTTTATCAATAAACGCGGGCTGTTGCCCTTTTAAAACTTTGCTTCATTAGTGAAGGGGCATTTTGCTGAGGCCTCTAGCAACTTCTCTGCTTTCTCTATTCAGGGTCACCCCATTGCCCTCAAATGTGGCCCAAGAGCAGCCTTGGGACAAAGGGGGTCATTGTCCCTGCTTGGTCACAGCTGCAGTTCGGGTGCCTTGTCCTAACCCCATCTGTAAAGGTTGACAGTGTGGTGACCTTGGCCCCTCCAGAATGCTGTTTGGAAGACCCCGTGCTAGGGCACCATGGCGATTCAGAGTGGGAAGCCAGATGGCATTTTCAGTGATGGAGAGCCACTGGGGATGACTTTCCCTCCCCAGAAAGATTCTTCATAGAGAATTCCAACAAGAAAATTGTAGGTGGGAAGAGGGGAAGAAGAGCTTACAGAACTGTCCCTTTGAGTCTCCCCAATTATTCCCTTATTATCTGTGAGTGGATCATATATTATTTTCAGTATGTGCCAATGATCCCATGATTTTGGAATGGCTGGAAGGCATTTTAAAACTCTGAACACAAGATGTTCAATTTGGAAAGGATCTTGGAAAGTAAGCCTAGATCAGGTGCCTGCCCTTAACCTTTCCCTGATTGCATCCCTCCCCACTTCTTTCCCCATATAAAATGTCACTCTTTCCTGAAATTATCTGGGAGCTCTTTAAGTATATCTTTTGCTTATGTTATTTTTACCTCCTATTTATGGACATGTTATACTTCCACCGATTAGATTATAAGCTCTTTTAAGGACTGCCATTTTCAGGTTTCTCTACATAATAGGTGTTTAATAAATCTTTGTCCATTGTTGATGTATGTGAAAGCATTGAACATAGAACATCAGAATTAGAAAAAATCTCAATGATGACATAATTTAGGGCTTCTCAACTGGTATTTGGGGGGTTTCTATGAACTTGGATGGGAAAAAAGAGAAAAGCATGCTGTCTTGAATCCTAAGATTATAGGGGTAAAAACATACAACCTACTGGGAGAGATCTGTTGTTAGTGTTTAAATGAGTCTTATTAGGAAACTGAAGCAGAGAGAAATTAAGTGATTTGTCTAGGGCCATGCAACTATTAAAATCTGGGAAAGAACTCAGGGTTAGATGCAGAGAGAGTAATAAAAGTCAAGCAACTGGATTTCAGCTGAGTAGAACCAGTCTTACCTAAGATGAAGGAAAAATACATTGAATAGCTAGCTAGCTCTGACTCCACAGATGTCCCTTGTTGACTGCCTTTCTATTACAGATTCTCAATATTTCTCCAAGTCATTGTGGTGTACCAAAGTGACCACCAATGCCACATTAAACTTGTTTCTTACATTGGAGGAAGAAACTCCCTGATGTTTATTTGTTACTAAAGCTACCTCTTATTATAGCCTTTGCCTTCTAAGGCTGTATGCCTGGGGGATAAAACTGACCCTCTGTTGGAATTAACTCTTTCAGAGACCACCTATGATATATATCTAGTGGTTCTTTATGATATTTTTTCTCCTCTGCTTTGGACCTTCTTTCAGTTGGCATTAAAAAGTGTCCTTCGGAAAACACTTCTTTACCCCTCTCCACTGAAGGTCTCCAGCCCTAACTCTTGTCTGGGTTAGGATTAGTGATTTTTCTCCTTTTTCTTCTGACTTCACCTCCAGGAGGCAGCACTCAGCTTGTTCCTGCGGTGGTCTTTGGTTGGAGATGAATATGCCCAGCATTCTTCATTGGGACTTTTAACTATTATAGCTATCATAGCATCCTGTGATGTAAAATTGTCCTGAATTTTTGATAAACCTCAAGGGGTTATAAAAACTTTGGTGGGAGAGGACAGCATAAGTAATGAATCGCCTGCTGGTATTCCTACTATCATAGTAAACCCTTATCATTCTTGCAGTGATGTAGAATTAAGAGCTGCAAAAACTCTTAGAGAGAATCTAGTATAATTTACTTTATAAATAAGGAGAGATCTAGAAGTGTGATTATTGTGAACTACTACTACTACCCACTATCACTATCACCACTACTATTACCACTACTTCTTCTTGTTGCTGTTATTCTTATTCTCCTTCTCCTCCTCCTCCTCCTTCTTCCTCTTTTTTTTTTTTTGCAGAAAATGCATCTCTTCAATTTACAATTCTTTGCCACCACAAAAAGAGTCACTATGTATATTTTTGTGCAAAAAAAGTCTTTTTCCCTTTTGTTTGATCTCTTTGAGATAGAATTCTAGTAATGTTATTCCTGAGCTAAAGGTATGCACAGTTTTATTGTACTTTGGGCATAGTTCCAAACTGTTTTGAAGAATAGTTGGATCATGTTCCATATTTGGAAAATGAAGGATTTGGATTGCTTGACTTTTAAGATCTCCTCCAGCTTTAATTTTATAATCCTATGAATTCTAACTTCCAACTTCACTTTGCTAGCTGGATGACCCATCGTCACTTCAAACTCAACATATGTTGATACAAGTTTTTTGACTCTCTCCCTAAATATGTTCTTCCTTTAGACTTAATTATTTTTGATGGTGGACATCATTATTTCAATCTTTATTGCTCAAAAACACAACATTGCATTTAATTTTCTCTTTATCTCATATCTAGTTAGAGACCATAAACTATTAATTGAATTTGTTCAATGTGTTTCATCCATCCTTTTCTTCTTTTCCCAAAGTCACCATTCAGTATCATCTGCTTGAACTATTGCAGTAAATTCTTCTTGTGGGGTCTCATTCCATCTACCTCTGACTAGTCATTCAGATGAATTATCCTTGACCATTGTGACCATAGATTTGGTCTTCTCACCTCTAAGGTCAAAATTACCATGGTGATTACTGAGTGGATAGCATTTAAATGCTTCTGTCTGGAATTTAAGGTCTTCTACAATACTGACTTATTTCATATTGTTCCAATTCCTCCTTCTACAGGATTCAATTCAAATGAATTATTTGCCATCTCACACACATAGCTGGGTCTTTTATATGCCTTTATTATTCCTGAAATACTTTTTCTCCACTCCCATTTTTTTTTTTTTGCTGCATTCCTACATAACCCTGAAGCTCAACTGAAACACTGCTTCTCTACAAATCCAGAATCTCAGAGTAAGAAAGACTATTAAAGGCCATATAATTCTAACCCCTTGAAGCTGAATCAATATTTTAATGATTATTTTGGGGTATGTGTATTACTCTGCAACCCAAATCTTTCTATCTTATCCATAGCAATAACATCAGAGACATTATACAATGCTTTACTAAAATATTGATAAACCAAATCATAAGGGTCTTGAACCTCTGCCCAAAAAATAAATAGGCTCAGAGAGATATGACTTGTTCTTAAAATTGAGTTTTATTGCCATTGCTTGTTTTTCTGGATGTTTCCTGGATATTGCTTTATTATTAAAAGAATGCTTCCAGAAATTAAAGTCAGGCTTATTGATTATTCATTTTAGACTCTTCTCTTCTTACTTTTTTTTGTAAAGTTGGCACATTTTTGCTATTCCTTCTATATCTCTCAACAATTTTTCAAAGACAAGGGTTTCAACAATTATATCTGAAGATTAATTTCTATAATACAGATAAAGTTGAACTGGTGAGTCACTCAATGCTTCCTTACCATCAGAAATGCTTAATTTATTATAATCCATTGTTTCTGCTTAATTTATTATAATTATATATTGTTTTAATTATTTATTGTATGTGATTATTTATAAATTAATTTACTACAATATTTGTATGCTTTTTCTTTTAGGACCTGGGCCATTTTTCTTGGCATAGAAAACAAAAGTAAAGTAAAAGGTGAACAGCTCTACTTTCTCTTCACTGTCCATTACCATCAACTCATAAATCTCAAGTAGTTGTCTTTCCCTTCTTTACTCACCCATACCCCCTATCCTAGTTTTAAAAAACAAACCCCCTTTTTTAGTCTTCAGCTTTCCTTGGCAGCCTCAGTTTTGTCAGCTTTGACAATTCAACATTACTCCTGTGGGATCATAATCATATTTTAAAAACTTACCCTTTCTTATTAATTTTGTTTCTATTTCCTCTTTCTGCCTAGGTAGTTTTATTAATTACATTATTATTTATTAATAACATTATAATTTCTGCTTTGGCCTCTGTAGTTCTTGGCCAAATGTTAGCCACCAAGCTTCTCACTTCTGTTCTCTGGGATTTTCTCACATGTACATATCTTTTATTTTTTTTTAATGAAAATAGTTTCTCTTTATTTAATCCCTTATGATTGGTTTGTTCGTGTTTAACTCTTTTATGTTTCTTTTTAAAATTTTTATTTTTTCAAAATACATGCTAAGATAGTTTTCAACATTCATCCTTGCAAAGTCTTGTATTCTAAATTTTTCTCTCTTCCTTCCCCCACCTCTCTTCCCTTAGACAACAAGTAATCCAATATATGCTGACCATGTACAAGTCTTGTAACAATATTTCCACATTCATCATGCTGCACAAGAAAAAAAAAAACAGATCAAAAAAGGAAAAAATGAGAAAGAAAAAGGCAAGCAAGCAAAGAAAAATGACAACCAAAAAGGTGAAAATACTATGTTATGATCCACATTCAGTCCCCACAATTCTCTCTCTGGTTGCAGATAGCTGTTCTCTATCCCAAGTCTATTGGAATGGGCCTGAACCACCTTATTGTTGAAAAGACCCATGTCCATCAGAGTTGATCATCACATAATTTTGTTGTTGCTGTATACAATGCTTTCTTGTTTCTACTCGCTTCATTTAGCATCAGTTCATGTAAGTCTTTCTGGTCCTTTTTGAAATCATCCTGCTGAACCTTTCTTATAGAACAATAATATTCCGTAACATTCATATACCATAACTTATTCAGCCATTCCCCAATTGATGGGCAACCACTCAGTTTCCAGTTCCTTGTGACTACAAAAAGGGTTGCAATAAACATTTTTGCACATGAGTTCTTTCCCCCTTTTTGAATGATCTCTTTGGGACACAGATCTAGTCACTGCTGGAACAAAGACTATGCACAATTTGCATATCTTCTAAATAAAATAATAAATGTTCAATTTATTCCTCTCCTTTTGGATAAAGTATCCCTTTATATGAATGAATTTTAGGTGTACTTTTCGTCTTATGATGTCTTAAAGACACCTTTGAATCTCTAGTTTTTTGTTTATTTGTTTTGTTTTCAGTTTTTTGTTATTGTTACTTTGGAATGTAGTTTTTTTAATATTTATAATAATTTTGTTTTGTTATTTTGGAATTTGTTTGTTTTGGTTTTTCTTTTGGAGCTCTTTCGATTTGATTTACAAGACTCTAAGAATATTATTTTTTTAACCAGTTCTCGTTAAGTATGTTTCATATTTGGTGAGGAACAAATCATTCATAAGAAACTAGTTATGGCTGGATCTGAAGTCAGGCAACTCCTATATTCAAATCCAATTTCACACACCTATTAATTGTGTGACCCAAGAGAAATCACAAAATTTATGTCTATCATAATCATACATATCATAGTTTCATCAACTGTAAAATTGGAACACTAATTAATCTCTATATTCCAATGTGGTTGTCAGGATTTAATAAAGATAATTTTTGTTTAATGCTTAGCATAGTGCCTGACACAGGCACTTAATAAATGCTGATTTTCTTCCTTTTTTTAGTTATGGTATAGAAATATAAATCTTGTAACTCATGCCATCTGTTTTTACTTCACTTTCCTTTCTAAAACCTTTATCTTTAGTGAATGGCAGTAATGAAAACAGAATTAGTGCCCCTATGATCTTGACTTTCTTGTCTAAGACTGTAACTCCAATCATCTTTCCTTGGAGAAAAACATGTTTCCTCCTGAGAGGGTGTAGTTCACTACTCTCTTGGAAAAATCTCAATTTTCCATTTTCTCCTATCATCAATAACCTTTCCCTCCTTAATCTCACATCACACTTGACTTATTCTTTGACATTTGGTCTTTGTAGTATATATATTGCTCATGCTTTGTATTTCCATATGAGTTTATCTAAATAAAACTTATTGGAAGCATAAATAAAGATTTCTAGAATAGTCTAGAAATCCTTTCAAAGGTGACTTTGTACCTACCTGGTGGGGAACTGGAGGAAGGATCATGAGACTGACCACTTTACTTTTCTCAGGAAAGGAATATCAGATTAGAAAAATAATTATGTGCTTCCTAAATATTCTTGGGCTAGGTAGCAAGAGAAGAAAAAGATTGAAGGAATCAGAAGAGGCAGCAAGAAAACAAAATGATTACTTTGCAGATAGTATGATTTTATACTTAGGGAATACTACTGAATCAACTAAAGAACAAGTTGAAATAATTAACAACTGTAGCAAATTTTTGGAAACAAAACATCCACATAAATAATTAGAATTTCTATCTTATTATCAGCAAAATTCAGCAGCAAGAAATAGAAAGAAAAATTTCATTTGAATGGAGCAGTAATGAATTGAACCAGCTACGCCCAGAGAAAGAACTCTGGGTGATGACTGAAGACCATTACATTGAACTCCCAATCCCTATATTTATGCCCACCTGCATTTTTGATTTCCTTTACAAGCTAATTGTACAATATCTCAGAGTCTGATTCTTTTGTACAGCAAAATAACGGTTTGGTCATGTATACTTATTGTGTATCTAATTTATATTTTAATATATTAAACATCTACTGGTCATCCTGCCATCTGGGGGAAGGGGTGGGGGGTAAGAGGTGAAAAATTGGAACAAGAGGTTTGGCAATTGTTAATGCTGTAAAGTTACCCATGCATATAACCTGTAAATAAAAGGCTATTAAATAAAAAAAAAAGGAAAAATTTCATTTAAAATAACTGTAGGCAGTATAAAATATTTGTGAGTCTACCTGCCAAGACAAATCCAGGAACTATGTGAACACAAACACAAAACACTTTCCATACAAATAAAGTCGGATCTAAACAATTGGAAAAATATTAATTGCTCACAGGCAGGCAGAAACAATATAATAAAAATGACAATTCTACATAGATTAATCTACTTATTCAGTGTATGTATATCAATAAAACTGCTAAAATATTTTATGGAGTTAGAAAATATAATGACAAGATTCATCTAGAAGAACAAGAGGTCAAAACATCAAAGGAATCAATGGGGGAGGGAGAGAAAGTATGTAGGAAAATGACCTAGTTATACCAGATCTCAAATTTTATTATAAAGCAAGAATTAGCAAAACAATCAGCTATTGGCTAAAGAATGGAGTGGTGGATCAGTGGAATATACTAAGTACAAAATATATTATAGTAAATCACCATAATTTAAAATTCTATAAACCCAAAGCCAAGCTTTTAGGACTAAAAACTCATTATTTGACAAAAATTTCTGGAAGGAAATCTTCACATGCTTGGGGCAGATACCCCTTAACTCATCAATGGGTTTGAGGTCTGTCAGTTACTCTCAACCTGGTTTAACCTATTTGTTGAAGTGATTTTACTGGGATGTAACTGCTGTGCATACTACAGCTTTTGGGTGCCACAGGTAAGAGCTAGGTGAAAGATGGATAAGCAACCTTGACAAGAGCTTGGCAAGCCCTCACACTAGAAATGCTAGTATTCCCTGGACATAACATGGAACAGCATTCTGGACAGTGTGTGAAAGAGAGAGAGAGAGAAAGAGAGAGAGAGAGAGAGAGAGAGAGAGAGAGAGAGAGAGAGAGAGAGAGTCTCCAAAAGGAAGCAAGCTGAAAATCAATGATCTGTGGAGA